>NC_139762.1:58578288-59225788 GCF_965231275.1 Zosterops lateralis | reverse complement strand
CCTGCCTGAATCAGGTGTACCTTCCTCCTCGAACGCAATTACGTCCATAACTCCCGTTTCTGTGTCAAATGCTCCTAACAGTGCTTCGCAGCCCCAGAATGCTTCGACTCCACCTTCAATAGGACATGGAAGCCTCACCTCAGTATCCAGCCTGCCAAACCCACTTCTACCTCAGACTTCATCAAATAGCGTGATCTTCCCCAATCCACTGGTTAGCATCGCTGCAACTGCTAACGCGCTCGATCCTTTGTCCGCCCTTATGAAGCACCGCAAAGGAAAGCCACCAAATGTGTCAGTGTTTGAACCCAAGTCAAGCTCCGAGGATCCCTTTTTTAAACATAAATGCCGATTTTGTGCCAAGGTCTTTGGAAGTGACAGTGCTTTACAAATTCACCTCCGCTCGCATACAGGCGAAAGACCTTTTAAGTGTAACATATGTGGAAACCGCTTTTCCACAAAGGGCAACCTGAAAGTTCATTTTCAGAGGCATAAAGAGAAATACCCTCATATTCAGATGAACCCTTATCCTGTTCCAGAATACCTCGATAATGTGCCCACCTGCTCTGGAATCCCGTATGGGATGTCACTGCCCCCTGAAAAGCCGGTCACAACGTGGTTAGACAGTAAGCCTGTTTTACCAACAGTCCCGACTTCCATTGGGCTCCAGCTGCCCCCTACTATAGCTGGCGTGAACAGTTACGGAGACTCTCCAAGTATCACTCCTATGAGCAGGTCACCCCAGAGGCCTTCTCCTGCCTCCAGTGAATGCACTTCTCTATCCCCGAGCCTCAACACTTCTGAGTCGGGCGTTCCGGCATCTGCTGAATCCCCCCAGCCCATTCAGAGTGGTTCATCTCTGACCAAGGCAGAACCTGTCACTCTGCCTCCCACGAGCACACGGCTTGGGGACCTTTCTGCAGGTGGGCAAGTTTCTGCAGCTTCCACGTCTTCAATTCCTACGGTGGTTACAGACAGCAGTGCTGCAACAAGCCTCCCAAACCCTGTGCTTCCAGCAGTGTCTGACCAGTTTAAAGCAAAGTTTCCATTTGGTGGTCTGCTAGACTCTATGCAAACATCCGAAACCTCAAAACTACAACAGCTAGTGGAGAACATTGATAAGAAGATGACAGATCCAAATCAATGCGTCATTTGTCACCGGGTGCTTAGTTGTCAGAGCGCTCTCAAGATGCATTACAGAACACATACAGGAGAAAGACCATTTAAATGCAAAATTTGTGGACGTGCCTTTACTACAAAAGGCAATCTAAAAACACATTTTGGAGTTCATCGAGCAAAGCCACCACTTAGAGTACAGCACTCGTGTCCCATTTGTCAGAAGAAATTTACAAATGCGGTTGTTCTTCAGCAGCACATTCGTATGCATATGGGTGGGCAAATTCCAAACACGCCGCTACCAGAGGGCTTCCAGGATGCCATGGACTCAGAGCTTTCCTATGATGAGAAGAATGTTGACACACTGAGCAACTTTGATGATGACATTGATGAAAATTCTATGGAAGAGGACCCAGAACTAAAGGACACGGCAAGTGATTCATCCAAACCCCTTATCTCTTACTCTGGGTCATGTCCTTCTTCACCACCTTCTGTGATCTCCAGTATTGCTGCTTTGGAGAATCAAATGAAAATGATTGATTCTGTCATGAACTGTCAGCAGCTGACCAGTTTAAAATCCATAGAAAATGGATCAGGGGAAAGTGACCATTTGAGCAATGACTCCTCATCAGCCGTTGGTGATCTTGAAAGCCAGAGTGCAGGCAGCCCTGCAATGTCAGAGTCTTCTTCCTCCATGCAAGCTTTGTCTCCTGTGAATAGCAATAGTGAAAGTTTCAGATCAAAGTCCCCCGGTCTCAGTAACCAGGAAGAGCCACAAGAAATACAATTAAAGACAGAAAAACCAGACAGTCCGCCACCCACAACTGAAAATGGAGGCGCATTAGATCTGACATCCACCAACCCGGGAAGACCGGTCATCAAAGAGGAGGCTCCTTTTAGTCTGCTGTTCCTGAACAGAGAACGTGGTAAGTTTAAAAGTACTGTTTGTAATATCTGTGGCAAGCCTTTTGCTTGTAAGAGTGCATTGGAAATTCACTACCGCAGCCATACTAAAGAACGTCCATTTGTTTGTACAGTCTGCAGTCGTGGGTGTTCCACTATGGGTAATTTAAAACAGCACTTACTGACGCACAAATTAAAAGAGCTGCCTTCTCAGTTATTTGAACCCAACTTTACTCTAGGTCCCAGCCAAAGTACTCCTAGCCTGGTCACCAGTACAGCACCTACCATGATCAAAATGGAAGTGAATGGTCACAGCAAGCCGATCTCTTTGGGTGAGGTTCCCTCGCTTCCAGCTGGAATCCAGGTTCCTGCTGCACCACAGACAGTGATGAGTCCGGGGATCACCCCTATGCTGGCACCCCCCCCTCGCCGGACTCCCAAGCAGCACAACTGTCAGTCGTGCGGGAAGACCTTCTCCTCAGCAAGTGCACTGCAGATACACGAGCGCACCCATACCGGTGAAAAACCGTTTGGTTGCACAATCTGTGGTAGAGCTTTTACCACAAAGGGGAATCTTAAGGTAAGAGGTCACATAAAACTGTAAAGTCTTGGGGAGGGGGGGGTTAAAGAGCACTGCTCTTGAACTCAGCAAGTTTTAGTGCTAAGTGTTTGTCCCAAAGACAGGTGAGAAGGGAGCTTCAAGGAAATGCTTGCTGTACAGTGGCAGTCATCGTGCTTCCACTATGTGGAAGATAAAGACTGGAAAGTGGCTGTGCAATGATGCAGACTTTAAAACTGGTTCCAGGTGTACATGTAGGCATGTTGCAGTTCTGACAGATGTGATGGCACACCCAGTCAGCTGATGGACATGTTCTGAGAGTTCTTGTGGACCATCAATGAAAAATAACCTTGCTATAAACCAGAAACACAGAGCTTGCTCAGCTCCTTGGGTGCCTCCCCAATTTCTATTTTCTATTCCACTTTGCAGCCATTGCAGAGTAGAAAGCTGTTTGTCACAGATTTACAATGGGTTACTGCAGGACTGATGGCTCGTAATCCTGCCGTTTGGTTAACCATTGGGACGCAGCCTGGGGAAGATGTTTTAAATGTCCTTAATAAAAATACTAAATTTAGCAAATTAACATGCTTCTGACATGAGATAAAACATAAAAAAAGACAGGATGAAAAAAGGAAAAGGGAAAAATCACCCATCTCCTAGTATGAATAATGCCCTCGGTAATCTTCAGCTGTGTGAGGACTTCCAGCTTGTATGTGAAATTGTCTAACCCAAGAGAGTATGTACCCTTTAGTCTTACAGCACTGTTTATTTTCACTGAGAAGAAGAAAATGCACATTGAAAAACTACTATGGAACTGGGGTGTTTTTTTTCGCATGGGCTGACTGGACCTTAGAACTGTACCTTTACTGGAATTACTCTTTTTATTTTCAATGCAAATTAAAAGGCATTTTTTAAAAAAAAACAGGTGCTACTGTAAGTAACAGCATTTCAGGCTTGATACCTCACCAGAATGTGCTAACTTGGGGGTGCTTCTTGTCCCTGTTCACTCTGCAGGTTCACATGGGGACTCACATGTGGAATAATGCCCCTGCACGCCGTGGCCGACGCCTCTCCGTGGAAAACCCCATGGCTTTGCTCGGTGGCGATGCTCTCAAGTTCTCCGAGATGTTCCAGAAGGATTTGGCAGCTCGGGCCATGAATGTTGACCCCAATTTTTGGAACCAATATGCTGCAGCTATCACTAACGGACTTGCTATGAAGAACAATGAGATTTCTGTCATACAGAACGGAGGCATTCCTCAGCTCCCAGTAAGTCTAGGCGGAGGCGCCATCCCGCCTCTAAGTAACCTTACCGGTGGCATGGACAAAGCTCGCACGGGCAGCAGCCCTCCCATTGTCAGTCTGGACAAAGCAAGTTCTGAAACGGGAGCCAGTCGTCCATTCACCAGATTTATTGAGGATAATAAAGAGATTGGCATAAATTAAAAGCATTCATTCCGAATAACTGTTGGACCTCTACTCGACACAACACTTGTCCTGTCTGTCCCATGTACAGCTTTTGAAGCTAAGCATTAGTTTCCTGACCTAAGCATAGGTTCCCTTTAAAGTTTTATCCATAGCAGAAATACATAACTTTGTGGCTGCTGAAAAGTTGTCTTGCAAGATCTGCATGGTACTTCTTTCAACAGTGAGTTTGACTCTTGCTGAGAACTTTGAAACCTTTTAATTTAACAGAAATCAAACAAACAAACCAGTCATGGAATAACTTCATTAGAAACAGAAAGAGGCTAGTCTACATTCACTTTGCTTCTTACAAAACTTACTATCACCTGAGAATGGGGGGCTTCATTATGGCATTCTGTCACACTTATTTGCTGGTTTTGTTCAAATTAGTTAGCAACCTGGACTATGTTTTTAGGAATCTTAATCTTAAATAAGTGATTTAGTACCCCAATGCTGTGTATTATTACAGTATCCTTGTCTGTAGTATTTATAATGTTAAGATTATGCGGGTAACAGACAATATACTAGCCCCAAACTTAAATGAAGCTTTTGTACTGCAAAATACATCCAGCTATGTGATTTTACTTTTTCTTTCTTTTTTTTTTTTTTTAAAGCAAGTTTTGTTTTACTATGAATAAGTGATTTCTTTCAATGCAGGCAAAATTGTGAAGTTTTATTGGGAAAGATAGCATGCTTTTCATGTGCAAGTACCTGTCAGTAACGAACCTTTTTTTATTTAAATATTTGTAGCTGCTATGTGGACAGTTGTTCTATTAAATGAAAAAAAAAAATGTAGTGTGGATTTTAGCTCAATGATTGGAAAACAAGTTACAGACAAACCTTAGGACCATAAATTATTCACAACATTATAAACAGTTGTGAGTAAATACTCCGTGTTATCAGAGCTGTACAATAAAAAGGTAATGTTTGTATAATGTGGTTGCAAACTCTTAATTTATACTATTGCACTTTTAGTATTTTGTATTAGGGAGGTTTGTCTATAATTTGAAACTGAACAAAGATGTAAACTATTTTATAAATAGTACTTTGACTTAAGGAATAAGGAGGAGGACCCTGTTGCAGTTTCTTGTTTTGTTTTAAGCTCAAACAATGAGAGATCTCTATCAACTAAGCAGAAAATTGCAGAGAACTGTCAGATGCTTAGGAAATATGGGGACTGCGGTTTCTTAAATGGAAGTGATTCATTTAACTTTTCTACGACACCCACATAACCCACCATGACCACCCCTGACAGAATTCTGATACATTTATCTTAGGAGTGTGATATTAATACAAGTCTAGGATAGAGGAAAAAGAACATCATGTAGGTTTAATTTTCCTGTAATCTGTTGTGTCTCTTTCACACAAAACCATGAGAAAGATGCTGACTGCCTAATAATAGTGGGAACGAAAAAAGAACTTTGGGGCAGCGTGAGCAGTAGTAACACACAAATGCTCTGTATTTATTTCCAACTGTCTGATTATCTTTTCAAATTGCTCCAAAGCACAATGTACTCTGATTAATCAAATATAATTTTACGTTGATTGCATTGTTGGAATTACACTGAGTAAAAAAAAGGGAATGGTTCCACTCATAAGTTAAGCGGGGGATGCTGAGGAGACTGGGGCTTAATCAAAACTTGAACAGTAAATGTTTTGTGTACTACCTCATTTTTGTGCATTACAAGCATGGTGGAGTTGACACTGAACTTCCGTCCAGCAGAATTGCTTGAGGGACGTTATGGGTAGCTGGGTAACAGCGCAAGGAGTTTTATGCCCCTGAAGAACAAATCAGACAGTGAGGTCTTCTCAGTTGAGACTGAAAAATAGGACAATCTTTCTTATAAAACAGAAACCATTACTGTAAGAGGATGGACTATTTCTGCCATCATGTAATGGAGTGAAAAGAGGTTCAAAGACTTATTAGCTATTTGTTTCTATTGGAAATGAACAATGAACTCTACAGCTCCATTTTCTACAATGATGAGATAGAGATATATAGATATAAATATATATCTATATCTGAGCAAAATTATATATCTGTAACACCTCTACAATATAACATGATTTTTTTGCCACAGTGTGTGGGTGGTTAGGGGTGTTTCCAAGCATTAAAGAAAAAGAAAACTGAGGTGGCTTAATGTTGCTGTATTTCAGCAATTGAATGTTTTTATTTATCTGTGTAATTTTTGGTGTGACTTTTTTTTTTTTTTGTTAGTATTTGGTACCATGTAGTGTTATCTCTATTCCCTAAAGAATGTGTATAACATAAAAACAAATAAAGAAAAAAAAAAAAAAAAGAAAGAAAAATAGAGAAGGAAAAAGAGAAAAAATATGTAAAGTGTTGTAAATAAGATGGTTGACGATGGTACAGTAAGACTGACCCCATTTTGTATTCAGGGTTAGGCCATTCCTCTCTGCATGGTGAAGAGAGACACTATTTTTATACTGTGATACCATGTAGGGCTAGGAGCCTCCCTGAAACAGCTGGGAATTGTTACCTAGATCCAATATTTTTTATTATTAAATCTTGTTGGCTTGACACATCTACTGATTGAAATGGATGTCTTAGTCTAGGTTACTATTTTTGTCATATGGAATTGAATAAAATGCAGGATGTAATATTATTTCTGAATTGCGTTCCTTGATTACTCTAATAACAGAACAAGATATGAGACTAAGGTCACTTGTGGTAGATTGGTGTCAATGACTTCTAATCGTTGCATCTGAAAATCAGAGGAAGGTCGACACCGTATATTCAAATGTTTTTCTAATTTATATTAACAGTGCAAAAGGATAGAATTATTAAAATCTCTTTTCCAATGAAAATAAATTTTAAGAGCATTTATCCCAAGGTAGTAGAACAAAAAAAGACACAAAAAAAATTTTTTTGTAGGGGGGAAAACAGACTTTGGAATGACTACTGTTTCAAATTGACTGCTTTCTGAACATTTATCCTGTACTGGCTAATGAAAAAGCCTCCTTTTCAGGTTGTTTAAACATCTGCCTAATATTCACAATACACTGCATGATAAAATTTGTGGACAAATTTATCAGGAGCAGTTCAAATTCTAAAATGCAAAAAGGAAAAACATGACAACTCGCATCCGTTCATTCCAAATGACATAACCTATATGTTTAAACCCATGGTTTTGTTTTGTCTTTTTTTCCAATAACCTCAATTATCAAAGCATGTCTAACTTTAACCAAATTATTTTTTCACGTTGATTTAAATGAAAGTATTTACATTCTTAAGGTTAGGCATGTGGTTAAGTATCTCCTGCAAAAAAGCTGTATGTTCGAGTAAACTCCAAGCTGTTATATTCCGATGGTGAATGCCTGCTGCATTTAAAACAGACAAAAGATAAATAAAAGAGAAAAATCTGTATTAATCATTTTTCAGTGGCCTTGTTATGCAGATACTGTGTTTTATAAGACAAACCCAAAGAAGGTATGAGTTTCCTCAGGTGACTCAACAACAATGATAGATTTGTGCTTTTCTTCCTCCATGCACGTCCCTGTGTCTTGCTGAGAGAAAACATGATATGCAAAAGAGAAAAAAAGCAAAAGAGAGCTGATAGCTATGGTTCTGTTCAAAACACAAGAGGAAAATTATCTGCTTTCCCCTCCTCTCCCCCCCAAAAAAAAACAGGATGAAAGCAGAATGGTATCTATTTTTAAATATGTATGGGTTATTTTTTTTATCATATGAAGACATTAAATAATAAAATATGCTACACAGATGAAAATGGTCGAAGTCTGTTGAATTGCAGATGTTTAAGAATATAGCCATGTAGGAACTCTATATATGATCAGAAAAATTTCCCGTTAGGTTTTTTCAGGGGAGTGTTCCAGCAAGGCTTTCAAACTTTCCAGTTCCATTTTTCCCAAGAGTTATTAAAAAGAGAACATTTATTAAATGATTGAAATAACTTAATTAATTGTTTGAAATAACTTAATTTTTACCCAGTTTGTTTTTCATTTTGTATATATTAGCTCTCGATATACTATCTGTTCCTTTACCTGTTTTGTTCTTTCTCTTTCAGCAAATACTTGGTTTTTCTAAAGCTGCACTATGTAAGCTGCTTTATTTGTGTTGCCTTTAATTTACTTCTCTGCATGTACTCTGTCGTTTGGAAGATACTGTGGTTTATTTTTTTCCCTTTTTCTCTAATTCTGCAGAGGTCAAAAGAGCTGCCTGTTTTTTACGTCTATGTGTAACACTAGCATAATGAGCGATGAAGTCTTCAGTGATGTGATCAGGTATGTGCATAGCTCACAGGATTTGCTGACAAACATGCCATTCACACTCCTTCCTTCAGAGTGTGAAGGAAGTGCCTTCAGAGAAGGCATGAAGCTCGTTGGTGTTGCTGGTAGAGGGCAGCCGCAGATGGGCAGGAGGATGGAAGTCCTGATCCTGACTCCACTTTGCCTGCTTTTACACCACTGAAGCTCTAAGGCCTTTTAGTGGAGATACTCCAGATTTATTCTGGTGCAAGAAGGACTGCTTCCAGGTTCAGACATCTTGCTTTTCTTTATGCATTTTCAAAACAATGACCAGCAGCTATACAGTATTTTAAAGTATGTCTAAGCGAAAGCATTCCGGACTTTATTTTTAAAAAGAGGGAAAAGAGAATACATATATTTTAGTACATTCCACAAGATTATCCCAGTTTTAAAGGAGATCCTGAAAGCTGAATCTAAAAAAATATATGGCTGTGCCCCATAATACATAATTTGATGACATCATACGACTATTCAGAGTATTTACATAAATGAATAAAAGAGCCTGTCATTTTTATGCAAAAAACTAAAAGAATGGGAGACTTTTGCTACAGCTCTGCTACACAAGGTATGCGCTCACAGGGAAGTGCCTCCCCTTTGCAGATATGAAAGGTATCAGCAGATTTATGAAAAGAAAAATACATGTTTGTGCATGCCACAGGACCAATGTATAGTACCTTATTTTTTCAAAGGGAGAATGTCTCAACCAATTGACAAAGCAACAAATACGAGAGCCAACAGCTTTGGGCTGTGCCACTGACATTTTAAGGATGTGGGCAAGTTCTTCATTAGACTAATATTTTGCTTAAGAACAATATTCTTCTGGGGCCTCTGGAAATCAGGAAATCAGGCCTCTGGGAACCCCCTTGCAGCATCAGCTAGCACCTTGTAGTGTTGGGATGAGTTTCCCTTCCAGTAAGACGGGGTAACACTTTCGCACCTACCTCACAGGGGTGTTGTGAGGAATAGTTTTATGTTTGTACAGTGTTTCAGAGATGGAAAATGCTTGGTATTATCACTGATTTTAGAAACTTTACAGTACATGTACTATTATTTATTATTTGTACTCCAGTAGTACCTATGAGCTCCAGTCAGGACTGAGAGGCCTTATCCTAAATGTTGTACACTCACCTAGTTGGGACTGATAAAAATTTTTACTCAGTAGCATTCTTCAATGGAGATATTTCATTATCAAATGCCTATTTGATTACTATAGGGTTTAATTCAATTATTTAGGTGTTCAAATTGATTATCAGTTTTAGGCTATGGTAGAGAATTATCTGGTATCACATTTTGTTTTGACCTTGTATTGATTTTCAGAAGAAAGTGCACCAATTTTCTATGGATACTCTACAATCAAATCTTGCCATCAGTGGAATTCTACTGTACTTTTTGCTATTAAAGCTAAACATTAAAATACATGTGTGTGTATACATTATTATACACCAATATATAATATATATATCTATAAACATGTATGTTTTAATTTTTTTTAGCTGCTTAGATTAATTTCAAACTGTGTGTGGCATATTTTGCTTAAGCATTGCCCATTTTAGATGCATCTTAAACATCATTAAATGGTGTTTGCTCTCAGTAAAAATATAAAAACTGGAAAATAGGACAACAAAAGACATAATGTTGCTATCATATTTATGAAGGCTTGTAAGGAAAGTGTCTAAGTCTCAAATGTATTAAAAAACCTTCAGTAAGTCATAGAAGTCTTTACTTAGATTATGTTGAAATAAACTACTATATCAGAATGAGATCACTGTATATATATGTTAAAATGAATAAATTTTTCCAAAGGTAATGCTTGCTATCATTTGGATGTCGAACAGAAAGTAACTTGTTTCCCAGATTGGCAGACTATAGTTAATATTTTTTTACAGGTATCTGATTTACAATACCGTGTTAAGCAGCCTCTTTAGCATCTGCTCATGTGCTAAATATATTGACTCAATTAATTCTATTGATAGTCTTGGCTTTTTTATTTGATCATAAGGAAAGCTTTTGGTTTAGTTTTGATTGAATTGTCATCAGTGGTGTTAGTCTCACTGATTTCACTCAGGCACATTGTGGAGTAAAAGTATGAGCAGCAGTGGGTGAATCTAGTCTAAAGAATGTCTCTTTCCTTTCCTTCTGGATATTACTAGCATGTCTCCATCAGCCCATTCCATGCTGGTTATCAGCCAACACCTTGTAGTTGTTGTCTTGTGTGTTGATTAGCACTCGTGGCTCAGCCAATTTTGTTGAACACTTGGAACTTGTTCTGCTACAATGCACACTTCATATGGGACCTATAGATACACTGCATAAGTATCATATTTAAGACAGGCTGCTGGTGGAGTAAGTGAACACCTCTACTGGAAGTCATATATCATTACCCATTGTGTGTGGTGAATAAAATGGGCACATTAAAGGATATGGTCATCAGGAGGTTTCTATCACTTTATATTATCAATAATCTGCTTGCTATAGGAGGACTGGTTTGAGTTTTGCTTTTTTAAACGATAGTTGTAAGAGCACTTACGAACAGATACCTTAAAAAGGTGAATGTACACTTTCAGGTAGAAGTTTTGCAGGCAGGCTTTTTTGATTGGGACATGCCTTTTTTCTGCCCATTTTCTATTAAATGACTCTCCCCAACATAGTCTTCTAGGTAATGTCACAGTTAAAATTTAATTCTTCAGTTAGGTTTCAATCTGCCATTATCCCATTCCAAACAGGCTTGCTAAAATCAAACGTCTTTATACTAAGATATTAGCTGATGCGTCTAATGGGTAGCAGAATCCATTTCCCTGTGCACTTTTGAAATTGTCTTAAAAGAAAATTCAGTTAAATCTTCGAACAGTTTCTTATGTATCTTGTGTCATGGAATGTGATATATATTCACAGTATTTGGCAACAGTCTGGGCTACTCTGTAGTACTTTCCCTTACACTGGGTAGCCCACTTCTCCACAGTTTGCCCTAGGTAATGTAATGACACATGCTGACCAGTATTACCCATTAAATGGAATTTTTTTTCAATGTGTTGTCATGCAACTTATTACAGTAGCTCCAATTCCAGCCCCACAGAAGGTAGACTAAATGAGCCTGGTAGTCTCTGCAGCCTACATCTTTCCTCTTCTCCAAGCCCTACTATCTTCATAAAGTAGTTTGCCAGTGTTTCCTCTGTGATAATATCTTCTGATTCTTTTCAGCAAAGTAGTGGTGCTCTGTTCATTTCTTTGGTTTCATTGTCTTTCTGTACATGGCCATGTTCTTCACATGTTTTCTTTTAAGATAATGTTAGATTTGCCCAGTACACACATCTGTCCTTGTATTATGTTAACATTAATTTCTTTTTTGATTTTGGGGCCAGGCCATATTTTCCCTACTCATATCTCCACCTAATTCCACTTAATTTATTTTGCTGGGTCTATGAGTAGAAGATACTGCACAATGAAGCAAAATTCAGCACCCTCAAACTTTGAAGAATTTTAAAATGTTCATCTGGGATCATTGCACACTCACATGTTGACACTTGAGTTCATTAACTTCAGCTCTTGGGCCTTTATACATACCACTAGTTCCACTCTTAGTTCCTTTGTGTCTGGAAACTTTTTCAAGCTGATCTTGGTTTTCCATACTTTTAAAAAATAGCAGTATATTGCTTTTCCCAAAAACTTGTATCAAACGCCCTTTCATTTAGTGGCTAACGTTTTCTATGCAACAAGAAAATTGTGACAAGGTTTATCAAATTTTTCTAAACAAAATTTGACAACCCACATGTAGTGTTGAGATGGAAGTAAAGCTCAGATGAGTCTAATAAATAGCCTTTTCTTCACAAGTATCTTTATAAGTAGCCTTACCTCTATATCCCTACTGCTAAATTGGAGAAAAATTAAGAGATCACAGACTGCATAATAAGGAACCAACATAGAGATCATGGCAATAGTAGTGTTAAGCACAAACACAGGCACAGTTCCAGAATTAAACACAATAGAAAATATAAGAATTTAATATACTAGATTTTAAAAATATACATCACAAGGAAACAGAACCACATCTCTATGCAACTAACAATGACAAGCTTTATTTTACTGCAAGGATTGACTTACCTGAAGTCAAGAGCATATGAGGGAAGCCAAGCAGTGTGTCTCTGGGTTCAGCTTCTTAGACTCAGGAAACACTTACTCAAGTTCAGTTGTTAAGGCTGGGGAACTCCTGAAACCAGAAATATCATCTAGTCAATGTTAATGTGTATGAATGTTGCAAGTAGATTTTACCCCTATTCCACAGTCTTAGAAAAAAATGGAGTATTTTATTACTTCTAATGCTTACCATAGGGTCCCAGAAGAGGAGTGAAAATGACCCTTAGCACATTCTGATAAGTGCAGCTGTAAAAGGACTCATCTTTTTTACTGGGCACAGATACTCTAATTTCTACAGGATCACTCCTGATTTATGCTGGTATGGGCAAAATCAAAAGGTTGTAGTGACTGTATCATCCCTTTTTCATCAGAGCAAGACATCTGTCTCTTTTCTTAAAGCATAAATTTTTCAGTGCACTTTTTGTGGTATAAATGACAGTACATACTGGAACAAGCATGGAATAATCATAGAATATCTATACTTCAGTATGTCTCAGACCTGTTCCCGTTCTAGAGGCCACCTATCCCAGCAGAAGCTGCATCCATATAATTACAAATTCTTTCATTCACTTGAAAGAGGACAGTTATATCCAAAGGGAATATTGAGATTGGCCCTTGCCCCCCAGATGCCACCTGGATATTGAATGGGATGTGTCTCTCAGCCTGTGTCAAAGCTTCCCATGAATATGTTGCAGTCTGATAGGGCAATTCTTGCTGCCTGCCCTGGTCCTGGTCAGCTCAAGAAGACCATTAAAGCCTATGAGGACAAACATTTCTTTCCTGAGGAGCAAAATGCAATTTTAGGTGGAGTCATTTTCGATCCTACTTCTACGTAGCTGTGCTTTTGAAGTAACTGGAATGAATTCTATCAGACTACTCTGGTCATCATCTTTTTCTCTTGCCATTAGGAATTTGACTCATCATATGTGATTTCATAGGTCACATCTCAAGCTCAAGCTGGGCTTCTTCCACCAGCTCTTATGTGTGAAAAGTGAATTGCTCCTTGTAGGTTTTCTGAGGGCTTCTCTGGATTCAGTGAAGCTGCCAGAACATCTTTTAGCACCTGTTTATTCATTATTTTATCTAGGTATGTTATCTAGCCCACTCTTATTCTAACATAAGAATGTTATTCATGGTTATTCAGGAATAATATTTCCTGAATACTTGTGTAGACAGACTAGTCCCTTAAGTAATGAGTTCAATTAGGCTAAGATACACTATGCAGCAATTCAATAACAAAAGTCCTGGGAGGTAGAGGGAGAAGAGGCTTGCCAATTGCTTACACACAGTATGCTGGATGACAACTAAAGACTCCGTGCTGTGGCATATTTGGCACATGCTGGCCTTCAGTTATGCCTAGCAACTCCCAAGGTTTGAGCAGTTCCTTACTAAGGTTTTAATCAAGGAAAAAAAGTAGCATGGTGTGCAAATTAGTAAGACAACAGGCTCCATTTGAAATCTCTTCGGGGATGTTCATTCTTACAGAATACCAGCATCCAAGAAAATCAATTTATCTTCCATTTTTGCCTAAAAAAATGTCAATAGACAGTTTAATTTAGCAATTCACTACCCTGAGCACAGGGTATTTGATTTGGAACTGTAACTTAAAAAAAAAACACTCAAAATTTCAAATGCATAAAATTCGACAGATTTGAATTAGGAATTACAATGGATGTAGCATTTGGTCTGCATTTCTCATTTCCACTGTTAAAATATTTAAATATTTATTCTAAGAAGATCAGTTAGCTGCATTTTAAATGGGCTAAACATTCTACCGTGTTTTTGAAATAACATACATCCATTATATATTCCTGTAGAGAATAATTCAGAGATTATAGAGAATGTATTATAGACGATATATAATTCTATATAATATAAGGTATTATAGAGAATAATACACTGCAAAAATACCTAGAAATCTTCTTTTCTTCTGCTTGTAGTCTAGTGAGATTACACTTCTCAGTTTCCATTTCAAGTTCCTTTTGAGGAGCTTGCCCTGTAAATATTGCTCATTTTCAGAGAAAATTCCTGCAAGATTTAAAACTACTTCAAGTCATTATAATGACTATTCAAATGAAAACAAAACCCAGAACCTAGCAACACAACATGAAAATAATATGGAATTGAAGGATTCTTATGCCAATACCTTTGAGTCATCTGCTTTTCAAGCCCCTGGTTTTGTGACAGCAATAGGATTCTGCCAGAGCATTAAGCATTAAGCATTCTTCTGCAGTTTCTGAGGGGGTGACTGCCAGTCAAACCTCTTGACTGCTGCTGGGGTGAAGTCTTCAGAGGCTTTAGATATTGATAGAGATTTCTTAGCATTGATTTTTATAGAAAATATTAAAATGTAAAGTTTCACTGAAATGCTTCACATGAATTACCTTATTATGGTTGTCTTGAGCCACAGAAGCAAAGGAAAATTTGGGTAATTAAATAAGAGCCAAAAGCAGATTTCAGCTGCTGAAATCATGCCACAGCTTTAGAATCTGTTCTGATATGCCATTCATGGTCTACAAGGTTAGAACTTGCCCACTGGGTTAGGATCCTTGAGCCATACCATACCTGATTGCTGATTGACCCAGTAAAAGCAGGACCCAAATGGGGTATTGGAAAACAGAAAAAAGCCCCTGTTTCTCTACTGCAAGACAGAGATTTGACTGTTCTCCTGAGCACTTAAATTTGATGTACTATAGTTTTCATGATTAGAGCACTACACTAGAGCTGAAACACTGCCAGGGATTTCAATATGGATTTTTTGTGCTTTGTTTTTAACTCATCTATATGCCAGTTCATTAACTTGAGGTAAGCTTTTCTCAGCTTGTATTTGACTTCTGCTATCATTATTCTTATAATTGGCTTCTGTCCATGCTATTTTGTACACTGGCAAGTTGTACCATTCTGTTCACAGGATGTATTACTCAATAACTAGTTGTAATGTAACTGAAAGCATTCAGAGAAATCACAAATACCCATCACATTGCTGGTTTTATTTGTTAAGATGTCAGATACTGTACTCATTTAAATCCTTACCTTTGGCTGACAATGGTAGATTTGTCTCCATATTTTTCTTTCCATGTACACCTATAAATAGGGCACAACCACTAAAATGACCATGTACTTGGTAGCTGATTCTCTGTTCTAAAACTAAACTCACATTACCTTGTGCCTGAATCTTCGTATTTCTCCCGGAATGGTATAACTACATCATATAGTCCTCCATTAGTTATTTTGTGGTTTATATGTAGGAAGTGGGATGACAGTTTTTTTCCTCTCAAAACGATTCAGAGATTTGAGTCATTTATTAAAACATTGCTACCAAAATGACCAGAAAAGGTTGTTTTAAGTTGCAGCAAAAGCTGGAGGCAATAACTGGCATAAAGTAATTCAGGCAGCCTTACTACAGCATAGAAGTAACTGTGCCAAAAGACAAGAAATTTGCTCAGAGGAAGGAAGGAAGGAAGGAAGGAAGGAAGGAAGGAAGGAAGGAAGGAAGGAAGGAAGGAAGGAAGGAAGGAAGGAAGGAAGGTGACAGAGAGCTAACTAAACTGTTGTGCATTTAGGAAAAAAAAATCTCTTTATATATAATGTCTTCAAAGAATACAAGACAAAGGTAATACATGGTGTATATATATATTTTGTGCAGTCTGCAGGCTTTTCATTAACTGATTTTGCTTATATGCCTTCAGACAAACCTTACTCACAATTTATTCCTTGTCTTCAGCATTTCACACTCTGAAAAATCACTCATTTTTAATTATCCCTGTTTTTGCCTCGATGTCAAACTTTAAAGCTCCAGTTGCTCCACTGACTGCTATAAATGTTGTCCTACTGCAAGTTACAGTAGTACAGTAACAAATTCCATGGGCCCATTCTGAATATATAAAATGCCTCTCAGCCAAACAAAGCTCTTACCTAGGATCATCACCAGCACTTCAGGACTCATTGCCTGTGTTCTGGTACCACAAAATAGGCCTTTCAGCCCTACTGGAGGCTCAATCATTGCTGCAACCGTGTATTTGATGGATGTGTTGTAATTTGGCTTTATTTTCTTTGGAAGAAGCTGGGTGGACTTACTGAACAAAAATCTTGAAACAATGCTGAACAGATTCAGGGGGAGGCAGAGGATGGGCAGACCACTGGAGTACAGCAGAGCCGTTGCAGGATCTGCTCAGTTTGTATCTTTCAGACACCAGAAGGCTGAAATAAAGGCTTGGAAGCAGACAGCCATGCCTGCGGGGTGACTGAAAAAATATCGTAGGGGTGTGGGAAACTCAGCAGACCTTTCTGCTTCTCTGTTAGTGAACTGGCTGGGAAGATGGTCACACCTAAAAGGCTGCTGTAGGCAGAGAATTCAATGTAACACAGTTCATTTTGTACTCCCTAGCTCCTCTAAGGATATTTTTCTACTTAAAAACTTGTTGTTCAAATAAAATCTTTTATTAAAATAAAAATAAGCTCTCCTGAGCTGGGGTGGGGGACAGACTTTGGAGGAGGCAGGTCACCTCAAAGCTGTAGCTGAAATAGAGTCTCATGACTTTCTTCATAAGTTCAACATGGCAGCTTTCTTAAGCCACCACCAGCTCTAATAAATGCTCTCTTCCCTCATTCATTCAGCCAGGGTACAAACACAGCCAGAACCTGTTTCTGAACTGTTTTGAGCTTCTGCAGTTCCAAATGTCTGACTATGCAGGTTAAGATGATGAGGAAGGCTTGCATCTGTCCTAGAGAACAGGGTGGTAAAGGAGATCTGAGGTAGCAAAGCAAATGGTAAGGAATATCTATCCCCATTAGTTGACATGACCCAAGCTTGGGCAGGAGGTGAAGGCATTTCTTCCAACACACAGTTCATTGCAGTTAACTGCTTGCAGGCTGATTTCTGACTTTCTGAAATTGTTTGAAAATCATCAGGAAATATCACTGATGGAGAACAAGGCTTTCCATTCCTATAGATCTTCTTCCCATGCAGAATGGATTCTAACTGAGCCCACAGTTGCATTTGCTTTTATATGGCGCAATTGAAAATAGTGATCACATATTGAGATCACTTCTCATAGCTGAGAAGAGGGGAGCAGGGTGTTGAGGGAAGCTCATACCTGTCACCCCTAAGTCTCCCTGGATCTGGATTAGTTTGCTTTAGAGGTATAATTCACACTGCTGTTACTCCCTGTTGGATGAAGTAGCAGGAATTTTTAAAAGGTTGAAATTCGATGAAATGAAAACATTCATTCTCAACAGAAGGAATGGATTTACTTATGGGCATTGGTCAACCCTGTTCTTGCACGTGTGCAATCATATTTTGTACCCATATTCAAATTATAATGAGAGATTTTAAAAAATGTATTTAAAAAAAGAGCAAATAACTCTTTAACCACATCCCATTTCTGAAACACCTGTATTCTCTACAATGATGAATTGTGATTTCCTATGCCACTAACATCTGAATTCAGTTGTCTGGGTTTTGCTTTCTTCTGTATCCTTTGCTTATGCCACTTTTAAGATCAATCTGTCTATCTAACACTAGTGAGCTCCTCAATATGTGCACATTTTCAACTCTCCTCCCCCTCCCTTTTTTCCCCCTTTAGTTACTAGCACGGCTTGTGAACCATTATAACTCCACTTCTGCTGGTTTAATTAAATTTACCTATGGAAAACAAAGACATGAGATCTGGCAGTCAGGGAGCTCAGGGACACAAGGTGGTCTGTTACTGAATAAAGTGATGCTTGAGAGGTGCTATTCTTTATGCATCATCATGATCATCAGATAAGGAAGAATCATATGACACATGGCAAGAATGCTTTGAGGAAAGTGAAATTCTAATCCTTTCCCAACATAATCATAATGATGTAAATGTATCCCTTTATGTGGTGTAAAATTGATTTTTCCTTCCTGTTAACAGCTGTACAATTTCTGTTCTGCACACATTTTTCTTCAAAACCACCTGGTTCCTCTGAGTACATTGTTGTTCTTTCCCTCGTCCCTTTTTAAGCTCATTCATTTTTTATTTATTTTATTTGCCATCCTGACCCTTGGTAAGGTTTAAATGATTATTAAGCAGTTGTGCACTGTTGAATTACCTGTCTTTTGTTCCATGGTCTATTTTGTTGTTGGTGTACTCCATAGACGCCTTTGACTCAATTATCGCTGATATTGTTAATCTCTAGGCTACTCAAGATGAATTCCCAAACTGTATAAAGATGACATTGGTCTTTTCTATTCTTAAAAGACTAATTCTTTTGACAGAAATCCAGGAAACTTCAATCTGTGAATGAATAAGGTAAAAAGGACAGAGCAATGATGTGATACTTTTTATCACACTGACATTGTAACTTGATTCTATTATAACTTCTCTTAGGAATCTGATATCCTAGTCCAATAAAAAGTATGGCAGCCTTTATTTTATGTAACAAAAATCTAGCTTGTTCATGTACACTGCTGGACCTTAGCTGTCAGAATGTGGTCAAAGGAGTGCAAAGGGCTGCGCTCTGTCCTCAGAAATAACTTATGTGCTTAGAAACATAAGGAGGCCCAGAGATGTCCCATGATACAAGGAAATTTTACTGATTTACTATCTTGATAGGGGAGGGAGCAAACTATTGTGCTGCTGAGTTCTCACGGGAAGGCAGCTGTGCTAAAATAGGTGTCTCATGAGCTCACTGGACTTTTCCAGCACTTGAACTGAAGTAAAGCCTAAGGTTTGCTTTAGAGGCTCAACAGTGAAAGGCCTCAACATACATTTGTGCTTGGATCAAAAATGCCAAGAGCAGCAGCCATCAGGACCTCAGGGGACGTGATCATCCATAAATACCACCTGCTTTAGAATGCACTCTAATAATGTAACACTATAAAGCTAAAGCACATGAAAATTGGGTAAAAGGAGGATTTTTCCATTTAGTCCCTGATCTAATTGTGGATTTAATACCATAATATTAATGCTAATGTGGATGTTAATAGTTTAAGCCCACCTCTCACTTTTCTCCTGCTTTTCTGGCCTTCCACTCCTCAACCTCCCCATAGACATGATTCCTGCCTATTCTCTGTTTGCCTGCCACATCTCCCCCTAATCCTTGTCTGCCAGCTCACATCCCTCTAAGCTCTAACACTATACTCAAACCTCACACCTGCTTTTATACTGGAATACCTCATTCCCTTGGCTCCAGTCACACTAGTCCAGAAGAAGTCAGTTCCTTGGACCAAGATCCATTCCAGTTGCAGAGCTTCCCACTGGATCTTCTGAGTGAACTAGTTAGGCTTTAGCCTGATTAGGTGGCTCGGATAGGACTTAGGCATGAAGGAGATTATTCAAAAAGGAGGATTAGACAGATAATAGCTAAATTGGCAGGGAGGGTAATCCTGTGCATGTGCAAGAGGGACAACTTAGTTGTCCAAGGACTTTTCCCTCTCTCTGTGTGGCTGCTGGGATAAGACAGGTGGGGAGGCCTGCAAGGTGAGGTGGGTGTGTGGAAGCAAATGGAGTTTAGGTGTAGCTCAAACAGCTCTGAGTCCCACTGCTGGCCTTCACAGCATTCCTAAAATGGGACTGGGCCTAACTGTTTAGAGAAGGATACAGATCCTGGACTTAGAGCCATCAATCAACTCTTAGGATTTAAAAATTAGATTTCTATGTAACATAGATATGTATCCATATGACCTAATAAGATACTTTACATGTCTAGGGCTGTTCCATCTGTCTAAAACAAATTTACTGGGCTACTATGAAATAGCTATTTCCAATGCAAGTGCAAATACAGCCAGGGATGTCCCTCCCCTCCCCTCCCCTCCCCTCCCCTCCCCTCCCCTCCCCTCCCCTCCCCTCCCCTCCCCTCCCCTCCCCTCCCCTCCCCTCCCCTCTTTTCCAGTGACAGGAATAGAATGGTAATATTATCAATAATATAGAAATATTTCATGTTTGGTCACAGGTACCTCAGTCACTGAAGACTTTCAGTTGGAATAAAACAGTGAGACTTGAAAGACTTTTCAGCTCTGTCTTTGACCATAGCCTCTTTTTATTTATTGTGACTTCTGTACCAGTTGTTCTGGCAGTGTACTGATCAGTGCAGATTTTATTTGTCTAATACTCTTCATTTGTAGTTTTAGGAATTATCACGATTTGGTTCTCATTGTTCCATATTGGTCCTAGTCCTCTTTTTCTTATTTTATTTCCCTTCAAAGGATGAAGTGTCTTTTGTTTTGCAACATTCTCTGCATTATTCAACCCTACTTACCTTCAGATATTCCTAAACTACCACATAAAATCCTATTTGTTAAATTTTATTTTTTGTGTTTGGCTATTAACTAACTTGCAAGTGCAGAGGTCTCAGGTGTCAGCTGTGTTTTTTTCTTTTTATTGGCAATTCTTTTTGCTGACCAATTTACATAAGCAAAGAAGAGCTAAAAACAACTGAGATTTCACTTTAAAATTTTAGTTTATTCCAACTGAAACAGTATGTGCAGTTTTAATTTACACATTTCCATATAAGAAGCTTTCAGAGATCCTGAAAAATTAATGTTTTAATAATTTCTTTATGTTTTTTATTATTATTCATTTCAGGGCAATGGATCTAATCTTTCAGAGTATTTTAACATTTCAGCTGGCTTGAAATCAAGTTTCTCTTTCCCAATTCACTCCCCACAGATCAAAACTTTAACTCACAAGGCCCTGCACAGTTTGACTACATTCAGGCTTTTTGAGATAACCAGTTGCACTGGAAATGCAATAATGAAGTGACATATGTTTATGCACTGTTTACAGCACTATATGATGTTATTTGCAGTTAAACTGGGGTTTTCAATTTTTAATATGTGGAAGGACCAAAACCAAGATCTTCAGAGAGAGGCAGAGATTCATGATCCAGACACATGCTCATAAGTTGATACTGAACTGCCTCAGCCAAAAGATGCATGACTAAAGTCCAGTAGAGTAGCAAAATTATATTCCAGGCATCTGAGCTTAAAGATATAATTGCATCAGAAAGTATGATTAAGCCCTTGTCACTTACAAGAAAGCCAGCAAAAAGTAGGACCCTATGTTAAGGTAGGCTGTCATCTTAGAACTCTGTGCTGCTTGTTTTATACTATGGAAAAATAGAGAGGCTCGGTAGTTTCTTTCCATTTATTTGTGGCCTTACTTTTGTGCTGTCTTCAAGGGAACAACTTGATAAATCATCAGAACCATTTCCTGTATCACCTCTTTTTTGGTCCTAATCAGGTTGAATTCTCTTTAAATTGTGACAGAACTGCAAACTGGAATGAGATCCTTGCATAAAGACAGTTTTTAAAATGTAAACATGATGGTTTCAAATTTAAAATATGTGCCAAATGAAGCATATTAGGTTGTACTCCTTATGAGTCTCATTTACTTCTTTGCTATTATTTTCTAAATCACAAGGTCTTTTCTCATTCAAGAAATAAATACATCTAATTATTGTGATGTGGAGAAAAGAGTTTCCATTTTTGAAGTTATCCTGACTGACAATAAAACAGCAGTTCTGCTCAGAGAAAATAGCCAAAAGCATTGTAATTATTCTGCTATTGCATTTTCTATGTGCTTGGATTTGAACTGTAATTATTTACTTCGTTTTTAGACTTGCCTATATTTACCCATGGTCAGACTTTTCTGCTTTTGTTTGACTCACATTACATCTAAACATTACTGAAAATATAAACACAACTGTGCTTCAATTACTATTTTCCTTCTTTCCCAATCAGGCTTTTTTCTTCTTCATTTTTGTGGCTATTATCTGCCCCCCTTTACCTACTCTAGACTGTTCCAGTACTTCCTCTTTGTCTCCATGCAGCTCTGTCTCACTCTTTTTTTGCTGTGTCCACTTCCACATAACTGTGGGCTGCCAAACAGTCTTCCTTCACTTCCTTCTACTTTTGTCTTAGAGCCACTGAGCTGGCTAAATCACAGGAGTCCACTCATTGACTGCAAAGAGAAGCAGGTCAGCTCTCTCTACTCTCCATGCCTTGATCCTGTATGAGAGAAAAGAAGGAAAAATAATTAGTTGATTCTTTATGTGTCTTCTGTGTTCTCTGTCTGCCTCAGTTTTGTGGCCTCCTTTAAGTATAGCTTTGTTTGGGTCATTGGGAAAGGAAAAATGCTATTTAATGTATTCACACATTTCAGTGAGACCATTAGTCTTGGGGTGGGATGTTTTGGGATTTCCCCTATTGTTTCTAAACCAGTATTTAAGTAATATAGTCTGAGGGAAGTTAGAGACTTTATTGCTAATGAGAAAGCTCAAAGCATTCCCATCCTCATGCAAAAACATGAAACTTGCAGTTCTTTTATTAAAAGCCAGAGATACATCTGTACTGAACAACTCAGCCCAAGGGATGAAAATATTAATAAATGCATTGTTCAAAACTGACTGAACTCCACAGGGTACAGCATTTAAATTAAAAGTATTTTCTGATCTCAATACTCACTATAAAGGAAATACAGCAATAAGGAAGAGCAGTTATGAAAGATAATAAAGCTTTGGGGGAAAAAATGGATGAACTAGTACACTTAAGCCACACATGATATGTTGGAGTGGTTGGTATGCCTGAATATGCTTAGGGCATAGCCGAGGGCTTAGACCCAGAAGGATTTTGTACAAGCTGGCTGAAAGAGTTATTGATACAAGCCAATTTAGCTGCCCCAGTTGTGCTGGCATCTGTCAGGAGCCTTCTTGCTAAATAAACTTCTACTTCTCCTTCCTGTGTACTGTGCTGGTGGGTTGTGTAATTGTTTTTGTAATAAAGAGGCTCCTTAAAACATCAAGAATTGCTTCTAATCTGAATTACCAAAGTTCCACTCTGGGAATATATATCCAGATTACACTATGTTACTTTTGAAGAGGAGACAGATGTTCATGGCTGTGAAACAGATCTTTCAATATATTGGTTTTCTCCTTGTGCAGTTCACTACTCAGCCAGACTTTGGGTAAAAGGCAAGAGGCATATGGACACATTTTAACTCCTGATGAAGCAAGTATGTTTACACAGGATCAGTGAAAGTGAGATTTCTGTATTTTCAGGAACACAGAAATGAATAAATAAAAGGAAGATCATCTTATAACACTTCATGATGGATCAGCAAAATATGGAATTAAAACATCCTTTAACACAGTGGTTGTATTTCTTTATGTAATACCTTTATTTAATTCCTAAAGTAAAGTTCAGAGGAAAAATGCATACCATCATTCAAGGATGAAAAGAAGGAGAAAAATACATGCTGTGGAAGTCACTTCTCATATCATCATGTCATGGCTGAATTTTAGTTACCTGAGACAGACTTCAGCAAGCAAATTACAAGCAAGACCTCTTGAACCATATATTCCAATCATGGTTGCTGTGTGCTGCCTTTTTTTTTTTTTTATTGGATATGCTTATGTGCACATGGAAATATATATGTAGTCCAGTTGACTATAGGTTTTTTACACATGATTATGATCTTTATATTATGGGATATGGAAACCTTCTGAGGTACCTGCCAAAGGAATTAGCACAGGGACAAGGCCAGTCATGTTAAATGTTTTCTTTTTACTTTGTAGAGTGTCTCCTCAATCTTGTATTGCAGCTTAGTAATGAGTAGTAACTGACTGCTAGGATTTACACTATAATGATATTATGATAATTATATCATGTCACCTCTTATTCATCTGCCTCATAAACAGACCTAATCTCTCCCCATGTGGAATTATTTCCTGGCGTCTGATCACTTGCCTGTATGTCCTTCCAGTTTATTGTATTTTTGTGCTGTTCTGTGAGAACTGTTGACAGACAGTAAGCAGGATCAAAACTGAAGGGCAGATATTAATTTGTAGGATCATATGATAAATGCCTTCTAGATAGTGTCTTCTATTTCATCTCTTAATACTTCCTAAAACACTGTGGTTTTGTTTGTGGTGGTTTTATGTTCATTTTTAACTTATGGCTGCTCATTGAGCAGATGGCTTCATCTGAGCCACACACAAGGATGTCAAGGTCTTTTTCCTGAGTGTTTACAGTCAATTTAGAAAAGCCCAAAACTCCCACTGAAGTCAATGGGGAAAATCAACAAGAACTGCTGAGGAAGGCTCCGAGGCAGTCGGGATGTTACAATTTAATAATCTTCAGCATAATTTGGAAAAAAAAGGAGGGTGGATTCTTTTTCTGAGATACAAAAATGATAGCGCTAATAGCTTTCTTTTGGTAAAATTGGATGCATGTGATGTAGTTATCCATTTCTTGGAAGAGGGATGATGTAATTAGAGAATTAAGCATTATAAATAGGTCACAAAACTATGTTTCCTCATTCCACAAACTAGAAGAATGTAGGACAAAACTTCCACAGCTAGATGTTTCAGCATTCTTCTGGAGGCACATGGAACAATTGGTATTTAGCATAACTGAGAATCACACTTTATTTAGGTGACTCTGCATGGAATCAAGATCCATTTTAGTTAGTCAGCTTTTGAGATGTTTTCCCCTGGGCTGAAAGGTAATGTTGCTGAGGGTAATCACTCCTTCACAAAAACCAAGGAAAAGTAACAGAGGGCAGCCCAGCAGTAGGAGCAGGACCATGAATTGGGCTGTTCCCATCACTCGCCTCCTTCTCCAGAAAACCACACATGGAAGATGTACAATAGCACGGGACATATGTTGCTTAAATCCAGAAGGATGGGGTGTAAACAGGCACATCTCAGCTCGATTTCAGTGGTGGGAAATAGGTACTAATTGGGTGCAATGACTCATGTTTGGCACCTCTCTGGTCTTGGCTCAACTAGATGAATAAAGGTGTCTATGATAGTGGAATTTACAATCCTGCCCTGAGTCAATAAATCACCAAGAGTGTGTGAAGAGCTCTAGATATATGCATGTCCTTGCCATTGCTGGCCACATATGTAGCTGAAACTCCTGTAAGATGCAAGTAATATTTCAGTAGCTCATGCAGCTCTTATGGGAACTCTCTTTAGCATTTGAATAGAAAGTGTACTACACTCTATCAAATTCCATTTTTATTATTGTATTCTGGTGTTTGGTCCCTACATTCCACTATACTTCTCAAGAAATATTTCTCTCTGGAATGCTTTTCCATGGCAATATAAATCTGTTAAAAGTGGTAAGTGGAATTTGCATGAACCTAAAATTTTGTGAAATTAATCTAATCTCTTCAGTTAAAATATTACTTTCACATATTATTGCAGTTTTTGTTGTGCAGGTACAAACTGAGGTTGTTTGTTGGAAATAATTTGGCATTGCAAAAAAGTCCTATTCTTTTTCTTACAACCTTCCAAGTAATTTATGCAGATTGCTTAAATAACAACTATTTATATGCAGTATATGCTAAAACAGATCTTTTCTTAAAAGTCCATTATAGAATTAGAGAAAACCATACTCAGTCACCAACTCTGTTCTGTGAGTTGATGAATAATTTTACAATTATGTTTTTGCAAGCTTGTATGTTCATTAGGTAACCATTTATCTCTAATGTGGGTATTTTTCCTGTCAAAATGTTTCTTTTGCAATAGGAATTTACTTAGGGAAAAACAGGGAATTACATGTCCAACTGTCATAGGTCAGTAAAAATGGAAAGAAAAGAAAGAAAATTTCTTTGAGGCTTTTGGTTTGGTTTTGATTTTTGGTTATATTGACATGGCTAGAATGGGAGAAATCTTTTAAAATCTTACTAAGGATAAGAAAAAAGCCAACATGTCAACTTTTCAGACAAAAAAAATTTCATCAATAATTAAAGTATATATGAACTAACAGTAGCTCAGTGACAAAACCTGTAGTTTGCAAGGGGCAAAGCTGCATGATACAGCTAGATTCCAAATAACCAGGAGGCTACTGAGAAAGGTTTTCTCTAGTTCCTCTGGTTGTCTCTTGAGTAAGAGTCTCATATAGTAGTGTGTCCATTCCCTCACACATAGTAATATTGTCTAATATGTCTAAGAAGAACAAGAAGCATCAAGAAATATTAAAGAATGGACTGAAGTCATGATAACTTTTTTGAATGCTGGAACCTAAAGAAGCCAAATGGAAAAATCTGATCTGGCTGTGGTTAATTCAAGAGGTAGTGAACATGCTTGTTTTGATTCATAGTTTTGGCCAAGATGACAAGAAGTGGCATTTTACTAGGACATGAGAGGCTTGATCCTGTCTCCTATACATATGAATTTAGAGACATCTGAGATTCCCTCGGGTATCCCACCTGATGCCCTTGGACCACCACTTCATTAAGGTTAAGACCTCTTCTAGTCCTATATCGTATTTGCTGGGCCCCTGCAGAGATTTTGGCAATCTTAGACATCAGTTCTCTGTTTTTAGGGAAGTGAACCATGATGGCTGGAGGTGATAGCTGGAGCAGCTTTTTCCTCACCCAGTATTACACATAGATAAACCATGAACGGTTTTTGGCATGTGTGTATTTTGCAGTGTGTTTTATGCAAAGGGCTGAAGGTGAGATGTAGCTGAGGAAAGTGCTGGGTGACAATCACTTAAACCACCTAAACTGCAGCTGGTGTTATAGTGAAGAATTCAGAGCTTCTTTTGCTTCTTAGGAAGGGGAAAGTGGTGGGGGTTTTCATGGGGTTTTTAAAATTGTTTTAATGAACTATTGGATAGTAACAGCCTAAGCCATTATACAATAACAATGCTGCAACACTCAAACATTGTTTTTAACAAGGGGTCAAGGTATTAATTTTTAATTAGGAAGACAAAGACAGGTCAACATTTTACAATACTCCTATGTGTTTGTTCATTTGGCTAGGCCTTTAGTTAATTATAAACCTAGGGGGAAAAAACCAATATCCCCTCACCCAAAGAACATACCATTATCACTAATTATTCACATATTTTATAATACCGACATTCAGGAGGAGATTGAAGACTAAACTGAAACATGGATTCAGTACAAATAAATATTAGCTTTATTTAAAGAGACAATATTCTCCAATGGCTAGACTCAATCCTATTGACTACTTCCTGTGTTTCAGCCAAAACTCTCATGTCTCCCATGAATGGCAAGCTTTAATTTCTAGTCAAGGTATTAATTAGGCCAGATTGACTTCAACTGTCTATTGAATACAAATTTACATCTGCTTCATGTTACAGCTTTGAAAGGACTGGTCCTGTGATCCTCTATCTTCTTTAGTTCTTTGGACCTATAACCTGGTCAGAAAAGTATACAAAACTTAGAAGGTGGAAGCCTATATAATGGTGTTGATTATCACCCCAATTGTCAGGACTCTACTTCCTGACAGCTCCTCCAGCACAGGTGCTTCCTGATCTATGCTGCTGATGGTCAGGCTGGGCAGGTGAATCCTGCCTGGCATCTCTGAACTCCTGATTCTGGGTATTCTTTTTTCTTTATTTGCCTCCAACAATCTTCTGTATCTAAATGTTTCCTATCCAATCATCTGATTTTTGGCCAGGACTTCAATAGTTCCTTGCTGACAATTTTCAAGGCTGCAGAAAGCTGCCAAGGGGGTCATTAGCACAAATCCATAAACATCTGCTGTGAGAGGGAGTTTTTTTTGCCAAAGATAGTAAAATTGGG
Organism: Zosterops lateralis; assembly: GCF_965231275.1. NCBI lineage: Eukaryota > Metazoa > Chordata > Aves > Passeriformes > Zosteropidae > Zosterops > Zosterops lateralis. The sequence continues at coordinate 59,197,801 of NC_139762.1, read as the reverse complement.
AAAGAAGTAAAGCTGCCCCAAAGAAGTCAAGGGAAGCAGCACTTCATCTGTAAATGAAATCAAGCTCTGCTGGGAGCAAGGACTTTTTCTTCTGTGTTCAGATTGATGGTTCAGCAGTCTGGTGCCTGAGCAATCTCCTCTAAACTGAAGCAGAAGTAGGAGAGATTTGCTTCTGGAAGAAGAAAGATGGGAACTTAATATCCCTTCTGCAAGATGTTGAAGGAAGTACAAGAGCATACATACATACATACATACATACATACATACTTTACATACTGATTAAGGTGCAATCATTTATATATATTGAGGTTTATACAGCTCATCTGCCCATTGCATGCTGCCAAATGTTAGGTGATGATGGTACATAAGTGGTCTGGTACAGTGGATTTGATATCCTTCTTTTTCCTCTTTTTCTCCTACCTGATAAATGTGTGTGTTGAATGCACACAGATGCTTGTGCCTAATCCATGAACTACGTGCCAGGGAAGAAAAGTATTAGACTAATTTCTAAGTAACTGGGATGTCACTCAACTGAGTACCAGATCAGTGCTCAAATCAGCCCACCTAGGTGAAAAACAAAGCTTTTTATTCACTCATGTAGCACCCAGTGATTTACTGGGAATGAAGTGAATTGGGAGAAAATTCTCTGCAGGTTGAGTATATTCTGTTGTAGATGAAGTACAAAATTAAAGATCTTGGATAGCTGAACCTGACTGATGTCCCTCAGCTTTCTAAGTGCACAAGAGATCCTACTCACCTCCAGAAATACAAAGATCACAGAGGACATAAGAGAGAACAAGGTAAAAATATCTGTGATGGACCTCTTTGGAGGCACACTGAACAATTGCTTCATTCAATACTTGTGGATGTAACTTCAAGCACAAAGTAATGAGCAGTTAAGTGAGGTGATCTAGAGGAAAGTTAGCTGGCAAATAATTAAAAGAAAAAAGCTTGTTTCAGAAAACAGTGCATTAAAATATTTAATTTTATGGATTACCATTGCTGTTGTTTCCTTTCTGTGAAAATAAGGATGATAGGAAACCTAGAAAACAGCATCACCTATTTAAAGATATGATACTTACAGCTGGAATTCTCCATGTAAGATCCCTATACTGAAATGGAAAACAGTCCAAATCAAATTTGCCACTCACCTCCAAGTAAGGACATATCAAGTAAGTCTTTTGGACTCTCATACTATTTTATGTTATCTATGTAATTACATAGGATATCATTATATAAGAAAAAATTAATTTTATAATTATATAGAATATGCAATAATACATAAAAATAACTGGGCCCTAAAAATTATGAGAATATTACAGAATTCTTTTGGCTAGTCTCTAGTGAGGGATGGTCTCTCCCTGTAGTATAAAGATTCTACTATCAGCTGTGCGCAGTCTTGCTGAACTTTTAATCAAATATTTCCATCATGGAGAATTGTGAGGAGGTGGGATTTTTTTATTTTTTTTTTGCTTGCTCACTGCAAAAACATTTCTGTTGCTCCTAAAAATGAGATTAGGGAAAATGCATCACTTTTCCTGTTTTAACTGAGTAGGATTCTTTCACTAAGATGTCCTTGTGCTCTCATGGCTGGGATTTGAGGCTTGACGTGATGTTGCAGCATTTTCTTTCAGGGATGCTTCTTTTATCATTATTGCACATTAACTGCCCAGATATAGCCCATTACAAGTCTTTAGAAAATGTCTGTCTTCATAGGCTCTTCACAGAGTTGTCAGGCTGGCTACTGCCTTCATGAAAGAGCAAGTGAATGTGCTCTAACTTTTTACAGATGTTCTTCCTAGTCCTTTAGTACCAAAAATGAGATCAGGGACATCCCCTCTTGCCCTTTCATGCCCTTCTCATGTACAAAGGAAAAAAAGCCTGAGTGGAATAAGAGGGAGAAAGAACAAGTCCTAGACTAGAACGGTAAAGACAAAACGAAATAGGGTAAGGATCTGAAAGGTTAGACTGCCAGGCCTTGGGGAAGACTCTGTCTGATAGAGCAAGGGATTCTGGCATTCAGACTGAGGACAGGAAGGATGCCCAAGACTTAGTAATGAATTCAGAGGCAGGATGGAGAAGGGCATTCCACCCACATAACCTGGGAGACTAAAACTGGTGTGTCAGAGGTGAGGGTTAGCATGGGAAGAAGAGGTGTGGAGGGTCTAACAGAGTTGCCTGACATTAGCCAAGCCAGTTTTACGAAAATATAGTCTGTGTTCAGTGTAACTAAATGGCATCAAAAAGTGTATAGAGCCGCATTGAGACTGTGGGAATTTGGAGGTCAAACGATGATGCCATTTTTGTCTTGCTTTATTAGACTAATAGAGAAAGGCTGAGATTTTGGTTGGTTTGTTTGGTTTTTTCTTTGTGCAACTTTGAAAGGGAATTAATCCTTTCTTTTTTTTTTTTTTTTTTTTTTTCTGATAAGCATAAAAAGAACTCTGTTCCTTAAAGTGCAAGCATTTATGAGGACTCAGTGAAAGCAAGAGCCTGAAAAGCCTAGGAACACTTACAGTGCTTGCCTTGGAGCATGTGTTACACCCTGCATGATACTAACCACCTAGAGGACTGGTGTACCACAGCACACGCAGTGATACCCTGCAGTGTGGTCGCTTCTGATATTTATACAGCCTAGAAAACACAGAGACTCGAGGGAGAAATGATCTCAGAATATAAATACTTTCTGGTAGAATAAGGAGCAATGGCCTGAAACTAAGAGACGAAACATTTAGACTTGCTATTAGAAAAATGTCCTTAATGGTGAGAGCAATTGGGCAGAAGAGCAGATTACAATGAGAAGAGATCAAGGAACTGCTGCTATTTTAGATTACATTAGGCTGAGAATGATAGTAAAAGACAACAATACCTGTGGAAGTTCTCTTTAAGTGTTTCATACTTATAAAGGGTAGGATTTTTAAATAACAACATACAGTTATTACGGATTCCCTTTCTTTTGATTGTTTTTCAAAGTAATGGATACAATACATAATGATTGCAACCAAAGAAAATGGATTGGGGAAAAACCATAGGAAAGTGATAAAATACCTTATGAGATTCTGAAATTTCTTCACCAGAATGAAGATGCAGCACATATACTCATGGTATTTCTTGGTTGTCACTTCTGGAAAATACAGAACAGTCCTGAGTACCATGAACTCAGCTCACCTGGGAGAGCTAAGCCAGTTAGTGACAGGAGGGATGTGTTCAGCAGTAGCCAAATCATGTGAAAGCTCGCTTTTCCACTAGGATGAAGCTTTGCAGCTCTGAAATCTGACTGGTCTGTCATGATGGATGCCTGGAGGAGTGGTCATATGGGGGAAAAAAGGACTAGATGTGCTGTAACACCAAAGAATGTGAAAGTTCAACAACTTTGTCATTTGAAGAAGGTAGACCTCAAAAACCTTTGCAACACTAATAGGTTTTCTCCTGTTTGTGTGCAGTTTATTGCATCTTGCACGTGCCTTTGTGTCGAACCAGAATCTTGGTCATGCACTAACTCTGAATTATGACAGTAGTAATAATAAAAAAAACTACATAGTTATTACAGTTTTGGCTTACAACATGATCTGATATAAGAGAACCAATTACATTATTTGAAACAAAGAGAGGCAAACATAATACCCAGTGCAAGATGTTGCAGAAATAAAATAATAATCTCATAATGTCTCTTTGTTTCTGATTTTTAATAGCAGGCAACATCTGGAATAAGTAAATGTTATCTAGTTTCATGAAGAGTCGGAAAGGCTACATACCAAAGTCTTTTACAATTGAAAATAATGAATGCCTGTGGAAATATTTCTGAGTTATGACAGAAAGGAAATTTTTATTGTTCTTATCTCCTCATTTGCACTGTTGATATTAGAATTTAAACCATCTGAGCACCAAGTCTCTGAACCAGAAATAAATAATCACTGACTGAGATAAATAGTGATACCAAATGTATGGAATGTAACACCTGATAATGGTATTAGGATGCTTCAAAACCCCAGAAGATGTTAAGGCTCAAAGAGGATGCTCATAGAAATATGAATCTATATATCCTTTTGCAAAGTATTTGTCTCTTTAGGCAGCAACTTAAATAAATTAATACCCTCTACAAGAATGATGAGAGGAAAGTAACTATAGAGGTTAATAAGCTGCAAAGGTAGTTCTTGAGCTCAGGATGTATTTTTCAAGAGTAATGTTTCACTGCAGACGTGATGATCCAAAGCGATGATCATCTTTTTGTTAGATGAAATATATGATGGCACAGGTACTTCAGCTCTTTGTCACACCATGCACATGAGACTTTTCTTGAACCTTCATCATCCATTGATTATCTGCCATACATTCTGTGGCCTGAACTGACCTATTTGTTTTTATAATTCAAAAATATGCTTAGAGCATACAATTTTAAAAAGATTTTGCTATTGTTAAGACTTTATGTTTAATTATGCAAACACAAATTATATAAAAAAAACCAGTGAGGATTTCAGCATCTCCACACAAAAATAAACTTAGAACTGTGTCACGTAGTCTTGGAAGATTAATTGATAAAGAGGCAAAATTAGCTTGTTCTTATCTAGACTGTCTATATTTTTATTTTGAGGAGTAGGGTTTTTTTAATGCCATTTAAAAGATCTGCTCCATTACACTGTGGCTTTGCAATAAAAACTCAGTGTGGGACAGAGGAACATCTGTGCTATCTCAGAAGTATCTTAGTGAACCTAAAATTGCCTCACACAATTTTTTTCCCCTTTGTCAGAAACTTGGATAACGTGGCTGAACGTAGTTTGAGTTTTCTTTTAGTTTTCTCAAGGCTCTTAGAAAAATACTTCATTTCTTTCCTTTTTTCTGTGGGATAAATTTTTCAAAATATGTATTTAAGTATCCAATTTTCCATCAAAACAATTTTATCTGTATGCTTTTGATAAACCCATCTTAGAACCACAAACCATCATATTTTCCATAATCCAGAAGGGAACTAAGGTAGTTTTTCCATTTGCAGAGGCAGAATTCTGCTAACAAGGAGCCAAACCTTTCTTTCAGCTTCTCCCTTTTTGCCTTTTCTTTGTAACAAGGAATCTGTATGCAGCACTGGTCTGTGAAAGAACTAAAATACTTTGGTTTGTGCACTTGCAAAAAAACAGCAGATGGAGAAAATGGTCAATCAGAACCTTGTCTTTTGATTCCTTCTTCATAAATAAGCACCCTTACCCTTCAGAGACAACACCACAAATGTAGATGGAAGATGGGTGAGAGTTCTCTCTGGCTGATTTACTGGAGCAAAATGCAGATCTCAGAAGAGAGCCAGTAAGGACCATATTTTCATAGAAAGCAAATAAGTCCACAAAATGTGCCAAAGTACAGGGCAGGTTTTCGGGATAGATAAGAGGGCACAGATTAGGTAATTTCTGCCTTAACTCTTGAATGTGAGTGACAGAAGTAATTGAAGTATTGGCAATACTAACAAATACAGTTACATGGACTGAATCCTATTGGCTCTGCTTAACCTACAGAATTCAAGGAGGGGTGTCTTGGCTGAGCATCCAAGAAGGGTGTAAGGGTGTAACCTTGTGCTCTACAGAGTTGTGTAAGCTTAAAATTGAATTACAATAACATAAACCATAAGAACAAACAATTCTAGCAAAATACTTAGTGTCTGCAGGATGGCAGGACTGCAACTGCAACGAGGCAGGTACAGTCCACAGTAGCCTGTGAATGTTATATGGATTTCATCTAGAACAAGATACTTTTAAAATCTTTCCTCATAAAATGGATATATAGTTTTAAACAAGTTCATTCACAGGGAAAATTTAAGAGTAATATAAGGAAATGTCTGCTTAAATTATTATATTATTATATTATGATATATCATTATACTATTAATATTATATATTAAAATTTAAGAATAATATAAGCAAATGTCTGTACACTGAAACACTAAAAATAAAAATAGTACAAAAAATTCAGCACTGCAAAGCTCTTTCCTGCCTCCTGGGACCCAGACACTGGAGAACCACTGATTGCCAGATCTGTGCTGCAACATGATGAGATTGGTGCTTTTGGGGCTACATCTCTTTGCTGAACTGCATTAAAAAGAGCAAGGGGGTTATTTTGGTCTTTTAGAGCAATTATTATTTTTGTCATGTGGCTTTATAAGATCAAGATTAACACTTAAAGAGAACATACTTGTGTGTTAATTATTACCATCATAACAAAAAATGTTTCTGAAATATGCAGTTGAAAAATGCCTTTTTGGATTATTTGTAGTCTTTCTGCATTACTTTTGAAAAACTCTTAGAAAAAGAAAAACTTAGTTTACAAAAGAAAATGTTTGCACATCATGGAAGAAATATGCTTTGAAGATTCTCAAGCATTTTGTTAGTGACAAGGAGAAGCCATATTCTTTGAACAAATGAAATTCAGGAGGTGATTCAGGTGCTGCTCAGAGCAGCCCAAATTTGCAAGAACATCAATCTTTGTCTTCAGTTTCTTAAATCATCAAGGACGACTGCAGCACTGTCCTGAAACAGACAAGAATGCAATATAATTGGGTTCTTTCTACTTTCTGCCATTTATTTACTACAAAATCATCAGTTTATGGGAACCTGTTGTTAAGAGGTGGGATTGCACGAATGAAAGGCTAGAATTGTTGTGTCCTCTTCTTGAGAGGGTGCAGCCCTCTAGGATTCAAATCTATGGATGGGTCTCATTTGCTCTGAATGCACAGCACGCTTGCTCCAGAGCATGGTTTCAAGTCTCCATGTCTTTTGGTCAAACAGTAGTTGAGCATTTCTAGTCTTGTGGCTGACTGGAAAGACAAATTTGTTGAGAAAAGGAACTATGGATAATTTTCCCTGTTTGCTACTTCTTCAATGCAGTACAGAATGGGCATTACCTATGCCAATGTACTCCATGAATCTGAGGCAGGAAAGAAATGAAAATACCATAATCATCCCTTTGGAAATGCAGGAGGATTTAGACAGAATAATTACTGAAGCTGGAACTTAGCCAGAATGCTGAGTCTGAACACATTTTCTGTTCCAAATACTACTGTGGATCCTTTCCTGACTGCATGTGGCCAGAACTTGATTTTTTGCATGTGTTATAGCAAGCTGCCATCTCCTTTCATCCTTGTCCTAAATTAAGAATGACATATTACATCCAAATCATAGACCTGCATTATCAACAGCTCATAGAACAGTCTTCAACATAATCAGTGTAAGTAATTTACCAGATAAAAGAATGTTAATAGCAAGTACAGTATAATTTATGTGGACACAAATTGTACCTATCTTTCAGAAGAAGAAAGGCACTGCTGCGTACAAAGAGTGGATCAAGAGCAAGGTCAAGTGTAAGCACTTCTGTTTAACATGCACAGCCTGAAAACAGCAGGGAGAGCTTTCAAAAACAGATGGAAATTATACCAAATAAAGTTATTATAAATAATTGCTGTTTTTACGCTCCTAGTGGGTTTGATATGAGAGGCAGTTATAAATGGAAGACTTATTCTTTAGAAGGCATTTGATGAAGACCTCATTTCATCAAAAGGGCTGAAAGTTTACAACTTGTAATATTAGAGGGAAATGGTCATTTTAGTTAGCTAAGTTTCTTAGCTAGTGCATGTAGATATATATGAAACACTGGTACAGGAGATTTTTGTTCACAGTTCTTGCATCTCAGTTATATATGTCTTAAAAGCAAACACATGTGGACTTTTGCCTTTGGATTTATGGAGTACCTTTTATTTCTGAAATTACTAGTGTCTAAAATGTACTAGGAATGGACTAGACTGTGACAATTGAATATTTTCTTGATGTGTACCAAGGCTTGGATTTGTTAGCTGCAAAAAAGATCACACTTTGCCTAATTTTTTTTCCTCTCCTTTTTATAACACTATTTCATAAGACTAAAGGAAAACATTCAGAACTGTCATGCTGTATCTTCATAGTATCTAAAAACAAAGCTTCCACTTCTCAGGGAACCTGCTCTTTGCATCATGAGGGGTTTCCCAAATCTACTCCTTCAGCAAGGGAAGAAACCTCAGGCTCTTCACGCTTGTGGTAGAACACAGACTTTCTGAAGCACAGGAGAGAACAGCACTTTACTAACTGGCTTTCAGAAGGTTGCTTAGGCGAGACACAATTTGTAATTGATACGATATGAGGAATTAAGAGTTGAAATTGCACCCTGTATTGCATGGAGATCACCTTAGAAATATATTGTCTACCATCCTGAAAACCTTCATGCTTCAGAGATCAGCTGTGCAATTTGGTGGATGGGAGCAGATTTCTGTCTTATGAAGCTCCATATTTTTCAGCAAGGTAAATAAACCTGCAATAAGTTGGCAGACAGACAACTTTCTGGACAAGGTACTAGAGTAGGACTGAGGCACAAGTGAATTTTTCAGTGGATTTCCCATAGACTGTTTTAGTTCATTACTGTTCAGTTCAGGAAATATGTTTTTATGTTGTGGAAAAAAAAAATCCAGCTCCATCCTCAAATTTACTTGGGAAAAACAGGGAATAAATGAGGCCAGATGTGCCACACTGATAGTACCTTGTCAGCACATATCAGCACATTTGCTTCTGGCTATATAGTAACTTTCACCCTATTTTCTTCACCTTCCTGAGTCAGGCCTGTGTCTCAGGCTTGTGCTTTGGGAGCTTTGTGCAGCTGATAGCATAACTCATCTGGTTAATTCTCCTAAATCTATCAAGACTTTTACCCCAACACTGAGGGTAAAGTGGTTTTAACTGGTAGGTGAACAATAAGAGATGTCAGCACTCTGCAGCATTTCTGATCCCAGAAACAATGCCGGTGATACAGGGACGATTTAGCTGATGTCTTTTTCTTGAAGTACATGCCACAGCATGTAACAAAGGCAGGCTTTCCAAACTTCATGGACAGAACAGGAATCTCAGGCACTGTACAGCCGACATGGATATACACATATATATATATATATACACACGCTCACATCTGTACTGAACAAAGGTAACTGAATGAAAGTCAGATATCCACAAAGTCCCTCTGTAGTTAGGTCATGATACAAGCCCTGTTTTTCACAGCTCTCAGTTGTGTTCTTGCCTGAGCTCACTACCAAAACCCTTTGTCTTGGTTTGAAGGACAGGTGTCTGCTAAGGAAGGCAGGAGCCGCCCTTGGAATGGAAAATGTAAACCTCCTCCCTCTGAAGTATTATAATTTTGAAATTAAGGGGCTCTCAGGCAAAGATATGGGAATAGGAATAACAGTTCTTTACTAGTATGTACAAATAAGAAAAAAAAAAAAAAAAAAAACAAACACAAAAAATACAACTCGATAGGAAAATTAAAATAGAATGTAGCAGTACAAAAACACTGACAGAGTCAGAATACAACCTGACACCCTGTCAGTCAGGGTGTTGGCAGCAATTAAATCATGACTGCAGTCCTCCTGGAGTGACAGATGTGGTTCTGTTAAAGCAATGATCCTGTAGAAGGGTGTAGTTTTCCTCTGAAGGTCCAGTGGTGGTGCAGAAGGGTCTGGTCTTCCTCTGGAAATCCAGTGGAAAAAGGCTGACGCTGGTGCTCCAATCTCAGATTTTTATTCAGGTAGGAATGCTTGGCTCCTCCCTCTGGATGGAGCATCTCACAATGGGATGATGTAATTTTATCAGTTATGCAGTGAGACTCAATGGCCCATTAATAGCAGATATCCCCCTGGAGGGAGGAAGGGTTGTGGAAGAGATTAAGAACACTGCCCCATGTGGTTTTAACAGATCCTAGAAGATCCATATTTATTAGTAATGTAGTAACAGTAATAGTAATAGTAATATCCATAAATTGCGTAGAGAAAAAGGAACAGGCCTATGATCATGGCAGGGAAGTATGACTCAGTCCTAATGCCTACTGAAACTGCTTGTGGGCAAATAATTTTAATCTGTATTGCTATACTGTACCAGAGGTCTGTTAAATTATTTTCAGGCAACTCTCTCATGGCTTGCAAACTGATCACTCAGATCTTTCCTTATTTTAAATGAAAAAAGAAAGCCACAAAAAAACCCAAGAGGACAGGAAAAAAAGAGCATATAATCCTTCCCAAAAAGTCCATCTTCAGCATCAAAATACCCTGTCTTATGACATTGATAGAAGTCACAGAAGAGAGTGTGGCTTTTTCTTCCTTTTTTAAACAAGAAACTTAAGGGAGAAGAACAATTCCCTAAGATTCCCACTTTTCTGAAGAGCTTCTTCCTTGACTCTTACCCTGCTTCCCTCTTGCCGACAACCTTCTGACTCAAAGGTGTGATGCACATCTCTGTCTCCCTCTTTCCTTTCTTTTTAGCCTTCAAAAATGAATTAACTAAATTTCCCTGAAGTCTGTACAAGAGACAGAGTCCTTTAGATTCCTTTCACAGAAAATTTATTTGGGGGTTAGAAAAATCTTTCTTTTTACCAGAAGACTGAAAAATGGCAAGCCACAGCTGACTATCCCAGCATCCTTACAGTTGTACATACAACCTGCAAAAGAAATTCATGCTTTTCATTCTCTTAGCTGTTCATTTCAATCTTGTTTTGTCTGTTGGTTTGTTGCACCTTTCACCTTTAATTTTGGTTATATAATTATTTTCACTAACATTATGAACTATGACTCCATACCTCTGTAATCCAAGAAATTAAATCCTGGCAACTTCAATCTAAATGTATTTCAGACCTTAGGTATTAATTTTAAACAATGGACTAAAAATGAGTATATCCACAGTCAGTTTTTGTGGATAACCTATTTACTCTGCTATATGAAGCACATATTTCTTTTCAGTTTTAAGCCTCTTCACAACAATACTATCTACTTTCAAAAACCACTCTGTTTGGCTACCAGTTCTTCCAGATTTAGATAAGTCAGAATCAGATAAGGATATTTGAAGTTGCAGGTAACTAACATTTGTAGACTGACTGGTCTTTATCCTAGTACTTTGAAGACAAAATTGATTTTCTTTATCAAGTATTATTGAGGGCAACCCTGGTTTCAGTTTGCTTTGTGGAAGGAAGCTGACCCTTCTTCTGAAGTTCTGAAAAGAAGTAATGAGATTTTTTTTTCATTTATGGGAAATTCCCCAAGGAATGCAAGAAAATTTTTGCAAATTATAGAAGTAGACAAAACCCACTGGAATTACTTGATGATTATAATGGGAAACAATCTCTCAGTGACAAATAATGAGTTGAGAGTGAACAGATTGCTGCTCAGTGCAGTACTGGAGAAGAAGGAGGAGGAAGGACATGATGGGGCCACATCTCAAATCCTGTGTCCAGTTCTGGGCCTCCCACTGCAAGAAGGACATTGAAGTACTGGAGCGTGTTCAGAGAAGGGAAACAGAGCTGGTGAAGGGTCTGGAGCACAAGTCCTGTAAGGAGTGGCTGAGAGAGCTGGGGGTGTTAAGCCTGGAGAAAAGAATGCTCAGGGGAGACCTTATCACCCTCTACAACCGCCTGGGAGGAGGTTGTAGCCAGGTGGGTGTTGGCTTTTTCTGCCACATCTCAAGTGAAAGGACAAGAGGAAATGGCCCTCAGTTGTGCCAGGGGAAGTTCAGATTAGATTTCAGAAAAAATGTTTTCACTGGAAGTGTGAATAGGCTCTGGAATAATTTGCCCAGGGAGGTGGTGGAGTCAATGTCTCTAGAAGTGTTCAAGAGCTGTCTGGATGTGGCACCTGGGGATATGATTTAGGAGTGACTGTGTGGTGATATTGGGCTGACAGTCAGACCAGATGATGTTGAAGGTCTCTTCCAACCTTGACGACTCGGTGATTCTGTGAAAATAATGTTTCCTATGTGAATAAGAGACACAAGAAAAATCTGTAAGGTTCAAACTGCTGCTCAGAGTGGAACCAATACACAAAGAGAAGATGTTTAGGTTTTAGCAGAAACCAGATCTGACTGGCTAAAATATCTGAGGAAAAACAGGTTTCAGAAGCAGCCTGAGCTGATGGCTGGGACAGACATAGAGAAATACCAGAGAAAGAGATTTCAAGTAATTTCAGACATTTGAAGGTCATGCTTTACAAGACACTTCTGTCACTTTTCATCTGGGAACTTTTTCTTGATCTACTCCTGTATAGCTCCCAGAACAAAGACACCTGAACCCCACATGAAGCTTTTGGTCACTGTTGCATCATGAACTCCAAAATGAAATCAGATCCAAGCAAGTCTGATACCAGCAATCACAACTGGATACTTGAGTTTACACTTGGGCCTTGTTTGTCCTTCCATGACCTTTTCGGAATCTCCAAAACAATACAAAATTTGTAATTAATCCATGGGTGTATTTTCTTTCAGTTTCAATAAGTAGTTAAAACAGCTGTATTTATTTACTTGAAATATCAACAGCATGGAATTTGAAGAAATAAACCTACTGAGAACACTCAAAAAGAAAAAATGGTCCTTTGAAAGTGCTGGTGTGTTTTGCTGTTAATTTTGCACAACGGATCATGGGAATATTTCATTGGATAGTTTCTCATTTTAAGAGAAGATCATAAGTTGGTAATCCAGCTCAAGAGTTTTGAGTCCATGGGGCCTTTTAGTCTCCAATTAGAAATAGAAATCTGGCATTGAATTTACATATGCTAAGAGCATGAGAAAGAGTCCCTCAGAAGCAAACTAGAAATTAAAAGGCATGAGATTTCGAAATGTATATTGAAGCAATTTTTAAAATTAGAGGTTAACTTAACTGAAGAGATACTGTGAAAAATTACTAGATGGCTGTCAGTGATAGGTCATTGTGAAAATGCAGTAAAATAATGAACATTGTATTACAATTTTCTCCTTTTGTTTATTCACAATCAAGACTTAAGATATTAAGTGAAAGCATGACTGAAATTTGTATCAGAAGTCACCAAAGTTTACCTTTGTTTCTAAACAAATTTTATTTATGTACTCTAGGATTTGCACTTTTTCTGCCTCAAGTGTTGCCAAGGGAATTGCAGAAAATGTCCTTTCAGCCAGACCGGTTACTGTCTAGAAGATGTATCTCTAGTAAAATCCAAAATACAACATATATATTATTTTTCTGGTGTAATTGGGGAAGATACTGCTTGTATTTTATTCTGAATAATTGACTTGGTGGAATACAGGTGAGGGTGACACAGGACTGGAGTGAAGCCAATGCTGAGGGATGCATAGTTTAGTAGGGATGGACTACAAAAGGAGGAATGGAGATTTGGCAGTCCATAAATCCTGCAGGGCTGCAGAGAATTGACATTTAGCAAAGAGAAAACCTTGAAAGAAGGTCTGAAAGACCTTATGTAACAGCTGGGAGTATAATTAATTGACAAACACTAAATGCTCTGAATATTAAAAATAAAATGTGTAGAAATAGAATTTTCTTCTAGTTATGTAGACAATAATATTTTTAATACATGAGCAGAATTTTATTTTCAGCATTTTTATAACATAGTAATATTTTATATTATTATTTTTATTTCTTTTTGCTGTTTTTAAACTCATTTGTTTTGGTATGTAACTGAATTGCATGAGGCTTCATTGTCTGAATGATCTTTTAAAACAAGGATCCTGTCAGAGAAAACAGTGTCTCCATTTTGTTCTTTCCCAGAGCAAGATAACATTTTGTTACTGATATAAAGATATGAATGCACTGCTCTTAGAATTATTAAAACTGATAACTGCAGCTGGTTTAGCTCCCTCTATTTTGTATTTGCTTTGCTCCCTTTCTCTGACAATGTAAGAATTTATTTGGTGTAGACTTCCTTGCTGCTCTCAGCTCTTCCTATTAGCAAAACCATATTATTTCTGTATTGCTGTGCTTAGGTCTTGCCAGCGATTCTTTTTTTTTTTTTTTTTTTTTTTTTTTTTTTTTTTTTTTTAAAGCCTCCAGGTGTTCTGGACCAATATATAATTTGATGAAAATTTGAAGACAGATACAAAGTTGGTTCACCAATGATGAAAAAAGTTACACAATTAAAATAGAAATACAAGGAATTTTGAAGGATAAGGAGGATAAGGCAAGAAAATACCTAGTATATAAATAATGTAAATTTTGTACCATGTAATATTACATGAGGCTTACTGAAACTTTTTCTTTTGCTTTAAATTCAATGATTTTAGTACCACTTCCACAGATTTAATCCAGTATAAATGATTTTATAATTTGGCTTTGAGAAGGATAGCAAAGAATGAATTAGCTTCAAACTGCCTTTCATTTCCCCTGTTACCCCAGCCCAGAGTGGATACATAATCAGGATTAGGAGGGAGGGAGCACTTAACCTTGAACATTTACAGCAGAAGTAGAATTATAACAAAAGTATAAATTATTATCAAATGCCCTCTAGGGATATCAGGCAGAACTCGTTACAGATAGGTTCTGCACCTGTAGCAGATACATGCAACAAATGCAAAACAGTTTCCATGCCAGCTCATTCCTAGTCAAACCAAGAGTTCACAAGATCCATAAATCATAGGTTCTGGAGCTCTGCCACTTGTTAGAAATGCAAAAATTATGCAAAAAAAAAAAAAAAAAAGAAGCACAGAAAGGAAGATACAGAAATTTTATTTCAGAGTGGTGCTATATCTACTTATTATCACAAATGTATGTTATCATGATATTTAAGTTACAAATACTACTTAGCCAAGTATTGAAATGAATACTGTAATACTAATATTGAAATGAATTCCTGAAATGAAGAGCTTTTTTCATAAAGAAAAATACCTCCTGCCTGAAACACCTGAATACTAAATTCTGGATCAAAATCAAGTTTATTCTGTGACCTTTCAGTATTGCTAAATAGGAAAGGAAATATTATTTTCAAAATGCAGGGACATTTTCTAAAGGCATCTTGAAAAATCAACACATATCATATACCAAATTCTCAATTTTACATGATGAAAACTTTAATATAAATGTTTAGAATTTTCTTTAAAAAACAAAAGATAGGATCACATCATAATCTAGAGGCAGAACTGAATGATAATACATGCTATACAATCAAAGATCCCGCACTTAAGAGCTTTTATCATTTTATGAAGACAGTGATGCAGAATGGCAATTAGAGTGCTCAAGAAGGTGAAATCATGATAGATTTCCAGCAACTGTCTGAATTGCAAGCTTTAAACATATATTTGAAGTAATGAAAACAGCATGTATTTAAAATTATTTTGTCACTATTTGGCTATTGGTATACTAAAAAACCCATTTTTCCTCTTCTTAGAAGGCTTTCTGGTTGAAATCTTCTCTGTACACAGGCAATAAAGAAGTGTTTCTTTCCTAAAACCTTAAAGTATTCACAGATAAAATAATGCTTTATAGACTACATGAGACTCAGTAAGAAATCAAGACTCAAAAGGTGTTTATGGTTCCTAATGATTGTCACATGCCAGGGCCTTACAAGTCTGACAACAATAAACCTTTCCTTACACATTCTTGAGCATGTATTTGTCTATACATATGGAATTTAAAACACATATACATAATGGACTAACATTAGAGATAGTTACAGGCCAAACAACCAGTTAAATAACCAGAAATATAACTGAATAACCAGAACCAAAGATCTGCACTGACAAGAAGATTAATCTTAGGCTAATAACTTGTGAATTAAGTGCTTTCTGTTCGGTTCAAAAATTGCTCTGCCATGGGCTTGAATTAATTAATAAACTGGAAGCAAAAGCTCCAGTTCTCCTGGCCTCTGTCATCTGCAGCAACTTCCTTAGCTACATAAGGATTCTGAATATATAGTTATTAATGTTTAAAATTTTAAAGCTTTGAGATGTGCAGAATTGCAATAACAACAGCCATGAAAGCACCTAGGACTGGCATAATTGTTACTCTGAAAGTTCTCAGGGCTGTGTTTGCTTATTCCAAGACATAAGTTACAGCCATCATGGCAGAGCAGGCAGGAGACAGGCAGTACCACACACACCATAAACTGCCATGCAGTGGATGCAACAGCAATAAACCTTGAGCAGAGTCACCCACCCACACCTTGGGCACTGTAACTAACTGTGTAGCCAGCACCTACAAGAGGGAAGTGACCCTTCCCCTGTCTGGTACTTGTAGGGCCTTATCTGGGTTGCCATGTCCAGTTCTGGTCTTCTCATTATCATTATCATTCTGAAATGAGTCAATGGAAAGGTGACCAAGATGGCCAGGGAGCTGGAGAACATGATGTGTAAGGAGCGGTTGAGAGCTCAGTGTGCAAAAGTTAAGAAAAAAAGTTAAGAAAAAACTTTGTGGCTGAATAAAACTCTTTAATGGCACAATACCAAGAAGATGGAGCCCAGACTTCTCTCAGAGGTGGATGGTTTTGGCTCATCCTGTGTTTCCCAAGTTGGAACACGGGTAGTTTTGAGTACTTATCAGTAATTTGTTTATCACAAGATAAATGCTGCAACAGGTAGCCGAGAGAGGTTATGTAAACACTGTGCTGTCATTGGAGGTGTTCAATACTTCAATGTACATGGCCCTGAACAACCTGATATTAAACACAATGTTCGGAGCAAGGGCTTGGCCTAGGTGATGTCTAGATATCTCTTTCAATATAAATTACAATTCTGTGATTCTACTGGTGCACTGACCCTGATTCTAATACCATGAATATTATAAGGATTAACAGAGTTAAAAAGCTAAATAAGTATCTTTCCTCTTTCTGGCATTTCCACATGTGACCCTTTGAATACCCAGCAAAGTCCTGTGACGTGCACAGCACAGATATTTTTTCCTTTCTATTCCTATACAAGCCTTGTGCTTTCTGTGTAACTGTTGTTCCTGTCTCCTGGATCAACTTCAAGAGTTTTGTACCTGTCAGTGAATTCAGAATCAAGAGAACATGCTTAAAAGTCAAAATTCTGCTCAGAAATTTGCACTTGGAAAGTACTGCCAGTGCTCCATAACCTTCACTCCAGCAGACAGGAGCATCCCTCATTGTAAGCCCTGTGTTGTGGTTCCTCCATAAATGGCCATGTTCCCTTGGCTGAATGTACACCTAAAGGTACACCAACACTTCAGTCTGGAATGCCTGGGTCATAAGAGCAAACTTCATTTAGCAGCAGGCATTGAGGGAAAAAAAGAAAATAATTTTCTTTCTCCTATTGTGGAAAGTCTCCTGTATCTGTAATAGTATTAGACCTTCTGCTCCCTCACAACATCTGGTTTCGGGGGAATACTGACAGATAATATCCTACAGTAGGTCTATGAAAACACAGACCTTCCAAATCAGCTTTTGCTGGTGGTGACCTGCGTATCAGCCCTGAGGGGTCCCACAGGTTGGTGACATACAGAACGGCCACTTCCATGTGGCAATTCCGGTCTCTGTTTGAAGGCAGGAAACCATCGCTGGCAGGCGTGGTGCCTCAGAAGCTGAATAATTAACGGAATCACAGAAGAGGTCAGGTTGGAGGGGCCGCAGGGGGTCATTTGGTCCGACCTCTGTTGAAGCAGGGCGACCCCAGAGCCCCTGGCCCGGCACTGCGCCCAGATGGCTCCTGAGTATCTCCATCAAGGGAGACTGCACAACCCCTCTGGGCAATCGCACAGGAAAGAAGTTCTTCCTCGTGTTCAGGTGGAACTTCCTGTGCATCAGCTCGGGCCCGTCGCCTCTCGTCCCACAGCCGGGCAGCCCGTTCCCCGTTCCCGCCCCGTGTCCGCCCGGGCACAACCACCCCCGGCCCCGCCGCCCCGCTGTGGGGAGCGCGCGACACCCCCCGCCCCGCGCGCCGCCCGCCTCGCGCCCGCCCCGTGCTCACCCCCTCGGCCCCGCCCCCCGACGTCACCGGCGTGTCCGTGACGTCAGGAGGGCCCGGGCGGCGCCCGGCGGGCGGCGGGGGGGCGCCCCCAAGATGGCGGACCAGATCCCGCTGCGCCCGGTGCCGCGCAGCGCCCAGCGCAGGGCGGCCTATTACAGCAGCGCCGCCGCCGCGCAGCGCCACAGCAGGTACGGGCGGGGCCGGCGCGGCGGCCGCCGCCCCCCTCCTTCCCCTTTCCCTCCCCTGTCCCCGGCCGCGGGCGGGGCGGCGTGCGCCCCTCGCCCAGCGCCGCTGCCCCGCGGGCTCCGGGACCGCCGCCCGCTCGGCGGGGAGGGCGGGAAGGGGCGGCGGCCCCCAGTAGATGGCGGAGGGGGATGTCGGTAGTCACCGGCTCCCGCAGGCCTCTCCCGGGCCGGCGTTCCCGTGTCCCGGCGCGGGGCCGGGCCGGGCGGGCTGCGGAGGATGCGCGGGGCGCCCCCGGCCCGGCCGCCTCATCCCCGGCCCCGGCCCCGGCCCCGCGGGTGCGGCCTTTCCCCGCCCGGCCCCGCCGCCCCCAACTCCGCACAACTCCGTCCCTTGGCAGGAGTTCACTGGGGAACGGGATGCCCGCGGCGGGGGGCTCGTTTGGGTGTCCCTAATAAATACGGTGCGAGCCGATTGTTGGGTGCTAGCACGGCCATTCCTGAGTGTGGGGATTAAAGTAACTTCAAATTTCCTAAAAGATACGCTGGTGGGCTTAAGCAATCTAGAGAAGACGGTTTAAAGATCTGCCATCAAATTGTTTCCAGGCAAAAATTGAACGTTGCTTTGCTTCCCATTATTCTGAATAATTTCTAGGTATAGTGTTGTTGTGAGCAAGGAAAAACTTTGCTCCATAATTTTGGCATCTCCATTGGATAGCGGTCTTACAGTGGATGATGTGATTATACTTACTTCTTACAGGTTTCCTTCCTTTTGGTTTTTGTAGAGCATTGTCTGTGGATGGAGGGACCAGTTGTAAAATCTGAAGTAAATGGACTTGCTAAGAACAGAATAGTTGGTGCTCTTGTTTTATTTCAAATACAGTGATAAATCTGTTTCATAATGAATAAAATGTGATAAATCTGTTTCATAATGAATAAAGTTATGAAATTCATAAATTTATTATAAATTACTTTGTCCGGATGGGGTAACTAACAGAAAAGGTTGTTTTAAAGCTGTACAAAATAGGTGAAGCTTACATTGTGTTGTCTTGATTCTTAAACTAGACAAAGGGGTTTTTATGGACATTCACAAGTTTGTAGGACAGTCTGCCATAGTATCAGCCTTCCCCATCTCACTAATACTTGAATGTTTGACAATTTGGAGTAGGTTTGTCTTCTGTCTTGAGGCAGGGCAGTGTCATCATCCCTAACCCTATTCCTTAGAGAACTGAATCAGAGGATGCTCTCACTGAAATTTGCTTCTCAGTAGGTGGTGTGCTTGAGAATAAAGAGGAGGATTTGGTAGGCAAAAACTTCATCCAGAGTATGAAAGGTACTGAGAGTTCTATTATAGGTTAACCAGGAGTGTTCTGGTGATGTGAAGAATGCTGTAGATGTGAAGGGTTGAGTCCATAAGTCAGATGGTTACACATTGTTAATTGAAGGTGTGTGTGCAGGTGTCATTGTGGTTCTTTAGACAAACTGTTTAATTTTGGCTCTATAAGCAGTTTTGGCAAGCTGTAGGAGCCAGCAAGGAACTACCAACTCAATACAGATTTGCTTCCTGCCCTCTGTCTTTGATCAATATTGCCCTCCAAAGATTGTGGATTACATTCCTTCCAGTTTAGATGACAGCTTTCAAAGTTACGGTTTTTCATCATCTGTGTACTTTAACATACTGATCCTCCACAAAAGTGATTATTTATATTTTTCATTACTTTTGTGCAACTTCTTGTCAGTATATAAAAGCTTTAAAAATGGACAGGCTCATTTGTTGTGCTACTTCATTTTTGATCACTTGACTAATTAATTGCTTATTTGAGCTCTGAGAATTAGAATATTTACACCAGCCCCTTCACTCACTTAATATTTGTTTTATTTTTCTTAATGTGAATTGAGTGAGTTGGTCATTCTCCTTCAAGAACACTTTATCTCACATTTGTGAGAGCACCTCTGGAATGTGTCCTGTGGACCTGCAATAAAAACACGGGAATGCTTCTGTGGAGTCAACCACAGCTGTCTTGTGTGGAGTAAAAGGGGAAATACAGCAGTGCAGATAGTCAAACTGCAACTTGTAAGTCTTATGGCTCTAAGCTTGTAATTGAACTACAGCTTCTGTGTCTTTGTGAATGATTCATCCTGCTTTTCTAATCTTTATCTTCAGCACAGACTCTGAAGAAGCCTTGCATTCCTGTGGAAACTGCAGCAAAGGTCCTGATGTCAGATACTCATGAGAGTGTTGAAGTGAAGTCACTGAGGTCTCTGATATGCAGAAACCTATCATGTGCATGTGTGCTTGAGGATTTTGCCTGAAAGGGTGTAATACATATCTCTGAAGATGTCTAGAAACAAACACCTATTAAAAACATGCTGGAGCTGGTATGTTTGGTTTAATCCAGTGCTTTTGTTTCTGGACCTTCAAGAGTTTTTGACTTGCTGTGATTTATTTCTTCATTGAAGAGTTCACAGTCCTTTGGAAGTCTTATACACACATCCTTAAATGCAGTAGTATTTTTAACTCCAGTTAATTGTCCTGCTGCTCTGCAACATCTCAGTTAACACAACTCATCAGTTGCTAACCTTTATTGGCCTTGCAGCTAATTTGTAGGATGACTTCTTTTGCTTGAGCTAAGCACTCTGTAGGAGTCTTTGCCAGTGTTGCTGTAGCTCACTTTGCAGTGAGGACAAAGACTTTCATACTTAGTGTTTGTAGTGCACTTTGTGCTTTTGAGATTCATTTAGACAGACTCATAGTGCATACTTTAAAGCTGGAATATGTTTTCCCACACACACCTAAAGAAACTTAAATAATATGTACACTTCTATATAAAAAAAAGCTAAAAATCATGAAATGTCCTGGGATGTACTTTATATATAAATAAACGTGACAAGAATAATGTATTTTATATATTCATACTGTATGTGTTAAGGCCTGTTTAAAAAAACCCTAAAAAATACATATTAAACTAAAAATACGTACTAAATATTGCCTGTGGTTCAATGAACACGTGCATCCTGTTCTGCTTTTATTCCTGATGTTTAAGCACAACTTATTAGTTTTGCAATAGAAATTCAGTTTTTATATTTTCTGTTGTCTGTCCCTACCTCAGATGGACAGAGAACTGTTCATGTGCACATTAACAGTTAGGGAAATCTATCTTGGAGGAAAAAGTTGTTCACCTTAAAATTAATTTGAAAAATCCTTGCTATTGTTTAGTATATTCAACTTGCATAGTTGTAAAAAGGCTTGGGGAAAAAGCTGATTGGTTCAGCACTTATTTCAGCACCTTGTCCTTCAGCTTGAAGGTTGTTATCTACAGGAAAATAATTGCTGCTTTTTGTTTACGTGGTGAGGGAGGAAGAGGACCAGAGAACATTCAGGTTCACCTTAAGTGTGCAGTGAGGCTTGTTCTCATCTGTTTCACTTGTATTTGTCGTCATCAACCGCAGCGTAATCAGCTGCTGAGCACAAGGAAAGAAGTTCACTGTGCTGTGCCTGTGCTGTCATGTGAGGTTGATGGCAGGAAAACAAGAAGCCTGGTGGGATTTTGAAGCTGATAAGGAACTAAACAGTAGTCAACCATCATTTATCCATAAACAAAATACCTGGTTTATTCAGGTGTTCTGTGCTTGCTGCTGTCAGTGTGTGACTGTATTTGGCCCAACAGGGCTGAGGTGAGAGATGTTGGGACTCCTGAGCTGGTACCAGAAAATCACATCTTCCCAGCTCTCCCATAAATATAAATTCACCTGCTCTCCAGATACTCATAAAAGTGGTGGCATGAAAGATACCCCCAGTCACTGGAAGGAAATCTCTTGCATGGTTGTCCATGGTGTGGGCACAGCGGTGTACTTATGAATATATTAGGTGCTTGTGGCAGGGCAAGTTCTGGAACAGATCAACTGCTGTTGCTTGTCTCTGCAGTTTGCCACTGATGGAGCAACTCTCTTTTAAGGCAACTCACTACACTGTTATTTTTGGATTCTTTTATGCCATTAGCAAATAAGAAAATTGCACAAAAAAAAAAAAAAGAACCAAATGATAGGATAATGTGTCTTTTGTACAGGTAAATGCAGGATACTTGTTGCTTAACGATTTGTGAACTGTAGCTTATTTAATGTAAAGTATGCATAATAAAAAAAAGGGAATTCTGTTCCATACAAAAGGGAATGGAAGTCTGCAGAATTTGGAGTTCAGTGAAAATTCGCATGGTTCCCTGATACAAATCTCAAACCAATTTTTGTAGCACACAGAAAATGAGATGATTTAATGTATTGCTACTGTTCTAATGCTTTTCATTTGAATGAAAGCTGTTCCCAGCAATCCTGTAGTCCTTATGGTTATGATTTCTCAGAGTGTTTGGCTAGGTTCCAGTGAAGCACCAAAAAACAGATAAAAATGTCAATAGATAATACTCAAGGCATGTACTCTAATTCTGTGGGTTTTTCATTTCTGACATAGTCTGATGTGACCTTTGTTAAAATACCTTGATTTCTTGATTCCTTGATTGCCTTTCAGTTGTTTGTTAGAATTGTGTTCTAGTTCTACATGACAATGTGATTTTCCCAGTTTAGATGTTATTCTTCACATTCCAGTGTTTTTTGGTATTTCATGTGTAATAATTAAGAATAATGTCTCCAAATAACTAAAAATATTATTTGGCAAGACAGTGTCACAACCACAGCTTTTAGGATCTAACAGCTCTTGTAGAATGGCATTCACAGAAAGTTCATGTCATGTCACTTATATTCCTATAAGTGTGGGTCTGGAAAGCCTTGCAAAATGTCCATAATTGTTCAAAACTTCCAAATATTGATACATATCAGTGGGGTTTACCCACTGAATGGGCAATACACAGTGATATTTGATATTTTGCACAATTTTCTGAAATGCTGCCAGTTCCTATAAATCTCCTTCCCTGGGTATTTATGAAAGTTTAGAACAAAAGTTCTTACAGTGTCTGGGCAGACTAATACAGATTTCAATTGCATCTTCTTACCCACACACCTGTTAATTGAATGGCTCTACATATTTCATCCTGAAAATGAGCTTGAAAATGATGGATGAAGCTGAATGACTGACAATATTGGCATTAATTTGAATTTTAATATAGCCTCTGTGATAAAACATTCCAAAGATGGAACTGAATTTACTTTTGAACATCTGTGTTTTAAAACTGCTGTTGCAAAGTGACAGTACCTTCTTGGAACATCTGTTGTTTGACCAGAAGCAATAACTTGTTAAGTCCAGGAACATAAACTATAAATATCTATGTTACGTTTCTTTGTAGAAGTAGCATTGTTAATGCTGTTCATTCTGCTGCTCTGGACATGATCACAGAAACTCCTGGAAGTTAAGCAGCTGTGGGAGTGGGTAGTGCTTATTAATTCTCCATACGTGTACTGGCACACCTGCACTTCCTTGTGGACAAAACTCCTCACATCATCCTGGTTCCTGTGGTGCTTCCTTTAAACCAGCTCCTGTCTTGCTTTGTTTTTCCTCTGTGACAGGCAAACAGGAATGGCAGCAAAATGGATGGGCTATTACAGATGAGTCTTCTGTCTCTGTTGGACAGAAATCTTTGCCAGAGGAAGCAACTCAAAGTGAGATGTATCAGTTACTGTGATACCAAAAGATGCAAATGTTACAGGTTCTGGTGATACTTGCTAGAAATGTCATGAACTCTGAGCAACTGAATGTGTTATTCCTGGCAAGTGTTTCAGGCTATAGGTGCTGATGTGTAGATGTTGTAGTGTATTGGGAATGAGAACACATTAAATTACACAGCTGTATGTTACACTGATGTATTCAAATATATATATTCATTACAATCCACCTCTGTCTTTTGTTTCAGCATAAAGAAGAAAGGATCAAATGTAGTCTAAAGAAATCTCACTAGAATAGTCCTTAGGAGTGTTGTCTGTACTGTTATGCTGTTCTTACAAAGCGGATCAATCATGTATGTCCTTTGTTCTTTTCCAGAACTCTTGCCCCTCCGTTTTTTATAGACTTCACCTGAACTTCGAAGTGTTTGTCTCTTTTACATTAAAAAATTCAACATTGATGTCACTGTTTGCAGGACATACTGCCATTTGTTTATTAGCCTTTCCTGGATTGTGGTTTTGGACAGAGATTTGGCCCTGTTATTTGGACCTGTGTCACTGAGTGACTTTTAGGCTTGGTCTAAGATCCCATCTCTGAATTCTGATTCTTCCAACAGGGTTGTTTGTGTGGCAGCTTTGTACCTGAGATGCTCTATTTGTGTAACAGTGGTTGAGTTGGGTCTGTTTTCAAGATCTCAAGTTATGGACTACCTCTAGTTTTTAGAAAAAGGAGTAGTTCATGTATTCTCATTCCTGGACTGTGTTTTGCTTTCTTTGCTGAAGACTATTTATAGGTTAATATTGCTGTTTGGGACTGACACCTGATTTAGGATAGGTGCAGATTCTGAGACTTCTGCCTGGGACAAAGGTCTAAGGAGTTTGGTGTATAAGTCTTGAAAAATACTCTTTCTATATGTTAATATTTTCAGGCCTTTAATGCAGTGTGTGTTGTCACTGTTAGGTTCTGAGGTTTTTACATTTCACAGCAAAGTTTAGTGATTTAATGATGCAGGTAACCATATGAGATGCATATAGAGTTGCTTGCATTAGCAACTGTAAAATAATTTTACAAACAATGAGACTTTCATTGGCGCCATACCTGAGAAGCAATTTGTCATATTTTATCTGCAGACACAAATTTAGATAACATAGGAACTTCAGGTGATTTTAGTAAAAAAGTGAATTTTAATTGATTTAAGTTCTTTAGCTTGACATTGTGTAGAATTGTGCATTTGGAAAAAGTTGTCTTTATGTTTTTCTCTTCACTAGTAAGGGTCTTTCATACCAAGATAGGTTTACAGACAGTTGTCATTTTTAGTACAGTTATTCTTACAATAACTATCCTGATCTGAAGTGTTTTAATCATCAGGCAAAAAAAGAGTTTGAGAACTTCAAATTACTATTGCAGATGTTACTACTGTTTGCATAAGCACAAGTGACTGCATGTTTAAGCTATTATTTTTGCATGCCTTCTGGTTTATATCTATAGTATCTAAATACAGTGATTTGTATTGCTTGGGCAGGCATTTGGATTGCTAAGAACAGGGAGAGAAAACAATTGATTGGGCTGCAATGTCAATAACAATACCCAGTGACAGTGATAAAATGGCCCCGTTGTTCTGATCAATGACATACCCTACTAATTAAAAATAGGGTTCTGCTGAATGTAGATGATGTTTCCTAAGGTCCTGCTGTGTATTTAGGTATTTCTGGTCTCTATTTGTTAAATGCAGAGACTCACTCATCTTGTCATGGGTTGAAAATGTGTTAAGGTATACACAGTGCTCTGTAAGGTGAGCGAGGGGGAGTAAGGATGGGTGCCTTTTATCATGGAGGCTTCATTACGTGTCTTCTCAATTTGTCTCTTCTGTATATTGTTCTAGTGAGAAAGTGTGATGTAGGAGAAAGAGAAGGCAAATAACATTCAGAGTATTTGATTCTTGTAGGTGTCTGGTGGAACCTGTACTTTTAGTGTCTGTTTTATACAAATTTTTAAAAGCTACTGATGGAAAGGAGCTGCTGTGGTAAGAAGTTTCCATTATGCTTGTAGACCTTTATCTCAACAGCTGCGTTTTTCCCTTAGGGTTCCTAAAGGCTTTTCCCTTAGTTCTGCAAGGCTGAAGATAACAGCTTGGTTGGTTTGGGTTTTTGTTTGTTTGGTTTTGGGGTAGGGTTTTTTGTTGTTTCTTATTTGTTTGTTGTTTTTTTTGTTTTTTTGTTTTTTTTTTTTTTTAGGAGTAATTCAACAATATTGCCTTTTGGTTTTCCATATTATCTCTCTCTGTCATTTGGGGCAGGGGGGCAATGATTTATTTGGTCTTATTGCAGCATTTGGTCTTACTCATCTCAGTGACACAGTCAGTAATAATCTTGCCTGCATACAGTAGAAGTACTTTTTCCTTCTCTTTTGTTGTCCAGTGGATAAACATGCACTATGGCAAGAATGTTGTACTAAATTTTTAAAGATAGTGGGTGTAAATTTTCAGCTCTTCAAATACCCAGCATCTTTAAAAGCTTTTAGTATTAACTGTGGTTACTCCATAAAAATTTTGAATTTGTAATAGCATTATTTTGTGTGAGTGTCTGATTCTTTTTAGATGAGGACCTGTGTTCAGAGACTTTCCAAGTAACATTGATTAGGGGTATACTTGCATTAGAGGGACAGAGGAAGCTGAATAGACAGCTGAATGACATAGAGGGGCAAGTTCTTCTCGACTTAAAAAACTTCTGAAATAGCTTTTCTGTGTTTTTTAGGAACAGTTGATGGAAATTCTTTAAATTTCATGCAGTTAGCTGTAGAAGATTTTTCCATTTTCAACCTCTGTTGTAATCTAGGAACAGCATGCTTGCTTTGTAATTTAACAGAATTTACTGCTGTGTGAAGCGTAGGGGTGTTAGAAATTAGAGGAAAAATGCACCTTCTAATTCTTAGAAATGCAGAGTAATATTTGAGGAAAATAAATATTTATAATTTGATTTTTCTTGAGTAACTTTCTAGCAAAGAAATGTGTTTTATGGATACACTGGAATTAGACTTGATTAAGAGGAACAATTACTTGAAAATCCATTGTATAGTTATGGTTATTCATCCATGGTTATGGATGAATGTGCCTTGCTTGATAAAATTTATGCAGCTGTAGTTTCCTGGGAATTTTTTCTTCATTAGAGGACATGATCTGGACAGTTTTGTCAGTGATACAGGCAGTCTACAGCAGTTGCTGATTTGGTGGTTCATCCTTTAAGAAACAATTGCTCATCGTATGGCTATGCCTCTCAGTTTCTTCATTTTTTTTCCTACTTCTCCTCTACAATTTGGCAGATTCCTCCTTTATCCTTAGGCCTGTAAAGTGTTCACATGGGTTGGAGATAGAGCAGGATAAGGGTGTGAGTGAGACAGGTTGTGCAGCTTACTGTGTCCTCTGCCCATGATGGGAAGCAGAGAGAGTCCTGTGGCTGCCACAGACACTCAGCCAAATCACCAGCTCTTGGCAGGATGGGACATGGTCACAGCATTGAGTGGCAGTAGCTCAACTAGGCCTTGTCAACTTTTTTACTCAAGATTTTCCGCTGCAGCCTCTCTTCCAACCCACAGTCATCTCCTGGGTCCAGTTCATGCATAGACTCAGGACCATGCATTCCTTTTTCCCCCCTCACCAGGTTTAAGAAATACTGCATTACAACATCAGCTTTGTTTTCCTTCTTGAGAATGATGGTCTACAGCAAAAGTTATAGGTGATGAGGAACAAATATTTGTGCAGGATCTGACACAGTGCTTATATTCCTACCTGAGTCTTTTAATCAAGCAGATGAAAAAAACTCTCTTCATAAATACTGCTTCTGCATTTGTTGCATGAGTAAAAGCAGAAAAGCATGCAGTCACAATTGCCCTGTCTTGCACCTTCTTGCTGCACCCTTGAATATTGTTCTTCTAGATTAATGGAAAGCTGGCAGAAAACACAGAAATTATTATGGACCTGAACAGGCAGCCAAGTTAGATGTAAATAACTTAGAATGGCTTCCATTACCTGTTATTGTGCCTATGAAACTCTGCAGCTGCACCTACTCTGGCAAACAGCCATCAAAGTGGAACGATGTAGGTACATGTGGCTTGAGGCATCATTTTCGCAGCAGATATTTATATCAAAATTTCACTTAAAAGTATTTATTATATGTGGCTTTCTTTCAGTTAAATCTGTTAAATTAGGTTCCTAATAGTAGTCAGATTTTGTGGAAAGTTGTTTAATATTAAAGTTCCTTTTTTCTTAGGAAACCATATTTTGTCAAGATAGTTTTGTTCATACTTGATTTAGTAGAAGTCATGCTGAGAGTTTTGATGTCTCCACTCTGGCTTCTTTATTCATGTTTCTTTCAGTGCTTCCCTATTTTAATACGAGTTTCTAGGATTATACTTAATTGATTTGTCACTCAAGGAAAATCAGCACTTCAAGCAATTAAGTGCAGCAAAATACTAGGTAACAAAGACACAAAGATTTTTGTTCTCATCCTAGTTATGAAAAATCCATTATTCATTATCTTACTGTTTTTAAATACTGAACTACAATTTTCCAACACAATAGCAAAATTGCTTTTGAAACAGAATAAATTGCTTGCCAGATCAGAGGCTGTATTTTGAAGTCAGGCTTACCAAACATGATGGTGCTTATGCTCATTATCTTTGCTACTTGGTGAAGCTCCGTATTTGGAAGTGCAAATCTGGATACCAATTGTGGGAAAAAAACCCCTTGTTTTTAATATATAATGGTAAACAAATCTTAAAGAAATTATGATTAGACAATCAATGTATTCCACAAATATTACCACATTTACAAAATATATTTAAACATTAAGCATATCTGTGAATGTTTCTCTGCCAAGTCTCTCGCATGATTCTCTTGCATTAGTGTGTTCCTTCAAGAAAAATTTTACCCTCTTTACTGTGTTACTGCTGTTTATAATAGACACTATTTTTCAAATCAGACACCCATTAATTTTGTATGGAAGCAAAAGGGATGTGTTACTTTGTGATATCTTGTGCACTCGGTTACAGCTGGCAGATCCTGATCTCACTGGGTGGTGTTAAAATACATCATTAATTGGATGTCCGAGAGCAAAACACAATGCAACATAAAGCTCTCTATTAAAACTGTGGTAATGCAATTTACAAATTTAATTAGAAAAGATTATAAAAGCGTTGAACATTGTATGTTTAAACACAGACGTGTCTTACTGGATGTATAAGAATAAAGTAATACCTTGAGTTTTTTTCTAAGCAGCGGTTTTATTACCTAGTGTTGATCTAGTCTGAGAGCAATCGATGTAATTTGGTATAATATGGATGTTAACCTGTAGTAACTCCTGTGAAGAGAATTTTTTGTATGTTTTTCCTTAATGTCCATTATTAATAATAGTAAAAGGAAATATATTGCTAGATTGTCATATTAAACTAAAACATCAGATACAGCTTCTTGCAAACAACATTGTGAAGATCAGGTTTTTCATTTTTATAAGTTTTGGTCCATTTGCATGTTGTGGTTTAATTGTCCAGTTACAGCTTCAGATTGTGAAGTCTCATCCTTCTTGTTTTTTCTCTTCAGTCCACCATTGTTTGTGCTGTTGGGCTGGAAGTTGTCTTTGGTCCTCAGCAAGGAAAGGATTTGTTTTGTCTACCTACCCTGTGAAGAGAGCTTACTGGCACTTAATACGAGGCTCAGAGCTACATCCCTAGGCAGCGCAGAATCTGCAAATATGAAAGCTAAAAGCATAACACTGACCTAGTGTACTGACCTCCAGCTAGACTTTGTGCCACTGACCACCCTCTGGACCTGGCCATTATGACAGAATTCAATCCATCTCACTGTCTGCTCATCCAGCGACTGCAGCAGCAACTTATCTATGAGAATTTTATAGGAGACATTGTCTAAGACCTTATTGAAGTCCAGGCAGATGCTCTTCCTGCATCTGCCAGGTCAGTTAGTTAATCTTACAAGTTTATCAGGTTGGTCAAGTAGGAGTGTCCTTTGGTAAAGGCATGCTGACTGCTACTCATGATTTTCTTATCCTTTTCTGGAAAAGATTTCCAAAGATGAGCTGCTCTTCCCAGGGGTTGTGGTAAGACTGGAAGGTATAGGCAGGTTCCCTGGGTCCTCCTTCTTGAAAGTAGGAGTGGCATTTGCATTTGCTTTCCTCCAGTCTTTAGTCACTTCTCCCAATTGTCATGATTGATCAAAGATTATTGAGAGTGACCTTGCAGTGATGTCTGGCAGGTTCCTCAGCACTAATGGGTGCGTCCCATCAGGGCCCATAGGCTTTTTTATATTTTTACATATGAATAGATATAATATAATACTAATAATATATATTATATATTTTATAAGATATTATATATATTTCATTATGTATTTTATTATATATGTAATGTTATGCTATATAAAATAAATACATATTTATTCATATTCGGTTTGCTTAAGTGTCCCCTGACTCATCTTCCTTGCTTTAGGCTTTTTTCCTGTTCTCTGAGACCTGAGACTCCTGAAAGTCAGTCTTGCTAATCAAGACTGAAGCAAAGAAGGCATCTATTACCTCAGCCTTCTCCATGTCCTGTGTAACTATATCCCCTGTCTTATTCAGTGGAGACCCCCTTTTCCCTAGTCTTTCTTATCTCACCCATATACTTAAAAACTTCTTGTCTTCGACATCCCTGGCTGGATTCAAATACATTTGGCTGTAGTTTTCCTAGTTTTGTTCCTGGAAGCTTGGACAGTGCTTTTGTATTTCCCTAGGTTACCTGTCCTTATTTCTACTCTCTGTGCACTTCATTTTTGTGTCTGGGTTTGGACAGCTCCTTGTTTGTCCAGTCAGGTCCATCCCACCAGGTGGGAATCTCTTGAACTTGGAGTAGCTGATCCTTGAATACTAACCAGCTTTTTTGGGCCCCTCTTCTCCCTAAGTCCTTATTCCATGGGACTTTCAAGCATTTCTTGAGTAGGCCGGATCCATTCTGAATTCCAGGGTTCTGAGCTGTTTCTACCTTCCCTGTGCTCTCAGGGTCTTGAACTTCACCATCTTATGGTCACTCAATCAAGGCTGTGTTCACCTTCCCATCCCCACTGAGCCCCTCCTTGCTTGGTGAGTATGAGGTTCAGCAGAGCATCTTGTCTCATGGGCTTCTCCCAGGTAATTAGAGGAGGAAGTTGTTGTTGAAGTGCTGCAGGACTCTCCAGGATTGCCTGTGTCCTTTTGTGTTGTTCCTCCGGCAGATTCCAGGGTGGTGGAGGTTTGCTATGAAGACCAGGGCTTGGGATAGTGAAGCTGCTCCTCTCACTCTGTAGAGGGTCTCACCCACGTGCATTTCCTGTTCAGGTGGTCTCTAGCAGACACTTACCAGAATGGTGCCTTTACCTCTTCTCTCTTTGCTCTTAACCCAGGAGCTTTCAGTTGCCTCATCATCCATCCCTAGGCAGAGCTCCATGCATTCCGCCTGCTTGCTCACATAAAGGGAATGAATTTCCAGTTTTGTTATATGGTTTGGGTTTAGGTTGCTGTGGAGAAAATGTGACAGTCCCAGGATTTATCTTGTAAGAGATGACTTTAAATACAGCTTCATAAAAATTTAACTTACTAATTCTGAGTAACAGTGCATCTTCTTTCAATCATCTTCCCAAAGGTACAAAAGTATGAAGTGAGTAAGTTAGTCAATTTGCATGCACTTAGGGGAATTTTCTTACTGAATATTCCAGTGTTTTGTCTTAGTTTAAAAAGCATTCTATATATATAAAATTAGAGTGGATAATAGTTTCTGGGGAGGAAAGGACCATTGTTAGCCTAATGTTCCATGGGTCCCACAGGCAAATCTTGATTCACTGAATGTTTTTGTGTAGAATTATAAGAGTAACTATAAGGTTTTCATAATTAAAACCAAGATACTGATGAGTGGTGTAGAAAGTGAGGCTCAAAGGCCTGTACACACAGGAAAAGACATGAGGAAAGCAGCTTGAAAAAGCACGGTGGAAATATAAAGTCTGTACTTCCATGAAAACTCAGTCACTTGTGTCTGCTATGAGACTTGTGAAGTAACTTCTGTTTAACAAAATCTTACAAAAATTCTTTGAAAAGTAGGAAGTTGGAACTTTGTAAGCACAGATTATATAAAACCTAAGAATTTCCCTGGAATGATTTATACTATAATTGACAATGATTGCAGGCTTTTTTGCTGTATTACACAATTTTAACCAAAATCAGAATCTCTTGTTAATGTGTTAACAAAACTGCATGAGATACTTAGATGAAAATATCTCCCTAATAAAATTCCATATGGCAAAAATTACTTGATAGTTTAGGAGATTTCCAGTAATAAAAAGTGATGCATTGGCTATTTATGTACTGCTTTTATCTCATTTTGCCAGGTACCAAGTGGAAGATGAGTCCTCTCATTTGGATGAAATGCCACTGATGATGTCAGAAGAAGGCTTTGAAAATGATGAGAGTGATTACCATACTTTACCAAGAGCCAGAATTTCTCAGAGAAGAAGAGGCTTGGAATGGTTTATCTGTGGCGGCTGGAAGTTCCTTTGCACTAGGTTTGTCATACACTAGTACTTTTAATTAAAATTTTAAACAAATAAATAATAAGTTTGTATTGTGTGATGTGTGCAGAGTACAGAAAACAGAATCATTTGCTTGTCATGAATCTTTTGATTTATTTGCCTGCATTTTCCCTACTAGGATATTACCAGCTGTTAAAAGCAGTTCTGAAGAGCTGATGCTGTTGCACTTCTCCTGTTTGCCTTGCTGACTTGCAAGAGAGGTCATGAGCTCTTAATCTTTTGGACATGTCTTAAAATTTAGATACCTTTCAAACAATATACTTTTATGTGAATTCAGTATTAGTGGCTGCTAGTTACTGTGGTTATATTCCTGTAAACTTCCATGAAAATAGGCGGATATGTAAAGACTGCACCCTGACACGGAATTTATAGTGTTTGGATAGAGACAGACTATTGCAAGGTGGGTTTATGTTGGAATTATTCAAAAATTGAAAGAGAATGTCACAAGAAATGGTCATTAGTGCTGAAGATTGCAAAATTTCATGTTCCTGCTTGCTTTTTAAAATTGAGAGGTACATTTCAGCTTTCAAGCCTAGAAACTTTCAAATCTGTTCTTTAAATTACTTCAGTCATATTTGTGATGGATTTTTGAGATGGGAAAGAGAAAGGAAATTGCGCTACAGATTTTATTTTTTTCTGCTATGCTCATATTTTCCTCCTAATATAAGTGTGTAAAAAGAAAAGTCTTCACTAAGAAAGAGGCTTTAGGGGGGAGTATGACTTCTCCATTGCTGATTTCCTCAACTCAATTCAGACACAATAAAGAGTCCATTTGGTCTTGCATTTATACCTATTGGCATTTTAATCACATTAGTGTTCTCTATGATAGAATATCATATCAGATAATTTTAATTTTTCATGGAAAAAATAATGAAAAAATGACTAGCAGATTCTAGCAGAAGCTTGACATTTCAGTTGGATAGTAGGAGACAGGATACTCTCACAGGAAAGCTGCAGATGCCTGCTTATATGTGGTAGGGAAAAAGATGTGGAAGGAAGGTGAATCCCATGGTATCTTATCTACTGGTTCAGTTCGACTGGATAGAAACCTCCTCTTGAGTGGGCATTTCTAAGTGAGTTTGTAAATACCTGTCATTGTAGTAGGGAGATTTCATCTGGGCTGAGAGCATTATTGAGGCTTTGTAATTGATGAAAACCTGGGATGTGCAGTCAGTTTAAATTATTCTTTTTTATGATTTCGCATTAAAATTTTTGCTGGGGCCTGCAGAATAGTTGAGTTTTTGAAATGCCAATTTTCCGTTGGTAAAGTTACCTAGGATTGTGCAAAAAATCATACAGGAAACTTGGAGGCTACTGTATTGTCATACCTGCAGTATTTATTTACCCTGTGTAGTAGAATTAGTGACAGTGTTTTTATGGGGTGTAAAGTATTGGTTTGGGATGCATTTGTGTGTTGATGCCTTCACAATTGAAATGGAGAGGAGCATGTGAGAAAACAATTTTCATGTATGTTGCTGAATTCATGTTAAATGAACAACTGAAACTTATTTCCAGAAGATAAACAGGGTTCTTTTAAGAGTAATGTAAGATTAAAGCAATCTGAGACCTCTTCAGTTAAACAGAATTTAAAATTCCACCCTATTTTTATGGAAATCAGTACCTCATACCTGCATCTCTGTGAGGTTGAAATCTCAGCTTCAACATCTAGAATTTCTTTTTGTGCTTTAAATGAAATTGTAAATTTTTCAAAGCTGTGACAGAAGGATGAACACAATAAAAGATTAGGCATTATTCTGGAGCCGAGCTCAGGGGGCCTCTAATTTCTTCTGGGTTCTCAGTGAAAGTCTTGTGTTTGTGTTCAAAATCACTTTACATGTTGCAAACAAACAAAAACTCCCATACACAGTAGGGTTTTTTGTCTGTCTTTCATTGTTAGGATTAATCTCATTTTTGTGAGAGGAAGTTTTTCCATCTCTTACTTTGCAACTTTAGAACTTTATATTCTATAGATTTTTGTGGCTACATCACAATTGTTACTTTTTAGTCTAAAAAGTTTCATCTTCTGTGCTGAAGCAAATATGGAAGGTTTGACAAAATTCTGTGTACTTTAAAAATGATTTTGTAAAAATCTTCTGTTCAGCTCTTAAGTTTAGACAATAGACTTATTGCTCAGATCTGAATGGTGTGAGCTTTATTTGCAAATCTCCAGCTCTTTAAAGAGTTTCTACATTTGCAAGAAAAAAAATCATAATTAAATTAAATGTTGCCTTTGATGTTGAGCAAACTGAAGACTTAATTCAACCAATATAACTTTTAACTTCAGAAACTGCTTATTTCTTGCTTTCATAGCACAGTTAAAAGAAAACTTTGTGATATAGCAGCTGTTTTGTGGTTGTAATCATTTCCCCTTTAACTTACAAATTCTCTTCTAGCTTGTGAAATTATAATGCACATAGATCAATACTCTGGAGTTCTTTGGGCTGGATTGATTTCTTTCTCATGAGATTTACATTCCACTTGTTATCAAAAAACACTTTGTCCCTATGAAAATGGTGCCATTGAATGGCATTTCCATATGAAGTGAAGGGGATATCAAATGCTCGGATTAATTTGGGCTCTAAGATGGCCTGTACGCTTTCAATTAATCTGCAACGCATTTGTTATGCAGAAGCATGGGAAAATGCTGATCTTTTGAGAATGACATGACCACTGTGTTGCTTTTGGCCTGATTACTGAAGCTACCTGTTGAGTACAATAATTACAGTATGTTTTCTTTGCAGAACTAGTTTCTGCTACTTAAAACCTAATAAGGAAAAGCTGACCCTTGCAGACAATATAGAGCTTTTATATTATCTTTCCATTCTGATGAAAATGCTGTTTTGTGAAAGATACTGGCAGTTAAGCTTGTAGGATAAAAGTAATGAAAAGAGAAAATAAAAAAGCCTTTATTATTAGAGCTGCAGAGTCAGTTGAGACTTTTACTTTAGCTTTTGACTTGTAGAGATACGCTCTATTTATGAAAAAGTTAAGGGTTCTTATTTAACAATTACTCCAGGTTTTGGTTTGTTGGTGGGGAATTTTTTTGGTTGGTGGGTTTTTTTTTTTTTAATTTAAGTATGATATTGGTTACTAATATGATGACAGTGATTATTGTTCCTCCACATAAAAAAAATACATTAGGAAGGAGGTTAGTAAAATGCTATTAATAAATATGCCTTGAAGTTCTTTTATAAATTTGGTTATTTTACATATATACAGTCTGGTATATTGATACAGACAACACAGCTTGCAACTACCTTAAGGAAAAGACTTTCTGTGCATGTGTTGAATTTTCTAGGCAAGGGCATTTGAAATACAAACTTAAATCAGTAAACAAGGATGCACTTTATATTTTTCTATTGCCAAATCCCTAGCATAATATGTGGTTTTACATAAGAGTTCAGAAAAATCTGAAGTGTGTCTCAATCATGCTACATTTTACGTTATGTTTCTAGGCTATTTGAAGCTCGGAGAATGCTACTCTCATTTATCATACAAATTTACTGGGTACAGAGAGCCCATTAAAGGGTCTATACCCTTGCTCAAAAATATGTTCTGTATTGGGGAATGTTAATTTAAGAACAGATTAGAAATGGTTGATCATCTGAATTACAAAAGTTTTGGGTAGACTTCATTGGTGTTAAATTTTCGAATTAATATAAATTGATTAGGATTTCTGAGGCCAGCATGTCCACCTTGTATTCTTTCTGTGATAAAGCAATAATTGCTGCTGAGACTAAATAGCAGAGTCTAACTGATTTTTATTTTTATGGTAGTAAAGCTCATCTGAATCATGACATAATTGATTTGGGCATAACCTGTAATATTTTCATTATCTGTGACTTCTCACATCTGAGAACTTGACTGTTTTTAGCTCTGTGTCAGAGCTAAAATCCCTTTTGTCAAAGGTATCGCAGTTGTTTCCCAGTCAGACATGGCTCTTGTGTTTGTGCTTTTTGCCATTTGCTAAGCTAATGGTCATGATGGTGTCTGTTGATCTGTAGCAAAAAAAAAGTCATTTCAAGGAGGGGAGACTCTGTGGCAAGGAAAGCACCGTAATTACGTTGCTTTTGGTGAATGTTTAATTTTAGCAGTAGAGAAGTCCTTAGTGTCTGAGGAAGTGATTCTCCAAAAGAGAGTGTGCCTAATCAAATATTCAGTCTGTTCACAGTTCAAATTCAAAAACTGATTGAACAATTTAGGATTTCAAAGATTGTCAAGGAATTTCTGTCTATGGGACTGTAGGCAAAGTTGTCATGCTAGCTCACTTTCTCCATGAAAAAGTTATTTTCCTGGGAACTTTTTTCCTACAGATCTGTCCTTACAGTTCCCATTATTTAAATAAGCTGTCTGTTCTGTCTCCACACCCCTGTCCTGGAAACTAACAAGTTTAAAGCTTTAATGCCATGAGCAGTTTTATCAAGTAAAAATCCAAGTTGGCATTAAGTGGAATCATTCTGTCTTCTGCTGCAGACATATAACCTGCATTGTTTGAATTATTTTTACAATGTTTTAGATTTTTAAGGGTTGGGGATGGATACAACTGAAAACAATCCCCTTTTATTCAGCATTAGTTTACAGCTGGATCGATTTGCAGGCCTGGTTTTCCCATGCAGTTGCATGAGTATTTGTGCCAGCACAAGGGAAGGAGCAAGAATCCAAACCTTTGTTGAGGTGCTGGATATTACGGCAGCAGCAGGATCTGTTCACAGCCATTAAACTGATTGTGGAATCATGAAATGGAAAGACTGCTGTTCATTTTGCTTTCAAGACAAGTTTAAGTAATAATATTTCTGATTTGTATGTTATTAAATAAGAGGGCTGAATTTTGAAAGTTGAATTAACACCATTACAATTTTTGTGATAGAATAATTCTTTGTCACTATTTTAAAGTGACTGGAAAATGCTAAAGAAAGCACATTTCATTTTTGTAACAAAAATAAAATGCATGTTTATGTCTATCCCATGGTGAGAGTTTTGGGGAGAAAATATTAAGAATCCAGCATTTAAAATTGAAGTATTTTAAAGGTCAGTTTGTGAATACTGATGTAGTGGTATTTCCATAACAAAGTTACTGTAGCTTTGAATAATTTTGCTATTGGCATAATCTTCAATTTTCTTTAAAAAGAACCAACAACTTTGAATTCCATTCTTTGGCAAAATTAATTTGTAATAAACATGGGATAATGTAGACTACACACAAGAACACTTTAATAGGGATTGTGGCAATGTAAACTATCAGCCTTCTTTCCTGCAGTATTTGTGTGTTTCATGATTCTGTAATTGTGAATAAACAGACTGGGAAAGGACCTTAAGAGGTTTCCAGTCGATTCCTTGCCTGTGCAGAATGAATTACATCTGTCACTGATATCTGATCTAACCACATTTTAGAGATCTGCAGCAATTCCAGCCTCCTTAAGTGTCTCCTCCACCCCTGTCATTAAAAAAATTTACTCAATATCTGTCCATGTAGTGCCCATCTTGCTTATTGATTTGCCACAGTTGAAGGTCTGTCATTAGTTAATAATGATGGACCTAGAGAGTAACTGTCCCTTTCCTCTTTGCAGCTGGTTCTTACATACTTGAAACCATATTAGGTCCACACTCAGCCTTCTGTGAACAGCTCTGTTTCTTTTGGTGTATCTAGTACCAGCCTGCCCTGCTTTCTAGACCTGTAATTGTTTTCTTGCTCTTGTGTGTGGTCTCTGTTTTCCCAATAGGCCTGTTTGTTGAAATTTGGTATCCAGAATGATCCTGTAAGCCAACTGAGATCATGCTAGCACTGACTGAGAGAAAGGAGTACATTCGTGACTTGCTACAAGTATGCTTGTCCACACTGAGGAGATGTCTTTTTTTGCATGTGTATAACATTCTCATGCAGTAACTGAGCTGCCACCTGGTTTTTGAGCATTTCCTGGTTCTGTATTTGTGTAGTTGCTGATTTCTCTGTAAACTGTGCTGCATTGTACCTGTTCAACTGCATTCTATGTCTTCCAGATAGTTTTTTAGTTTTTCTTATCTGTCAGGATAAGAAAAAGCCTTGAGCTCTCATCCGCTCTTTGCATGTACCCCTCTCTCTTCTAGATTTTTTGCGGTCTGAAAAATGAAATATTCAACAGTCAATTACCCAGTAAGTTCTAAATAAAGCTTTATGGACCTTCACTGAAATTACTTTGCTTTTATGTAAGCTACTCTGCAATTATGATTTTTTCAACTGCATCTGTTCCAAGAATATGTTCCTTTACTTTTCTTATGATAAATGTCTTGAGAGTTAAATTTTATTAGAGACGTAGAATCGAATTGAAAGGGACCTTTAAAGATCATCTAATCCAGCCTCCCTGGCATGGGCATGGACATCTTTCACCAGATCAGGGTGCTCAAAGCCCCAGGAGTCAGTAGAGGATGTGCACTCTCAAGCAGTAGTGCAGCTGGTTCTTCTCAGAGTGAAGTTAATTCCATTTTAGAGATGGTTCTTGACATGTCAGTGTTTTCTTACAGGTGTATACAAATACATATGAATAGGTTGACTACAAAGAATTAATCCAGTTAACAATGCTGAGGTGATTGGGTTGTAAATTTCTCTTTTGTTCTCAGCTGAATTCTTCCTGTTGGTTTGAATAAAATTTGTAAGAATTTCCTGACAGTTGTTTTCTTTTTGCTGCATCAAAAATATTGTCAGTATGTTCAAAAACCTAAGTAGAAATTGTTTCTCATGTCAACTTCATCAGCTGCTGTAGCTGAAATCTGCTGTTATCAGCTCAGGCAGCTGCTGTAGGTGAAGAGCACGGAAGGTCTGTCTGCTCAGTGTTCCTGATTCACTTGCCTAAAACAGACTCTCAACATGACTGAGGCGCCTCCTCACTGTATTAACAAATGAATAGATATAAATTCTGCTTTAATGTATGGGATTGTAAGCCAAGAATTTGCAGTGTACAGTAAACTCACTTTTCTTTGTAAATGGTCTCTGATGGTCTGGATGCCTCTGTAGATAGTACTAGCAGGTACTTCAGCTGATTACATTATGTGAGTTGAGTCACATCTATGTTTATTCCTTGTTTTATGGCTGTTGTATATAGTCTGTTGAGCCTCAGAGGCATCATTCCTTTTGCCAGCTTTTGTTCTTCCTTGTTGTGACCCCCTCCCACCATTCCTATATCCTTGTCCAAAATGCAGTTGTTTAAAGGTTGCTGTGAGCTCTTCTCAATCTCACTGCTCATGAATTGAACTTGTTCAGTAGATTTGTAAGCTGGTTAGGCAAGGATGCTGTTCCTTTCTTCTGTGAACTGAAGTTTCCCCATTGCAGATCATTGTGCAATCTGCATTTACATAATGGGCTTGTTTTGAATGGTTTTTAGTTTTTGTTTGTTAGTTTTGGTTTGTCTTTTTTAAATATTTGACAGTGTGGCATTAGCAGTGGTATGGAGGAAACTGAAGATTTGCAAATTATGTAGTAATTGTATCCAAAACTGCTGAAATCTTTTGAACTGTATCAGACAGAAGCCTTATTTCCTCTTCAGTCATTAGCATAATCTGAATGTTAGTAATCCAAGATAAAGACTTTAGCCAAAGGACTATAAAGTATGATGCAGAATCTTATTCACTAGAATTTTTTGAGCCTGTGTCAGGGTAGGGTGTAGTGAAACTTTTCATTATTGTATTAGGATTTTCTGCAAAGAATATGCTGATGTTTATATATGTGTATGTCTGGGTCAGTTCAGTACTCTGAATTGCCCTAAATATTAGATGCCAACATCATGCTTGCTTATTTAGATGTGGCAAACATTTTTTAGCCTGTTTTTCATAGGTATTTGCCTTCAGGGGTTCCAGGTTTGGAAATTGTGATCTTGTATCTTACATTTTTAGTTTTAAAATAAACAATTGTCTTTCTTTTCAGTTGTTCTGATTGGCTCATAAACATTTGTCGAAGAAAGAAGGACCTGAAGGCTCGCACAGTGTGGCTTGGGTGTCCTGAAAAGTGTGAAGAAAAATACCCCAAAAATGCCATAAAAAATCAAAAGTACAACATCTTTACCTTTATACCTGGGGTAAGGCCACTGAACATTTTCTGGTGTTAGGCTAACTGTGTGTTCTGTAGTGTTTTTTGACTATTCCACAAAAAGATAATTTTATTTGCCCAGGTTCTTCTTTTGCTTTCTATATTTGTCTCAATGACTTCAACGAAAAATTAAGTGTTTGAGAGCAAGGTTGCATTTTTTATTAAATTGTTTGGTTCTCAAAGGGATATGTACTTAATTGCAGTTTGAGTGGTTGGAATTCAGTGAAGCTTTTGAAATTTGAGATGGGTTTCTTTGCACTTTTCTATTCATCATTAGAAATTTGTAATCCTTTTTAAAAAAAGAAACACTTCAGCATGCAAAGGATTGACTTCAATTGAGAAGTAAATAGTTGAAAATTACAATTTAGTCCCATGGATCTTTTCTCATACTCCTTGCCATTGAAAGTGTAATAAATAATGAATTCCAAAATGGACAGCTCCTTAAAGGACAAAAACAACTAATAACTTCAGTTTTTATCACAAGTAGGCCTAGTTTAGTGCTTTTCAAAGTTGAATTTGTTATTGCAGGTTTTTTGCAGATATTTTTGGTTTTGAGTGCAGTTCTCCAGCACATGCTTTTGTTGTGGAGTGGAAAGTATTTTTTGTCACTTTTGTCCTAGGAATCCGTATTATGCCTTAATTTCAGTCTTTTGCATGTACTATACACTGTGTATATGAAGACAGAAAAGACATTATAATTTTGTCTAGTTCATAGTTTTTAAGAAAACATGTTGTTATAATGAAATTTAGCAACAGAGAAACAATTTTTGAAACTTAAGCAGTTAAACCTAAAAATGTATCCTACTGTGATATTATAAATGTTATTATTACACTTTTACTCATATTTTTACAAATGCCATCCATGAGTCCTGTGTCTCATAGCAAAACCTGAATGTTTTGTACTTTTGAATACAGACATGCTTTGTCATAAATTTTTTATTTAAGTTTTCATGCTGATTTATAAGAATATTGATTCTATTCTTCTGACCTCTTTAGTCCAATGACTGGCAGGTGTTTTGTAATGCATTTCCTTATTAAAACAACAACAAAAATTAATGGCCTTGTAATGAATTTTCTCCTGTCAGGAAAATAAAATGTCACTTATTACATGTGGATAAAATATTCTCATCATTATTGGCCAAAGCAAATGTTTTCTTCTAAAGTTTAAATTATTAAATACACTGAAATTGGTTGAGCCACATATATTTTCCTAAAGGTCACAAAATTCATTAAGCATATAGTAAGCCATTGATTATTGCAACTAGAAATCTGCAGTGTAGATTACAAATCGTGAACCAGATTCACATTCCTTAAAGGGATCAGCTCTAGTTTGCAATTCCCTATTGTGAGAGAGAATCTTTGTTCTTTTTTGATCTTTTAAAAATCTTTGATTTACCCAATAGGTCAAGTCAGATTTTTAATTTGGTGCTAGTATTTGAAAACTCAATAGTAACTTCAAAATTAAGTGAGATCCTAAATATAAAGCCCAATGGTTTGTGAAAATGAAATGTTTTCAAATTCTAATTTTAGATATAAATTAAGACTTCTCAATAATTAGAATATTGTGTAGCTGTCTTTTTTTTAATGCTGCTTTACTAGAAGTAATTTGTAGGGAATATCATTGTATTGATTCCAAACACATAAATATCACAGTTATAAATATTGACTCCAGTGATCAACTTTGCTTGAAATTTTCATCATGTGAAATTTTGTGTTCTCTTCTATGGTTTTTTAAACACTGAGGCTGGCACTCAATGATTTCATATCCAAATACAAACTTAAAATAATGCTTAAATTAACAGAATTTTATTTGCTGGCTAAAAGAGCTGTAACATTTCCAAAATACCACCTAATTTCTGAACATTGCAGAAAATACTTGCTACTTCTCCCTTTATACCAGTCAATTTTCATTTACAGTTTTATATACATCTTGATACAGCTGCTTAGGAATTTTGCATGAGTTTCCATAAGACATATCTTCTGTGATGGGCTGGCTTTGAAGACCTCTCCTGAACTTCAAGGCAGTAGTTCGTTCTATTAGTTTTATGTAGCTGAAGACTTTTCAATTTGCTTAACTGGACTGAAGTGCTTAGATTTGTATTGAATGAGCTGTCAGTGGTCTCCCAGGATTCAAAAGATTTGTAGGAAGGTACTTTTTCACTTCCATCTTCTCCTAGAAGATCTACACCTCCTATAGTACTGTCTGGACTTTCCTTTAATCTGGTGTATCAAGTTTTTGTAAGCAGTTAAATATACTAGCAGAAGTGAGTATATGAACTTCAACAGGATCAACATAATGTGCAGGTTCAGCCTGAAATACTTTCATTTTGGAAGAAGGCTCTGCCCTTTCTGACAACTTCTGATTTCACTTTTTTACCTTTTCAGTTTTATTGGTAAGTTGTGAAATAGCATTCCATGGTCTGAAAAAAAAATCTTACACTTGGAGTCTGTTTAGATAGTCTCTAGCTGAACTGGCAGCTTTGAGGCACTACTACTTTGCTGTGTCTGCCAGAAAGACACTTTGAACTTTCCTGAATATTTTTTCCTAGCACATATATGGGTTTTTACATAAGTAATAATGTTAGACTGGTAAGAGCAATAAATATGAGTCAAATAACTTTCATTTTTATGCAGAAGTCATTGTAATATTAACTGAATTTTAAGATTAAAAGATGGAAACAATCTCTAAATGTGGCTTTTTGATCTATTTCAAATGTTTTATCTTTGAAATAAGTGGTTGTTCATTTTCTTAAGTCTCAGTGTTCCAAGTGAAGTCTTTGAAGATTCAAAATTCTATAAAATGAATAATGTTCTTAGCATTGTAATTACAACCAAAGCAATCTTGAGAACATGTGCTTGCTGAAGTGGTGCTTTTAATTACCAAAGGAATCTCTGCATCTGTCATTGCTTTGGAGTATGGGACAATGGATTCTGTGATAAGTCTATTGTGGCTTCACTTAAAAGTTGGATAATTAGCTCTGAGTTTAGACCAAATCTTTGATTTAGTAATAAATACAGGTACATTTAGTACCTGTATTTAAGTCATTGCACAGTGGTCTTGATACATAGTCCAGTTTTCAAAATACCCAAAATTTAGCAAATTGCTTTTTCAGAGTGAAAAGAGGCAATACTGTCAGTGGATTTTTCTCAACAAAAATAGCACTATAATATTAAAATAATGTTGTAGTGTGTGATGATATATAATATATTGTGCTATGTAAGTACTGTAATAATGCCTTCTATAATAGTATGACATTTATATGTAATTTATGCATTTTATATGTCATTTATGCTTTTATATCTCCTGTCATGAAAAGGTGTTCTTTATGTATATTATGAGTACAATTTTTAAGACACTTACCTGCTTTCTTTTTCATTTTAGGTTTTATATGAACAGTTCAAGTTTTTCTTGAATCTCTATTTTCTCGTCGTGTCCTGCTCACAGTTTGTACCAGCACTGAAAATAGGCTACCTGTACACCTACTGGGCTCCTCTGGTAAACAGGAAAATACTATTAACTAGAAGTTTGGGGGTTTTAATGTCAGTGAAAGGTTCACATACATTGCATA
Source organism: Zosterops lateralis (assembly GCF_965231275.1). Classification (NCBI taxonomy): domain Eukaryota; kingdom Metazoa; phylum Chordata; class Aves; order Passeriformes; family Zosteropidae; genus Zosterops; species Zosterops lateralis. The sequence goes on along the minus strand of NC_139762.1, from coordinate 59,154,073 downwards.
AGCCTGCAGCTGGTAAATTACAATGGTCAAAGAACATAACAGAAGTAAAATACCTATTTGAAAGCTGCTGTTTGACAGCCTTCCCTTCCACTTGCCTACTGTGCCTCTGGCCCACGGGCGAGGTCGTTTTTGTTAACCAGCTGGTGTCAGTGTGTAGTGCTCTGTCCTGCCTGCTGGTCACTCGAGAGTTTAAAAAAAACAACCAGCAAAAAAAGCATCAGCTACTGGAGAAACTTACTGGGTAACATAGGTCATTTGTATGTTAAATATCTCTCCATTTATTGTTATGTGGTGGCTATTTTGTGTTTTCAGACTAGGTCAGAATTGTGAGCATAAATTTTTTACGTTCCTTCTGTATCAGTTTTGATCACAACCTTTTCTCACAAAAATTGAGATAAAATATTTTGAGCTGTGGATAAATCAGGAGGAAATTGGGCCTTGGGCCTTGTAAATAAGTTACTAATTAAACATGCTTCTCCTAATTGACCACCTTGCCAGTTGCACTAGCTTTCTTTTGATATGTCTTTATATTATTGAGCTCTCTGTGGTATTTTCTTGGGACAATGTTCAAACCACTTGCTTCTGACTCAGGTTTTTCCTATGGTTTGAAAACTGAATTCACTTCAGAGGAGACCCTTTTGGTAGTCTGCCAGCTGTATTGCCATGATTTGGAATTATTTTCTTACTTGTAAGCAGATAACATTATCTTTTCTTTCATCTTCTTCCCAGTCCCTCCACACTAGATTTAAAGGCAGCAGGAGCAAACGCTTATGTTTTCAACTTTTTTTAAAAATTGGTATTTTTCAGTAGCGTTTATTCTCAGTAGTATTCAAGAAGAACTGTGACATGCTGACTGCTTGAGTAAAGGTCGTTCTTAACAAGTCAATAGAGTAAATATTCTGGATTGATTTCATTGTTTTAATTGTTGTAACATGTGTCCTTTTAACTATGGATAAATGGAGGCACCGTCCTGGGTGTTCTTCTCACCTCTCTTCCCAGATTCTTGCTTTTGCTGCAACAAAAAAACACTTTCAAGATAGAAAGCTTGTTCAACAATGGGGTTTTAAATGGATATTTACAAAGTCTTTGTCACTGACACAGTGAGAAAAGACAGAAGTCAGCCTCGTCTGGAAGTTGCTCTATTGACCATGATGTGCTGTGTGCAGTGCCATACATTAGTGGGGTAATAAGGAAAGAAAACCAGTAAACCCTTAGCATCTCAACTGTCCTGCTCAAACAAGGGAGAAAATAATGTATTTTGTGAGCACCAGTGATCTGTTCTGTATAAATATGTTTGTCTTATTCAAAGGTATTTTGAAACCCCAGTTTTCACATACAGCTTGAATATACCAGTATCTCATTATGGTTTTTTGCTAAACTCACTTGTTTCTGCTTTAATAGCTTTTCTAATAATAATCAGCCTCCAGGTAGAAGGCAGCAATTGAATGTTAAGCAAAGCTAAGCATCTCTGAGGAAAATACAAAGAATTTAAGTCTGATCTGTTGGTCTGCTTTTGCTGCTTGACAGATAAGTTTAGGTTTTTTTGAAGGGCATGTAACTACTGATAAATCTTCACTAATAATCAGAGGAGTAGCTATGACTTGTATTTTCTTTTAAAATTTTACAGGAAAATTGTTTGGCCTGATACTTAAAAGCAAATGACTAGAATCTGACTATTGCTAGAATTTTTGGGGGCTTTTTTGATGGTGTTATGTGAATTTTGTGGATTGTTTGGTTAGGGTTTTTTTTGCCTTGGTTTATTTCAACAGTTTTTTACAACACAGATACACTTAGATCAATCCCCAAAGTTCTTAAAACAAGACTATTTTGCTAATTTATTTTCAATTGCCCTAGGGAATGGACTTCTTATTTCCACTCCTGCATATAAAAGTTTTAAAGCATACGGGTTTGATTGTAAGCAGTACACTAGAGATACTTACCTGCTTACAGTTAAAGAAAGATGAGAGGTTTCCTTGTTAAACTGGCTTCACAATTTTAGCTCTCCTTTGGAAGAATATCAACTTGTTTTGAGCAAATGAGTAAAAAGAGATGTGTCTTTCTTAAATTGTTCCTCATAGTTATAGTGAGCTGTACTCAGCTGCTGAGCAAGGTACTGCTAGAGGAAATTCTTTTATTCTGTGTTTTGATTACTGTCTAGTAACAAGGTGTGTGCAAATGAGAAGTATGTTTGAAGGTGCTTCAGGAAGTGCCCTTTTCATGCTGCTTAAATATCTATATTGCCAAAGCATATGAAAATGCTGCTGTTAGAAAGGGAGAAAATCTGATTTTTTGTTCAATTATGCCTCGGGGAGTAAACAGAGAATGCTTTTTGCATAGGCCATTTTCTGTTCTATGTAATTCCGCTATAGTTGTAGCCAATGTAAACTTGAACAAACAGGCGGTGCTTAACTCTAAGGTCACAGCTGAATTAGCCTTGGAACTTTGGTCTGGAACTATAAAACAGGCCTAAAATCTGTAGGAGGATTTTAGTCAACACTCTCTTAGGAAAGTTCTACAAGAGAAGTCTAATGGCATAAATTTTCTTCTATAAAGTAATGGTGGGTGTCTAAAGCTAGATAGATAATGTAGAATTTTATTTGTTGATACTTGAATTGTGTAGCCATCTTATTCATAATAATGAAAGGTCCTTTTACTGGTAAAAATTTTCTTTCTCTTTCACTGATGGAGAAAACCTCAAGTGTTGAGTCTAAGCCAGAAGATCTGATCTGAGGAGGTGTGGAGAGGTAGAGAGGAAATTTATGTGCTTATCCCTTAGTTGTTTTGTGTTTTTTAGCTTACCAAGCTTTCTACCAGAGACCATCATAGCTGAGTGAAGCATTCTATGTGCTTCTAGTAGAAGCTGCAGTGGTATTGTCCTGTGAAAGGAGCAGCCAAAGCATTTAGACACTTAGTTTTTCAGAACAAGTCCCCTTTTCCTTTGTCCATATTTGTGATGTGTTGATAAATAACTACATTTAAGATGTAAAATTATTAAACTAGCCATCTGTTTTATCTTGTTCTGTGTATTAGGAAAAAGGCAATTTTTCAACATTAGAATGGGAGGCATTTTAAATGTTTTTGGGAAAGCCCTAAAGTTTGTGGACAATAAGGAAGCACACTTACTGAAACTATAAAGACTGTCTTTTAAGTAATCCAGAACATCTTCCTTACTTTGCATTTTGAAGTGCTGTCTAAATTATGTGTATTTGGACAGGTAGTTACTGTAATTATATTGGTACAATGTGCAAGTATGATTTTTTTTCCCTGGACTAAACCAAGATGCTATTTTAACTTATTGAAGGAAAGACTCAAATCCAAATTAAAAAATAAAAGTAAATGTTCTAAACACATATTCTTACTCTGTGTAGTGTTCCTACTTGTTTATTTCTGTTCTAGCACTGAGGATTCTGAACTGCATAATTGTATCTTTAACAGGGATTTGTTTTGACGGTCACAGTGGTGCGGGAAGCTGTTGATGAATTTCGACGTTACAAGAGAGACAAAGAAATGAACTCACAGTTGTATAGCAAGCTGACAGTACGAGGTTAGCAACACCATTTGTATAAATCCTTAAAATATTACATCTTTTTCTTATATATACCTTTGCAGGCTTTCAGTTCAAAGAAATAACTAATAGTTTCAAGCTGTAATACTCAGAATGAAACTTATATTGAACTAAATAAAGCATGTGATTTCCCTTAGACCAATATGATTGTTAAATTTGACCTGTTTAGGAATTTTAATAAATATTTGGTTGTTTGTCAAAGAAAGATGTATGTATGTAATTGTATATATCTTTTAAGAATTCTGCTGTTTAGAATCCTTACTTCAAAGTGCAGTTTACCTCTGAAATTGATGCTGAACAATAACTCAACAACATTGTCAACTATGTATCAAGCATATAGAGGAAATAAAGGAGAAGTAAATAATTAAACTAATTAAAATTCCCTGGAGCTTTTCAAATTTGATGGATATATTTGTGCCTAAGAATAGGAAGGTGTATTGTAAGTCAGCTTCAATATCAAAAATAAAAATTTGAATTTTTGCACGTAATTTGAAAGCTCCTTCATCATGCAATATCAGGATCAGCCAGTTTTCTTTAATGAAAGTAGAAATCAGTTATGATTTTTTTTTGAGTCAACACCTTTAACAGCTTTTCATGAAGACTTTTGAGGAAGTGAAGCACTTCAGATATGAAGTAACAATTAAATTCAGTAAGATATTGTAAATTTTAAACATGGGCATAAGAGAGAACTATGCATTGCTTTTCACTTTTATGTGTTTAACACTTTTTAGTGTTAGATTCAGAACAGGTGCCAAAAAATAATGAATAACCTATTATGAAATCTAATGAATAGCCTTACAATACAACATTGCTATTACCATTGAGAGAGGGTTTTTTTTCTGTTAAGGGTTTTCCTTGGCATAAAAATTCTAAAAGGGCAAAGTTAAGGGAATGTGAGGTTGCACCTTAGGCAGTTAGAGTATATGGCAGACATTATGCCAAATATAAATTCTTTTTACTTCTTCCCAACACACATTTCAGTGTGCTTTTTAGTATATCTTGGTGAATATTTTCTGAAAGTCAGTGGGAAGAGTAACATTACGAGGTCTTGAAATCTTGATTAGAAACTCAACTCTTGGAGTAGCTCTGGATAATATTCTCTCCAGAAAAAAAAAATGGATGAAAAGCTTGTAATGTAACACAAGTATGTTCTGTAGGTTCCCATTTTTTGGAGTAACTGGAAGGTAAAGAGTTGACAGTCTTATTAGTAATGGCATAATCTAGAAGCTCATGCTGCTTCCTTCCAATATCGACACTTGCATTATTTTCAGGAGTTTCCATACTGAAGAGAGCAACTCCAGTGAATAGTTTCATGTTCTTCCTTTCCTTGTCAGTCTGGAATAGTGTTACCAACATTTAGAAGTACAACTGTTAAAATTTGGCGTATAGAACAATTGGCATAGCTATAATTTGTTCAACACAAGAGTTGCACTACGGGCATCCAGATCTTTCTCATAGTCATTAATGCAGTCTATTAGGAAATGGAATCTTAATGGCTTTTGTTTTGAAGTTGTAATTTAAACTGCTAGTTGGCCTATTCATTTTTTAGATCTGTTATGGTAGGGCAGTGAACACTCACCTTGAAACAGTACAGTCCTACCCTATTGAGCAACAGTGTTAGTAATCTGAAATTCCTAATTCAGGAAGCACATGTACAGTTTATAGTTACCATTGTGGTGTAAATGTCAAGACTGACATTTACTCTTTCAAGAGCAAAGTTTGTGCCTTTTATGCTTCTCTTTTTTAAACTTATGTTTAGAATTAATAGACATTTAAGCAGCATTTAAGTAGAAGTTTTGGAATTGCAATTTCCTTTTTCCCTGCTCACAAAATATTTTGTGAGGATATGTGTATTTGGAAAACCCTTCATTTTGTGGCTTCTCCTAGAAATGAGGAAGTTGTCAATGAAAACTGGATTTTGTCACTTTAGACATTTAAAAGTATTATACAGTAGTGTATAGGTAAAGCCCAGCAGTTATATCAAGAACTGATGCGTAGAGAGCAAGGACTTAATAAAAACAAACCTTAAAAATGCCCCGTTTTTTAAAAAAAAAGGATGTCAGCTTTTAATCTACAAGTGTTTGTCTATTTTAACTTTCAGATTTTGATGTCAGTGCCATCATGTATTCATACTTGATTTTTGTTCTGTGTGTTTTTTAAAGACTTATCTTCTACAGAAGTAAAGATTCAAGATCTCTGCTTACAGTGAACTCTGAATCCCATGTTGACAATTATGTGTGATCATTGAACTAACAATGTTTTGAGTACTGACCAAAATTGAGTACTGATTTTCATTTCATTTTCATTCAAAATTGAGTGAAAACATTACTGCAGTCACCACTCAGAATTGTACTATGTGTTGCCACAAACCCATATATAAAATCATGAGTAGTGATAAATTGCACTTTTTTCCTGATATAGGGTTCTTCCATAAGGAGGTATTCTGAAACAAAGAGATACAAATTTGATACAAAAAAATGAGACTTCTTCCCATGATAATATTAGACCAAAATTTTTTATATGTTTCGAAAGGATGTAGGTTTATTTTTTCTGTGTAAATTAATGGAGTCAAATACTATGCTTCCATACACTATTTTTAAAAATAACTTTCAATACAACTATCTAATTTTTAATATTAACAGTACTCTTCAAGTGGAAATATTTGGTTAGGCCTACTACAGGCTAATGGTTTGGAGAAAGGCGGCTTTGTTACTTGTGAATGAACAAACTTGGTACTGATTTAATTAAAAGCCTGAAAACTGATACCGCTCTTAAGAGTCACTTTTCAGAGTGGAACTGCATTTTATACTGCTCTAGCATCTTTTTTTTCCCTAATGATTTTATGACTAGTGCTAGTTTTACAGTCTTTTATTTTAAATATTTATTTTTTCCATCTTAAAGTTAGAGAAACTGACATAGAGATGTTAAACAGGTTGCCCATGCTCAGACTGGACAGTAGGAAGACTTAAAATTAACAAGGTTCAGTGTTCAGTTTTGGTTGATAAAAATTTAATGAAAATCATTTCTAGTTAGTTATTTTCCAAATTATGGTTTACTAAAGGAAAATAAATGTATTTGTCACAATAGAAGTTATTGGGATCTAAATTGTGATCTATTACTTCCATAAAGATAGTGTCAATAGGCTGATTTGTAAACTAATTTTTTTATACAGTGCTGCTGTAGATTAAAATTGGGAAGTCTGTGAATGTCTATCGGGCTTAACTTTCTGTTGGAGTCTTCCTTAGTCTTGAGAAATCCTAAACATGTAAAACATATGAATGCTGTCTTATGACTTGCATGTTTTTAGTGTAAGAACAACCAATTTTTGAAGATAAGGGTATTCACGCTAGTAACTCTTGAAGACTTAAAATTTCTCTCTAGTAATTAAAAAACTGGAATATGTATTTGTTGTACTCACCTTTTTTAATAATAATGAGCTGCTGAGAGCAGGAAATCAAGGGAGAATGGAACATCTCTTTTAAGTATTATTTATTTGTAGTTGGACAGGTATAAGCCAGATAAACATCCATAAGATAATTCTGATTCATGAGATATCCAGTGATATGCCGTTCCCTAATTGTCATATAACATGGAAAAGCTCAGTCACCGCTTGTTGAATTTGCAATATGTAACTTTGCACTTTTCAAGTTGGTGAACTGGCTAAACATGCAGTTTGAATTGTTTCTGTTTTTTCAGCCCTTCATGACAAGTGATGAAACATGTAAATCTGTAAATGCATTGAAGTTTTTAAGTGAGCAAGTCAGTTAAGTCTACCCGTCTCTTGTCTGTCATGTGATTCTTTTCCCTTGTTTCCTTGATTATGGTATTGGATATATTACATTGTTCAGTGTGTGAGGAATTCTGCTGTCCTAATCTTACTGAGATGTTTGCCGCAAAATCTGCTTTGCTGCGTATGAAAGTTTGCAGATCCTTAATAGACAGTTTTCAGTCAGCATTCAAGTTTAATTTGGAAGGAGGAATTTCTGTTTCAGAGCAGCTCACCTGCATATCCTTTTGTAGAGTAGAAAACTGCTAGAAAAGTGGGAAAAAATTTAAACCTGGGCATGCAGGTTTGGGAGGTCTTCTGTTTTTCTTACTTAAAGGACCATTATACATTTGACACAGTTTTGCCTCTCACGCACTAAAGTATGACCAGTTAAGTGCCTATAAAAGACTGCTATTCTGATACAGAATCACCTCAAGGTCATAAGCAGGCTATTACCTATTTCATTACCCTGTGAAAAGCCAACTGGATAATAAAATTATAAAGCAATTTTAACTCTTCTTTTCTCCCCTTCCATTCTTGAAGTTGGCAGTTCTGAACCTTTTCTAGATAGGTTTATCTGTCCAGTATTACTGAAGTTTCCAAGAAAAAAAAAGATCAAGAAGAAAATAACTTACCATAATAGTGACAACTACTAGTGGCAGAAGAGGCCTGCATCTGTCACTTTATCTCATAATGTTTAACATGTTGCAGAACTCTCGCTTTGCAACCTGCAAAGCAAAAGAAAAATCAAATGTCAGAAGAGATAAGTTTAATGAAATAATTCCACCTAAGATTCAAGTGTGAAAGACTTAGATCTTGGCTGTATCCATAAAGGCTATTAAGGAATGTAACAAAGTTGAAAACATACATTTAAAACTGTGAAATTAAGAAAGTATCAATAACCAGTAATTACTATACAAGAGGAAAAAGTATGAAAAGCTAGTATGTTACTTTTGGAGACCTGCAGTGCAGGAACAGGTTCTCCCTCTGCTTTGAAAAGCCGGTGCTTTAAAAAACCACGCTATATCACTCTATCTTAATCTAGAGGTACAACATTAGGTCTTTATTGCTTGTAACATTTCAGACCTACTGATGACTTTATTCCTGGTATTTAGACCATTTGGAACAGACAAGTTTTTTAAAAATTACATAATCAGTACTAACAACAGAAACAGAACTTGAAATTTTAATGTAAGAAAGAATTTAAAATAGAGACCAGATGAGAGGAAAAATCATGGGGACTGTTACTCCACATTTTTGCAGCATTGAGGAGATTGGATAAGAAAGAATTTTACCCAAGATAGACAGGGCACATAGGAGAGAAGCTAGGAAGCTTTTTTGTAGAGTTTTACAATTGGTGGTTTGTAGCCCTGGTTCCATGCTGGAGATGTTTTGGTTTCTGAAATTCCTTTCCCAGGGAATTTTCTGTAAACAAGAGACATGTTTTTGTAAGGCAAATTTGTTTACTTTTTTTCCGTTGGAGGGACTTCTTTTTGATGTCCCTCTGGTCTGACCAATGTGATTGAAGATGTTTGTCTTCTTGCCACCAATCAAATTGGTGTGTGTAGAATACTATAAAAAGGGAGACACATCCCAAGAAGAAAAGGAGTCGTTTTCAGCCTTCTGAAGTCGGAGTCTTTGTGTTGTTGTGGTGTACAACAACGTCAGTGGTTAAAGATTAACCTCACTTCACTATGTAAGATGGAGTTTGAAAGAACAACCTGAAGACAGCACTTGCTCTGAAAGATCAGCATCCTCACCCTGGACTCACTGGAACTTTTAAGTTTTTCCCCACTGCCAGCCTACTCTGTTCTCCCCCAGCTCACCATTATGTTATGTGTAGTCTAATTATGCTGACAGTTCGGGCTAACATACCAGGAAGAACTTTCATATGGTCTGTGCTGCTGTCAGTCAAGAGTTTTGTATTTATGGGTTAGAGACAAGCACTAACTCCACGAACAGTACTTCAGACAGTATTAAAGGTACCATGGGTAAGGTGTAATAGCAACTTACAAAGAATTTGAAAATGGCGTTTTCCAAAGTGTCTGTTCTTTCAAGAGTGGCAGTCAGGTGATGGAGACACTTTTGATAATAAGAAGCATAGTTTATACCCACATCTTGTTTACTTCATTTCCTAATTTTTTGTGTGAAGTACTTGTTAGCACATATGAGATATTTATTAGTTTTTCAAATCATTGCAGTTCATTTAAACTGGCTTTATATCGGGAGTATAATGACTTACTACAGACACATTTCAGTGTTCCTGTTCTGCGTAATTTTATACATTGCTTTAGGCGAAAGCCTTGCGCCTTGGTGGACTATAAAGTCTGGATGCGCAGCCACTTCTGACAGCTTTGGACTTTTTATTGGTAATTACACAGATGGTGAAGTGTGTTTTGCTACGGAGATGCTTTTAGAGAAAAAATAGTTTGCAAAAATAATTTATGCAGTGAATAACATTCAGTGTCTCTTTTTTTCTAAATGCATATTCACTAAGATGTAGTATTGCATTATTTTAATGTTCTCTGAAATGGTATCTAATGAGTCTCATTTTTGCTAGCCTAAAAGAAAGCGTTATGTGTTGACTTTCCAGAATTTTAAGTCACTTTTTTAATTACTGCCACATTTTAGCATTTTGTATTTAATGTAATATATCCTGCCATTCAAATTTATTGTAGAATTGTCCTGTATGTATATAAGGCCTTTTCCTTATGTGTGAGGATGTACAGGATGATCCAACCAGACGCATTAGTGTCTAATAAAGAGAGCATTCTGTTCTGTTATACTAAGACACCTAGAAAGCAGTCTGATAAGGAAACTTTTCAATTCGTTAAGTGAAATCCCTGGAGTTGCTAGATTAAGTACAAACACAGGTGCAGTGTGGGTTCCTCTTGGTGTACCTGGCACCAAAAATCTTGGCTTTTTGTCTGCCATACATCATGTTGCACATGAGCATTCTACCTTCTCTTGGCCTCCCAGGCTTAGTGTCTTTTGGTCTTTACTGTAGGTGCAGTGCAGTTATGGCCTGACTGTGGAAAATCTGATTATTTAAGCTGATAAAATTGCCAATAATTGCTTTTGGTTAGTACCGCTGAATAGTTTTGCTCATATGTGAATGTATAAGTGATGTAGATCTGAGACTTGACATAGCTTATACTAGAATTTTTGTGGCTGTCGCTGCTGTAGTCAAGTAATTGACTGATAAATTGATGAAAATCATTAGCAGAAAAATGGAAAACAATAAAGGAGATGCTATACTTTTGGTAACGCCAGTAGACTTAGAAAGCAAAGCAACATTACAATGTTTCTTCTGGTAATACTATTCACTTCTAGTCAAAACTTTGGAATTTTTTAGGAGAATTTGCAGTGCAGGTAAGCAGGTGAAATGTGTTGATTTTATGTCAGACTGTTCTATTAGTGGTTGAGCTTTAGTATCAGTTACTTTAAATTAAAAAAAAATAAAAGCTTTTGATACATTGACACAATTTAATTTACATAGGTATCTTGAAATTCTTGTAGAGAATTGCTGATGTTTTTGGTACAGCTTTTTATACCTTCTGCACTCTTCTGCTACTTGCTCTCCCCTCACAAATGTATCTAATGAAGATAGAATTTGTCTTATATTTGAGAGCAGAGGATGGAAAGTGCTTCTGGCAACTGAAAAATGGAACTAGTGTAAAAGGTCACTATCAATAGCAAAGTCTGGCTCTCAGAAGTAAATTTGCAGATAGGCCAAATGACAAAAATTGTGATTTTCCTGACATTTCACATTTTAGAAGTGCTATTTTAATGGAAAATGTATCAAATATTAGCTGTGTATAACAAGAATACATTTATTATTGACTGAATTAGACATAAAGGAACTACTGCTTTTGCATGAAATTTTAAAGGGCAAGTACTCAAAATAATTACTCATATTATGAATCTTACTGCCTTTTACTAAATGTAAATACAAGGAATTTCGGTCTCTCTTTATTGAGAGTTGTAATGAGAAGGTCTCACGGATTTGCATCCTACCCTAGTTCTTTTTTTGCTATACTTAGTATAACTGAGATGTGACTGTGCATTGAAAAATCTGCTACTCATACACAGTATTTTTGATTAAACTTCAGACTTTTTGGTGCTCATTCTGTGCTTTTGTGTGTCTTCTGTTCTAATTCATTTCACCTGTCATTTAGAACTCTACCACCTTACTGTGTTTTGACATGCTTGCCATCTTATACCTGCTGCTTGGAATCATGGTAGTATTTCTCGAGGGAAGATCTTACTTACAAGGGATGTGTTTCAGCTCAGCAGGCTATTCAAATTATGTGTGTGTTTATATTCTCAGGGGATTTGGGGTTTTGGTTGTTTTTAACTCAGGGAAACAATTTTATTTGGGACTTGTAGACCTGGGACTAGAACTCCTGAATTCTAGTGAGATCAGTAATATAATTTGGGCAATAGCTTAACCTCTCTGTCTCAGTTTTTCAGTCCATCAAATAAGAATGTTGAAACTTAACAGTCTTAAAAATATTTATACCCTACAGAACGTATGAAAACTAAATCAGAAAATGTACTGTGTATATTTTTGAGTGAGTGTTCACAGCAGTTACTGAATGGGCAGCTTTAGAGAATGAAAAAATTCTATTTCAGCTTTTGATATTTTACTTTTCTAGAATTAACTCTTTAGGCATTTCTTTGACTTCAGAGAGAGTTACGTGTTTTCTACTATAACTGACAACATTATCAGACAGTGCCAATTACATCAGGAACTTCAATGGTCAAGCAAAGTTACCTGTTGGTAACAGGACTGTGAATAACAACTCATCTGCAAGACTGCTCCATGACTACAAACCTAACAATTCTTGTCAGACACAGAAGTTCTGTCTAGTAGATGTGAAAGATTCCTTTTGCCAATTTTACAACTCTCTTACAGATACAATAAATCAGACTTGAGCATCTCCCATACATATTTTTTTTCCTCTAATACTTCTACAATAGCTGACTGGTTACAAAACTGGAATTTTGGAACACTGGGTTGTTTATTCAAACAGATGAAATGTATTTATCAATGTGTTCAGCAGACATCTGTTTTGTATAAATTGTAACATTTTCATTTAAGTGGCATCTATAAATAACACTAGCATTCTCGGATTTATATTCTTGTTATTCTTTATTAATGTTGATTACATTTTTTCTTTTTTTTTTTTAAGGTAAAGTGCAAGTTAAGAGTTCAGACATACAAGTTGGAGACCTCATCATAGTGGAAAAGGTTGATACTTTTAAAATATATTTTAGAGACTAAAGATTATTAACATGCTAATTATCTTCTGAAGAAAAGTGTATCAAGGTACTTATCTGTGAAGTCCTAACTAGCTAGTATTTTAGTTCAAGTCCTATTTGAGAATCTTCAAGGAAGTCTTATATTTTAATTGAAGTTACATTTTAATTGACTGTATGTATTTATATTTTATGAATAAGTATATGCTTAAATCAGTCTTGTGAAGGGAATACAACTACAGAATTAAATTCCCTGACATGTGCTGTGCTGGATGTTTTAAGATGTCTCCTTACTGATACCTTCCTTCTGATGGTTGAATCAGTGTTTCTCTGTCTGAAACTTTCAAGGATAATCTATCTTTGTGCATATATATATATATATATATATATATATATATACACACACATTTGTATTATTTTAATATAATATGTATCTAACTATATGTAATTAAATAATAAGAAAGTTTATATGTTTTTAAATGGACGGAAAGCTTTCCAGTTTGTTTGCAGATGGTGAGTGAGAGCTGTGAATGCTTCTTTGCTCTATATTAACATTATAATGAAGATTGTTGCTTATTTCAGTTGCCTTTCTGGGCTACTAAGAAATTATTGCGATCTTAGGAGTCAGCTTAAATTTGTTGTCAGAGGTAACTATTTTTGCTAAAATTAATTCTGGAAAGGTGACTCACTTTCTCGGTGCCTGCATCTAATTCCCATCACACTGTGTATTAGAGAGCTGATCCATTGAGATGCTGCAAGGAGGCACCTCAAATTGAAGCTTGTATCTACTTCTGGTTGGTTTGAAAAACTTGTTTCCTTCCTTTCTGTTTCTTCTGTAGTTCAAAGAAAAAAATAAGTATCATTTGGCTTGCTGCTCTCAGCTTAAATATATATATTTTCATGTAGCTTGCACCATTTCTTGCTTTTTTTCCTGTTCTTTTTTGTCTGCTCTGTGTACTTTATAACTTTTTGGGCCTGTCTGAGCAGCAAGTACTAGGCTGCATGAGATAGGCACTGGTACGTCTGGCCTTACATCTATTTTGCTTTTTACCTTGTTACCTTAGAGTGCAGGTGGAAGTGGCTCGCACACGCTTGCTTCTGCCTATTCCAGAACTTCTAGGAGACTGAGATATTTGCTTTGATTTTTATTAGGGAATTTTTTGACCCTTCTTGAACTCTAAACCTGAAATTAATTATTATAGAGTGTAGGGAAGACTCTGATGGCTACTTAGGTAATCTGCCTTCCCTGAAATTCACTGTCATCTGTCTGTTGGATTATACTAGAATTTGGAAAACTGGAGTTACTTTGGGGATCATTCTGTCAGGCATGAAGTTGGTCATTAGCATCTATTTTGGCAGTATTTGGAGTAGCTTACAGCTTATATGTTGTGAGTACCTGAAGTTTCTAATAAAAAAGTAATGTTTAAGGATTTAGAGAAATAATGAGTAGTGTATTTTTTGATGAAGATTTTAGTCAAGTATTACCAGTAAGATGCATATAATGGTTTGAATATAGTATTTCAGCTTCAAGCTCTCTACTGCCCCAGCAGAGTTGCCTTTTTTCCTTTTGACTTAGCTGGGGGTGCTTTCAGACTAATGAAATTAAATGTTTTCTGGTTCTGTTGAGGAGTGTATTTTGTTGGAGCAAGCAGTTTTCAATTTCAGAGTATGACTCTTAAGCCAAAGAACCAGTCAGGAGTGAAATGTTCAATTGCTCACTCTAATGGCAGAGAAACAAGTTAACATTGTATTTGACTGGTAGATGCATCAACAGCATTTCTGCAGTGAAATTAATGACTCACTTGAGCTGAAGATCCATATGTTAACTAGTGACTGCATCACAAATACTAACAACTTAAGTGAAAGGCTTTTCTAGATTTAAACTTTGAATATCCTGTGATTATTGTCTTTTTTTTTAATAGTCCTAATTAATTTCAAAGTATTTGTTAAGTGACTGTAATATGCTTAAAATAGTTTAGTTTCAAATAATACATCTATTGTTTCAATTGAAAATTTCATATTGTACTGTTAGTACACACAGGATGAAGCCAGAACAGATGAAAATATTACCTAATTTTAAAAGCTGAGAGACATTCATATCTGTTAGCTGAAAAATGGTCCCCTGCCTTGAACAGTCATGCTACTTCTGGCTGTTTTCCTTGGCTTGTGTTAAGATACATTTTTAGTTTCCAGTGGAAGCACAGATGTGCATAGTGTTCCTAAATAAGACAATTGAAGGGATGAGTTTGTTAAGTTCTGTTAAGATACTGTTATTTGGACACTGTACCTTACTGACTGTTTGGAATACATTTTGGAGATGTGAGGAGGGCATAAAACTCAATAACACATTTAGTTAATAATAATAACTACACATTTATGGGACAACATTTAACAATAATAACACATAATAGTGATTTAAAGCATGAGAACAGTAATGCTTTTTCTTAAAACCCTGAGATCTTTTCTTGGAGTTGTAGAGGTACACAATGTTTTTCTTTATCTTGGGCGTAAAGTGAAATTAATCCAGTATTTGCAAGGATTGCAGTTAATGCTAACATGCAGTATTTCACAGCACGCAGATCCAAGAAGACAACTGGGAAGTGCCTCTTCTGTTTATAACTCAGAAGTGAGTGGGAGGTATTTTAGTTAATGGTAAAAGTACATGGTTCATTGCATGAATGGAGAAAGAAGGACAGTCAATGGAAAATTCCAAGGGTCTGTAGCCATGTACAATTGAGTAGAATCGGAAGACTGACTAGGGAACAGGAAAAGTTTATATGAATAGCAATTTCATGATAATAACATGAGAAAAATATAAAAGTAATTTGAAAGCTATGAGAAGAGTATTTTTTAAGTGAATATTGTAGCCTGTGTTGCAGAAGAGTATAGATGTTTTTGTGGGTTTCCTTGTTTATAGTCTGGCTGGTATTCCTGGATGGCATAGAGTTACTTGTGGGAACCCTGGAGCTGGAGAAGCACTTGCCTTCTATTGAACATTGGCTGGCCACAGTTAGATCTCTAGGGCTGAATTTGGAAGTCTGCAAACACTGAGATAAATGGAAGCCCCCCTTTTCTGGGGATCTATTTCTGCCCAGATACAAGAAAAACAATGTATTCAAGTAATTTTAATTACTTATATATTCAAATTTCAGTATATTTTAATAAGCATTTTCTGGTATCATCTCCATGGTAATTGAGATTATGTAGTTTTTTCATCGGTTTCTGGATGCTTGAAGTTGTATGTGTTGTCATTTTAACTTGTTCTACTTTGATAAATATGACATGATTGACATACTGCTGCTGTTTGACTGTGACAATGTACAATAGAATTTAATTTTCTCCACAATGAGATGTTAAAGATTTTTGTAGCATACTTGCCATCTGTTTTTGTGTAGTCAATCTTTTATAGTGACTAGGTATGTATCTGCAGGGCTATCTTTGCTCTCCGGAGTCAGCAATAATAGTGACAATGTTTTTGATACCTAGTACTCCTGCAGTGTCTTTCTGCCCACTTCCAAATTATGAAAAACCTGATAATAAAACAAGATGTCAATTTTAAATTTCGAGACAAGTCAGTCTCTAGCCTTCCCTGCATGGTAGGATACATTCAGATACATATATGCAGAAAAGGTTTCATTATTTTATAGGAAAGAAAAATGAGCAACAGAGAACACAAAAGAAGGCAAAACCAATATATATTTTTTGTATTAAAATGACAAAATATTCACATAACTAATGTGATCACAGTCTATAACTTTCTTATTGGGGGCAGAGGGGGAGGAGTAGCTGATCACCCTCTGGTGATCAGTGGCAGGATACAAGGAAATGGAATCACAAGGGCATGCAGTGACAGTACAAGGAGTAAAGGCTTTAAATTGAAAAAGGGTAGATACAGATCAGATGGTAGCCAGGAATTCTTCACTGTGAGGGTGGTGAGATGGTGGAACAGGTTGCCCAGAGAAGCTGTGGATTCCCTGTCCGTAGAAGTATTAAAGGTCAGGCTGGATGGGGCTTTGAGCAACCTGGTCTAGTGAAAGATGTTCCTGCCCATGGCAGAGGGTTGCAACAAAATGATCTTTGTCTCTTCCAGCCCAAACCATTCTATGATTCTATGAAGGAAGCTGTGTTAGGAGAAGTTCTGGGAAAAGGCTCACTGAGACGTTGGACAGTCACTGGAACAGGATTCCCAGAGAAGTGGTCGTGGCGCCAAACCTATTTGAGTTCAAGGACTATCTGGGTGTTGCTCTTAGTCAAATGGTTTAGTCATAGATAGTCCTTAAATCAGCAGGGATTTGGACTCTGTGATCCTTATGGGTCCCTTCCAACTTCAGATATACCATGATTCTGCCCCGTTTTGTCAGGCATAAAGTGTCTGAATCTTGGATACTCTGTGGCAGGTGAATGTTTCATTTACTCAATATGATCTGTGTCCTCTGTGGAAGTTGGTAGTGATGTGTAGATACCTCCTTTTTATTACTAGAACTTCTATTTAATTCAGTATTGGATCATTTGACTGTTATTTTTACAAAATGTTTGGATGCTAGTGAAGTGGTTCAGCTTGTTTACAAGTAACTGGAAGTTTGCAGGCATGAAGTCAGTAACCTGAAACTTTTGTAATGGATTTATGTCAGAGCTGGCAGGGGAGCTGCAAAAATGTATAGCTAATCTATATTAAGACTGGATATCTGTTTAATTGTTATTGTCATTTAAGGACAGAATTATTTAATTTTGAAGTTGCCTTTTCCTTTTTCTCTTTTTTCCTTCTAATAGGTGCAAAATAATATAGTTTAAGGTTAATCTTTTTTCTGCATGTTTTTCCAAATTTGAATGAGATATTCCTAGTTGAATCTGGGCTCATGATGAATAATAAATTTCACTACATCCTTAATTATTAGCTCTTATAAGGCAAGATTCAAAAAAATGCTGTTCCAGTTACAGATGAACAGCCTCTTCAAGCTGAATACTGTTGGGACACAAGCAAGTGAATTTTATTTATAAAAGCATAAAGAGTTAAAATGGTAAATGCTGCAAATCAGGAAATATTAATGGATGAAAATGCATAATTTTAAGTCAGAGGGTTTTTTGCTACCTATGTAGAATTTTAGTAAACTAAAACATGCATCTATTTTTTAGCGTTTCCCAATTTCCTCATTTTTCAAGCTTCATCTTTGCTTATGAAAGTAACCCCTTCTGTACCCTTTATGGCCCTCTTTACTGAACTTCCCATAGAGAATACAGTAGCAATTGCTTTCAGTCTCGTTTATAAACTGGTGTTGCTGAGACTGTGTTACAAGGAGTGGTGAGAAGTACCCATCTCCCAGTGATTCAGAGAGTTTACATCATCTTATTTTGAAAGCTAAGCCCATGTAACACATAGTTTGGCAGTTGACTCTGGCAGATCTCTTCCAAATGGCTATTCCAAATGGCACTGTTGTCGTTGCATGCTGTTCTTGGGAAGGCTTCTTTGGATTAATGGAAAACCTTGCTTTTTTCCTTTCTAGTCCAGTGTCTTGCAGATTTTGATATGTTGGTTATTTTTGCTTTCTCTGGTGTTTCATTCCTAAACCCTGTGTTGGCCATGTGTAACTGGTGCTGGTAGATGCCTTGGGAACAAGTGGAGAGAGAGCTGAGGATTTGGGTAGTCATGTAGCAGATACCATGTGTGTGGGAGGCTGGTACTGTTCATTTTGTTTAACCTGTGAAATCTTAGATTGGCCTATCTGTGATCAACAAATAGTTGAAAACTTGATACAGACAGTTCTGTGCTGGAAAGGGAGTGGCAGAACAGGTACATCTGACTGTGCATATGATTCTATGTCTTAGATAGTGAGGAAGAAATTCCGTTCATTTTACATATGTGGAATAGGAAAACGTGGTTCCCTAATTTGCTGTTTCCCCTCTGTGTGTTTGTGTGTGTTGGAAGAGAGAAGAATGCTCAGTATACACACCATTTGCAATTTGAGTGCTAAGACAGATATTTTAAATTTACCTCTTTTTTTCCCTATTATGTCTGCTAAGTGAATGTCAGAGTTCTGCTCAGTGAAACTGTTTTAAGATATTTCAGTTACATATTTATATACTTGAAGTACCATTTTCAGTCAAGAAAATGTTAATCTGTTCTTCAGGTATTTATGATCACTTATAAAGAACATCTGAAAGGATTAGCTGTTGTTTGCTTATGGTATAATTTTTCGAAAATATTGATTTCTGAATTGCAAATGCTGAATGTAAAGTACTGTGAGAAATCCTATTTTAATTGAGTTTCAATCCAAGTGTGACCTTTTGGTGATAGATCTTACTGGACTTTTGATTGGAATTCACTTTTTTCCTACTTACAAAAAACATACCTTTTTTTTTTCCTCCTCTCAGAATCAACGAATCCCATCTGACATGGTGTTTCTTAGAACCTCGGAAAAAACAGGTATGTTTTGACAATTCACACTGGTTACAAGATAAGTTGGTTGGTAAGATTTTAGATTGTACATTGTGGCCAATTTGAAATGAGTAACTAGATTGATGGAACTCTACCTTCATCAGATTAATGGGAGAGAGTCCATACATGATAAACACATTAAGCTTGGCCTGTAAACCAGGAGTAATCTTACTGTAAACATGAGACTTCTACAGGTGTGTTTCTCTACATGGATGATTTTTATGAGATGTTTTAACACAAGATTTAAATATTAAAAATGCTAAAAATATTTATCAAGTATATTTATAAGACTGTATTTGATTGGTATGCTTTGACATTATTTTATATTATTCACAACTGATCATTGTTTTGCAACATACATTTAAATGTCATCTGATTGTGTTTCAGTTATTAAATTGAAAAGAACTCAAATCTGAACCTACTAATATGTGTTTAAAAGAACTATTATTGGAAAAAATTATTACAATGATCTGAACTCCTGAAATAATTTTTTGGGATTTTTTTTTACTTCAAAATAATACTGTTTTTTTAGTCAGTCAAAAAAAAATCCAAAAAACCAGGAATTTTCCTGTGCAAGAGAAAGAAAAGTGCTGCTTGTTAGCTCTATTTCTTTTCACATGGTGATAGGGGAGTACTCTTAATCTTTGAGAAACAAAGATCTCCTTTAAAGGAACCCTGTAAATTATAGCTGTTTTGTAAAGTTTAGAAATTACTACTGGATGCCCCTGTGTATACCTCAAATGAGTTTTCCTCCTTTATATTACCATTTCTCTTCAGATCCTGAAGAACTGTCTGATATTTGTCAGACAGCACTAAATTTCACAAAGCTAATAGCTGTGATATTGGTAAGCCCTGTATTAGTGGCACAGTATTTCACTGTGGCACTGAAGTTCTATCATATACTTCAGATAAAAGCCTAAATTTGCAGAGATCATTTGAAAGAGAAGACAAAAATATTTCTGATAGCCTACGGAACTCTACTAGAGCTATATATTTGCTAAAAGAAGAAATTACTGTATACTTACTATGTCTTGTTAGTGCTGATTACATGGAGTGATCATCTATAACTGGCCTGGAGTGACAAAGTCTTCTAGTGGTCTTATATAAGCTCCATTTTTTGTTAACCACCCTCTGGTTCAGCATACAGGGGCTTTTCTTTCTATTCTCTCTCAGAACCCCAATCTATTAAAAATCCTAATTTTCCATTAACAAGCAACAGATTAACTAGTTTTATTGGTGTTGCAGTTCTTTAGAAACAAACCAAGAAAACAAAACCACACAAAAATAATTTCCTAAACTTCAAGCATATGGCAGTAATTGTTTTTGACTAAAGAGTGAGCGCTTACATCTGTAATTGTTTCTTCCTGATGTTGCAGTTTTGACTGATAGATGCTTTAATTTATAGTTGAAACTTCTAAGTACTTTTTGAAATAGTTTTTGCATGGTTTTATCTTCTATGTGTAATTTTATCTGTTGTGTAATAAAGCAGTTTAACTATAGCTTCTTACTATAAATCTATAAAGAGTAAAGTGGAGAGTTTGAACTAATCTCAAAATTCAAACGTCCCTGTAAATTTCTTTTGCGGTACAGTAGCAATTTGCCAGCTATTTACAATATTTACATCACGTATTAATACAGTCTGCAGCACTGTAATATCTTACATCATCACTCAAAAAAAGAAGCAATTTGAGTTATAAATGGGCAGTTTACAAATATCATCAAGACACTCACCCCCCCCAATGAACTTTTGCAGTTTTTTAGGATACCATTAACTCCACATAGCAGAAGCTGCATCCTGGGGTATCGAGCTTATTTTGATGAAACTAATTTCTTATTAGATGTGTATTTTCTCCTTCTTTGTCACATGCATTGTCTTTTAGGTAGAATGATCTCTTCAAAGATCTGATATAACAACCTGATGTCAATGGTGTTCCTGTATCTAATTTCTAAAATTCGTGTTTATTAATCAGATTTCATGGAAGTTATCATCTAAAGGCTCATATTAGTGGGACTTTCTTTTGTATTCATTTGACAATCTGTAACATTCGTATTCCTTTCTTTCATGGATGGAGGCAGCTAGATGGCTGTTTGTATTTTAAGTTAGGATTTCTTCCCAGGGAGATGGAACAGGTAGAAATCACTCTTCAAATGTGAATTCTTTACTGCTGTTCAGCTCCCTGTATAACAGAGGTTTCCAAAAGATTTTCATTGACTTCCAAAATAAATAAAAACAATTTAAAAAAATTAATCATGAAAAACTTATGGGGTAATATGTTGAAGCTCTGTGTATTTGAAAAGGTAGGAGGGCATTATTTATGGCTGAATCTTGATTTTATTCATTATATATGGCGGAAGTGACAAGCGATTTGGATGATTTGTCCCATTTATCACCCTTCCACCGAATGAAAGGAAATGTTCATGCTGAGCTGGCTGCAAAAGATAGCTTAAAGGTTATTTTCATTCTCTGTATAAGCAGGCAGCATGCCAAAAGCAACTGACTACCTTAGTGTAAAGCTGTTATGCAAATACAGGCAAGATCTCTGTTACAATAACACAAAGCTTCCTTGCTGGAATTAAACTAGATCGTAAGTAGCCCTTAACAAAACTTTCAGGATGATTTTAATTCATTTGGCATGTTCTCTGCCTTTTATTTGTCTATATTCCATCTCAATCAAAAATCAAAGACTAGACAGGGCATTCCAGAGATCATCATATAACTTTATAATTGTCCATAGAAATTGCCAAATGAAGCACGTGTTAATAACTTCATTATGGGAGTATGAAAGATACTATGTGTGTAAAACACAAACATTTCAAAGATAAACTCTTTCTTTCACTGAGCTACAATCTTTGCACTCCACATTGGCTGTGCCTTGGTGCAGGGACTAGCTTCTGATCCACATCAGGTACTCCTATGCTAACACATGCTCTCACATGAGCTGGGTCTGGTCCTTCCTGAAAATCTGGTACATGTGCTTGTAAGACTTGGTATTTCTGGAATATTTGTATTCTTTTTACTTTCAGATGCGAAATTCTGAGAGGAACACAAACTTTATAGGTAACTACGAAGTGTCAAAAAAGAACGAATGAAGCCTATTTTTTTTTCTAGACAAGCTTTCTATTTACATACCTCTAATAACTTCAGATTCTGATTATTCATGGTGAAAATGCAGTGGCTGATTCTGAGCTAAGCAAATGTTGATTTTAGCTATCAATTTTTGCTAGGTCCTAGAACAGATGACTGTTGGAGCTAGTGGCTTGGTTTTTCTTTTCTTCATATGTTCATGGCTCTTTCATCCTCTGTTGTTTCACAAAAACTCATGGAACTTCCTAATTTTGAGATCTTTGCTCTGTCCTACTAGGTTGAAATTGTCCACAAGTCAGAAGTCACTGGGAGAAAGATGGCATGGCAGAGTAACATTGTACATGGAATTAGGGCTAAAGGAACTAATTGCCTATGTCTGCAGCTGGAATAGCCAAAGGGTAGAAAGCTTTAGATCTTGTGACATGCTCCATAGGAGCATGGACTGCAGAGAATTGCTTCTATTCTGTACTACTGCTAACTGCTTAGGCCTATGACTAAGCCTAGTTCTAAGTTTAAGCAATCTTAATCTAATCTTAGAATCCTTCTTATTGTCCCGAGGTCCTCTTTGTTACAGATAATGCTTTGTGATGGTATGAAAAGTAGAGCTGGATTTTCTCTTTATACTTCTCTGGTGAAACTGAACTTCCAAAGGGTGAAGAGGAAGTGGTTTTCCCGGTCTGTTTCAGCTTTCCTGACCATAGTGTTTGAACCTAGCACATGTCTCCTGCATGGAGATAAATTTTTTGGTAGACACTTGATTCCATGTAGAGTAACTCCTGGAAAAAAGTAGTATTGTTTTCAAGAGAGAGAGTACTGCATTAAAATAGTTCTAACAAACTTGTAAAAGTTCATTAAAAAATGTATATGTAGAAGTCTGGTAAAATAAAGTCACAAATTTATTTTAATACCTCCGCTGCTGTAGATATCTCAAAAGCTGAGAGATTTGACAAAAGAGTTTTTTGTTTTTTTTTGTTTTTAATTGTAGAGATGATACTCTGGAGAGAGCAGGTCCCAGTGGCTGATCAGTTCCACTGCTGTCAAGCATACTCTCATGCCAAGGTTTTTTATCATAAACCAATTTTGGTAGTTTGTCCTTAAATCCAGTACATAATAATTTACTGATGTGGACATTGCAAAGACTATCCACCACTACAGTTGTGCAATGCAAGCAGTAGGGAAATAGAAAATAATTTTAAAATTCTTTCAATCTTTTGTGGAGAAGCTTTAATTCTTTGCAAGGTAATGTGTGTTGCACAGTTGCTACATCCAGTATTTTTCAGGCCAGTGTTACATTGTTCTGGTGCTTGCCCATCAGCTCGTTTCTCCAGCCTGTCGAGGTCCCCCTGGACATTTCCCGTTTCATAGATCAGTGTTTTAAATTCCACTTACAAAACTATTTTAAAATGTTATATATACTCAGGCATAAAATACTAGTTGCAAACATGTTTATGTTTTTCACAATTGTAGCAAAAAGAGTAATCTCCCTTGCATTAGAATTTGTAGTTAAGAGTTTTCAGGATTTTTTACTTGTAATTACTTTCACAACAATGATATAAGTAAAATGTGGGAATAAACCAGGAAAATAATTTTTATTTTTAGGCTTTGTAGCAATTCATTTCTGTAGCAGTATAACTCTCAGATGTGATTTTTATTTTAAATGCGAACCATTTAACTGGCATTAAAACTGCAATGCAAGTACAGGCTTAAATAATGATGCATACAAGTTGATTTTCTGTTGGAAGGAGCTGTGAGTTAACCAGTAAAGGCATAGTCCAGAGTATACCATTTTTAACAAAGTCTGCTCATTAAAGAAGTTCTTTTGAAAATGATGAGTTCTTAAGCATTTCTATACAAAAAGAGAGCGTTGTGCCACCAAATACATTTTACTTGTTTAAAATATTTAGTTTTGTAGGTCTTGAAAAGCAAATATTAGTAAAACATTTATGTCAAGGAATGAAACTCCAAACTCACAGTAAGGAAGAATATCATAAAGGTGATGCTAGTACTATCTATTTATTCTGGACAGTTAGGAGTAAATGTTCTACAAATAACTTAATTGTCTGGGCCCCAGCCTGTTCTGGAACTTCCAATATTTGAAAATCAAACCGGAGGAGAAAATGTCAGTTTGGAATTCTGTTGTGCAGCTGATGTCACTTTTTATTTCTTCATAAAACCAGCTACTGCAGAATAATAAGGCTGAAGGAGTTGCATTTGTCACACATTCTGGAATTTTCTATTATGCTTAGGAAACAAGTGTTGTAAAACCTACCTGTCTGGAAAGTAAAATGCTTTGAAAATCTATTGCTATAGAGAATGATAAATGACTAGAGTTAAGTTTTGCACATACGGCCAGATAAAAGTTTATCTTCAGGGCATGAGTAGCTGCCAACAATCTGTCCAAACTACTTTAATCTGTTTCTCTGCTTCAGTTCCTATTCTGTTTTTAGCATTTGATTTAACTCAGGCTTGAAATGTTTTGGTATCTGCTTTAAGCCACCGAGTACTAGTGATTTGATGTGATCAGCTACTTGTTTAAGATGTAGTCAGATAGTATGAATGTTATGTGGTAGAAGGAGGTGGTCTCAGCAGGCATTAGGCTTACACAGTAAAATATTATTAGAAGACACGATAATATATACAATTCCCTAATTATTTTCATTTATTTTCTCTGCATACTTGTCTGACAACTACAGTCCATGTGTTTCATTAGAATTGCAGCAAAAGAAGCATTAAGAAAGAAATATTTTAATTTTTTTTCTGTATTTAAAAAAATTACTAGTAGGAGCTGAGAAAATTGATGTGTAAGGAGACTGTGTATTATCTTAGGCATAAATTAGCCTGTTCCTATTTGCCAGTGATAATGCATTTTCCCAGAAATTTGAGGGGATTTGATGGCTTGGCTTGAGTAGCAGTCTGAATGTGCTGAAATCCCAAACAGTTCTCCCATTTTGGGAAACAATGTAGAGATACTCAAGCTGAGAATCATGAAAGCAGATCCCAGAGGCAGGGCAAGTCAGGCAAAAAAATATGTATATATTGAGAACTGATAGACTTGTTGGTATGTTGTCAAAGGATTTGAAAATAAAAAAACAAAATTATTCTTGCAAAAGTAGGGTTAAAGAATTCCTTGTGTAGAAATTTATAATACATTGTCTGTAAAGTATCTTTAAAGTCTGGTGTTAAATCTTCATAGCTGGGTCTGTTGTTTCTTCCCAGTTACCAAACAGTAAAGGAAAATTTGCTTTTTCTCTGCTAAACTGTAGCTAAAAATTTATCCTTTTGTTTTTCATATGCCTGTTGTAGCCTGATGGCTTTGTCTACTCTTTTGACTTGTACTTTTCTGTGTTTAAGCTTTATGAGATTCCAAAGCTTTTATTACTGCTCCCCCTAATTTAGTTAATGGAATGTCCTTCAAGTTGATTATTATCGCTGCTGCTAAAATCTTGGAGGTAAAACATGTTTTCAGTGCATACTGGTATATTTGGCCATATGCGTTTCTCAGCCTCTGTGAACTCTGCTTTCATCAAAAGAGAAAATGCTCCTTAAGTCTTCCATAAGCACTCTCCTTTGAGATGTATATGTATTTTTTGTATTACTAGTCTTTAGAAATACCTGAGTGCATTAGGGAGGTTGACGAGGACAGTAAGTTCTGCTGTGCTGCCACAGTTCTCAAATCATGGAGTTGTTTCATTAGTATTCGTATTTTATCTGAAAAGTGAGAATTGTTTTCAGTGTTCTAAGCATCATCTATGGCAGACTTTTTGATTTAGTCATTACTCTGAAGATGTAAATAATGCACACCATCTTTTTCTTGTATCACTGGGTGTCTGCAAAAAGAGATTGCTAGTATGCATCAGAATAATGGAGCAGAGTGGTGCATCAAATCCTATTAAATGGAAAAGATTAATGTTTTTGAGTATCTTTCTGGATATTTCAAAATAATATAAATCAGTAAGCTAACACTTGAGAATGTGAATATAAATGTAGATTTTTTTTTTTAACTTGGAACATTGTTTGCTATATCTGAAAATTCCATAACGTTTTAATAGAGATAAAAATTCCTAAAGCGTACTGAATCAATACAGCAATTCAAAAAAGATGCAATGTGATCAAGCTTGGATTAAAAAACGTCTGAGTTCTTGTCAATAAGGAACTGTGATGAGTTTAGGGGTATCATATTGACTGTGTATTAATACATGGTATCCTATAAGACCATCAGCTGATTGTTTAGAATGTAAATGAAACTGTTCATGGATCCAGTGACTGATGGCTTAAATTCCAATTAATCAATTGCTTCATTGGTTTCTTAATTCAGATCAAATATCTCAAGTACACACAGTTCTCCCCTCATCTTAAGAGAAATTAATGCTTTTAAACTAATTTAATCAGTCTTCTATAAATGTGCATCCTCTGGAATGGCAATGTAGCTTAAATGTTTAGGATGTTTCAGGTGTCCTGCGGTTTTGTTCCTCCTTAGAAGCCATCATAATTGAAAGCTTCTCATTAGAGTAGTAAATGAAACTCTGTACTCCGATATGTCATCTTAGTGCTGCTATTCACCTTGTCAGCAGTTTAAAATTTTCATGTACATAGTCACTTAAGTAATATAAATGATTTAAAAATTAAGTTGTTTGTAAATGAGCTGGTGTTAAGTGTGCAAAGTCAAAAGTCTGTTTTTCTTTTGCTGGGTACGTTCTAGTAACTCATCTCCTTCAATGTTTTTCACTTAAAGCAGGAAGGCTGGTAATATTGCCAGAAAATATAAAGCTGTTTATGACACTGCAGTTCCACGTGCCCTGTTTCTCACTGACCCATCAATTAATTCATCAACACTTGACACAAGCTCTTCACTCTGACACTTATACCAGTTGATCTTAATTTGATTGCTGTTAAAACCTTCCTTTCCTGACAACTGTTGTCAATTATACAAAATAAAATCAAGTATTCATAAGTAGGCTGTAATAGGATATAGGCAGGCAGATTTAATAATTCAGTTTTGCTGAGGCTTGAAAGGCATTAGTTGTAGCTGTTGTTCTCATTTGTAAAAAATTCATTGGATACAGCTCTGGAGAGAGAAGGCAGACATAATTTTATTTATTTAGATTTGACAGAGAAGAACCCAGACATGTAGTAATGGTTTAGCATTAACTCTGTTTAGGAATAACTGACAGGAATTCTTATCAGTTACGTATTATAGAAAGTAAATGTAGTTTACTTTTAAGATTATTAATTTTGGGGTTTTTTTCTAATTTAAGTGCACACATTCTAGGGTTGCTTTTTGACAATATCTATAATGGAGTGTGGAATTCAACCCTGCATTTATGCAGAAAAAACAATACCTTTTCAAGAGTGGGATGCCTGGTCTTTATTATGCTTCTAAAATATGCATGTTCCTGTACATCTGCTATATACAACTAAGTTATAGCTGCTTCCCTTTGATGCATCTGCTTTACAGTATAACGTTAAAATGTGTGCTTATGGCATATTTGAGTTATACCTATACATTTATTTTATTGCTTATTGGCAAGTTGACTTTTTAAGCTTTCTCATCGTTGAAAAAAATTTGCAAGCAGAAATCTGTTAACTTTAATGTTTTTTGAGAGGACAGTTAAATACAGTTTTCAGAACTTCTGTGTTGATTCACTTCTTCTGCACTATTCTTTGCTGTGTACACTGATGTTTGTAACAACTACTGTGGGTTGACTGGTAAGGCTCTCTAGATTTGAAATCTAAAAATATAAATATTTTAAAAAAATAATTTCACTTGTAAAATGCTGATTAAATAGGTGTAGTCAAAGACAAGATCTGCTCTAAGTTACTGCTCAAAGCAAGAGCAGAAAAAGTGAAGCATAGAAGTGGGGAACTCCTTTTATAATGTGTCATTTACTTTTTAATGTGTCATTCACTTTTTAATGCTAGGCAGAATAAGTTACTCCTATCAGGGTTTTTTTGCCTGAATTAAGAATCCTCTTGCATCTTATCTCCTGACTTAGAATTTCTTGCTCAGACCCTTCTTCCAGGCCAGGAGTTGGGAAATGAAAATTAAATTTGGATACAGGACAAGTTGGATAGTTTAGTTTAGTTTGTTATGTCAAGAAAACAATCTTAATTTTTCATGTTGGTATTAATCTAGAAATATGGCCAGTCCTGGCAAGCAAGTATTAACAAATTTTAGCTTTATATATTAGCATATTTTAGCTTAAAGTATTAGCATATTTTCCAGCCTTCACTTTGTAAAAGCAAAACAGTAGACTTCATGATCAAGAAGGAAGTAGGGAGGAAGCTCTGTCTTTTTGTCATGCCAGTCTACCTAAACTTTTTGCTTGCCATTTTCAGAGTCTGATTTGCATGTAATTTCCATGAGTCAATGCATGCATTTTGAGGTGTTTGGATTCAATTATGCAGTCTAGGATTATTCAAGAGTATTACTGCCTAACAAAGAACATTAGGTCATACTTTTATAACTGGTAGGATATTCTGTGTCTGTCTGGTTATTTAAGGGCACTATTAGGCTACAAAGAAAAGTATACAACAGAACAGTCTTTGCCTAAAGCATCTCTGAACGAAAAATGTCTGTGATGTGCAGGAATGTATGTAATCTAACACAGGAGATGCTACAAATAACACACCATTTTGATTCTGCAGCAAACTAAATCAACTTCTCTAGGGCAGTTGAGATTTTCTTTCCATACATATTTCAAATATTAAATCTCAGTGTAATTAAGATAACATGATTCTTTTTTTCATTACAGCTTTCCATTAAAATCAGGTGATGCAATTTTACACTGAATAAATTATTTTCCTTTTGTGAAGTAATTGCTCTTAGTCTGTCAATACCGCTATTTTGGGTTTCTTGTGTTAAGTACACTTTCTATAAAATTACTTGTTAAACAGGCTGAATATTAAGCTAATTGTTTTAAGGAAAAATTATCCATCTTTCTGCTTAATAGAAATAACAACATTTCCAAATCAAATAAAATAGGAACAAATAATTTAATAATTACACAGCAAATTTTCTTTTCTGAGTGACTGTCTTAATAAATCCTGGAAGCTAGAATACATTTAAGAAAATATGTAACATACCAAGTAACAGCTTGATTTCAGAAGCTTATTTTTAAAACTGTATTTAATATTTTGTAGTATGTATATAAAAATAAAATGGAAGTGCTTGATAGTAGCACAAGTTCATGTACATTACTATAATTTCAGGAATTTAAAGATATCCACATATAAAGAAATTATTACATAAAATATGATTACCAAGTTTGGTAGTATAAAAAAACTAGATTAGGCTATCTGGTGATGATGCATAGTATTAATTAAAAGAAAGCTTATGATATAAATGTGTTTTACTTTGTTAAGAATCTTCTCTTTCTGGTTTGGGGAAGAACTATTTTCCTTTTTTTATTTTTTTTTCCTGCACATTTTTTAAGGTGAAAATATAACCAGCTTTTTCAAAGGATTACCTATATTTAGTTTGAGAATTTTTGTTTAGGGCCCTTTTCTTCAGAAATCCTAGAGACAGGCAGGTGACTGATGCATGTGCACATGTACACCGTTCCCAGGAGCATTTGATGTGTACATGTCCTTTAGGTGTGTTCTAGTTGAAGCCTTAAGTCCAGCACACACTAAGTAGAATTGTTCCTGTTGACTCTGTAATAACAACACCTTTGTTTAAGAAATCTAGGCCAGGATTAGTGCCCTAGATTAGTGCCACCATAGATGAGCTTTTTTTATCTCTATTTCAAAACACCATAAAAGCTACACAAGTAAACATTATTTTTTTTCAGTATTCTATTAGCACACAAAATAGCTTTAAAAATATATTTTTATCCATAATATCTCAGCAAACATAAGTAAGAAGTCTGTTAATAATTACCAATGTATAATTATCAATGTATCCTTATAATGTGGAATTACATAGTTATTTCAAGTTCTTAAAATTATTTTCATCCTTTGTACTGAGGTGCGGTTTTTCCATGGAAAAGCAACCTTATGATAAATTCTGGACAGGATGCAGCTAAACCATCAGCTAAACCATGAGCTATTGTTAAACCATCAAAACAGAATTGTAGTCCCGGGACTTTTCTAAGCATTCAAGTTTCAAAGTTTCAACTGAAACGGTTTCAAAAATCAGTTTGTTGCTATTTGGGCAGCAACTTGCATGCACTTGTTCTACATTGATTTCTGTCTGTCTTCAACTGATTAGGCTAAATGAATATTACATACTTGTAAATTAGTTTAAATGTGCTCATGAAGTTTGCACCTCTTTTGATAAATGATTAAGCTATTTAGGTGCACTGTAATTTCCTTGAATCAACCTTAAATCCTAATTCAGATAATCCCAAAATTTTCACTTAAATGACAAAAATAAGTCAGATGTTCACAATGTACAACTCTGTCTATTAATTTTGAACAACTGTATAGTTATGGGAAATGAACATCTGAATGTTTCATTGCGTAAAGTAAAAGCTTTAATTTTGTGCATTCTCCTTTACATGTAGCCTTATGAAAAATTCTCCTGTTCAGTGTGTAACTAAATTTTTCTCTTTTAGTTTTTTCTTTTTGTAAACAGCTACTTTTGATTGGTAAATACTTTAAATACATAAATGGCATTTCCTTTAATGCCTCCTTTTTAAAAGCAGCATAAACTTTTAAAAATTACATTCTTTGTGTGCTGTAAAATAATTGTCAGGTTCAAAATTTATTTCTGTATTCAGAAGGGGTAGCAACTCTTGACATCTATAGATGATTTGGGGATTTTTTTTTTTCTAGCAAGTCATATTCAGGTTAGAAATGTAACCATCTAAAGCATTCTTCCCAAGTATGTAACACAATTTTTACAACTTTTTTGTGTGAGTTTTTTGGTTTTAATTTTTCAGTTGGGGGAGGAAGGTGCAATGCTTCCAAGCATTTTAAAATGGAAAAATGAAAATGTGGGGTTTTTTTCAAAAGACTTTGATTTTTAGAAGTTCAATGTACTGCTGACTCAAATACTGCCCAAAGGTAAAGTACATGTGACTTTCACACAATACACAGTGGGGAATATTAAGTTTTACAAAAATTCAAGGTTTTTGGTAGGATTAAAGAGTTGTTTTTATACTTTGTAGTTACATATTCAATCTTCCACATTTATAGCTTAGTTAAGCCAGGTTACCTTAGAGAATAGTTAAAATTACCTAGTCAAATATACTACAATATTTGAGGGGAGAAGAGGATTGTATTGCTTCGGTTTTGCTTTTGTGATCACTATTGAAAGCTGACTTGGCAGAAAGCAATCCCTTTTTCTGGATAAAAGGGAAACAGGCTATGAGATAAGTTATTGATGAAATTAACTGCTGAAGTGAAGAGGAAATGCAGCTGGCCAATACATGTCATAGTGTGAGCTCTATTAAATGAATATATGTGCAGTCAACCATTCACAGCAGCCACACTGGTCTTGAACTGCATTGATCTATAGTATAATTCTAAATGAAATTGATGCAAGAGAGCAACCATTGACAGCAAGGGTAAAGAGAACCATGAAATGTCTTGTATAGGGAAAGTATGATGGAGAGGAGGCTCATCTATGCCATGGACAGAAAGTGCAGTGATACCATGGTGTTTCTAGGTGTTCTTAGGTACTTCACACTTCATTATAATGCAATGGATGTCACTGACTCCTCAAAAAGTGCTTTATAGTATTTTATTCTTAGAAGGAAATCCATGAAGAATTCTGTTAAGAATTTAAAGCCAGCTTTTCAAGAACTTCAGACGCAGCTTTGCAAGCTTGCATCTCTGAGCTTTGGGTGAAATTGTGATAATGTTTTCTGAGAGCTGTGTATATTAACATTTAAAGATTTGTTTATTTACAATGTACTTAATATAAATAGAGCTGCTACATGAAAGTTTGTAAGATTCTTTCTAATCTGTTATGCAAAAACACTACTTTTTCGTCAGGTACGATTTCAGGTGGCTTCTCTCTCAAGCATGTCCTTTCAGGCAGATAGCTTATCAAACTGCTTAATTTGCAGGCTTTGATGAGTAAAACTTATTAGACTTTACTTACACCAGGGTCCACCTGTCCTATAGAAACATCTCTCTAAATTTATGTTCACTGGTAGGTACCCTTTCTTGGCATACTGCCTTGAAACATTCTAGCAGACTCTCTTTTTGTCTGTAATAAGACTCAAATCTGGATAAACTCCTTTGCAGTATTTCCTTCCACTTAATTGCTACCACATTGCTTCTAGGGGTAAAACTACTCTGTTAGTTTTTTATTGGATTGGTTGAAATACAGACGGAAATATGTGTGTGTTAATATACATGTCTGTTTGTTAAAATTTACAAATAACTTGTAAAATCTACTCTTTGCATACCCATAGCACCCAGTAACAATAGTGTATACATTTGTTTAGCTGTAGTATAAAGGAAATTGTAATTGCTACTTCAGGAATATTTAAGGCTTCTCTAGTGTAGTGATTGTGCAGAGTGTTGCTAAAATTTTACCATTTTAAAAGGCTTCAAGCTTGATGGAATGGGAGTTAATTTTGTAGGTTTTAATAGATTTGCAATGTTTGTGTGTGGTCTTTTTTTTTTTTGAATCTTATATTAGTAATGTATATAATACTCCAGACTTGATGATATCCATCAAACTAGTTATGGGGGTGAGGGTGGGCTCTGCAGTGGTCTCAGTTTTCAGTTTCTTCAATACTGGTCTTCTGTCTGTACAGCACACTGATTCTCTTCAGTGTATGTCAGTGTGTATCTTGAGTTTCCCTCATATCTTAAGTACTTTGCATGTGTTGACAGGTTTCTTTAGTCTTGGATCACTGATAGTTGCAGATGATTCAAAAATACTTCTTTTAAGTATAATACATTTAGATCCACATTGTTCTGAATGCTGTCCATGTTAAGGACTTATTTAATTTTTTTTTTCAGAGAAGCCAGAAGACAATAAGCAATGAAAGTTTGTGATGTCATACCAGCACAAACACAGTATTCTGTTGTGTTGGAATTGTACAAGTGACAGAATTGCGTGAAGAAATAAAATTAAACCTTTTTCAGCTCCAGTTGAAGTTGTATTTCTTGATGATAATGTTTGAAAATCTCTCTAGAAACTTTGAAGAAACTTGTAAAGTAGGAGTTGCCTCCATTTATAAACAGACATTGTTAATTTTATTGGAAAAAATGGTACAGCTGTATAATATCTAAAGCCTTCCTGGAAGAGAGCATACAGACACTCCAAAATACAAATCCTTTTGTATGTTGCATATTTATTTTAAAATGGTTGTAAATTGTGTTGTTTTCACTCTTCTATGTTTTAACCCAAACTGAATTTTTGAAATTAAAATAATAGTTTGATGTCTCTTTGTAACTTCAAGGTTCATGTTTCATTCGAACTGACCAGCTGGATGGAGAAACAGACTGGAAACTGAAGGTTGCTGTCAGTTGCACACAAAGATTGCCAGCTTTGGGGGTAAGCATTCTGACTGCTTTTATCTTCTATGTGTGCATTTATATCTATTATCCAAAAGATTGCTACTGTTACTATAAGTGTTGAAAAATACCTGTTACTGGAACCTTAGTTTATACAATAAATAAGAGACAGGTATTTATTGTATAAAATAAATATACAATAATTGGATGCTGAACAAGAAGTTGGTTACACAATTATTCCTGGTTTTGCATTGAGAATAAACTGAGTCAGAACTGGATTTATATCTTTCAGCCTAGTTGAAACCATCTCATTGTTGTCCGCACAGAGATTCACTCTCTCCAGAAGCAAGTCACAGTTACAGTGTTTTCAACCACTAGTGTTAGACTGCAACTGCAAATTATTCTTGTCTCAGAAATCATTGCTTTAATTACTTCCTGGTGAGCTTGGGAGACAATAGTCTGCTCCTGGAAAGTGAAGTGCTTTTTGTTGTCAACATTCTTTCTGGTCTGACTAGGTGTCATGTGCAGGTTCTTGCAAGCAGGGCTCTCTAAGAGTGGGTATTTTTTGAGTGCATACATGTGTTGCGTCACGAGTAAATCTAAAATCATGAAGAGGGACACAGGAGAGAGTGTGTGTGTGTGTGTGTGTGTGTGTGTGTGTATGCACATCCAAAATACAGACATACTTGCAAAAGCAAATGTAAAATTGTATAAACATCTCCTTTACAGGAAGCCGAATTGTTTCCCTTGTACTGGGAAAGCTTTCTGTTATATCGGTTGGCTTGGTATTAGGAGACCTCTTTTAAAAACATACTCAAGTTACAAGCTCATGGAAATTTACCTCTACAGAATTTCTGGTGTTTTGACACTAGATCTTTTAGGTGTTTTATTAAAGGCAAATATACGTTAAGAAGACTGTGTATATTCCATCTCAATAGCAAAAGTATTGGATTATCTGCCGGATCTTAGCAGGACTTCTGCAGTACTCTTCCAGAAATAAATTTGCAGCCATAGTCATGCTAGCAAAAAGGAGAGGTTTTCTCCTGTGTTCATATTCTCTGAATACTGGCTTCACAAGTGACAGGAGAAGGAAGAAGTAGTTATGTTGCAATTGCACTTTAGAGGATTTAAAACAAGGTTTGGAACCGAAGTTGGTCATGCTAGAGAGAGATGCCAAGTCAGGCTTCAAGTCGTGAGTTCTGGTGCAAGAACAGACTTTAACAAATATTCTGTAACCTACAGTTGAATTTAGTATTTGTAATAATGCTTCTCCTGTGGTTTTTAACATTTAATCAAGGCTTTCTCTTGTTTTCTCATTAAGGGAAAATCATATCCAAATTTGGGATACATGCAATGTGTTTTACTAAAATACAGTCAACTTTTTATCTTGCTCTATTTTTTAATTTTATTTAACTTTTCCAACAGTTACTCCTGTGTTCAACTTAGTTGTTATGTTTTTGTCTTTTTTTTTGTTTTGTTTGAAACCCCACTGGCTGCAGTTGCAAATACTGTGTAAAGCACTGCTTCAGAATTTTAGTTGTTGATTATAATTTTGATATTCTGAGCTTAGAAGTTTTCATGTCTGAGGCTGATGAAATCTGGATTAAGTTACAATGCAAAGGCTTCTCTGCATTATCCTTTGGAAAAAGAAAAAAAGCCTTTTGCATTAACCTTTTTTTTCCCCTAAAAAATCCAAATCCACATTTAAAGTTTTTCCCTTCATGTTAGGAAGAAAACATGGAATTACCTTTCTAGCTTTCATGTTAGGTGGGGCATGAAATTTTTGTATTGTAATTTTTATATTATGTTCTTTGTTAAAAAAAAAAATCAATCAATAGACTTGAAAAATAAAGCATTAGGCATCTATGGAGATAATGCAGATTTATGGTTAAATCTGTGCAGTATGATTTGGAGAACTAAATTATTGTACTTTTTTAGACTAGTAAATCAGAAGTGGTTGAAGTTGGGATGTCTGCATTTGAGTGGTTGGACATGCAGCCTCATCTTCTTGCAGATGTGAATGTGGTTATTTTGGGTGTGAGGAGAGGGAAGGCAAGATATTGCCAAGAAATTATTTGTGCATCTTGGAAACAATGTAGAGAGGTCAACTGTACAATATAGTAACAATTTCTTCCTTAGTTGTTTCCACTTAGGGCTATTAACCTCTGTCTAACTGATCGGGGCTTCTTACAGGATCATTATACTCTCCCTCTTGAGCTGTAGGTGATAACCTCAGTTGTATTGTAAGTGTGGTTCATCAGGAGCTACTTCCACTTAACACACCTTTCCTGGCTACCAGCAGCCTATGAAAGTCACAAGCTT
The DNA here is from genome assembly GCF_965231275.1 of Zosterops lateralis. Classification (NCBI taxonomy): domain Eukaryota; kingdom Metazoa; phylum Chordata; class Aves; order Passeriformes; family Zosteropidae; genus Zosterops; species Zosterops lateralis. The sequence continues at coordinate 59,118,222 of NC_139762.1, read as the reverse complement.
TCATAGATGTGCCTCTGCCCTTTCTCACACCGCTCAGTTTTTGGTGCTTACCAGGTGCTAGACAAGGCTTGGTCTGCGTAAGCTGACATTTCATCGTGAAGTAACTGACGCTGGGTGTAATCCTCCAACTAAACTAAAATCCTTCCAATGGGGTTTGGTCAAGCCACATATACTTGGTGGTTCTTCATTGAGCTCATTTTAAATTGCTGCTCCCAGCAAGTCTTAGACTGTTTGCAATGCTCATGTCATATATCTGCTTTGCTCCTAGGCCCCATCTGTCTATGACTTGCTTTGGTGGAGTAGTAGCCTAATGCACCCAACTTTAAATGGTTTTTAAGGGATTCTCATATCTGTCACAAAAAATGATGCTCAGTACCCATCGCAGAATACTATTTCCATTCCTGTGGAAAAGTACATTGGTAATTCTTAGATTTCTGAAAAGACACTTGTACCTTTACTCAAATGACAGTGATATGCAGGAGTATCAGTCATGTAAAGAAGTTCTGTGGAAACTCAAGAGATTGGTATGGAGGTGTAATCAAGAAGTGAATATCAAACTAACAAAAAATAGCATTATAAAATTATTTTGCTGCTAGCATAGTTATCGTGCTTTGTAATAGAGTCATGAGCTATATTTGTATGTTGGCCCTACAGGAATTAAAAATGCAGTGTCCAGAATTATTTCTCTGTAGTTACAGAGTTGGGTTCCTTTCCTGTACAAGATGCCAGGCGGATGGTGCGGCAGCCGGTCCAGCTGCTGTGTGCAGCAGTGCAGCCTGAGCGCCGGTGTGTGCCTGGAGAGGCCGTGTGGTGCTCAGGGCTCCCGCCGTGCCCGCTCCCGCCGCGTCCCAGCCCTCCGGCTCGCTCTGGGAGTTCGGCATGGCCTCACAGTCCTTGGCTCCCAAGGTTAAATTCCTATGGGCATGTGATGAGGCGGCACCCTGCTGCTTCTCCCAGGCAGAGCCCATGCCAACCAGCGCAGCGGGGTGCAGTCCCTGCGGCTCTGCCCTTTCTGCCCCTGGGCTGACGTTTTGGGGTGTTACCGGATAGATCATGTTATTCCAGCCAGCCTCTGCCCGCAGTGGCCTCCAGATTCTCATCACACATCCCTGCCACAGTGCCTTCTCCACGTGTTTGTGATGTATTTTCAAAGCTGAGACTTACAGTTCATACTGTAATAACTATAATTATAATAAAATATAAATATTAATAATAAAAAAAATAATCTATGCAAGTTGAGCATAAAATAGGTGATGAACAATAGCTCTTGTGTTGGATAGAATAAATTCTCCGTAATTGTCACTCATTTTGATTTCTTTAGTTATAAATACATAGTCATTAAGGTTGGAAAAGACCTCTAAGATTGTTGAATCCAGTGAACAGCTCCATTGTGTTCACCACTAAACTGTGTACCCAAGTGCCACATCCACATGCTTTTCGAACAATTCCAGGGATGGTGATTCCACCACTTCCCCGGACAGTCTGTTCCGATGCCTGATCAGCCTTTCTGTGAAGAAATTTTTTCTAAGATCTAATCTAAACCTCCCCTGGAAGTAGCCATTTCCTCTGCTCCTGTCACTTGTTACCTCAGAGAAGAGACCAACCCCAGCCTTGCTACAACCTCCTTTCAGGTAGCAGAGTGAGTATCTTGTGTTGGCATGAGCTATCAGCCGTGTCACCAGAGCAGCACTGTAATCCTACCCACTGTGACACCCAGAACAAACAAACCTGCAGACCTTCAGAGCTTTTCTTAAAGAGCAGATGATACCACCAAGACGATCAGTACAGATTTTGTTGTCTTTCTAAAGCACTTAATGTGATCAGAGAATTAAAATTTCAGCAAGTCACTTAATGATGGCTGAGGAGCAAATATGGTAACACCTAGATTAGATTTCTTGCAGTTTCATAGTTATAGGTGGGACAATTCTGACAATACACGAGTTCTGAGGCATTCTTCTCTAGCTTGTGTGATCAGCTGTATTTATTAACAGCAGTGAGGTCACTGTAATTTTCAATAAATGGTGACTTGCTGATTTATATCAGAAGATCCATACAGCAGTAAACAATACCATTTACATTTAATTAGTTTTATTGAACCAAAGGGTAATTTTATTTGCAATGAACTACATGTTATGATTAAGAATGTATTTTAATGATCTCTAAGTAAGGTGAACAAATGTTGCCCTTGACCTAATAGAGGAGATTTTTCTATGTTATTGATAACTGTGGTGATTTTTAAATTGTGAAATGCAAAGGAGAACATTTTCATTATTGTACCATCACAAAGTCATTTTCTGACTTGCAGTGAAGAAGAGTTAAATGCATTCTTCTCAATTATTATTTTTAAGTAGGAGATAATTAAATGCATATCAATTTTTTAAGAAAGACTAATCTACTGTTATGTAACAATTTTCTTTTTTTGAGATTCAAGTCTTTCGTGTAGTTTTTTTAATCTACAGCTGTTAAAGTCCCCACCCAAATGTGGGGTTTTTTTGTCTTGAGTAAGAAAATAACTGAGGTCATTTGCCCTTTCTGCATCCTAAAAGTGATGTAATTTTAGATGTAGAATAATGTTTCCATTGAAGATATCAGTAGAACTGTTTGGCTTCAGTGGATCAGCAGTTCAGCATATTAGTATGAAAATAAGTCTTTACTGAAGCTGTTTCACAAATCCCCAATTAGTTAAATCATTATTAAAAAAGTAGGTGCCTTATCTAAAAAGCATAGAATCAAATCCTTTTTTAAAGGTAATTTCCCTTTCTCCTGTTTTTATATAAGGGAAAGCTATGACATAACCTAACAAGATATTTTTTTCTTGCCCAGTGAGCAGAAATTATGTTTACATGTACTGTTGCTTACAAATCTTGATGTAAGATTTGTTGAATCTTACTTGTTGAAATCACCCTCACGATTTCTTTCAAGACATTGAGAGCAGAAATGCACAGCTTCCATACTGGAAAAGCAGCACTTGGTGAAGAAACATCTTTGTATTACAGTAATTTAGGAAATTTTTCTTCTGTAACTGTATCATTCTTCAATTTTTTCTTTCTTTCTATAGTAAACTCGTATTATAAAACCAACGTATTTTATTGGCCTGACAATAGTGTCTAGCTGGAGTACAGAACACTTGGCTATAGAAAATAAGAATCTTTAATGCTTTTCTTTACCTTAATAATGAAAAAAATACTTCAAAAATCTACAAAGCACAAGTAGCATGCTTTTATAACCTTCTGCTACTCATGAATGAAATGCCAATAGGGTAATACCCTAGATTTCCCCCAGAGCATAGTTTTTTTTAATTTTACAAAAAACCACTATGCACTTCTGGAATACTATGCCAGTTCTAGCTTGTGGCATTTCAGAGTAATGCCAATAATGTGCAGATCTCAGTTTTTCACAAAGATAAGTAGGTTTGTTTTGTAGTTGAAATTCAGAAAGGGAAAAAAGGAAAACACAAATTTAGGTGTTAAATCAGAAATACAAAAGGGGAACTAAAACATAAAAAGACACCAAAGGAGTATGGTAGATAGAAATTTTTACATTTGAAATGTAACAAAGGAGAAGATCACAGTAGAAGAAAAGAGAAAGATTAGAAACAAGGAAAATGTATTACTGTACAAATGCCAATTCACTTAAAAAAGGTGGATATTTCTACTTTATTTTAATTTTGCTTCCCACTTAGACGTTCTTTGAAAAGAGAGAAGTTGACGCATTTCACTAGCAGTTTTTATTGTGTATATGAGCGTGTGTGTGGTATTAGTTTTCTTCTGTGATATCCACTACTGAGAGACTCTTTATTTTTCTTTGCATAATAAAGCACATAATAGCTTAGATTAGCTAAATTGTAGGTGATAACAGATTGGACAGAAGTGAATGATGAAGATATAGGACACCACATGTGTATTAGTTTCATATGAATTATTTCTCGTGAACCCGTTGAAAGTAGGTTGGAAGAACAAGGATGCAATGAATGAACTTCATGTGACAGACTTCAATAAATGTCTAGTGGTTTAAGATAAAGATAAGTTGTGAGATTCAGTGTTCAGATTTCATTCATGTTTTTAAAAGCATATGAAATATAAAGCGTGTGTGTTTTTTGCAAGCTATGAGAGATTTCTTGTCTGCAGAATATAAGCAGATTCATTATTTAAAGAAATATACTTATAATATATATTATATTTATTATATATATTCTATATATATCATTATTTATAGAAATTTATTTATACATTTTTAAACTGAAGTCAAACATATTTCATAAATGTACATTAGATTTTAAGAAAACATTCATTTTGATAAGGAAAAGCAAAAACATACTGATATTCATCAACCATTGTATCGGAGAAACTAAAGGATATAAATACGTTGGGCTTTAAGACATTAACATGGGCAGACAATTGCACCTTCAGTTAATTTTTGTACTATTCAAATTTTGAAACATAATTGCATTCAAAATTATGGGGAAAATATAATGGCCTACTTTTAAAAGTAGCATTTGAGCCAAGGTTACATGCCCATGAAAGAGGCTGTAAAATTAATTCTGCTTTGGAAGGAAGCACATTCTAGCTGGCTTGAACAAGATATTGTACCCATGTAATTTGGTCCCCAGAGATGGTGTTTGATTAGCCTTTTGCAAGATACATCTAGTAATAAGGGATGGAGATAACCCAAATAATTAGATGCTACATAGAGTGGGAAGGTATCAAACCTTGCGTTTGATGAGAGGTTAGAATTGTTAGATCGACTGAGACTTGGTATCAGGCATCTGCTCCTCTCCACAGTAGAAATTGGATTGTTGTGTATCCATGCATGAATGCTGAACTCCTTTTGAAATCCCTTTGCTGCTGTTGGTCCTGACCATCTAAAGAGCACCAAAAGTGTCCTTTTGTGATTGAAAAATTCCTTTGTGTCAGGGTTTTAGTCTGTAGTATTTTTTCTGTAGAGGGTGCATGTTTTAGAACAATTATTTGATGAAATGTTTCAGAATTCTAAGGTGAACTCTCTGGGCCTCTAGAGACAGCTCTTAAGATCTAACATACATGAGATTGATCAGATTTTTTTGTCTTTTCTTTATACTATACTGCCATCTCTTTATAGAGGCTGCTAGTGTACTGTCTTAGAAGTTTCCTATTCTTCTTAGTTTTAGGGTAGGAAGATTCATGGATTGTTTGCTGTCATGAGTAGTGGTACTACATATATTAGACCAAATTTTATCAGACTAGTTTTGATGTATCCCTGAATTTGAACATTTGAGTAAACCTGTTGATGTAGTCAGGCTTTCCTGAAGCTGATAGGGTTTTCTCGTGGGGTTTTCATAGAGATGTTACAGCACCTTGAATCCATTTCATTGTTTCCTCTTGTGCTCAGTTGGCTTTGTCCATACTGGAAAAGTATTTTTTCCCAGTTTCATTAAAAAAACCCAACCAACAAACAAACCAACCCTTCTTCCTCCTTCACTTTATTTTGAAAAGTACAAATATCTTGAAAATATTTTAAGATTACACTATTAATAATTAAAATAGGACTGTTAAAAGAAAATAAACTAGATAAAAATCTAACTCATATTGTAAATGTAAAATAGTTTAGTGTTTGAACTATCAACACATTTAGGATATCAACTTGAAACTGATTCCTCTGTAGCAAGATGTACTGGAAAAAAACACCATGTTTCTTAGTTGCATAAAAGTTGTGTGAGCTTAGTTTGGGGTGAGTTGATGGGGATCATAAACTGGAATCTTTACCAGGTCTTCAAAATGCATGATTATATTTAAGTTTAAGTAATAGTAAGTATATTATTCTGTTTTGCAGGATCTCTTTTCAATCAATGCTTATGTTTATGCTCAGAAGCCACAGCTGGATATCCACAGTTTTGAGGGTACCTTCACACGGGTAAGTAGTCCATGTTCTACTTCCCTCTTAAATACCTCAGTCCTACAGGTAGTGTCTACATTGTATCAGATCTTTCCTTGGCTTTACAGCAGTATTTTTTTCCTATCTTTCTGCCATGGCCATACGTCATATAAAAGATACTCTGTTTAAACATGTATTGCAGAAAACTAATGCATAAGAAATATCTGAAAAAATCAGAATTGGAGAGTTGAATATTTGTTGGTTGACATCACTTTAACCTTTTAATGTGAAGCTCTTTGTGAACAGTATACTTTGTTTCCAGGCATCTGACCTATTGTTCATATATGTCAAAAACAGACAAGATGAATAATAATAGTAGCCTGAGACCACACATCTGCTAGTTCATGTGCTATAAAAGTGTGCCTTGTTTAACAGTATTTCTGCTGTACTCCCAAAGTTCAGTTTTCTCAAAAAGTAAAAATAAAACTAAAAGCTACTTATGGGAGCTTTTTATTGAATCTCTTCTCCAGAGATAACTATATTCAAAACTGATTATGAAAATAACAATGCAATAATATCTATGACTTGTTTCTGTTGTTTTCAAAAGGTGGCCTGCTAAAGTTTAACCTTAAAGCAGTGTCCTAATAGGTAGTAACTCCTTTTTTTTTTTTTTTTTTTGTAATAGATTTACAGTTTTGTAGCAGTACGTTAGTAGATATAGTGATTGTTCTGTTAATTTTAGCCAAACTCAGTGGTGTTAGACTCATTCCTCGTGATGGTTTGTTTCTAAAATAATTTGAGAGAATTAACTGCTGGGGAGGTAAAGAGAAGGGTTTTTTACCCGTGACTCAAATTGGTAATAGATTTTGTTCTGTAATTGGGATTCCAGTTCACAATTGTAAATACACTGATGAATGAGATATTGCAGTTGCTGGCTCTTGAAGACCAATTTATACCCCTTACAAAGTCCATACTGCCTACAAAGTAAATGTCATTTGTTCACACCTTCTAAAGCAGTAAGCAACAGTGTTTATTTAAACCTTGTATTGACCAATTGTCCAAATGAAACTTCTATTTACAGCTGTAAATTCATATTATTCCTCTCAGTGGCTAAGTGTATACTTTCCTACATAATATATTGAACTCTTTGGAATCTTTTTAACAACTCTGGTATAAGTAATTGAGACATTGGGAAATCATCACAGTTATTCGTGTTGTGGTTTCTGTTTGTACACATCAAAAGAGCTGTATGATTCAAACATCCTAATATGTGTAAAAATCTGGTACATTTTATGCTTTCAGGATTGCATATATGTTTTCTGGGGTGCTTCAGTAGCAAGGATAGTTTGAACTTCTGTGTAAAGTATCTGAGGGCATTGACCTCAAATTTCGTTCACAGTGAATCACACTAGAGATTTTTCAAAGGTTGGTTTTTGTTAGTGATTTGCCTTCTGTATTGTGAAATGTTGTTTTAGGACACTGGTTTACTGATTTATCTCTCTGCTTTTGCTGTGAGCCTTTGCTTCTTACAATAAATCAGTTCTTGCATCTAATTTCTATTTTATGTTAAAGCAAAAAAAAATTAGTGTGCTTAGTGATGCTAATGCATACATTTTTTCTACTTAAGCATTGATGTTCGAAGAATTCCTGCAAGGGTAGGTTGACAGGGTAATAGCACATTGATTTTTCTTTTTCTTTTTTCCCCCCATTAGGGAGACAGAGTACTAACAATGTAAAAGACAAACTTAGATAATTTCAAAAAGTGTGCATCCATAAAACAAACCAGAAACTTGGGAGCACAGTGCTGGAGTTTTTATGAGCAAGCAACGTCTAAGTACAAATCTGTCCACAAAAAAACCTGAGAGCTGACAGAAGGTATCTTCTGTAGAACACCTGCATGATCATGTCAGGAGGCATAAAAACTTTGCCGTACTCCAGTGGTATCTGCCAGCTTCACAAGAACTTGTTTTCCATTGTTCTCCATAGATCTTGGTGTGATACATGCAGTCAGGGCATGAAAGTGAATGTGTGTCCTTGTATGATCATGTCTGGCCCTTCAGTAATGGCATAAATTAATTCCTCTCCTCCTTTCACCTTTACTAGACAGCCTATCAAAAAACAATAGATGAGCTGAATTAGTGTTCTGTGGAAATGTATGAGATAGATAGGGAGGGGCAGGGCCTCCCTTGGAATGGAGAATTCAAATCCCCTCCCTCCAAATTATTATAATTTAGAAAATTAAAGGGACTTTCAGGTAGAGGTATGGGGATAGGAATAACAGTTCTTTACTAGTAGGTATAACAAGGCAAACAAACAACAACACCTACAGCATTAATAATAAACAGAAACCTCGAGGGGCTTTGTTTCACAAAGCTGGGGCAGTCTTTGTTTCACAAAGCTGGGGTAATCTGATCTCTTGGGACTCCAAGAGCATCAAGCTGGAACGGTGGAAAATCCCAGGCTGGTGGATGAGATACATCAGAAGCTCCATGGTGGTAGCTGGAACGGCAGGCATGTCCTGGCAGGGCAGGGCCACAGAGTAGCAAAAAGCCTCAAAGCAGTGCCAAAGAAGCCATGATGGCAGGACAGGGCTGGCCCTGCAGGGCAGGAGGAGGCAAGCTCAGAATTCCTGGGCACACAAGCAGATGATGGTAAATTTCTCAGGACTTGGTGGTGACAGTGAACTCCTCCACAGCCTGGTCGTTCCATCTCTGATGCCAAAAGAGCAAGAGAGTGAAGCTGCCCCCAGCCCTGTCCTTTACCTGCCCCCAAAACTCATGTTCTCTCCCTTGAGAGAAACTTCCAGAGACCCAAAGAAGTGTAGCCAGGTGCTACAATTCCTCTCCTTTGGCCCCTTGGTTCTGCTTGAGTACCTCTAAGTACCCAGTAGTTAGTTTCCTAGCAACTTATGGAAAAAAATTCTATAAGTAAAAAAGAAACAAATCTAACCCCCAACAGTTTCTCTTCTGTCTGATGTTCTCTGTAGGCTTGATAAATAAGGGAGCTATTTTATCAATGCTGAAAATCTGTAAAAAAGATAATAATATAATAAAAGATAATATACTTCTTAACCCAGCTTTTACCAGTTAGAGCCTAAAGAGTATTCTAGAGCATTACATCAGTGTGTATTGGCATAGCTAATATTATTTAACCTTTGCTTACTTCTCTATAGAATCATGGGAAGTCTCTTTTGCTTTTAACCTTGGCTATTTTTTGTTTAAGATTGTGTTTTTCTTTCACTATTCCCTTAAGAATATTTTCCTTTTATTTCTTCTATATTGCAGCTCTCTGCTGTCCCCATAGTCTGTTCATTTTTTTGGAAATACATCTCTTTTTTAAAATCTTCTAATAGCAATCTTAGAAAATAAATGCCATTGAGTTTGGTTCAACTACTTCAGTAATCTTTCTTTTTTCATACAGGTACAGGACTATATTGTATAATATATAGAATTTTTTATAGCATCTTGTTAAATGCTTTAAAAAGCCCTGCCCTGATGCAAAACTTGGTGCATGTAGCTATATTTATTTATGAGTAGAATCCCTGGCCTGACACTAATTATACAGATGTTTTCTTAGATATGTCTTGCATTTTAGTGGAGAGAATGTTAAGTCATTTTTTTAATTCATGTTTGCTGTTAAAGAATTGACTCTTTTGAAGCAATGGTTGTGTTCACTTCAATCTGGCTTACTTTTATGTTGCCAATGAAGGGAATGGCATTACGTTTTGCAAATCCTTTTGACTCTCCTTCCTTTATGCTGGCAGTAACAACTGTACAGACAGCTTGACTAGGGACCTAATGTTTGTGGAACCTAATCTGACCCTGTCCAAAACACATGCCAGTAAAAGGAACATAGCCAGAAAAATTAACTGTGGGGTTGGGTTGGGGAAGGAGTCTCTTTCAGTGATTCAGGTAAATTAAAGTGTATTCCCCTTTCCTACACAAGTTGATGTAGATTGTTGTACTGCATCCTGTCATGCAGGAACAGAGATAGAAAAGGTAAATAGAAGTGGTACACTGGTTCACTCAAGGGTTAGGTATTTTGTCTCAAAGACCTCTCTTTGTTATTTACAAAAAATTCTTAAAAATTATAGCTTTAAAGCTTTTAAAATGACTCCTTGAAATTTTTCATGATCTTTGGTCAGCTATATTGTGCATTCATGAAGGGACTTCATGAAATTAATTATAAAAGGGCTGAGAATGAGTTGTATTCCATTTTTATTTCACTGATCATCTTTCCTTTCTCTCTGCACATGCAAGAGCTATAGACTAATTCCTAAAAAAATCCCAAAACCTATAGGCAGTTTAAACCTCTATTATCAATGCTGCTCATGGATTAAAAAACTGAGCCTGAATATGAAGCTTGAATATAATACTGAACTGCATTATTCTGGTCATGAACTTAATTCAGAACTCAAAGACCAAGAAACATACAACTGCCAAATGAAATTCAACCCAGCAGACCTTAAGTGGAAACTTTGTCAGCTGGACAAAGAAGCCCTTGTATGTCAAATTTCTGCTATGAGAACAAGTGATGGAGTTCATTTAACCTAAAACATACATTGTTCTGTTAGTGTCAGAAAACTTGCAGAAATTTCTCCTTAACACAGGTCTGATCTCACTGAGGAATTGCAATTCTTGTCCTTCCCTGCTTCATCTATCCCTACCATCTCTCCAGAAGTACAAATAAAAAGAGAGTGAAACAGCCTAACTCATAACCCTTAAATACGCCTTGTATTTTTCATTTGAGTAACTTATGACAAAAGAAAAATTAGAGTAAGTCATCATCTGTTTGAACATGGAAGTGTGGTATTTGGGAAATGGAATGAACTGTAGAAAGCTGAAGATGTTAGGTGAGGGTATAAAGACATGAAAGTACCATAATGAAATAAGCAGGAGATAAGTGGTTGGCTAGACCATTCCGTGGATGAGCATGAGTGGAAAGAGAGCTCATTTGATGTTTCACTATTTTGAATTATCTAAAAGAAGGCATTTCACTAAATCTTGTAGCAATGGTAGACATTGAACAAGTGACTTTTTTGTGACCCTGTTGTCAGCTCTCCAGCATCATTGCAGGGCTTTTGATTTCTTCTTGTAATATGGAAGAGTTTCACAATTCAGTCTTAAAATCTGCTAACTGAAGAATTAGGGAAAACAAAGGATTTACCAGGTTTAGTATCTTGTTCTTGACAATAACCAGAAGCAGAGTGCTGGGAAGCAGAATACAACTAGAATAAGGCCATGGTAGTACCTCCTCAGAAGAGCCATCTGTGTCTTAACTCATGATGTGAGAAATTTCCTGAGTTAAAGCTATTTTCTGTAAGTAACCTACAATGAATTTTCCTTCCCTAAAGGTACCCAGTTCACCCTTGAACCAGTGTAACCTTTTAACATTAAAATGGGAGGAAGTGACACAGGCTAAGTACATATTTAAGAATGATTGCCTGTTATTTTAATTTTGCTGACTTTATTTATGACTTCTTTCTTATTTGGTAAAAATAAGCAGTATCTATCCTCCCCTTTAAGGTGCCTGTTTCATAGATGTCTGTCATATTCCCCATTGGAAGTCAGGTTTATTTAGTCATATCTAGTATGGAAGCTATGTTGACCTCCCTTATTTCTCTTTTTGAACATTTTCCAGTTTTTACTTTTTGTTTGGAATAAGCAAAAGAAATAATCACAGAACCCAAATAATGTGGGAACAATTGTAAATCAAACAGGAATCTAAGCATTAAGATTTAGGAGTATAGCAAATAATTCTTGCAGTACTAATTCCTGAGGTAAGAATCAAAAAATAATTCTCCTTTTTCTTAATTTAAAGCTAATCTTATAGAACGTTGATGATTCTTCACAGAATCACAGAATATTCTGAATTGTAAGGGAACCGCAAGCATCAAGTCCAACTCTTAAGCCCATAATGGGGATTGAAGCCATAACCTTGGCATAATTAACACCATGCCCTAACCAACTGAGTTAATCACAGGATCATCAATATAAATCTTGACTCAAAATATATGATTTTCTTTTTGAGGCTAATTCCATATCCTCCCTCTCTTCCTCTCTGTTGTTGGTTCTCCATGCCTTTTAAACAACAATTTTTCCTCACTTAGGAGAGTAACAATTATAGTTTCCTTGCTATATAGGGATCTCTTGATCTATGCACAAAAACTTCTGTGTTTAGTTGGAGATTTTTCTTTTTTTAGAAACAGAAATTTCTATGCAGCTCATCCTGTGCTTGGTGGTTGTTGCAAAATAGAGATGAAAAAATGGGTGTAGGTTTAGATTATTGACAATAGGTAGAATTTATTATGTACTTTGATAACTAAATCATTTCCCCTTTCTTGGAAAATGTTTAGCGACAATCTGTAATTTGATCAAATACACTTGATTATCCTACCTCCTAAAGTTTCCTTTAGTTGTAAACAGCACATTTCACAGCTGCTAATGAGTAACAAATCTGTACATGCTCCAAATTGATTATGAGAGATTGTCTGTTTACAATCTGCAGATCATTACTGGTTGGGAGGAGAGAGGGGAGACAAAAAAGGGGAAGTTTAAATTGTGGAAGCAGTTTTCTACCAAGGAGTATATATTTTGTAAGCATGTGGTGAGATAATACCAAGCCTGCATTTCATTTTAGAAATCTAAATATTTTTTCCCTGAACTTTATGTAATGTTTATCAGGTGCAAAATGATGATGACTATAACTTACTGTATGAATTATACATGATGTAAGTAGAGTAGGGTGTTAATTTTTGGGAGTTAATGTTCATAACTCACTTTAACTACATGCTATAACATACTATTCTACAGTTTGATACATCTGAGGAAAAGAATATATTACTTTTAAAATAATTTTGATTAGTTATTTTAATATGATTGGATAGAAGTAATATGAACTTTAAACACTATTTTACTTTTTAGAAAGTTATTTGTGTCTGTATATGTGCAATGAATGCTATTACAGAGTGAGTGGTACAAGGATGCAAATATCCTGTGTCAGTTATTCAGATGGTTTGACATGGTTCTTAACTTTTTGTGATGGTGATTTACTTATTAGCTGTTCTTATTTTTAACAGGAAGACAGTGATCCTGCAGTTCATGAAAGCCTAAGCATAGAAAATACATTATGGGCAAGCACTGTTGTTGCTTCAGGTAAGTGCTGCAATACAAAGCTGCTAATGTATCTAAATACTTCCATAGAAGTGCATCCTTATATTTTCAAATGCCATTAATATTTCATATTTTAAAATACTTTTGCCTTCTAGACTATTAAACTGTTGCTTTTCTTTCTTCCCATTGTTTTCATCATGCTGCTCAAAATATTTTCAAACATTTTTAATCCTCCTTAATAGCTTTGGAGGTTTTTTAACTTAAATTCTGATCTTTCAGTAGTGCAGCCCCTTGTAGCCCACTGAAATCACTAACCTTTTTGATTTAATTAAAACTTAAAGTTGTAAGGTGTTTTGTTCAGTGGGTGTTTTTCCCTGCTGAAAAGCAAGGGTGGTTTTGCATTTTTTTAGGAATTTTTCTTTTATGTATTCTCTGTGATTAATATCTTCTATTAGGCAAAGTCTTAATCAGAAAGAATAGATAAGTTATAAAGTTATGTACTTTTATGGGATCTAAATATTAGTACTATTTCATATATGTCCCAGATATTATAAATGAGTACACATTAATACCTAGATGCTGTATTTGGACTTTAGGCCATTGTAAATTTGGAGGTTTTAGAGCAGAAAATTATTTTCTTTAATTTTTGCTCTATGTAAAAAAAATCAAAAGAGCTGTGGTTATTCTTCTGCATGAGGACTGAGAATAAGGAATTGAGAGAGCATGATTTCTGAAGAGAACTAGGATTTAAGATGCGGAATTCGAACAACTGGGAACAGTCCAGAAATGGGAAGAAAGTAAAATTGAGTCTCCAGCTAAATTGTAAAGTTAGTCCCTACTGTGAAGATTTCTTACATCACTGAGAGGCCCACTGGAAGGCTTTGGGGAAGAGATTAATTCTGAGGAGGTAGCAAAGGAGTCTGACTGAGCACTCCTTTCCCGAGTGCTGGAAAGATAGTCATGTTCTTTGATTCTTAGTGTTGTTTGGTTTGACTGTACTGGAAAACTATTCTACCTAAAACTGTCTGGTCAAACTGATGATGCCTAAAATTGTCCTCAGTTAGGTTTTTAACTTAGGTAGCCAAGATCTTTACCTTTGTATAAAAAGATGCTTCTCATGAATTATAAATTTCAATACTGTGTAAACTTGGTTTGAGTTTCCTTTTCCTCAAATCTATGTATGGAGGAAAAATACACTCAAAGAGTATGCATTTGCAAAGTCAGTAATTCTGAATCAGTACATTTGAACTTTAACTGAAAGCTGTTCATGTTTTCATTTCAATGGTTTTGTTTGGAAGTGTAGCTATTGACTGCTTACTCCTGATCTGCTATCTAAATTTGGCACCCATAATAATGGAAACAGTACTCCTTAAAATTTATACCTTAGGATAAATTTGAGGGTTTTACTTCTGCGGGGTCTTGTGAAAGTTTAATTATTTATGAAGGACTTTAGCTCATTATTAATGATGGCAGTGGAAAAACACAGGAAAAGATAATAATTCTCTGGTTAGTACATAGTTTTTTAACAGTGGAATAAGACTTACAGGCAGACTAAGGGCAAACTCACTCAATAATACAAAGTAAAAAATATTGAGTGGCTCTTCAAGACTGTAACCCCTTCTGAAGGGAAAAATAATGTGATCAAGAAATTAAAAATGGTGTCATGGTGTGCATACAGAAGTTAACTTGAATTAAGGTACCAGAGAAAAATAATTTCCTCCAGTAACTGATTTTTTGACATGAATTATATCTAACTTTTGGTATATCATTAATTTTGCTTACCTCATTTAATGTATTGACTACAATACCATTACCATGGTATTACTTTTCTCATATAAGTATTCCATGTTCTGTAGGGCAAAAATGCAGATCTTAAGAATTACTGAGGACCTCTGTGGATTTAATTTTAGCATTTGATAGGATTAGCCCTTCAGTAAAAATAGGAAATTATTGCCTTCAGCCTGTTGCTTATTTAATAAGGCATTTGTAAAGTCTTAGAGGTACACTGTACCTCTGAGAAAGACCATAAGGTAAAATATCTAGCAAATTGTTAAAATTAAGATGTTCTAGATCTGGTTGATAACTGATGTATCGTTCACTTGTTTCCATCTCCCTTCCAAGTTGAATGTACATAACTAAGTTGGAACACTTGATGCTGAGCTAATTAAATTTGCTTGAGTTTTTTTAAAAGTAGACTTCGTAGCTTAATTTCCAAGATTTGTGACAACTGAAAATCTTAATAAAAATGCTGGTCACTGTCTGACTGCATTATAAACACCTATAAGCTGACTTGCTTAAACCTGCCATGGAGGGATATCAAAGGAGGACTCTGCCTACACAAGTTTGCAGGTACCTCTGCATTCCCTCCCCTACTATAATTGCAGCTACCTCACCCACACTAGTGGGTGATTTCAGTGTCCTTGCTGTCTAGGTTCACAGTTTTGTTACACAGAGGTATTTTTCACCAAAAAAAAGTCGATGACATCAGTATACAAACCTAATAATTCTATTGCTATTCCACTTTGGTTCAAGAAAGGGAGTTTGAGGCCTGAGTCCAGGTAGTGGAGGATAGAGTTCTGCCCTGCAATGTTTCCTGTACATCTCTTCGTTTACTCTAAGACTTTTCAGTGGGACAGTCTTTAATGCAGTCTGGCTGGGAAAGCTGCTTCCTCCAGTGCTCTCTAAGCAGCCTGGACATCATCTGTTACTAAGCTAAGCAAATGTGTGACTCATTGGGACCCTGTTAGACCCTTTCCAACCCCTTGCAGGTTGTTACAAAGTGTTCTGGGTCAACCTCGCACTCTTATCTTGACATATTACTGGCTGATGGTGTCGGTCTCAGGATCAGAGACAGAGAGCTACATCACTGATGCCCAGGAAAGGAATATATTCCTGAGTTGCAGATACAAAGCCTTATTTAATTTTAAATATGGTTTTGTATAGGACATACAGGACAATTTTTGGGTGAGGGGGCTCTCCTCCTAGTGATTAATAGATGCTGAATTTCCTGATACTACTCTTTGACATGTTACAAAAACCACATTGCATCAGGTAGGATAATCCACTCTCTCCAGGATAGATGCCATTGCTATTTGTCAAGGTGATACAGAGGGTCAAGGTTAGGCTGGGAAAAGTGTTTGGGGAATTATGTGGGGAAATGCCTCAGAAAACTTGAGCTCTGACTGTTGCTGATGCTCTGACAGTTCTAGAAGAGAGAGACCACAAATCAATAATTTTGCAGATCAGTAACAGTAAATTTAAGTGTATTAAGGTTTCAAGAAATCTTATCAACTGCATCTTGAATGCAGATTACCAAAGCTCATGAAAATATCAGAATACTACAATAATGGATTCTACAGAGAAAAAAAACCAGCTATTGCTAGAGCAGTAGAAGTGACAAGAAAAGTATTTGCTATAATTTAAGACTTTTTATTATCTTCATGAATTTTGGGAACCAAAGAATTGATTCAACAAAACCGTACAATTCCAAACAACTCAAAAGTAAACTATTACATGTCATTTTTTATATCAAAATATAGTGTTCAAGAGAGTGAGATTACTCACATTTGTACATTTGGAAGGCATTTACTTTCCTTGGATTTAGTATGTCTCTTTACCCGTTAGAATAACCATAAGCTAAATGGGGGGGGGGGGGATCCATTTTACCATTCCTAATATATACCCAGTTTCAAAATTGATTGTTTAGATATCTAAATGGAGATTCCTACTGATATCCAATCTGCGGGGTTTTCTACCTTTTGCTGTAGCTCTGACAGAGATCTAATGACCACCTGTATGATGTTTATCCTAACCCTAGAAAGGACAAAGATTAATGTGCCTGGATCACACTGGAAGCCTCTGGCAGGGATGGAAATCAAAAGCCTTTCTTTCAAGTCCAAAGCATGCAGTCATCCATTTTTCTTTAATAAGTGAGATAGGAAAAAATATTCTGACTTTTCCACTTACAGGCAACATTCTAGCAGGTTTTTAAAAGGTAGCAGTAGGCACAGAGTCTTTGTCATTCTTAATATCTGTATTGTCACTGTGGAATTAATAACAGTGCCTGAAGGAAAGGAAACTTTGATTAGTGAAAACTTGCAAAACTGCTGTCCCTGGAGAAACACCTCTAAATATAAGCAAATAACTTAAACCACTCTGTATTCTGAAAACCCCTTAGTTTATCTGCAATTAAATTATTTATCTTTCAGATCATTTGTGCTTGTGGCATCAGTGACTCTGGTGTTTGTGTTTATTGAAAGCTTCGTTAGGTTTCATTTCAGAAAGGGAGAGAGGAGAGTTGGCAGCTAAATTTTAAAAAGGCTCAAAATGTCCACTACAGTATGGGCTTTAGCTTTTTGTTCTCCACTTATGGTAATGATCAATGTGGTTCAAATGCTGAACAAGATAATGCAGCTTTCTGAGAAACCTGCTGAGATACCTCTTAAGAGAAGATTTGTATTAATGAAATTGCATCATCATTTTGGCAGATGTCAGTCTTGTGAAGTCACTTTAGATAAAATCAGAACAATTTTATGTAACTGCACAGCTGTCAAAAGGAGTATTTTCTGCCAACTCCTACCTACAGCTTTAATTAATTTGAGCTCACTATAGTTTTTATATGGTTCATGTAGTGCTTGGGAGACACCAAAATTGAAATGATCACACACAGGATTCAGAGTATGCCTGACTATCACAAATCTGCTTCTATTTTTTTTTCTAGGCCCACAATTGTTCTAGTGGTTTCTCCTGACTTCTTTCCCCCTCATTAACCACTCTGCCCGTACCTATCAGTGATTGCCCAGTACAAGACCCAGTTTGCAGAGGCCCCATACATAGAAATATGTGAGTCATTGCTTTTAATAAGCTGAGGCTTGCAGTACAGCTATGTTTCCAGAAATCCCAGATTGGATTCAGTTCATGTTATTGGACACCAGAACTGTCCCTGGTGCAACCACTGTGGGACAACAATGAAACTAGGCGTGGAGTTCCTTACACCGATGCATTTCAGATCTAAGGAATGCTTAGTTACCACTGATGGTGGTAGTGCCAAAACGTTTAAAATCTAAGATCAACAACTTGTTATGAACAGCAGTTTAGTCAGATCTAACCAAAATTCTGCTCTAAGTTCAGTAGTCAAAATGGAATTTATCTGACTTTCACCTTTGAAACTAACTTTTCAAGGAGCAAAATACGAGACAAGTACGACAGTTTATTGCTCTGAGCTGCAGCAGCCTAGCCAGATGAAACTTTGTAGAAATGTGCCATCTGCAATGTAGAGTCCTCCCCAGCTTCTATTGAACTAAATACCTATGAAGGCAGAGGTTGCTGTAGTGTGCAGGAGGAAATTCCCTACAGCATATTGTCCAGTACATTCTGACTATTGCACAGAGGTCAGCTCAGGATCACTCCAAAATAAAGTGCCCCAAAGGGATATGTGGACATTGGTTGGAAACAATAGAAAGGGTTCAGATATTATGGATTAGTGACTATTGGAGGAATTTTAGGGTGGCTTGGGCATTGATCATTGGGTGTGAGCCAGTGGTACTATGCATCACTTGTTTCACTTGGGTCTTTGGTGGTTTTGGTTGGGTTGTTTTGTTTGTTTGTTTGTTTGGGTTTTTGTTTGTTTGTTTGTTTTGTTTTGTTTTTTGCTTTTTTCTCATTACAGTATTTATAATCATTAATATTATCACAAGTGTTACTAATACTGTTGTTATGTTTTACTTTGTTTCAATCATTAAACCATTCTTATCTCAACCCATGAGTTGTGATGGGGGTATTTTTTGGACAGGAGGGATTGGTTGGTTGGTTTTGTTTTCTTTTTAATTTTTATTTTCCTTATTCTCCTTGCCATCCTATTGTTGGTGCTCTGGGGAGGAAGTGAGTGAGCAGCTGCATAAAACTTAGCTGCCTGGGGGATTAATCCAGGACACATTCTTCTTTTTGAGTAAATGCAGACATCTTTAATGCAAACACCTTTCACTATCATCTTTTTTGTCTTTGGGTGTTTCTTCAAGTTTTTACCACCTGTTACATTACAAGAGTAGTGGTAGCAGATCTTATATGTTGCTCCAATTGCCAAAGACAAATTAAGTTAATGTCAGATGAACATGTGATACTTCTATCTTTTTTAAAGTTTTCTAGCAGGGAGTTTTTGAAAGTTGTGTTTATTATTTCTTTATAGCATAGTGACCACGAAAAGTATCACATTATTAGTTGTACTGCCATAAACCCATTTCAGGTCACTTAATGAAGTAATAAAAATAAAGGGAGTTTTTTATGCTAGAAAGTGTTATGTGACATATTAATAAAAGAATAATTTTTTTTTAATATAAAAATTATTTAGTGATGCTGAAGCCAGATTTTCCTATACCATGCTGTAAAACTTGATTAAAAGATAATTAAAACAAAATTATAATTAAAAAATTAAAATGTTTATAAGCTAATGAGGATAATATTTCTGTATAACATTCTATGAAATTAATTAATTGGCTGAACCAGATTTTACATCATTATAGGTGGCAGAGGTAGGAGGCAGTTGGTGTGTTGTATGTTCAGCACCACTTTACTCATTTTTTTTTATTCCCTCTGCAGTTATGTATGCTGTCCTAATTTCTGAAAACAGTTGGACAACGTTTTAAGTTCAAATACATGTTTCTATATTGTTTCCATAAAAAAGAAGCAAAGCATGTTACCATCTTTATGGATGTTCATTGCAGAAGTTAAAATGATTCTTCATTTTACATTCTGAAAAACAGCACCCACAGTGATATGCTTAAATGTTGGGTTTTTTTCATACAATTGATTTGTTTAAGGAACTAAATTAGAGCAAGTTTTAATTTGGGAAAATTTTCTCTCATTTTCTTGACACCTCTGGGTTTTTGTTTGTTTTTCAGGAACTGTAATTGGTGTTGTTATTTACACAGGCAAGGAAACACGAAGTGTAATGAACACATCCAATCCAAAAAATAAGGTAAGTTAGTCTTAGTCTGGAATTGCCAGATCTTGTTTTCAAAAAACTTACAAATAGATCTTCCTAAACCCAAATATCTAAAAGTTTTTACCGTGATGTGTTTCATGTGTGCTTCTGCCTCAGATTTTGGTACGAGTGAATTCTGCTACAGTCTCTTTTTGAAAGTAAAATTATTCTTCCTTTAGCTAGGAGTGTTGTAGGTAGTAATGGGGCATTTGTCTTTGAAGTATCAATGTTCATCTTTAGACTTGCATAATTTGTCTCATGGCTAAATATTAATTTTCACTGCTCCCAGATTATTTTACTGTAAAGTATTTGGCTAAAGGTAGACAGGGGTTTTAAGGAGTGTTTATAACAGACTGCTATAGTTTATTCAGGCTACCAGTGGTGGTAGGACAAGTTAACTGATGTTCCAGTCAGTACCCAGAACACTCTTTCAGGGATTTTTGCAAGTAATTAAAATATTTTCAAGAGATTTTTCTATTGAGAAGATACCAGAAGTTTCAGTGCTTCCCTCTGTACAAGATTCTTTCAGTTCTAAGCAAAGCAAATGGCTCTTCACTTAATCAGTAACGTTTCTAATGTAAGCTGGGGAGCACTCTCAATTTTAAAGAAATAAAACTTCAGCTGTGAGCTGTACCTTACAACCTAAACCTGTGTTTAGTAATAAGATAATTATATTAAGAAAGGAAAAAATTATTGCAAGAGGTTTAGAAAAAAAATCAACTGTGACAGGTTGCCATTTTCACGCCATTCATAATAAGTTGCTCTGAGTAGGAACATCAAGAGTGAAATGATAACACAAATTGCTTGAAGCAGTTATTGCAGTCCCTTGAGTGTATTGATTTGTGTTTCTAATAAAGAGATGCTTTTAAATGTCTCATTGACAGAGACAGGTGATATGTACCATTACCAGGATTAAGATGGCCTTTTATTATTTTAATCTTTGTAACATGCATTTTAAAATAGTAGAGTAAAATGGAACCAGAATGCTTGCAGTGTATGGTTATTTTCTCTTCTACCTGATACAAAGATAAGCCCTTTAGTAACAGAATCTTTCTCTTAAGAATTCTGAACAACTTCTGACTAATAAATAATTCTCATAGGTGTTTGAAATGAAATTATTTAATGTAATAAACTCATAGGGAAGTGTTCATGAGTATGACATGCATTACCTAAATTCAGCAGATTCTGGGGATGTATTAGGCTTTTAGTAAATGTTAAATTTTTTGTATGTGAGTATTTCAACAATAGTATTGGCATGGAGATTTTATCTCTGGACTGAATAACCATGTTTAAAGCAGTAACCAACATTTAACATGGCCAGTAAGGATGAATTTGGAAACTGAAAACAGGAAAACACTTACAGCTCTCACAGCTGAGTAAGTGATAAAATGGAGCACAGTAAAAAAAATAGTTGTCATCATTTTTAAGATGTAGTTTTAGCTGTACCTTTCTGTGGAATCTGCATCTTACTGTCTCATTAACTTCTACCATGGGATGAGATTGGTTTGCATATTTCTGTATGATAAGACACGTGCTGTCTGTAGGTGATATTTTGTGCTAGCGAGCCATGCAGAAGGTCAACAGACAGTACTCAGTTCATTCCTCTTCTTTGTACTCTGGAATCTTCCTGTGTTTTCTCAAGCTTGACAATAATGGGTACATGTTAGGTAGGGTAGGTAGCATTAGGACCCAAAAGGAGGGCAAAGGGAGTCTAAAATAGCCTTTGAGAATAGAAGAGACATTACATTTGAGAGATTAAAGATTTGAACATTAAAAAAAGAAATTTGCATCCAACTTGCTGAAACAAAATTAGAATTGATCAATTGTGCTATTGCTGCAAACTTGAGAGGAAATAAGACTGCAGCTTCTTCTGCTTTAGGGAAGAATTGTTTGAAATACTGTTTGAAACTAATTCTAAATGGCACATTGTCTCTCTCTGCTGCTCTTTGAAAACAAATACAAATAACATTTTAGAGATTTTCCTGTACAGTGTGTTGATACACTCTTGTTGGGAATATAGTTTCAGTGATGCTGGTGTCTTCTTTGTCTGGGAGAAAGCAAACACTGTGATCTATGATCCTCAAATTACACTGTCAAATTGAAACTGGTATGTCCATAAATAAGCAAGAAATACATAGGCTTGACTCTTTTTTCAGTCCTGTCTTCATTGAAATACAGATAAATGCTACAGTTGTATTTTTTGCTGGAGAATAACATTACTGCCATACTTCATACTATAAATTTGTTTTTTTCTAATGGTAGATTTTTAGTTTTCCTTCTTAAGGGTAGATGCTTTTTGAATGAACCAGTATTAAAATTTAGAGATGCAGACCTGCTCTATAAACACTCAGAAAAAGACTAAAACAGAAATAAGTTTAGGGAAACTTGCATAAGAAAAATTGTGAAATTTATGTACCTGTTCAAGCATGGGATTTATCTGTATGTTAAACTTAGAAGGATTTATTGTGTTTGCTGAAGTATTTAGTCATTCAAGCAACAATTTTCTTAACTTAAAGTCAACACTTACTTGTTTTATTACAATTGTAAAAATTGTTTCATTGCCTAAGGATGCAGACACAGTCTGAAAAACACAAAGATAGAGAGCATAGAATTTTCTTAATGGATCAATTCAATATGTTTTTAATTCCAACAATATAAAGAAAAATTATTTCTGGAAAGGTTTAATTTCAGTCTAAAATGATATATGTTCTGTGCTTCAAATAAATGTGGAAGTGGTAACATCAACATTATAGTGTAATGACTCTCTGCATTTTACCTCATTGGCAGTCACATCAGCTTACTCAGGAATGCAGTTCCAGCCTGTAAAGAAAAAAAAAATCAGATTGAATTGTGCTTCTCACAATGCTGTAATCAGTAATCAATCCTATTTGGATAGATATTCTTAAACCTTGGCTTTCTGGATGAAGTTGGACTTGTCAATGCTAAAGGTCATTTATAGGTGTTAATTAACCAAGAGGGAAATTAACAAACTAAGGTTACTTATTTATTTTGTCTGGCATTTTGCAGTGTTCTCATTCATACCTATTTAAAGTGCAGAACAGTTTTTTGTTATCTAAAATTGGAGTTGCTTTTGCAGCTTTGGTCTTCATAGAAAGCAAGACTGTTGGTGCAGCCCTTCTGCAAGTGTGGCCTATTTCCATCAATGGAAACAGATTTTGGGGTTGAAGTTAAAAAACCACAGTATCCTTGGTGGGAGATGGAAATAAATTCAACAGAATGTATTTTGTGTACGAAGATTGACACATTAAAATTAGTTGGACTTTGTAATCTATATACACCCAGAATGTACACAGTAATGCATCAAAATTAGTAGAAATTGTCTTAAATGAAACTCCTGAGAAATCAGTAGCCTCTCTAAAGGAGCCTACAGTATGTAATCTGCCTAGTGTGCTTCAGATTAGTATAAAAATAGTTTTAATGTTGCTAATCCTTACAAGCGGCATTGAAAACACATTTTTCCTCCCTTATTTTACGGCATTCTACATCTGCTGTTAAATTTTAACATCGGAAGTAAAACTTCACAGTAACCATTTAGTGTTCATCAAAATAGTAATATTGTTTTTACCCTAATTCTTAACTAGCCTGAAAGCTAACTACTCTTGTGGTTCCTGCTTTTGTTGCTTGTTTGCTGTTTTGATTTGGGTTTTTTTAACAAATGAAAATCTCTAAAGGGTGGTTACTTCTTTTCTTTTTTGCGTGTATATGTTGCCCTTGGTGATTTGAAAATGACCTTGCTATTCTGGTAAACTGAGACAAAATCATTTTGCTGCTCTCTCTTTCATTCTTTCTCTCCTCCCACAAAATTTCTTCCTGGTATTTTGTGACCAAATTTACTTCTCTGTGTTTAAAAGGTCTTTATCTATACTCTTTCTCCCTTTTTTATGAGGATGATTTTTGAAAAATATTTGGTAAAAAAGGACACCTCTCCCTCTAATTCTTTACTTGGAGTGAAATGGAGTGGCTAGAGCAGATTCATGTGTTCCCAGAAACTGATGCCACTTCACCAGTTTCCCTGTTCAGCATAGCTTTTAGAATAGTCAAAATATATGCTTCTTCTGCCTTGACACATTTTTTTGAACGTCAATAAATTAGGTTGTCCAACATCTTGTTAGTGGCATTAGTAAGCCATTCTTATCTGTTCTGCTCTAAAGGCTTGACATTTCTAAGTCCAATTTGCATTCAGGCCTTCATAAGGCCATTCACTTTTTCCTGCTGCTACACTGTTGCACAAGAGCCCAGTAATTTCGCTTGCATTTTTTTTTTCCTAAATTTATAATTTGATGTTCATAGTCTGAGAAAAATGGCTTTCTCTGGCTGCATGTCTGAAGGGTCAGGGTAAGAGTAGAACAGTGAAAAGTGTTACATGGCTCTTCATGGCAAATGTTAAGGATTTATAAGAAAAATGTTTATGCAGCACTTTTTATTGGAGTATAGTCTGCTATAGTTAATCCTCATAAAAACTTCTCTTTGTATTGGATAAAACTGAGAAAGCTGTCATGTAGAGGTATTATGTAGTCCCCATACTTAGTTTGTCCCCTGACGCAGAGCTTCTGTCCAAGAAAGTGCTTAACTACCAGCTTTCCCATGAAGTATGAGAATCCCTCTCTTTGTGTATGGGAGAATTTGTGGGATCAGGCCACAGGGAAATACATTTAATGTAGTGTTGTTGATGCTCTTCTCTCCATGTGCTGTCATCTCTGAGCAAAGGAAGGAGAGTAGCACCTTGAAAAGCCTAGTGTCTCAGCAAGAAGGATGGAACAGTGTTAGTAAGGAGGAAGACAAAAGGTATTTTTCTTTAAAAGTTTGGAAAGAAAGGGCTAAATGGCAGAGGAGGCACCTTTGTTGTTCCAAAATTAGAACATAGGAATGTTGATGCTTGGGAACAGTCAACAGTGTTTTGGCAAACCAAAGAAAAAAATTGTGTGTCCTTTACTCTGAGACAGAGAGAATATCTACCTACTATAATTATCTTTAAGACCATTAACTGAGATAGCAAGAGTGTCAAAGTGGGAATTCCAATCCTTAGATGACTAGTATGGAAAAAGCATAATTCCAGATAAAGGAGCTGAGGTTTTCCATTTTCTTTGATGTATATATAAAACTGGAAGAATGCTAAATTTATACCATGACTTTAGGATAATAAGAAAACAGTAAGACTGAAAGTCTTGATTGACTTCCTTGAGTGTATTTGTAGACAGAAATCACTTCATGCAAACAGTCTGTTGTGCTGGGGGATTTAGTACACTCGTGTATTTTATTTACAGCATGCTGCTTCTTTTCAGAGACTTGGTGGGGCCCTTTTATCCACATTAGCAATGTTTTTCAAGTAGTGATATATATTTTTTTATTCTCTTCTTTACATTGGTCTCCTCAAAAGAAATAAAATGGTAGTATACAAATGGGAAGCTGAGGCACAATAGATAAAGGAAGTGGGGTGGGGGGAAAGCAGAAGAGCCACAAAAGAAACAGGAACTGAGAGTGGTCAGTTTGAGGTATTCAACTTCATTTCTCATCCAAGGTAGCTGAATGTTTTACAGTACTCTTAGGTTTCCAAATCTACTAATTTTCCATTTGTGTACACATGATGCGTGTGGGATGGTGTGCACATGATGCCTGTAGCCTTAAAGTTGATCCTAATGTATTTTCTTTGGCATCTCAAAAATACTTGATCACCACTTGCTTATCTACCTTGCTGTTACATCCTTGAGCTAGAGAAGTTGTTCCATGATGTGGCCTGCTATCAATTCACAAGTTAAAGTTACAGAATAACCTATGTCCTAACTTCTTATTTGTACTGAAACCAGCAATTAAACATATCATGGAATCGATATACCAAGGCAAGTGATAGGTCTTTTCTGGCTGCATGTAAGTTGTGTGATACACTCTGTTGCTGTGTGGTGCCTGAGGCACTCAGTGCTGCACAAGGACTAGACTGAAGAGGTTGGCTGTGCTGTGCTGTGGTACTGCTGCTTGGGACATGGATGTTGAATCACTGTCCTCTTTCAGTTGGTGCCACTTTGTGTTTGCAATCCTACTGTAAGGCAAAATATATGCAACAATACAGAGTTTAGTTCTAAACAAAATCATTGCTATACAACAATTTACAGAACAAGCGAGGGAATGTCTCTGGTGGTGAGAGAGAATTCTCACTGTACTCTGGGTAAACTTCCGAGTTTACTGTGTATTTTAGAGTTCATGCCAAATTTTCCCACTGATTTTGCAAAACCACATAATTATTTCACAGCTGCAAAATTCCTACAATGTTAAATTCGTTCCCTTATTATAAGGCTGTAGAAGGATAAAAATTGATACGTGCCAGAATGTGAATGATGAGCCACAAGCCATGTCTAACTTGGGAGTCCTAAATTCTTGTGATTTTCATCAAGAATCTTAGTTGATGTTCTGTGATCTCTCTCTTCCTATTTTAGAGACTCCCATTAAAAAGTTGCTTGGATTTTGTCATCTTAGTATTTTTAGAACATGTGTAGGTTAGAATTTGTCTCAGTTGTTCAATGTAATCTCACACTGGTGTTTAAGGAAGGATCAGTGTGGAGTATACCATTTCTGAAGTACTCTATTAAAATTGACTTCACAAAATAGTCAGAAAAATTCTTAAAATGGATCAAGTTATGGAATAGCAACAGCCTGCTATTCAGCTTATTCACCAGAAATTACATGTGTTTTATCTGTGGCAATCTAGGCTAAAATGAATTATTTGTGGTAAAATAAAGACATCCTAGGAAATGTTGTCATTCTGCAGGAGACATTCCAGTGTGAAAGGGAGATTCCCTGCACATTTGGCTTGTGTGAAAGGAATATCCCAGTAAGCTCTTGAATAAGCAGACCCTGATGGTGTTTTCATCTCAGCTGCTGCCTCCACTGCTGCTAATCAGCTGAGGGAGTTTGCTTTTACCTTTACATTCCTTCTTATGGCTTTGTTGCCATTCAGAATTTAATCAAGCCCTTGGCAAAATGCAGCTGCTGGGAGTGGAGAGGGTAAGGGCAAAGGGCACAGCCTCTCAGAGGGGACATGGGACCTCATCCCATGGCTTAGAACTGCAGCGCTTTTGGAATGCTCCACCTGCGATGCCTTGCTTGGCAGTGAGCAAGCCAGAGTGGTGGCAACCACAATAGTGATGCTGTGGAAGGAGGCTGTTGTGTGTTTCCCTACATTAAGGTTATGTTCTGTGCACTGGGTTTATTCATGAGAATAATGTACCACAGTCAGCACTTTCTTTGTGGATTTTTTTTCCTTATTGAGTGTATTTTATTGGAAGTCTGAAACCTTATTTTTGGAATTACTTTTTCTTTAGTTAAGATCTATGAAAACACATTTCTGAAAGGTA
This sequence comes from Zosterops lateralis, assembly GCF_965231275.1. Classification (NCBI taxonomy): domain Eukaryota; kingdom Metazoa; phylum Chordata; class Aves; order Passeriformes; family Zosteropidae; genus Zosterops; species Zosterops lateralis. Next base: position 59,090,914 of record NC_139762.1, on the reverse strand, counting down.
CGGTTCCAAAAACTTGATGCTGCAACTGTATAGAAAGTCAGGTGTTCCTAAGGCCCTTATGAACTCTAATTGTTATGAGGAGAAGCCTATATAATTTGTCTTTTGCATAATTTTCATGATTTCCGCAATTGTTCTCATGTTTTTCTGAATAAGCCTAATTTTTTCCAATATGGAAAGGAACTATATAATAAGGAATAGAGATACTAGTTTTAGTGATGGGTAAGTTCAAAGTATATTGATTATTATTTTTTACAATTATTATGAAAGAGGGATGTCCTAAATGTCAGAAACTAGGATGCTTAAGACCTGCAGACCATTCTTAGAATAGATGCTCATTGGATTTTCACAACTTTTATTTGGATGCTTTACAAGCATTAATTATTGTTTACTGTTATGATTGGATAGCCTTCTCTTTGTGTAAAGCAAGTATAAGAAAACATCTTTTGAGGTTTTCATTTATGTGACTCAATAATTCATGCAGCTGAAGTCTCATGTATTTCTCTAATTACTGGAGGCTAAGAAACCATCATGATTCATGTGACTTGAAATCTTAGTCTACAGTGATGGATATCTAGAGGGAAAGGAAAGTTCTCTCCATATCAGGACATAGCATTTGTTTTGATGTAGCTGAACATAGTGATCATAACTAAGATAATTTACTAAGTTGTGTTTGCACGCTTGAAGTAACAAACTTGTCATATTCTTAACAAATACTGTCTTTGCCCTTCTTTTTTACCTCAGTTCAGAGAGCAAGCCTGTGGATACATTTAGTATTAAAATCAGCATTCCAGCTTGTACCAGATGAAAATAATGTGGGTTAGATTGTAGATTTGTTTGTAAAGAGTGGATTGCTGTTCATATTCTTGAAGCTCATTCCCTTCCCATCATATCTTTTGGAATGTATCCCAAAATACTGTTTATACAAAACAGCATTCAGTTTCATTTCTTTTATGATTTGGAGACACTGTGGAATCTTTTCTTAATCTCATAGTCTCCAAGGAATACACTCAAATATTTTCTTTTATAAAAGCAAAGATAGATGACTTGTGACTCAGCTAAAGAAAGAAAATGAGATTCTTACTGATGCCTACTGTGTTTGAGGGATAGGCCTTTTTTTTTCCCTGCCTATCACATAGAGCTCTTTCTAGTCTAAGTTTGACAGTGGTCGGACAGTTGTTTATTTCAGGTTTTTGGAAAGAACTGTTGAAAAACTTTTTGATTCAGTTTGTTTTGATTTGGTCTATGGAAGAGATTCAGCCAGCACCAGTCCTCTGCTTTGTGTTCAATATACCTTTCTTCTGACTACCTTCCCCCTTTGCCTTGGTCTGCTTCTCCACCCTGTTACTCTGGTCTAATACTTATACTAGTTCCATCTGCTCCTTTCTTTCATCTCTTCACACATGCTTGCTTTTTTCTAACAGTGTAGTACATTTGTGAAGAAGAAAGTTTAAGCCTTTGATAAGATTAAATTATCAAATAATAATCTGTCACAACTTGTTTACCTTGAGAAATGCTGTCTTGGTTAGTGTGCACTCATTTTGCAATGATAAAAGATCATGATCCTGGTTCACCTCTTCAGCTCTTATCTGCATCTTTCCATGGGTTCCTTCCTCCTTAGCCTATCCAGCCCTGTCACCTTCCTTTTAAAGCTACTTTCATTGCAACTCATGTATCTTTCATCTGCTCTGCTATCGAGTTGTTGGCTTCAACTTGTGAATGTATGGTTGATTTTTTAACAGTTTTATGCATGGGAAGAGATTCCCCATAAGTAGCTGAGTAGCCTTTTTGTTGACCTTATCTATTATATACTTTGGAAATCCCAAGAGGTTCTCTGGCTGTACGTCCACCTCTTATTCTCACTTCTGGGGTTTTGTTTCAGCTATTACTGTATCATTACTTTCTCCTTTGCTCTCAAATCAATTCGTCTGTTCCTTGGCTTGTTGAGGTAGTTCATGCAGTACCTAGTAAAGAGCTGTACTCCATCTAAGGGGATCTCTCTCTCTCGATTTGCTGCTAAAAAAAGTTGAAGCAAATTTGTGTGTATTTATAAATTTGGAGGTTGTGAGAATTAATTTTTGCAAGTGAGATATACCTAATTGTGTCTGTGCTGTGAATCAGTACTTTCAAGGGTACTGGAAGTATGGAAGTATACAGAAGTATGGAGAGGGTACCCATTAAAGTATTGTATTGTATTTCCTGTGTGAATCTTTTCCTGGCCTTTTTTTCCTCTTGCATTGAAGGCATGTATTCAGTCATTATCTTACTCTTGCACTGAAAAAAAAGTGTGTTTATGTAGCCCCTCCTTTGGGACACAGGTTTGAATCGTTTAGCAAATACATTAGCTGATGTTCCTACTAGTTTTGTAATGACTCTCCCCATTGTGAGGTTAAGATATGCTCTGTATGCACTGTTTTATTTTTAAATGTATTTAATTCTGTAAACACTAGGTGAGCTTTTAATGCCTTGCATAATATTTTATATTCTATTTTGACCGTCCAATTTTCTTTGAGAACCTGAATAATTTATTTCTAACTACTGAAGAGTTTTATAGTTCTACTACACAACAGTTTCCTTGTGGAAGGTCTGCTAGCTTCCAATGACCCTTAGCTGCCATCTGGTACAAATTCAAAGTGCTTCTGTCATCTGCTGCTAATTGCTGTCACCTGCATATTGCAGCCACTGAGCAACTTGGAGTGCAGTAAAGCAGGAGGCATACTGCTTTGTATAGCTGCAATCTATCCATAATACCCATGATTTCTTTATTAATATTAATTTAATAATAAAAAGTACATGCCTCATGAAATGGTATGAATTAATATAAATGACATTTCATGTTTATTTTAGTAACTTTCAGGGTTTAATCTGACATTCAAAAATGTGTGTAGATTTGGATTATAAATATATTTATTATTTCAGTATTCTTCAGCCTGTTTATTCTGCTGAGATTGTTCAAACTGAATCTTACAGAAGAGTTCTTTAATCTTTTTTGTAAGCTGATAAGCTTTAGTCAGGGCACTAGCCTACAGCACCATATTATATTAATGTATTTTACTTGTAATTTAGAGAACAAGAAGAATATCCTGATCTGAAGGCTAAACTGTCCCCTGTGGCACTCGCACAGCTGATAATCGTGAACTAGAAAGATGTGTATATCAAATAGTTTACAAAATGAAGCCAGCTGTGTTTCCCTACATACTGTGGCTTCCTGACATGCATCATTAAACCTTATTAGCTACTTCCTTTTACAAAGATTCTTGTAGTCTTGAACATTGCATATTAACATTTTCTGCCCCTCCAACTGGAAATTATTTGCTTTATTGTAGAGTGTCAACTTGCTCTAGTTTCTGATATGCGTTCTAATTGGTACTTTAGAGTATAATCATAGTGAAATACCACTCTGTGCATTTCTTTATTTGGAAAATTAATACAGACCTTTTCACTTCATCTGTCAATCTGTGCAACTTTTCACACAATTCCCAACTGTTGGGGTTGCTTGCAAACCATTAAGTATGAAATGGTTCATAAAATGTCTTTAAGAATATAAACACAAAAAGAAGGAGTTGACTTTTATGGTAAGGTTTTTGTTGTTGTTGCTTGCTTAATAGAAATAAAGCTATTTCAGCTGATAAATTTAATGATGTAAAAACCCTCAAAAATGTAGTCATATTATAAAGTTAATTTTTGTTGCTCAGATGAAGCTTTTTTTAGTAAAAGCATCATTCTGCACACATGCACACACACATCATTTGATTGCTGAATTCTGATGAGGAAATTCAGCTCGTAAACCTTAGGAAAGCAAAATTTTTGAAATATTAGTCTCTCTGTGGGTAAAAACAGATTTGGAATTAAGTACAAAAATCATAATATTTATTGTGTATGTGCATTTGTGCATATTTATAGCTCTTTTGTATATATGGAAAATATTATTCCAGAACTTTGTTTGTTTGTATGATCCCAAGAAAAATTTCAAAGCAACATGTTCTGTTAATTGTCTCGAAACATATTTTGTGTTTATTTTAGGACAGAAGGCACTAGTAATACAGACATTATATAGATTATGAATAACATGTAACTGTATAAAGGAAAAAAATAAGAACCATACTAAAAGCCTTTCTGTTGATATTTGTCATCTAAAAAGTTTGATATTTGTTTTAGAAGGACAATTTTATTTATAAACACATTAGTGCATTAAAATTGAGCTAGAAATTCTTTCTACCACGTATTTGAGTCTGAAAATTGATGGTTTTAGGTAATACTAGTAAGAAGTTGCATGTCAAATCTTATCTAGAAGTCTTCATTGAGAAGGTTTATTTTTTCTGTGCCTTATAAATGGTTGTGGGCATTTGCTCTAGATTTCTTTTGGGTATTTCTACTCAGACTTGAAGAAAGCTCTCGCCTTTCTTTGGCATTTTATCCTATATTCTCACATTTAATTAATCTTTTAGGAGACTTTCAGTTTGGGATAAAATGAAATTGTGAAATTTTAATATAAACTTAGACTTTCTGGGTTCTTGGCTTCATTTATTTAATTATATTCTTAATGGAAAAATTGACATGTGTTTTGATAACCTTAGCTCTGACCTCCCTTACCTCAGCCCTGTGTGACATTAAACTCATTACAAAATGTAATAATCTCTGCTAATAGCTTAATCTAGATAGTCTATGAGGAGATGAGTTACTAACACCTTATTTTGAATGTGGGGTAAGGAAATGTTGGATTTGTGTAGGTATACATTTTCCAGTATTCAATTTCAAAGATGTCTTTGAAAAAACTGTAAGATTCTCATACTATTTATGAAATATTATTAAACATAGTGTGCCATATATAAAACCCACAAATTCAGTCCCCACTACGAAAATACTACATTTGTGCAGTTTGCTATTGAAAAAGTTATTTAGACCAGTCAGGCACATGATCTGAATTGTAGATATAATACTATTCCCAAAATTTATGCAAATTAAAGAGCTAGCTGTGGCTGTCAATTTGTTAGGTCGCTTTTGTAATTGGTTTTTTTGGGGTGGTTTTTTGTTTTGTTTCATTTTGTTTTTTGTTTTTTTTAAACATATATCTCATATATCTGAAAATTTTGTATTTATTTATTTATATGCAAATTTTACACAATAAAAGTTTTGGAACCAGTTTAACCTGTGCTAATTTTACAGTTATTTTGGTACAGCTAATTATCTTCATCTGTGAGACAGTAAATAACGTCTTTTTAACCTACTCAGAGATGAAAAAATGCCATCTCCATTGAGTGTGCTTTAGTAACAGTGGGTAATGTATAAAGCTGCTTATTCTGTATTCTGACCCTTGAAAAACCTGATTACATGGCAGCATTTGTAGAAAAGTCTTGAGTTGAAGCCGATGATGGCCGAGCTTGAAGAAGATAAAACAAGCACTGTAAAGGGTACATATGAAACATAAATCTGAAGATGGTGTTCCAGTGTAAAACCCAGCACCTCTAAATCCTGCTCTTCTCCCACCCCCGAGAATTCCATGTCTTAGCAATATTGATCACATATAAGAAGGATTGCGAGTGCTTAGAAACTCTAAATGTCTTCTGTGCTGTGTACCTAGAGTTTTTAGTTTGAAAAAAACAAACAAACAAACAAAAAAAACCCCACAGTGAATTAGAGTTTCACTGTGTAAATTCTTTTGGTTGCTGAAGTTTTAGTTATCTTGCATTACTGATATTCTAAATTGATGGGTGGTCTTGAGAAAATGCTTTCAACTGGTAGCTTTTAATAGGAGGAGAGTATGTTTGTAATACAGCACAGTCCCTGTATGGATACCGGAATTTAAGGGGCTGTTAACCTTTTCGATTTCTTCATGTGCTCTGTACACGTTTTCATCATTCGCGGTTTTGACAAATACGTGGCTAAGTCGGGGAACATATGGTCGCACAGCATCTGACTAGTGCTGCCTTAAGGTGCCAGACTGTGACTGTGTGAAGGTGTATGGAGTGTAACGTTGTGCGGAGAGGAAAGAGAACAGTCTGAGCGCACAATCCCAAGTGTCAGAGCCGAGTAATTAACTGGGAGCGTTTCCCGCAGAAGGCGCCGCTGCCGGGCGGGCGCGGGCGCCCTCTGCTGACCAAAGCGCGCACGGCAGCGCTGCCGCCCCGGCCTCCCTCCGCCCTCGGGCAAACCGGGGCAAAAGCCAAATACCCACGGCTCGCTTCCAGTGCTCTGCGGAAAGGCTCATTCTATGTACAGTTATCAGATTGAAGAATACTTAGAGACAGTGTAGTGTAGTTTACCAAACCGCAAAAGTGTTAATGAAAGCCAGAGTTACGTTCAGCAGGATATTAAGAGTGAGTCGTGTTCAGTTTCTCTCATTGGGATCGTTTGAAACAGAATGTTTTACTACAGAGTAAATCGTTGGCATTCAGGTAAACCAGTGTACAGTTGAAAAAGAAGACACACTTAGGAAGGTTATGAAATCTGTGACTAGCATCTGACAAAACTAGTGCCTTACTTCAAACAACTGAGCCCTGTTGAAGTGCAGTTGTGGAAATAGCTCACTTACAGTTTTCGTTGCAGTAGGCACCTAGAGAAAGCTGAGCACCTCTAAAATCCTGGAGAGGACTCTCGAGCTTCAGTTTGAGTATCCAGACTCAGATCATCTTGAGTCTGGAAAAGGCAACAATATAAAATAGATGCATAAATGAGGCAGAAAGAACAGTGTGAGTCCTCCTTTCTTCTTCCTTTTTTTTTTTTTTTTTTTTTTTTTTTTTTTTTTTTTTTTTTTTTTTTTATTAGCATATTTCTCTTTACAAAAGGGAATTCTACTTCCAAAATGATTTTAGTTTATTTCAAAGCACATAAATATTCATTTATGAATACTGTGTTAAAGTAAAAGCAGGCAAGTCAGAAGGGTAATTGCAAAATATAATAAAAGTATTCTGCTTTTAAGAGAAGTTAAACCTCTGATTTTGAAAATGCATCAAAACACTACAGAAATGTACTTGCGCTTTTTTTTCATTGGACAATGACCTGTATTTCTTCTTGAGTTTTAAAATTTCTGCTGTTTTCAATGCCTGTGCATTGGAGATGGACTGATTTAGGTAAGAATACAGAGAAGCAATTGTAATTTGTTTCTTTGGGGATAAAATTAACACTAAATATCTCAAATTATTTGTTGAAATCAGTGTAGAAATGATGTAATTCAGTTCCATAAAACCGCAGTATTGACATGATACCAAATATTTCAGTTTGCTCAAAGGCTGCATGAAGGATGAATTTTTTTTGCCAAAGGTAAGACAGAAAATGTTACTGGAATCAAATGAACTATTTTCTCGTAATTACTTCTACATAAGTCAAGTGGCGTGGACTAAATAAGTAAAGTTTATTTCAGTTTTATGAACTTAAGTAGACCAGTCCTCCCCCTGCATTATTGCTCAATTCTAAAATGAATAAAACCTGTAAAAGGTTTTTAGTGATTCAGAAAATGTTTTCAAGGTTTCATTGTTGCTCTTGCAGCTAAACCAGTGATGAGACCATGTTTGAAAATTTACATCAGTAAAAGCAATGATAGATGCCTTTTTTTACTAAATGGTCACTTAATATATTTTTGTGTTTTGTTTGCCTTTCCCACCTTTGAATCTACTGATTAAAAGAATGGAAAAGATATTGATTCAACAGTGTACCATACTGTATGCAAGAATTGGTAGGTTTGACAGTAATCAGGTCTGTAGAGAAATATATTTGTGCAGACCATTGCATTAGTACAGGGAATTAAGGCAAGATACTTGCTAAACATGAATTTACTTCTTTTGATTCATAATTATATTAGCTTAATGTGGTTACCTGGATTGCTGAACAGTCAAGACTTTGAATCATAGGAATTAGGAGACTTAGGAAACAGGAAACATTTACAGATTCCAAAGTTGCTCTTTGTGGTTTTAGTGTCAAAGATTAAGGTAGATAGATAAGGATACATTCCCTTATTAGCCTTTAAAAATAGGTTAGTAATCTGTTATTCCTAGGGACTATAGGGAGGGTTTAACAGATTATTGAAGCCATGACAGTTTGAATAAATGCAGCTGACTGTATAGTATAATCTATATAATTTTTCTTATAAATGATGGAATACTACTAATCTTTTTTGTTAGGCAAACCTTGTTTTTGTCATCCTGCATCTGAAAGATATATTATTTGAATTTTAGTATTTTTAAATATTTACTGTTACATACCTTTTACATCTTAGTCTAATCTACAATTAATAGAAACATATATAATATACTGGTATTCAAGGCATAATAAATTAATTTCAGAGCATGAATTAAGGATAGGAAAAAATTTTTATGTTTATGGTGCAAATTAAAACCCAAGTCCCTCTCAAACATGCATACCATGAAATTTCATTGTAGTCAATGTAGTGTTTGGCAGTGCAGAACCAGGCTGATTACTGAAATATAATTACCTTTGTGGAGGAATTTGGTTGCAGGGAGAAGTCTGTCCTAAGACTGTGCCGTAATACTTCAATAGTATTAAAGTAGGGCACTTAAAGGCTATTCATGAGCAATTATTTCTAACGCACTTTTAACTGTAATTGAATAAAAAATGGCTGCACTAGACTATTTTGAGAAATCTTTTCCATTTTATAACATTTAATTATCAAATTTTGCATTTCAGTATTCTAGCATTTTAAAAGTTCTCATTTTCAAAGTAATATAAATTTTATATGCTAAAAGAATTATTCTATTGCTACAAAAATAGCTTCAGAGGATAACCTTTCCTAAAAGTTAAGCATCTAGGACAGGAATAGCAATATTGTTGTTCAGATTGTATTTCAGTAACCAGAAGAGTTCTTGTTGTTTTCAACTTTTTAATTACATAAAGATTTTTCTCGTAAGATAATGAATTATACCTTGTGGCCCAAAATGTGAAGTGTAGACTTTGAATCATTCCCTCATTCAAAAATGAAGTATTTTAAAAACTTGCCAGCTTTTTTACCATGCAAGTAGACAATTGATGGCATAAGCCATTACTTTATTGAGAACCATTAGCTATTTAAAACTCTGTGCATAAATTAAAGAGGAGCTAAATGGATTTGCGGTTGTTGCCATTAGTAGCATTTTAAATTATACAGGCAATTATTGTGTTCATTTTCATTATCGTAGAGCAGCCCCTTTGCAAAACTATTGTGGTTTTCTTAGACATTATGTACAAATTTTCCCTTGGAGATTAAAATTTCCAGTGGTGTGTTTAATTTTGTTAAGTTGTTTCAAATAGAACAAATATTATGACAAGTAGAAGAAAATTTGTTTTACTAATATGGGAAGTAGCAATAAACGTGGAAAATTACTCCAATTCTTAATTCATCTATTTCTAATATTTTCATTGTTATTCTAGTTACTGTTTCGTAGAGAAAAGAAATAGCTTTTGTAAGATGGCATATTTTACAAATGCTTTGATAAAATCATGGTATAGTTAAAATGAAGTTTATCCACTTTTCCAATATTCAGATGAATTTTAGAGAATATTAGGGAATTTCTACATAAAATTTATCTGGATAGTTCAAGAGTGTTTCATTTGTTGACTGCAGAAATTGTTTAAGTGTGAAGGCACAGAATTAACCTAATTAGGTGTCTTTTAGTACATTGGAGTAACTAGTTTTAGAGAAATGGAGAATGCATTTCTATTAAAACTTACTTTCTTTGTGTGCCTTCTTAAATAGGATTCTGCAATTGCTTTCACATACTATAGTACATAAAAATATTGTATTTTACTATGGCCAATAGCATGATCTATATTAAAAAGAATGGTATTATTAAAAAGAATGGTATTATTAATAGGAAATCAAGTGTTCTTGAGCAAAAGATTTATTGTGTGAAAAATTTTTCAGCATCAACTTTTTTATCATCATAAAACCTCTCCAAACACATTTTTGTTCAGTCCCAAACTTAAATTCACATCTGTCATCATCAATTGGAAAGGTATTAATGCATTGAGTTAGCTATATATCAGTATGCATTGGACTAAATTTAATGTTTCTGTCCTAAAAGTGGCATTCTTTCCACAGAAGCTCTTTATTCATTTCTGTTCTGGGGTGGGGTTTTTATGGGGGGTGGAGAGGGGAGAGATAGGCTTTCACTACCATGATGCAGGGAAAAAAAAGTGTGAGGTGGTAGTTATGCATATTGCAAGACAGTGATTCTTTATTTTATTACAAAAAAAGACCAACTCTAGAAGGCCAGATTAAATCATTCCTTTCACTTTTTAATGGGATTTGGATGAATAGAGTAAAATATGCACTTTGCATTCATTGATAGCATCTTTAGGTTGAGGTAATTGAGTCTTTTTTCCCTGACTGAATGAATAATGACTTCATCTGATCCTCAGCGAGGCCTGAAACTTAGGCTGCCTTTGTCAACGCAAAAAGATCTGGGCTTTGAAACATGCTCTACTTCCCTGGCTTCATTTTTCTTCATTTTAATCCAAAAACCTATTTTTCTCAATAATTCAAGCATAAACTATGTAGTAGTTGAAGCAGCGGAAATTGCAAGATATTTGTCCTCGTTGTGCTGCTTTTTAAATGCAGCTGATAAATCAGCCGCTGTGGTCTTCAGCTGCCTGGTTCTCTAGGGAAGGGACAGCCCATGTGTAAGCAAGATTGCTGGAATTTTTAAGAACTATATTTAAAGTGCTTCTTTTGCAGACTGTTTGTTATCTAAGGAAGTGTTATGTTTTACTGGTCTTAGTGGCAAGACTTGGAGATAAAAGGGGCATCTGTGATGGGGCCTAGGAAACTCTTCCTGGCGTAGTTTTCCCACATATTTTACTGACTACTAGAGCATCCCTAAAAGTGGAGTAAAAATACCCTGGCTTACATCATACATTATTTAAATGGTGAGAGTCTTAGTTACATAGCTTAAATATATTTTTTTCATGAGAAACAGTGGATGATAGTTTCTCCTAATGTTTTACTTAAAATGTTTTAAATCAAATACCTTTTTATTCATGTGAAGTTGAAGCTCTGTTTCACTATATTGGTTTGAAAATGGATATTCCACTTGATTGTTGCTTTTATTATTATATTGGGTAAGTGAAAGCTTTATACAATTAAAAAAATAATTTCTGTGGCATTGGTTCAAATTTACAGAGTGGGATGAGAGCACAGTGACAAGTTGCAGTGCACTTGTCATATGAATGAGAAGTCACAGGCTCCATCCCATGCACCTATTGGTTCTTGATTGTGCCTCTTGGAATCTTGAGCAGGGATTTGATCTTCTAGAAATCAGTGAGCTTCTCTAGAAATATAATACACAGTGCCAGTATTTTTGCTGCATGCATGACGGAAGAAAATTGTCCCTGCTCATTTATTCATCTGTAACAGGCTTTCTTCCTTGCCCTTCTGTATTCCTGTCCTAGAACAAGGAATGAAGAAGGAATGTGTCAGACTTGAAGGCATTCAAAAGGCTTGGCTGGGACAGTTCACATTGGTTCTGGGAATTGTTATTTCCACAAAACCAGGGAATAGCTTTTGTTTGTGAGCATAGGAATAACAATCAATGCAATTATCAAAATTCAGTTGTTACACATGCATGGATTTTTAGTGGGTAGAAATAACCAAAGCAAATAATCGCTAGTTGTTTGCATTGCAGAAGCATAAATTTAAGAAAACCTCCTGTCTAACTCGATTTCTTTTTCTTCCTCCAGGTTGGTTTGCTGGACCTGGAGCTGAATCAACTGACCAAAGCACTGTTTTTGGCTTTAGTTGCACTATCAGTTGTTATGGTAACTTTGCAAGGATTTGTAGGCCCTTGGTATCGCAACCTTTTCCGATTCCTCCTCCTGTTTTCCTATATCATCCCAATCAGGTATGTATAAGAATGAAAGCAAAATACAGTTGTCTAATTTCACTGTATGTGGCTTTCTTGAAATTTATACTTGCTTCTCATTGCAAAGGAAATTGATCTTATCAGGAAGCTGAAGGAGAAGGTGCCAACAAATCTGCTGATTCTTGAAGGATCACTGTACAGAAAACAATACTGTTGTATTTTTTTTTTTGTATAATGTTAATCTTCCTGGAGTAATCAGGATATCTAATCCTTTGCTAGCATAAATGTATTAATAAGGATACAATGCTGGTATATGAGAAAGTGGTTTCAGGAAGCATCCAGTTGAATGAACTGCTAGACACATTATGGAATTTTATTTTTAATGCCTTAAATACTAAAAATGTTCCGTTTCTCTGGTTAAAATACAGATGTTTTATCCCAGTAATGATTAATTTAAATTGGATGACTGAATAATGTAAGTGCTCTTTTACAATGAGAGGAGTTTTAACATGTGTAACCAAGTAGAGACTTGCCCTGAATTAATTAATTCATTAAGCATGAGTACTGTATATTCAAATTGCAGATAAACTGGAACACGAAATAATATCCATGTGTGTAATCAAGTCTTCTGTAGACACAGAAATGAGAACACTGACTCTGAAATTAATTCTTTTCTTTGCATGGGTATTGCCTTTGGAATATGGAAATACTGTTTCCTGTTAAAATACCTAGTGTTTAGATTAAGGTAATTGTTAATTTTAGATCCTCTTGAACTGTTCAGTTTGAGATACATTATTCAGTAAGCCCAGTGATTGGCCAGAGTTAGCAGCATCTAAACTATAGCTAGATTTAAGACCTGTCCCCTCAGGCACACACACAATATATAAGTTCACGTAGTAAAGAAAAGAGAAGTAACAAGGGGATTTCATTAGGCCTCTTAATCTAAGCTTACATTACTTACATGTTACTGTGATAACATTTTTTAAGTACATGTCTGTGTGAAGGAAATTGTATTATATTTGAGCAATGGGATACTCAGGAAGCCTCTGCCTTAACATTTTATAACTTAAAGGACTTTATTTATATAGTACTTTCGTGTTGCAAGAGAAACTGATTTAGAGGGAAGTTGAACGATAAGGTTCTGGCAAATCCACTGGAACCACAATTTTGGCATATCTTTCTAAACACTGTCACTGTCATAACTCCTTTACTGCTTGCATGATGCTATTCAGTCATGTTGCCATCTCCCCCCTACACACAACAGTTAATGAGTATTAAGCAATTTATCCATGTGAAGAGGCTAAAAGGCCTCCAGATGGTTAAGTCTGTTTTACTGAGAGATGCACTTTAAAACTTCCAGGGGAGGGGAAAAAAGAGCTAAGGGTATAAAGGATCACTTCTAACTAAAGGATAACTTTTAACCGTTTTAATATCTTGTTATCTGGATGCCAGAGGATTAATGCCATATAGGTGTTACAAGTAAATTTTACTCTATATTGAAAGTTCAACATATGCTATTGAAAAAACATGTTCACTGAGCAGCTCATTGTCAATGTAAGGGTTGTTTAGTGGACTTGTAGAATAGCTTTCCTCCAAAATTAATTTTTAGCATGCATCTAATACAATTTACAGTTGTTTGTGGGAGATAATATAAAAACTAAATATAAAAACTAAAAGTAATAGAGAAAATAAAAGTAAAAGTATTAGTATTGGTTTCATTCATCAGAAAGAAATTTATCAGAGAATGCTTTTCTCCTTAGAGTTTTATCTGTTTCTGTATCAAATTTTCTTCAACTCGAATCTTCATAAATGCAGGGTGGCTTCCCACACTGATAGCAAAATGAACAACTCAATCCTGCTGCTGCTCAACTATGACTACACTTCCCTTCCTCTCTTCTGTACATTAAGCATGGAAATGACTTAATTTTTAGGCTGTGTTTTAAATGTAAACTCTCAAAGATGAAAATTACAAAGCAAATTAAATTGAAGCACCAGGTGTTGTATCCTCCCATTATTTTTAAAATATCTACATGGGGGAAATAATGAACTTACAGACCTAAACGAAATGTCAGAGATTAGGATTCACTGGTAGAGGCAAAGCATATCTGGGCTCAGGCACACATGAAATGTGTTGCTTGATAGTTTTAGAGGATTCAGGAAGTTTCTAATTGTGGAGCTTTTTTGCCGTTCTGTTTGGCCATTGGTTTGCAGAGCAAGGAAAATTCCAGGTGTGCAATAGAAATAGTTTTTCATGGCTAGATGTGTTTGGTGAAGAGCATCAGGAAGATAATGATAGAGTTAGTAGAGTTTAACTGATCTCTGTGCAGCCTCTCCTTTAATTAATAGGTCCTTCAGGTGCTTCAGAAAGAAGCTGGTTCAGCTGCATCCTAAATACTCATCTAGATCGATGTTGCTTCACTCTGTGCAGGGTATTACTGTGGGGCATGTAAGACTTAAGAAGTATAAACATAAAACAACTGTAAAAAAACTCCAACAGTACAGCAAAATAAAAGCCACCCCAACAAGCAACACTTACCCACCCCTTGCCTCCAAAAAAATCATCCTCCAACATTGCACATGTTCTGTGGTGCACAAGGAATCAAGAAAAATGGAGAAAAAGTAGTAATAAACAGATATCGAAAGCTTAGGCCATCTTAAAACTGTTTGTAAGTTAGAATCATTATGCATAAAATGTTTTGAACAGCCTCACACTCCCAGGAATGTTTGGCCCTTAAAAGTTTTTCTGTCATTGATAGTTTTTTTCTTTACTACATGAACTTTTTCCATATGGAGAAAGCATAGCCCAGGGAGCCTCCCTGGGCAATCTGCTGCCCTAAAAAGTCAAGCTATTTTAATTTCTTAAGATTTATCAGGGAACGAGGATATAAAGCATGTCCTTGACAGACTGTCCAAAACAAAATAAATCTCTCTAGGATTATCTTCACCTATTATCTGTTTTTGTCCATGTTCCTCAGCATTTTTAGGCTTTTTTTTAGTTGGCTCTTACCAACTAGACTGTATCACCTAGTGCAGTTGTCACATAGCAAGCTAGCAGGGAGCATGAGTCCTCAGGTGTGTCCATGCTGCTACTCTTTGTGATACGAGTGTGCAAGTTCTTAAGTCTGTGATGTCACCTTTACTTTTTTAATACAGTGCTGTTGTCTAACAACTTGTATTTTTTGGATTGTCTGTTTTCTGAATGACAAGGGTCAGAGGGCAATAACAGTCATGGTAATGAAAAGCCAGCACTCTGGGTGGAGGTAGATTTTTAATTTTAAGTGCAAGAAAATAGAAGAGGTTTTAATCAAGATACCAACCACTACCAAGATGAAAATTCCCATGTGTGTGTATATGGGTCCAGGAAAGATTTGAAGGCTCTTAGGGAACCTTGTCAGAAATTATTCTGTTCTTTCCCTGGACTTAAGTACTAACATGTCTTTATCAGCTCACTTGAGCTATTGTAGCAAATGGATCAGAAAGCCCAGGCCAAAGAAAAGACTTTTCTTTGTGGCACTGCCTCACAAACCTGGATCCCCTTCACCACAAATGGACTTTGTTCATTCATTGTCCAGTCTTCTTCACCACCTTGAAAGATAAAGTGAGTTGGACTTTGTGTTGAGGCCTTCTGTATGTTTGGGTTTTGTTTAAAAAAAATAAAATAATGTAGCCAGGAATTTTTTTCAAAATTAGGTTTAGCCAGACAATGTTTGGTGAAATTGCTGCCTCACATACAGATGTGTGAGTCTTGTAGCTGCATGTGCTTCTGCTTAGCTGTTCAGAACTGTAAAGGATTTACCATAAAATTATAGGATACTGACTGGGGATCTGTTAAAAATATGTATCACACAGGCTCTATATTTAGTAGTAATTTAAAGCTGGATTGACAGAGGCCTTATCAGCCGTCATTTTAGAAGGATCCTTTAGTTTTAGTGTGAACAGAAGCTGAAATGCGTCTTGTTGTTTCCTTTGGACACCCCAAGGATCCTAGTCACTGCGCTGTCCTGCCAAAAGAAGCTGTCCTGAATGACTGGAAGTAACTGCCTTGTACTTCAGTCGTAAAGTTTTGGGGCGCTACATAGTTCCTGGCTGGGGTTTTTTTTTCTGGGTCTTTAGGAGAAGCACTTAAATCCTTCAAGTTATGTCAGTCTGTTCTCAGAGGCAGTGAAGGAAAACACTGCTAGGAAGTCTCATGTCTGAAATTCATTAATAGCCCCTCAAACCTCAAATCCTAGATCATATGGATATGAATTTCTGTGATTTCTTGAGATCCAGAGAACTCACACCTATGCAGACTGTCTAACAGCAGCAAGCAGCTATGCTGATTTCAATCATGTTGTATTTCCTGATGTGTTGGAGCTCAAATCTGTATAATCTATAGATGTGAGAGTATCATTATATGAAGTCTCACACAGAGAGACAGAATATATATTAGATATATGATGCAAAGCTTTCAGTGTGAAAGAGCTAAGGAGCTGCTTTAAGAAGTGGCTTAAGCAAGTGGTTTAATACACATTTGGTGTATTGTGCTTTAACATCATATAATGATATATAAGGAATCTCTGTAGGGACTGAAAAACATTATGTGATGCTTCATGATACTTTACTAATTAATTTAGTTATAGCTATAGTTATAGGAGAAGTTACAGTGTGTCTCTCTTATGCTAAGACTGTCTTACACTGTCCAGTGTGGTGCTGTACTACTACCTGAGCTAGCTTTGTGCTTCTTTTAAAATGTCTGATATTCATGCTACATAGAAAAGCACAGAATCATAAAATTATTTAGATTAGAGGACATTTTTAAGGTCATCAAAACCAGCTATTAACCCTGCACTGCCAAGTCCACCACTAAAACACTTCCCTAAAGTGCTAGTCAGATCTGTGGGTCCTTCAAAATACCTCCAGCGATCTAGACTCCACCACTTCCTAGGCAGCTTGTTCCAATGCTTGACTCTAGCCCCAACTGGAGTTCTGGTGAGGAAATTTTTCCTAATATCCAATCTAGAGTTCCCCTGGTGTGACATGAAGCTGTTTCCTCTAGAGACTGACCCCCACCAGGCTACACCCTCCTTTCAGGCAGTTCTAGACAGTCATAAGATCCCCTTCGAGCCTCCTTTTTTCCAGACTGAACATCCCCAGCTCCTTCAGCTGCTCCTCACAGGACTTGGGCTCCAGACCCTTCCCCAGCTTTGTTGCTGTTCTCTGGACACATTCCAGCACCTCAGTGTCATTCTTGTAGTGAGGGGCTCAAAACAGAGCACAGGATTCAAGGTGTGGCCTCAGCAGTGCTGGATACAGGGCCAATCACTGCCCTGATCCTGCTGGCCACACTATTGCTGATACAGGCCAGGGCCATTGGTCTTCTTGGCCACCTGGGCACTGCTGGCTCGTGTTCAACTGCCAACCAGCACCCCCAGGCCATTTTCTGCTGGGCAGCTTTCCAGCCACTCTGTCCCAGCCTGTAGAGCTGCCTGGGGTTGTTCTGATGCAAATGCAGGACCTGGCACTTGGCCTTACTGACCCCCAGACAGTTGGCCTTGGCACATTGGTTCAGTCTGTCCAGACCCCTCTGTAGGTCCTTCCTTCCCTCCAGTGGATAAACACTCCCACCCAACTTGGTGTCCTTCCTCCACAAACTTACTCAGGAGGCACTTGATCCCCTTGTCCAGGTCATTATTACAGATATTATAAAACAGGACTGGCAGCAATACTGAACACAGTCTAAAAAGAAGTAATTTTTAAAATTGATACATTATAGTAAATCTTAATCCTTTCAAATCTTGCAACATTGCCTATTTGCTCCTAGGATTTTCTTTCTGCTTTTAAACCTGTTACAGCAAATGATGCCAAATTTGTGTAGAATATACAAGAAAAACCCCCATGTTTTAAATATTATTTGTATAGGACCACTAATGTCAATATTGTCACCATTGTATAAGAGGCCTAATGAAAGATGACATCTGACCTGGTAAATGTGATAATAACAAAGAAACATTTTTAATGGGAAGCAATCGTTGTCTCTCTGAGCTACACATGCTACATCTCTCATGCAAAGGTGCTTATTTGACATGGGTTTTTTGGGGGTTTGTTTTTTGGGTTTTTTTTTTGTGTTGGCTTTTTTTTTTTTTTTTTTTTTTTTTTTTTTTTTTTTTTTTTTTTTTGCATTCTTCTACGTTTTAAGCCTGTAAGAAATTAATGGATTAATTTTTTTCATTAATTATTCCCTAGATTTCCTCCTGGATTTTTAAGTTCTATCTATGTTACAACATGTAATTATCTGTATCTGGGTTGCATTTGGCCCTTGAAAAACTGCACGTGCCACAATTGCTAGAGCAATACAGAGTTGGTACACTTTTTTTTTTGCCACAAATATTTAATCATAA
Organism: Zosterops lateralis; assembly: GCF_965231275.1. Lineage (NCBI taxonomy): Eukaryota > Metazoa > Chordata > Aves > Passeriformes > Zosteropidae > Zosterops > Zosterops lateralis. The sequence continues at coordinate 59,072,748 of NC_139762.1, read as the reverse complement.
ATCTGTGGGGTTGAGTTCTCTTTTAAACTTACAATCACTCCCAGGGTTTCATGCATAATGCAATGTGGACCTTCCTTAATTTTTTTCAATATACTCGCATAATAGACAAAATTTAGAAAAATTAGCGCAGGAGAAGTGAGACCAGTTATGAAACAAACAGGAGCACAGTTCCTTGGGAGGCTCTTCTTGGGAGTGCCAAACAGATAGCAAAAAACCTTAAATAAATAAATAAATAAATAAATAAATATATTGGACAAAACACAAAGAACTATTATATTACAGTTTCCTCATCAAATAAAATATGAGAGATGGGGAAATTAAAGGATGATCTATAGGTTGATTTTTATTTGCTTAGACCTTTACATAATATTGTGTTTTAATGAAGTAACTTCTGTTTTGTTCTATTTATATTTGTTTATTGCCAGTTAATACCAGTTACTAGGCTCCAAATACCAGTTTATGTGAAGATTTAACTTTTCCAGGCGTGTTGAATTTAAAATATTTTTGGTTGTTTCTTGACCAGTAATTTAATTTTTTTTTTTTTCCTAGATTTTGGTTAATGCACGTATTGTGTACAGTTTATATCTATTTCAAAAAAGCAGGGATATGTTAAGAAGGTTAGGGGATGTAGCCATAGGGGATTTGGTGGAGTTTTGAATAATAAAAATGGGATCCAAATATCACCTTTAGTATAATTTTCACAGAGAAGGAATTCCTGAAAATAAAAAGACTACATCTCAATTATTTTATTCATTTTAGGAAATGAATACTACTTTGGGTACTCTTACTGGGTCTGGAGTTTTGGCAGGGCTTAGGTTTTTTTGGTTACAAATCTCTCACATATACAGAACTGCTCAGGAATTTACAAAAAAAAACCATACCATCTAATTTTTAGTCAAAATCATACTTGAATTTTATTTGGCACAATATCACTTTGTTCATAAAATTGTCCTTGCTAACTTCATTAGATCTTGATTGCTTTTCAATGAGTCATGAATGGTAGAATGTCTATGAAGTTTCTAAATATATTTGTCAAACTTTCTCAGTGAAGGCCCTTGCTTATTGGCAAAATTGTCTTTTTGACAAAAAAAAACCAAATCTGACACCTTTAGCAGGGGACAGTACATCATTACAATTTGTGGGAAAAAAAAAAAATTAAAAAATTAGAAGTTCTGTAAATAGGAGTGTTTCATCTAAAACACTGGTGTTGTTTTTAAGAGCAGAACTGTTTGTTTTTAACATGCAGTAAAAAGCAATGTGGATTCTGAAATGTTGTGTTATTTATTTGTTCTGAAGCTGTATTGCAGAGAACGCCACTCTGGCTCTTAATGTAATAAATCCCCAAGTTGGATAAAAGTTGCCTTAGGATTGCCTGCTCTAGAGTAACTGGTGCTGAGGTGGAAAGACAAGAAACGTTGTATTACTGTGTTTGATAAATATGCTCATTCTCTGCAACAACCTTCAAATTCCTATATTAACATACTATGCCTAAATATTGAATGTTAATTGGTTTGCTAAAAATCAGTGTTACTAATGCAACAGTTGCTAATGCTACATTGGATGCTGTTCTGTCTGTTTTTATGAATAACTGATGTGTTTGGAGTTTGTTTAATTGGATTAAATTGAGAAGGATTTGAAAACTGGTGAGTTTAAAATGTTCTGCTTATATAATGAGGTTTCCTAAAATTTGGAAAGAAATTATGAGAAATGATAGCTAATATTATCAGGCATTGAAAGTAGCTTTATTTTGAGTAAGCTTAGTGTATCCTTGTTTTATTATGTAAAAATTCTTGAGGTTTCCAGTGAAGTATTTTAATCCATTCCTGTGAAGCTCTGTTGGAGAGGTTTCTAGTTTCACAAGCAAACTCACTATTAATAGGCCATGATCATTTTTAGTATTGCATCAGTTTCCATAATGTGCGAAGCAATGACTACAATGATTTCAAAGATAAAGATTTCCTCTAAGACAAAAAGCACCAAGTGAAGGAAGTCAGAGAAGAATACAGTGTACAAGTTTTAGATTAATACTAAATCGTTTTTATTCCTGTTTAATTCTTTGTTCATCTTAACAATTTGAGCATGTACCCAGTATCTTTCTGTGTACCAGAACGCTGTCTTGGACTGTCGTAGTCATTGGGGAGACATTATTTCTCTATAGACTAGCAGTGCCAACATTCTATTAGGTCCATCAGCATAAAGGAGGTACATTCTGTTCTACTTAGCAACGTGTGCTGGAAAGCTAGAGTAGTTCCTAAAATGCCTTAATGCTTTGGAATATGGATTTCTCCTCACTGCTCAACAACAGAAGTCTGAGTCTTTTTTTCTTTTCTCTTTTTTTTCTTACCTTTAGATTATTTTCAAGTATATTATAGTTAAATGCATAGAGTGTTTAGGACATCAAAACCAGATGATACACATGCTTATGAAAGGTGTAAGTGAAGATGTGAACTGCACTTCAGCTTTGGAGACTTTTCTGATTTTATCTTACTGAAGCAGAGCTTTTACTATCTGAACAACTTTGTAGATCTCCATTGGTAGAGCAGCCATGTGGATGTCTCTGTGCGTGTGCCGTGTACCTGAGACCAAAGTGCTTAAATAGAGTTTTTATCTCAGAATTCCTGTCTTGGTAGTCCAGCCACAAAGAAAAAAAAAAAAAAAATAGCCTAAATGCCTCTGTGAAGCGGGTGAGCAGCTTTCGTCATTCAGTTAATCCACTTGCTCCTTGCTAGAGCAAACATTACTGTTTTTAAATAAAGTAAGTGTGCTCGTGTTTCTCTTGTCAAGTTAATGGCATCTTTTGTACTTGACTGGCTAACTAGTAGGTTCACATCCCAAAGAGGAGTAAATCTTTTGCTGTTCCTTTGGTTTCAATGAGAGGTGTATTGCTTTGGTTTTAATAGTCACTCTGAAAGTTAACAGATAGGCATAATAAGAATGCAGTTTGCACAGTACTGACTCTGGATTGAGTAAGATAGGGTAGAACTGTAGTTAACCAGTGTGAGGCAAGTTACTTCCAGTATTTTTTCTCACTATACTGTAGTATTTTCAGTAAAAAGAATCTCTGGAGTCCTCCTTCTGTTGTCTGTCCTTTTGTTACATCTATTTGCATGTCTGAAGACAGATGAAATTAGGGAAGATATTGTGGGACTAATTGGGGTATATCACGAGAGAGAAGGATGATTTTCAGTTGATGACAATTTTGGTGGGAAAATAAGATGTAGTTAAAGCATGAAATGATAAATCTTGTATCTAAAACGTATGTTTCTTTTTGCACTGCAACATGTTTTGTCTTATGCTGTACAAATTCAGGAGATAGGGGATGTACAATAAACTTTTTTTTCAGTGTGTATCAAAATTTCAGATGCTCTCACAATTCTAGTTAAATGCATCTCTTCTTTATGGGATAGTGCAGATTGTGGCTCACTGTTCCCTCCACTGTTACCTCAGGTAATTCACAATCTGTTGCTGTGATTCCAAGAGGACAGATGAAAACTCCTGGTAGCTGCTCTTTTTGTTAGCAGTTAAGTCAGGATGATGTCAGAACTGTTACAAAAATGTCTGAAGTGCATTAGCAGTGACCTTGATAGGTACCTTTAACAGTTCTAAGAGCTACTGTAAACCTGTTGCTTAACTTGGGACTTTTGTGTTGGCAACTTAGCCACAAATAATTCACAGACTCACAGAATATGCTGAATTGGAAGGGACTCATAAGGATCATTGAGTCCAACTTCTGGTCCTGCACAGGACCGTCCTCAAGAGTCACACCATGTCCCTGAGAGTGTTGTCCAAATACACCTTGAACTCTGTCAGGCTTGGTGCTGTGACATCTTCCTTGGGGAGCTTGTGCCAGTGTCCAACCATCCTTCAAGTGAAGAATATCCAAACTTCTCCTTACACAAATCAGGCCATTCCCCCAGGTCCTGTCACTGGTCACCACAAAGAAGGTATCAGTGTTTGCCCCTCCTCTTCCCTCATGAACAAATTGTAGACTGCAATGAGGTTTCCTCCCCTCAGTCACCCCTTCTTCAGGTTGAACAGACCAAGTGACCTCAGTAGTTCATGTAACTACTGTCCCACCTGTTTTTTCTGTATTTCTGTTAGAGCAGAGTCAAGGGAAATCAACACATGCCTATTTCTTTGTCACTGCTCTTCTGACATGGCCACAGGAATGGTGAATAGCTAAAGGAAAGTAGCATTTTAATGGTTTAGAATAAGGTGGATAGAGTTTTGTGTTAGAGTATTTTATTATAGGAAAGAGCAATGTGATTAAATGAGTGAAGCCTTTTTTATTGTAACATAGAGATACAAGGTGCATCGTAGTTCTTATACAATCTAGACATGGAAATATTAAAAAATAAATGCACAGAGTGAACTGGAAAAACATACTTTTGATTTTGGACTTGTATGTATAAGGAGTAAAACTTGCTTCAAATTGCATATTTTCTATTAGAGAGCAACCCAAAGATTACTTCACGCTGACATGCTATCGTGAGGGTGCATTTTGCTGCTTCAGCATTTTCCTCTTTGTGTGGTGGACCTTCTCTAGCTACATTTTGGGAAGGACAAAAATATCATTGATTTGTTTGGAAAAAGAAATTGACAAATATAGTTATACTGTCGTAAAGAAAAACAAACATAAACAAACAAACAAAAAACCACACACACCAGTGACTTGAAAAGGTACAAAAATATTTGTAATTTCACATCCTAAAAAGAACATAGGTGGTGTTTGGATTTTTTAATAGGTAAAAACTGTGACTTGAATAGTGATCTGTTCTTTCTATACGTTACTCATCTGTATAAGAGTATGTAATGTAATTATGTCAAGAATGTTCACAAAGTGTTGGAATCTGTCTCATGCAGAATGCATGATACTATGTTTGTTTGTATTGCCATATCTTTTAAAAGTCTAGGATGAAGCCTGTGATATATACTCTACAAACATAAAAAAAAAATTGCTCCAAAATTTTGGTGCACAAAGGTTTATGATCTTTCTTTTTTCAGATATACTAAAAAGAGCTTCTAGCATTATTTTTGTGGTTATAAATATCACTTTGCCTAATATTCACACTGATCATGGTATAAATTTCCTTTGCAGTTTGCGTGTCAACTTGGACATGGGTAAGGCAGCCTATGGGTGGATGATTATGAAAGATGACAATATCCCTGGAACAGTTGTTCGAACTAGCACCATACCAGAAGAGTTGGGACGATTAGTTTATTTACTAACGGATAAAACAGGTATATCAGGTTACCATTCTGAAATCTGAAAGCTTTTATAAAATTTCTAAATGTAATTCTGTACTTGAATATGCTAATATGAGAGTAGATTTAGACTACTGATTTTGGTTTCTCAATAAAATTTTACACGTTTGCTTGAGGACTTCTACAAGCATCACTACGCTTAGGTAGGCCAGTACTTAGTGTTAAAGTCAGGATTTGGTAGTACTCTGATTTATTCCAGTGGGAACAGCTCTTCCGTAGCAAGAGGACACTGTACAGCATGAGTAAGAGTGCCATATATCTTCCTCTGAAAAGACTCTGGAATAGCACTCAGGATGTTGGTTTATTCTGCACTTCATTGCTACTGCAATACTGTATGATAGTAAGTTAAGAATGGCCTTTGAGAGAGAGCAAGTCATTTCCAAAGTCATGAGATCAGCCTCCAAAATGGTACAGCCTCCACTGCTGTCTCAGTGAAGTTAGTTGCTCTTTATGTTACCAAGACCAGTTCTAGAGCTGCTGAATGATTTCACCTTCACAACTGTAACCTGGTACTGTACCTCACCTGGTGTACTGGAACCCTCAACCCTTAACAGGATCAGAAGGTAAGTACTGAGAGTGTGAAGAAGTAATAGCATGTGTTACACTTTCTTGTTTCTTTCTGAGATTGAATAAATAATTTCTGTTAGATACACATGGGGTTTTTTTAAGAAGCTTAACTTCTGAACTGACAAAGTTGTTTCTCAAAAATCTTGAAGAGTTCTTTTACTGGTTTTAAGTAAAATAGAGATCAAAATCATAAAAAGCTGATGGGGGGGCAGTGGTTGGCCTCTGTTATACTGCTCCAGAAGCATAATACACAATTTATATCTCCTTCTGTTTGAAACAGTTGGATATTCCCACCCATGCTAGCACTTCCATTACTGCATATTTGAAATGAGGTGTAAATATAATATATTGTCACATTTTCAAAACACACTTTCCTTTTTCTTCTGTAGGTACATATGTTATTCTATATACATCTGAATGTTGTTCTTCTATTTTGTAAAAGGAAAGTATATTGCTAATTATAGTGTGGCAGTTATTCAAAGCAAGTGAATGATTGTTTAACAAGTCTTATTTCGGTTACCTAATGATTTGTATGCTATTTGAAACTGCTTATTGATTTTAATTGCACCCTTCATCATGATAATTTATGTAACTTTGAGTGCTGTCACTTTGAAGACTTGAAATATGTAATTTACAGCATATGTTTGGAAAAAGAAGTATGTTCAAAAATAATTTATTTTCAAAACAATGCAGTAGAGTTCACTTACAAAGTGAATTCTAAAGTTAGTTATGAAACACTACTTTCTAAGCAAAAGCAACGTAGACTTAAACTTTGCTGGTAGACATTGCAGTTACTAGAAATGAAGTTCAAGTGTCGAGGCATTCTATTTACAGTTAGACTGCACTGAGAATCTTAGGTGTTGCTAAACAAAATACTTACAGTTTTTTCACACAACTCTACAGTGCTATAGACACAACTCTTTTTCACACAACTCTACAATGCAAGAATTATATTCTGTCTCCAATACCTACTACCCTGTTTGAGAGTTAGAGGATTGTTTGAAAAAATAAAAAACCCTGCCGTTGTTCTACTTGAAGATGACCATTACACTTAACCTAGTAGAAAAGTGATTAAAACCAAAGCTTTTCTCCTTTTAAAAAAATCCACAAAAAATTTAGTGATACTGGATTTTTCAAAGCAGAACTGTGGTATTACATCCTTAAATCTTTATAAGAATACATTCTATTGACTTGTATATACAAGGAGAAACAACCCTGTTATGCGTATAACTGGGGTTTTTTGTTTGATTGGGTTTTTTTCAACCTACATCATGCCCCTTGCAATTCCTGTAGTTCTGTTTAAGAAGCAGCACAGGAGTACATGCTTAAAAGTGTAAATAGACAAAAGTTAAAAGACTTTTACCAAGAAATGTGTTTGGATGATTGTTGGTGTTCAGCCTAAGAGGCTTTTCAGAGGTTTGAGGTCTGCTGAGCTCTGGTGGAAGGTCTGAATCTGTAGAATAGTGATGTAAAAATGAAAGTGAAGGCCATACTCTAAGGCAGTAGTTTCAAAGTGTTTTGGAAAAAGCAGAGTCAGCAGTCTCACCCTATGTGTTTTCACCCAAGTGTCAGCTGAAAACTGATGAAAGTGAAAATAAGCCAGGAGTCCTGGAGACGTCACCAGCTTCACACCCCTGACTGTGCCTTGCAGAGATGGGAAACACTGTTCTGTTTTAATAATCTTAAGTGCCCCGCAAATTTTAAACTGTTCTTCATTCTGGACAAACACATCAACAATGTACTTTTTACCCAAGTATATTGGTAGCTGCTTCCAGTTTCCTTTCCTGAATACATTTGTTCTCATTATGCATTTTATGATAAATGTGAAACATACTGTTAGGTAATGAACAAAGTCTGTACTCTTAATCCATGATTGACATTGCATGATTATACAGTTTAATAGAGCTGGTCTCAGCACTTGGTATTTGAATTTTCATTTCTAGTCATATAAACTAGTTGATTCTGTTCTTCTGCCCACTTAAGGCCTGGCTGTCAGAGGATAAAGAAGGAAGTCAATTTTGTAGCCATTTGCCCAAGTGGGTGCTACCAAAAAGCAGCACTAAAAGGCTGATTTAGTTAAATGTAAACAGGTGAAGTTCTTCTCAGTACTGAAAAGGAAAGGGAATCCAGAGAACTGTCTGCAAAAGTCTTATATTGTACCCAAGCTTCACTGGAAATGATTGAGAATTAGTTGTTGAGTCTAAGAAGCATTGCATTACTAACATAATTGCAAGGTAGTCCTTTGTATGATTGTAAATTGGGTTTGTGCTTCATCAATAAGCTTTTTGACAAGAAGCGTCCATCACAGTGGCTCTCTCATTTGCCACAGTATAATAGAAAATGAAGTATCCCAATAATTGCATTATAGTTTCCTTATTGTGGGACAAGAAAGCAATGTGGTATAATTAGGTTTGATTGGAGTGCATGTTTCCGGTAAGATCTGAAATTAATGATGTTGCTATAGTGACACATCTGCGGCCACCAGTGCGTGAAACATAAAGTAATTCATTCGACAAGAGAAGACATCTGTTAACTGCAAGGATGCAGAGCATATTGACACTGACCAGAAATACTAGACGTTATGTGATAAATGAACAAATGATGCTGAAACAGGAGGACAGATAATTTGTACTTAATCTGCTGGGAGAACTTTAATCTTCTGACTGGTTGCATTTGACAATGCCATTGTTTAAAGAACAATGCTGCAGAGAACTCATAAATTTTAAAACTTTACTCAGGGTGCAGCCTATTAAAGCAATACATTAATTCCTTTGTTAGGGAGTTTTTATCTTCATGTAGAACAAAGCCATTACTAAAAACACCCAGTAAAACAACAGGTTCTTTAGGACTCACATTTTAAATATAGCATCCATTACCCAAAATGCCACATTGTTTGGACTTGAATCACATATAAGTTTGACAGAAAGGCATCATCTGTTATGATTGTGGGTAGCAGTTTGCATGAGCATGGTATCTTGTGCTCTCCAGGGTACAAAAAATTCTAATGATGAAAAAAAAAAAAAAAAAGATATTTGGCAATATTTAATGAAGGTTTTTGTTTCTTTAGATGTGAGATACAAAGCCACCTGCTATTCACACCAATGTGTTCAGCTAAAACAAACATGTAGTCCTCCAAGTATAGTTATTTGCTAATGCACACGCTTGTATTTGAGTTCTGTAATTAACATTTTAGTGGGTGTTTGGATGAAATTAAATGCTTAACAGATATAGTCATTGAACAGATGCATAGAGCAATAGGATTCTTGAATTTTTTAGAAAAGTCTGTGTATTAGAGTTTGGTGTATATGGAATTGGTTGTTAAATGTGCCTAATGTAATGTACTATTAGAACAGTGAATTTCAGTAATTGTTTATGAAAATCAAACTTTTTAGTTATACCTGGAGTCTTTACTTCTTCAATGTAAGCGACTAGAGAGAAAGTAATTTAAAAAACTTTGATGGAATAACATCTCCTTCCTTTACTTAGATGGATATGTATTTAAGCTCTGCCTCTAAGTTTTTTAGTACCACTAGGTTTGTAGGGTGAGTAGAGCAGACTAGAAATGGGATGTTTTGATGGAGACATTCTACAGGAAGATTCCAGACTGAGGAATCCTTGCTTTTTGTTTTCTGTTGGACTCCCATCCGCTGAAAATATCCAGCGAGCATGATGTTGCTCTTGCACTGCTGGATGCACACTCATTGTGCTTGTAAGAGGCAGAAGGCACAGGTACTGCTCTTCACAGCTGTGTGTCATGGTTTAGGAGTGGTACCCCCTAACTCAGTGTCCCCAAGTTTCCTGTGGCCTCTACTGTAACTTTCTGCCTATGAAAGATTAGGCATAGCTCAGCTCTCTTGGTCTTTGTCCTCATTCTTAATGGGCTGTACTGGGACTTACTTGACTTGAGGTTTTATGTAGGTTGTGTTTATGGTATACTCATAAATGGAGCAGCTGAATGAACAGATATATGCTACATTTGCCTAGCGTGAGTTTTTTTCTTTTTTTTTTTTTTCTTATATTATATACCAGATTATATTTTTTTCCAGGGGTCATAGAAAAAAAATTATATCTTTGTATGAAAAATTTGTATGTCTGTATAAAAAATTTGATTGTTGTCAATAGTCTAATTATTAGAATGATTAGGCCTGATCTCCCTAAAAGTTTCCATAGAAATGTTCACATTTATGCTTTTTATCTGTTTAAGCAAATAGCTCAAAGTACAATCAAAAAAAAGCTCAATCAAATAATTATATGAAAAGTTAGTCATCCTCTTAATTTCTCACCAAGTTACTAATTTTTCTGCTGTATGTATTTTCTTGCTTTTTCTTGTTTTGGACTTCTTAGATTGCTGGTATTTGTCCAAATTGCCAGCTAGTAATACAAGATCAGAATGACCTGCATCTGCTTCTCAAAAAACAACAACAAAAAAATCTCTGCTGCTCTGTTGTGAATCACATCTGTTGCCACCCAAGGAATGATGCCTTCAGGACTTTTTCCTTAGAAATTAATTTCCTCTTTGCCTGCTTTACTCTGTGTTTAATGATACAATTGTACGAAAGAAGGGGGGGGAAGAAAGCTCTTGGCTTCATTAAAGAACACACTAAATTTTTCTCCAGCAGTTCTATACTAACTTTTTTTGTCAAGCTATTTTCCTTGTGTGGTACCTGCATTCCAGAGCTAAGTTCAAGAATGTATAATAGTAGTAGTAGATGGTATGTTGACTAATGTGCTTTCTGGAAGATTTTCTAAAATAAGCTTTTTAAAATCTAATAACTCTTCATATTAGAAACATCCTGAAAGTCTAGAATTGATAACTAGGTCTCTAAAAAATATTATTAAAAATAGAAAGTTCCTTCACTGTTCTGTAGTACTTACCACCTTGAACAGACTAAAAGAGCTCAGTTTTGTGTTGTTTTTTTGTTCAAAAAGTGGGCTCTATTAGAAAATCTGCCTCTAGATATTTGAAGGGTTTGCATCTGGGGTCATAAAATACAAGATATGTTGTTCTGTCATGGTGTATTAATCTTCAACTAAAACACTAAAATTTAAGACAGAACTGGTGCTAAGTTATAACATGACTGGTTGGCACCAGGTAATAAATGGAAGAAGTTGTTGGGGATGTTTCGGTCCCATTTTGGTCTTTCATTAATTAGAAGAATTTAGAAGTAAATTAAGAATTTGGACACATGGTGAAACTTTATTTCCATGTGGATGGCTGAAAAAGGTGTATTTCATTAAGGCAGGTTTTTTTTCAGAATTTTTTGGGAGGATTTTCATAACTTCAGCTACCCCTGTTTGTCTGACAACACATCAGGTTTATTATGGCTATGCTTGAAAGTCTTACACTAGTCTTGAGAAGTATGAGCAAGCTGGAATTGTTGGGGTTTTTAATTTTTGTTTTAGTTATTTGTCATAGATATTTCCTATTAACATAGCTGATAAAAAGGATTGTATAAGAGATGTATAAGATGCAAGTATTGAATCAGAATTTCTGTGTCTTTGTTTATTCTTTTTCCTCACCTGTTTTATCTTGAGCCTTCTTCCCTGGCTCCTGTTCATTGCAAGATAGGAAAATCCATACTTTTCTGTGCAGAAGCTTTTCTTCTCTGCTTGCTGAGAAAGAGGGGGTGGAACACACAAGTTTTTCAGCCATCTACCTTTCCCTCACCAAGCATGATACGGAGTTGGACTGGTTTAGTGGTGTCAGAAGAAATAATCTTTCCATATAATAATCATAGGGCTAATTTTGTTTCCTGCTCAGTTTTCCCAAGCAGCAATTACAGAAATAGTGGGAAGCAGGTTTGACACTTGCCTGCTGTCTCACCTTTTGTCTAGCATTTAGTTTCACAACTCCTAGGGAGAGCTTTTTTAATTCAAAGGCTTGGCAAAGTCAAGGGCAGTGAGACAGTATTAGCACGCCTGGAAAGTTAGGAAGGCGATAAAGATGGTTTGGAAATTTCTTGCACTGAATATTTTTGCACAGTGTGTGGGTTTTGGTTTTGCTTTCTTTTAGAAATGGAGATTATAGTTTCTCATATTTATTGGTGGAAATTTTCATGTTTCTCATGTGCAAACTGGAGGTTGAATTTTTCTAGTCTCAAAGTAAAAAATGTAATGAAATTTAATAAAATGTCTCAATAAATGTACAGCTTCTAAAAGTAGAAAAAGTGAGTTTATGTGATTACTGTAAAACAAAATAGTTTCATTTTCCCATGTATAAAAGTAACCAAAATTTGCAATTTGCTAATTATAGAGATCTGGAACTTTGTCTTCCTGGGCTGTTTTCCAGCCTTGGGAATGTTCAGCTTCTCATGTAAAATTTTAATAATGTTATGCATATTTTGTAGAGAATTTATGCATTTCACATAAACCTTATTTTAATTATTTTTAAAAATTCAAATAATATGGCTATAGAAGGAAAAATCCTCAACACTATGTAAGAAAAAGCAAATGGAACATGTAGTTTTTCAATAGTAAAGGGGGAATTTGGAATGAACATCCTGTACTGGTAAAACAGAAATATAGAGTTTGATAGTGCAGTGTGGTGGTACAACAGTGGAGATGAAGTGTCACTGTACAGATACCACCAGAAAGTGGGAGTGGTAGCCATCTCAAATGCAACTGGGAAAGACATGAGACTTTTACAGTCCTAATGAATCTTTGAAGATATGTGATAGTTCTCTTCCTGATAAGTGCATAAACTGGATGCTGACTGGCTAGACAGTGTTGTTTTGCAGATAATTATAGCATATGTCATACTTTTAGTCTTCTTCTCCTGTTGCTTGGCATATATTTTGCCATACTAGGATAAAATGTGAAATATAAATAGTTAAGGTAAATAAAATTAATATGCAATATTTTACTCTGCAGTATTTATTTCCAGATAATATTCTTATACTCTATTTTAAAAATATTGCTTCAAGAATGCTACTCTGGTAGAAAAAGAAGCTTCAAGAATGTCTACTCTGGTACCATGTTGGGTTTATTTTTTTATGATCAGACTTATGCATTTTAATGACACAAAGCTGTGTGGTTAAATATAGGAATAGCTTTATACTATTTTTATACTTGCTCTGCCTGAGTAGCCATAGGGAAAAATTTTAGGAAGGGTCATAATCAAAATAGTCCTTTGTGAGCTGACCATGGAAAGCTAGGCAGTAGTGACCCCTTTCTGCCTCACATATCCCATCAGGCAAGGCTGAGGCCCCCACTCCTCAATTAGAGGTTTTCCAAACCAGAGGACATGACTGGTTGGCAGAGGTGGATGCAGTGTCAGTCTGACTGACACCCTGTAGTTTCTTACAAATGTGAAGTGAGCACAAAAAACACTGATTTTGTTAATTCTGCCTTACTCTGCTTGGAGGCTGAACCTGTCAAATTTGGAAGTGATGTTAAGTCTTAATGACTTAATCTAGATCACACTGTGTGTGCCCAGTTGCCAGAATGTCTCCCTTGGTACATGGAGTGTAGAAAACTTTGATTTTTTTAGGGTTTGTATGATTTTTTAGGGTTTTGTGTAGGGATTTTTTTCTTTAGATTTTCTGATACGTGATGCTAACTCTTGCACTGGCTTTTGAGAGTCAGTTCCATCCACATACTATACTGCAAATTCAATTTTTTGTATCTAAAGAAAAGGTTTTGTCTCTTCAAGTTTGCATATTTAGTTATTGGCAAAATCAGCTTGCAGGTGGAACCAGTGATTTCTTCCAGAATGACTAACCCTGATCTTTCTCCACAAATGTTCCTTTAATTAGCTAAATTGATGCTAACTCATGATTCATTGCTTCTTTCCAAAGGAAAGGCTTTTTGGTGGGGAGAGAGAGGAGAGGAGGTGTTTGTGGCCATCTCACAGTACTTTTCACTGTTTTGTGATATACTTCTCTTCTATTACAGGAACACTTACACAGAATGAGATGATATTTAAACGCCTCCACCTAGGTACTGTTTCCTATGGAACAGACACAATGGATGAAATACAGAGTCATATTATAAACTCTTATTCACAGGTATTTCATAAACCATTTACATTCTGTATTGAGGAGGTTTAACAGCATTGAAGCATTGTTGTTAATGATTATGTCTAGAATTTGAGATGCTATGAAAGTTGTCATGTGTAGGTATCTCTTAAGAAATATGATGGAAGGGAAAAATATGAGAGAGTATATAGTTCCCTCCTGATTTTGAAGTTCCTCATAATACTCACTTTAAAAGATATACTTTTCTGTTCTTCACTAGCAGAAATCTGTGTTAACCTGCCTGTGCAGTGCAGTCCTTCTCCTGCCAAATCATCTAAGAGTAAGCTATTCATTACTGAGACTACAAATTACAAGGAAGTGTCCAGAACAACATGAACAGTAATTATATCTTTGAAGATACTCATCAAGAATAGATATCAAAAAGCCACATTAATTCATATAACCAAATGGTGTAACAGTAGTTGTCAAAATAAAACTTACACAGGCATACTTAAAAATTATTTTTTAAAAAACTAGGATGATTTCAAACAGCCTAAAACTGGCAAGGAGAAAATGTGAAGAAAATGAAAACTCCATATTGCTTGAGAACAAAGTGTTCCTGTGGTGTATAAGAGTGCTTGGTTTGGAACGTGTACAGGAGGATTGTGACTCCCTGTCTCTGTGTGGGTCAGCTGTGGGATTCTGCAGGCATTACTTGCATTTCCCATGTATGTAAACTATGGATGCTTGCTGCAAACCTTCCTTAAATACCTGGTTCTACTCTGAGATTAGAATGAACTTTGTGCTTTATTTTTATTTCTATTCTTTGAAACAAAAAAAAAAAAAAGAAAACTGACAGACAAGGAAACAAATGAAAAGTTAACTAGAATTTCTGTGTTGTTTACAGTATAATAATAAAAAAATATATAATTTTTTCCCATAATTAACTTGGATACACAAACATGACTCCCAGGTCCTGGTGGGCCACAAGTGTGAGCTCCTAGTGTTTTTCTGGGTTTTCAGTCCAGAGCAAGGCCAAGCAGTTTCAAGAAAAAGAAGAGCCACAGTCCAGGGAACTTCTCTGTCTCAGCTAGCTAAAAACTTAACTAAAAGCAAAGGAGAGCTCTGTCCCCCTGTCTGTCCCTGCTGCAGACAACACGGTCTGTGAGAAAGAATGCGGGGGAGCAAATGCTGTTTCTGATAAACTCTGCTTCTTTTTCTCCTTCTTCGCTCTTGGAACCAGTCTTAAAGGTGCAGAACGTAATATCCAGCATAAACAGAACAGATAACTGGGGATACAAACATCATAAAGTCACCCTAGGACACCCAGTTAAGTTTGTAGACTGACCTCCTTGTCTTTGTCCTCATTTTCTCTTGTAAAAGGACTGTAGGATCAACAATTGATTGGAATACCTAGCTGTGCTGTGTTGTAAATCATGGCTCCCTTCTTTTTTGCCTAAAATAAAAATTAAAATGTAATTTAGTACCACACTGGACCCAGTTAATACTTCGTAGCTTTTGGGAGGAGAGACAGGAGGGAAGACAGTGATGAAATGTGTACATTTTAAGTTTGCAACTTAAATTCTTAATTATTTTCTCTTTATAAAACAGAATTCAACAAATCCCCTTCTTGAATTCTTTTCCTTAGATAAATCTATTTCAGTTTAATTTTTAGTAGGTATAGCCATGAATAGTGAGATACAATAATCATACCTTGGAAATGGGAAATGGACTTCTTTCACCTAAAGATCAGCTGTCCAAATTTGGTTCAGAGTGTGTTACTGAAATTAACTGTTACTGAATAAGTTTATACAAATCACCCAAAGCTGGCTTTCTTTTAATGTGTCATTTGGGTATTCAAAGTAACAACTGTAGCAATAAATGATATTAACTGACAGTCTTGAGCTGGCACACCTTGGTCTGAGTGAGTTTGACAGCTAAGCACCAGTCTTCTAGGGGAGGCATGCTCACAAATACTGGTTTTATATTTTACAGTTAAATATGCTATCTGAAAATAATTACACGATTCCTGTAATTCTTACTACTTAAAGCTTTTACTAATTTACTGTAAAATTTAATGAGTGGTTACTATGGTTACTAGTTTTTAGTAACCGTAATATACTTAAAATAAGAAATGTGAGGGAAGCTTTTCTTCTCAGTTGTGGGAAAAAGATTTCCCAAATGTAGAATTGCTATTAGTAGATGATGAAAAGAACCTTCTTGGAACATCCTTTTTTTCAGCTTTATATAACACTACTCTATGTTTAAATAATGCTTTAATTATGCTTGTGTTAGTAGCAACTCATTAAAACAGAACAGTGATGGAGTCTCCGTAACAAACCAAGCAACTACTGAACAATTGTTTCAATCTGAAAATGTATGGTGAGGTTTTTTATTTAATCTATGATAACAGAAGCTGCCGGTTAGCTAGGCAGTGGTTCTTGTGTGACATTGATTTTATCCCTTGTTTGTGTTCTGTTTTATTATTACAGTGGACCTACTAGACTATTGTCATCTTAATGTAACACACAAATCTATTATAACCTGATTATATTTCCCCACTGGAAGCATTTTGTGATAGAGGGCATAATCTTTAATGGAATTTGTGTGAAATTAAATTATACAAGCATCAATAAACATAACATAATTCAGAAGGAGTAAATCAGCTTAATTTATTTGTGACTGTAATGGCATCAGCGTTAGCAGAATGCAAATGCAGAGGTTTAAAGCAGTAGCTGAAAAGCAGTGCCAGATGAGCAGAAAGTTAAACCCTTTATTAGACAACACTGTAATTTGATGGGCAGAATGTTCACAGTTCAGCAGATTGCAGTCAGGAGGAAAAAAGCATGGATTCTGAAAAGGTTTTCTGAGTTACATGGGGGTGAACGGAAGAGCCTGTGGTCATACTGCTGATATATTTAATGTGCTGACTTTTAAACAAAAAAACAAAACCTAACCAACAAAAACCAATAACCCCCTAAAAAAACCCAATTTGTTTTAGCTAATTATAAACACATAGTACTTTCCAGAGGAAGATTTGTTATGTCATGTGCTCGAGCATTTCTGAAGGATGACTTAAAAGAATGCTAGTTTAATGGTTATGCAACAGTAATATGATCTTCAGATATGTGTCAAACTTATTTTGCATGATTATTTTAGATTATTGCATTCTTGTAAGCACAAAAACATTTCAGCTGCAGCAAAAGCATAAAACTGTATTAGTTCACAAGTAATACAGAAATTGCTTAAGTTATAGATTAAATCAGCAATATTTGTATTTTAATGACTCCTCATATTTATACTTAAAAATTATCCTGCTTTCGTTCTGCTGTTCTCTTTGGATCTCTTCTTCTGATCTCCTCTGATCACAGAAATTTGCTGATCTTTTAAAATACAGATATTTAGGTGAAGATTTTTTTAAAAAAAGACGTTCTTTTCAGTTAAATGACACAAATAAAGAACAGCAAAACAGCAAATTTTGAAATTTTGTCTCAGTGTTTCTGAACTCATCCAGTTGGTGGCTGGTTTAAATACGTTAAAAAAAAAAAAAAAAAGGAAAAGAAGAAAATAATTAATTGAATGCAATAGACATGAAAGGACTATTGTGAGCGGTCACTGAAAAATGTAAAATCTGAAGTGGGGTAGCTGAGGTTTCTGCAGAATCCAATCAGCCTATTCAGCCCTATTCCAACATACTTGTTTTCATTTCAATTTTTCAATTGTCTTCAGGCTCTGTTATTGAAATTTGACTACAAATGCAGGGAGATGAGCCCAAAGTTATGTATCATTTCTTAAAAAAAGTAGATGAGGCTTTTTATGAATCACAAGCTGAATAAGTTAACAGGTTATATAAAAATAGATGGTTACTAGCCTTATCATTTATCAGCATTTGTAAGGAGAACAGTCAGATATAGATTAAAACGCATTCATGTTTTGTTTCCATTTTTGATCTTTGTTTTGCTATTCATTGTTGTTGGGTCTTAAAGGTCCACTCTCAGAACAGTGGGAACAGTACTAGTTCAACACCATCCAGGAAACCTCAATCATCTGCACCCAAAGTGCGGAAGAGCGTCAGCAGTCGGATTCACGAAGCGGTGAAGGCCATTGCGCTCTGCCACAACGTGACCCCCGTGTATGAGTCCCGGGCTGGTGTGTCTGGAGAGACAGAGTATGCAGAAGTGGATCAGGACTTCAGCGATGAAAATCGAACTTACCAGGCTTCCAGCCCTGATGAGGTTGGTATGCAAGGCTGAAAATATTTATATCTCCTAAAGAATAGGGTGAACTAAGTAAAAAAGAGAAGAGCTGTGGAAAAAAAAGTGTTCTGGGCAGGGGGTTCTTTGAAATTAGTAGTAATCTGTTTTTATATTTTCTACAGTTTAGGAAAGATCTGCTGGTTCTCTGTTGTATAAAAGTGTTTTCAGTTATTTGACTTAAAGATCTGTGAAGTTGGTGCTTCGGGGTCAATACTGTATTGAGGATTGCAATTAAAGGTTTATTATTTATTATTATTCTCAAAACATTAATCCATGTATGAATCATAGTATGCTATTAAAGGGAGTATGAAACTGTTCTGAGTGATGGACAATCTGGTACATTAGTTAGAGATGCTACCAGATACTGGAACATTCTTAACAAGATTCTCAACAAGAAAAACCAGACAAACAAAACTCCCGGAAAGAAACAAGCAAAAAAACCCCCATCTAACCTCAAATGCTTCTGTAGAAAAGTTTTTGAGCTTCAGACTCTAGGCAGCTTTGTAATCTTTAGGGTTCTTTCAAAATTGCATCAAGTGTAGCACAAATTTAAAACACCATTTCAATAAAAGCTTGCCTTTGACTTCTGTTGAAATCCAAATTTTAAACAAATCCCAGTGCTTTCATTGGATTTGAGTTATTGTTCTGAACAATGCTGTTTTGGTCCCTAAATTGTCTAAAATTCAGTCTAAAAAGATACTAGAAGAGAGAGGCAAAGCTCATGTTTCAAGATAACTGCTTTATAAAGAATTTGCTTTATAAAATGTGTACTTGATATAGTAAAATGGAGAAATAGACTGTTTATGAGTGTGGTTTGCATCTGAAACTGAGCAGATTGAGAAGAATCTTTGTTTTAAAGAATTTCTAACATTTTGTGAAGGTACTGTTGTTGTTGTAACCCCAGTATCTTAGTCATAAATAAAATAAGGCTGTTGTAGGATGTGAAGAAGGGATTATGTACCTGAAAGCCTGAATATTTTTCTAGCTGTGCAAGTTGATCTCATACAAGACAAT
Source organism: Zosterops lateralis (assembly GCF_965231275.1). Taxonomy (NCBI): domain Eukaryota; kingdom Metazoa; phylum Chordata; class Aves; order Passeriformes; family Zosteropidae; genus Zosterops; species Zosterops lateralis. Next base: position 59,053,691 of record NC_139762.1, on the reverse strand, counting down.
GTTTCTTTCACAAACTTCATCCTGCCACATAGTGTATTATTCATGTATACATTTGGTTTTCATGTCTAATATGTCACCATATGTAATGTTAACAAAACTTCAGCAGTTCAAACTGCAGGCTATAATTGCTAAAAGTAACAAGTCTATAACAAGTTTTTTAGGAATGCAAGAAATAAAATTAATCTGTCTTCATTTAGTAACAAACTAGCAGACATTACATACATTTCAGATACCATAAACAGTTTGTAGTATCAAAGGATTGTAGAATGTAAAGGAGTGGCTGGTTCTCTGCAGCTAAAAAATGGCAGTCACAACAGTTTTAAAAATAAAATTCTGGGCAGGACTTAAGAAGCTGATCTTTGGATAAAATCAGAAATCCATAATACTGTATGTGGTGTTATATAGTGTGAGCTGATCCACATTATGAATTGAGAATCCTGGAAGGGCATTTGTTGATGATGTGTAGTTGTATAATGTTTGACTGGTATTATGCACATGTATACAAATTTTCATCTGCACATGCATTCATATTTACAGAATGTTTCAGTTTAATGAGCCTGTGAGGTACTACTGAGTTTAATGAATGACTGCATGAGCAAGGATCTGCCTATGAAGATATGATGACAACTATATATTAAGTAAACATTCTGTTTTAATAGCCAAAGGTATTACTAAATCAAGTAAAGAGATGTGCAGTTGAGAGAGACTATGTGAGTTTTTCCTCCCGCTCGCTCATCTCTCCCTGTGGGTTTTTGTATATTTGTGCAGTTGTTTGAAAGCTGAAAATGCTACCATGAAGAGCAATTCTCCACCCATATTTACTAAAGAAGGCAGCTGTAAGACTAGAGAATTATACAAGTGGTGCCCTGGGAAGACAGTAGGGAATTTGACCTTGGAAAGATGAAAGGAAGGAAAGGAAAGTTGATAAAGTGCTAATAAAATAGATCTGGGACTCAGGGTGGAAAAGGAGCTAAAAGAAGAAATCAGCAACAAAGAAACTGTTCGTGCTGCAAGGGAGAGAAAGCACAGATATCCTTTTAATAATGTTCTTTATCATTTCCACTCATACATTAAAACTATATGGCAGAGAAATTAAATGTTTCCATTTGAAAAAAGCCTTAAATTTCCTTTTTGTTTCTCAAAGATAATGCTTGAAACACTAGTAAAACTATCATATTGAACAAATATGCTTTAATATAATGAGAAATTGATGTTAAATGGAGTCTTAAAAAAAGATGAAGCTACAAAAAGCATATAAACAGCATAAAAATTGCAGCATGACAGAAAAAAGCCTAAGACTTGGAAGACTAGCAGGTCTTTATCATAATTTTTTTAGGACTTCTATTGATGCAATGTTTGCAAATCACTGGAGCCTAAGGAAAATAATGTAAATGGTTCATTATTTAGCTTATTGAACTTTCCTGCAGTTAGGTTGACGGATGATGCCAATGTTTCCCAATCACCAAAGTACCATTTTAAAAGCATTTTTTATTGAATAAAGTGCTTTGAATATTGCACCCTGGAGCTTTATTTAGGGAAATGGTTCAATTGATGTTTTCTGTTTAACCTCAGCACTGACCTATCACAACATATTTGGTTAATAAGCAACATTATCATTTAATAGACTTAACCGGTTTTATGCATTGTACTTTCTCAACATTGCAACTCTGTTCTCTTAGATTTTGTTTATGGATCTGACTTGATTGCAGTCTTTTGAAACAAGATGTTATTTTCTCAGTTGTCTGTTGCATCATATAATATTGCATGATCACACCATAGGATGTAAAGAGCAGAGAACAGTATGTAAGTATAAACTATTCTTCCATGCAGGAAGGCATAAGGAACAGCTCAGTAATATGCTGACTACAGTACACCCTTAATGAACTGACTTGAGGAACTCTTTTGAAAATCCTCACATCTGTGTGTATATGTGTGCATCCATATACAGATATAATGTAACCATAACAAAGTATGCACATTTAGAAGTAGGTACATTCATCATAAAAGATGTTAGAGTAACCTGAGATAAGTAACTGCATTTGTATTCATAATGCAAACCCTACTTATGCCAGGCTCTTTGTTTCTTATGATAAGTGATCAATATTTCATTTTCTCTGAAAGAGTGGAAAGTTTCATTTGTCTGTCACTTGTCCTCTACAGCTGTGGCATAGCAAACAATAAACATTCACTGAGAACCCACTGGATGAAACCACCATGCCCCCCCCCAAAAAAAAAAACCAAACCAAACCACCAACACTGAGCTTCAACTTTGCCATCATAGGTGTGGGTTCAGCTCATCTGTAGAAAGCCAGCTACCCTAATGTAATGAACAATCATAAAAGGATATAAGCTAAGTAGGCAAAGTGATAGAGTTCAAAGGTCAGAGACCCAAGCAATTCAGGGCATGCTATGAACAGGAGCCTTTGAAGACCTTTGCTCCCCTTAGTCAGAAAAGGTTGATCAGTCATGATTTTTAATGACTGCTTACTCTCATAAACCAGCCATTTATTGGTTATGCTTTGTCCTGTGCTGTTATAGTCTCAAGCATTTCTAATTCCAGGATCTTGAATATTTAACTACTACCTTAAAGTGTGGTCAGTTATTTAATTCCAACATTTTTGTCCAGAGACAACAGAGTTGCTAAAATTAATTACAAGGATACAAAGCCAATCATTTAAAAACAGACAGGGAAATTATATGCCCTTAGTGAAGCAGCTTTTGTGTTTACAAAAGTGAAGCTGTAATGTATGAGACATGTTGTATTGTTTAATTCATTTTATTGTGTGTGCTTATTGAAGCAAGACTAATTGTGTTGTTTTGTCAATGTATTGTGAAAAGCAAATCACTCAGTAGCATAAAACCATCACTTGTGTGACCTTCGAGACCCACAAAGAATAACTACTCCATAGCTTGTCTTGAATATTGATTGGTAGTTTTTTCACATGATCAAGCTGTATTTTTAAGTTAATAATTTTATTTTAATTATGAAGGTGTTTTTATGAAAAGTGATGGACTGCAAATGTTAGTTGCAAAATCATTGTTTATAAATATAAACAAACCAGCACTGACTGGAGACAGATATGAATTGTTGAACAGTCCTGATGGAAATGGTTGGAAATACTCAGGCAGTGGGGAAAGGATATCTCACTCCTTCTTTTCTGTTTCCAAAGCAATAGCCTTAACTTAAAAATACTACACTTACAATGTCTCTATACCTTATACAAGTCTGATTTTGAAAGCAGATTCTATTGTCTGAAGTGAAGATACTCTTAAATACTCTGAAAGAAATACAGGCAGGTTATATGAGAATTCTTCTTACAAAATTTCCATCTCTAGTCCTTCTTTCTTACCCTACAAATTGCTCCCTCATATATGCCAAAACCATTGAAGACTTTATTTGTGCAGGTTCTTTTTTGGTTAAAGTGGTCAGGTTCATAGCAGTGCTCCAGGAAAGCTGTGAGTACAACTGTGGTGGAACTCCCAAACTGCCCTATGAGGTGGAGAACTGCCAACTGCAGCTGTGAGGCAATGGGTCTTTTTCTTAAACTAGTGTTAGCGCAGAAGAGAATACTGTAGATTGAAAATGACAGTTTGTTCATAAACTGTTTTGAGCAACAAATACTGTAAATTTTGAGCAGCTCACTATTTCTGCTAGGGAGCAGGAATTATAGTCTGGGCCATAAGGAAAGGAAAGCAGGAGCTGGGCATGATAGCCAGGCTGCTAGAGACTGTGGCCTTAGGAGTGAGGTGCACAGCCCCAGAATCCGAGTATGGTGAACAGAGCAAGTTCTGTGATGGAAACTTGCAGTCAAGAGTATGTGTTATTGTACAGGTCAACGCTAAAGAAGTGCATAAGCTGTTTGGTTTGATTTGGTTCCATAAATGAACATTTCTAAACAAATGGGATGATTTTGTCCCCAAAACATGGACATGCAGCCATGGTCTGCTTATGAAAGTTTCACTTCTTCATGCCCCTCTGGAAATGCACTCATTCCTCAAGTGTGACTGAGTTAGAAACACACTCCTACTTAGAGAAGCTGCTTCCATCTCGTGAGCTGGTACTGCTCTAGGTGATATTGTGGCTTGCACAGTTACTGCTTGATTTGGGAGAGTTTCCTTATGAAATCACTGAATTTGACTTAGAGTGGAAATCTGTGTCCTGGTAATTAGGTGTTTGATATTTGGGTCTGTGAACTATAGAAGCTCAGAGGGTTAGGTGGCCTCTAGTGGGGAGACTGCTGACAGAAGCAACCAGAGTTCAAGAAGTGGGCATGTGGTAAATGGAAGCATCTGAAAGATTTAGGGTAAGAATGCTAAATGAGGCATTTCTCACTAGCTTGCATCAGATCTATTGCATATCTGTTTCACAGTGCATTTATTCGCTCCTTTCTTTCCTATTTTGGAAGTTGGTTCTTTGACATTGTCACGTGAGAGGTGAATGGCCATTTTTACCCTTTGGGTTGCTACTGAGGAGGAAGAAAATTAGCAAGTTAGTAACCACAATTCCCTCTTTGCTTCCACGTACATTACGTGCCCTAAGAACGCTACACAGTTAGTGGGTTCACTCCATACCTGTGTCTCAGTAATGGGAGGACCATTTACCCACCTATACGCTTGTCTCCCAGGCAACTGGTTCCATAGAAGGGAAGCTTTGTGATAAGTCAGAGAAGATCCATAAAATATTCAAATAAGTCCCTAATCTGGATTCAGGAAACTTGACACATTTCATCAGTGTTTGTGTATCAGCAAATTAATGATTATCAGCAAATAAATATTATCATTGCAATGGATTGTTTTAAAACAAAATGGTAGCATTACCATCAAAGCCTTTTGTGCTTGTCCAACCTTTAGTTGCTTTATCTGACTTCATCCATTATGTCAAGCTCTGTAGAAGCCACAGCTGCTGCATTTTCTTGGCATTCTAGGAGTTCTTGATTTAGGCACACTAGATTGTAAGACCATTTTAATGTGAAGTTTCACAAATGTATTGAAGAGAAGAGAATATATATTGAAGAGAGGAAACCTCAAGAACAGAGACTTGAGAAGAGAGACAAGAAGAGGGAATCCTTTTTCTGAACTCTCTATAGCCAGCCTTTCAGTATATATATATCTGTTAAGATTTATCCTGTAGATGTTCATGCAATTTGTGAAATACTTGTTTAGAAAAAAAAATCTACATTCTGAAAGCTCCAGGTATTTTAGTGGTAAGATCTGGATATGTTGTTTTGGATGCTGCTCTGTTTCATTCTGAGTGATGAGAGTCAAACTTGTCTTTCTCTCAAGTTTTTTCAGTGTCCTTGTAGGCATCTGTTTGACTCTTGAGCCTTATTGACTGTTTCTTGTATGGTATTTGCCCTGATCAATTTAAAAGAAAAAATAGATATGCATAAATAGACCACGTATAAGAATACAAAATGACTGTGCTGCAAAATACTAATTCAAATGGTATTCAAATTGGTAATTCAAATTGGAAGCCAAGCATAAATGAAATAATAAACAGGTTTGAGTCACCAAATATAGAACACTTTAGTCCTAGCTGCAAAGGGACACAAATAAGATGATAGAGTTTTAGCAGAAATATGCAATTTGGGGTTCAGAATGTACTAATAACCCTTCACTGTGAAAATTAACCTTGCAAGTAGTGGATCGTTTACAGTTTATATGCTACTGATGGAGAAGAAAAGTTTGTAAAAAGGCTTCCTGTAGTTTTCAAGAATTTAAAATAGTGTTTTTCAAAGTGTGTTCTAGTCTCTTCCATTACTGCATCATCTTACTGTATTTTCATCTGGTGATGCCTACACAGATGGCAGTACTAGGGTTTTTTACAGGTTCAAACAGGATTTTATTGCAATTTTGAATTTTTGTAGAAGCTGAAGTATTTTATTTGCTTTGTGTGAAATTCTTAGTGACCATCATGTCTGTTGAACTTACCTAGGGAATTTTCTACTTGTATTTTTTTTTTATGAGAGTACTTGATTTTATTTTTTTTTCATTTTACCTGAGATTAATCCATAAAAATCCAGGATCTATAAAAATCATGTGAACTTCATAATGGTTACCTTTTTAGTGATTTAAAAATCTGTTTTCCAGTAATGATTAGCATTTGGAAAATTAAAAGTAAGTTGAGGAGGGGAAGTTTTCTTTAAACAGAAAAAAAAAAAAAAAAAAATATATATATATATAGAATGTGTGTTTTATATAAAACAGTAAAATCAGTAAAGCAGTTTTCCTGAAATATTAATTTTTGAAGGAATAAACCACACAGTGGTGATGGGAGATATTTAAAGTATAATATAGAAAAATGTTGAAGTTAGATATCGTGCAGTTCAAAGCAGCAAAATTTTGAAAAAGGGCCTTTCCCATGTGACTTTGTGGGATGCAGTATTGTAAGCTTGATTTCCATCTTATTTGATGTCAGAAGTCATATTACTGTTCAAGTATTAAAATGATGCAAGTGAGCAAAGTAAACTAAAAATAAGGTTCTTTGCTTACATATTTGCTATCTATTACATTGTCTCAACTTACACGTAACTGTAGATGTAATAAAACATTTTATATGGAAATACTCCCAATACTTTACTTACATAAGTCTTGTTGACATAGAAATCATATTCTCATTTTGCAAAATTTCTACTTGATGTCCTTGATGTATTGTTGAATACATGTGGGGTATTTATTAGAACAGTTATTTCTGAACAATATATTCTGAATACCACATTTTCAGCAATAAGTTCAAAAATGCTTTTATATTCTTCATAAGAAATTTTATAAGCTCTTCAAGGGAAACACTTAATTTGATGTGTTAAGATTTTATATTTGGTCTGCTGCTGTTCACTTATTTTTCCCCTAGATTCTTGGAAGAGTTTAGGCTTTCACCCTAGCAACAGTTGTTTGGCTTTAGCCTAATTTACATAACGGTATCATAGACCTTTCACACTTAAATATGTCTCTTTTTTTTTTTTTTTTTTTTTTTTTTTTTTTTTCCTCTCCTTCTTTCTTTAGGTAGCTCTGGTGCAGTGGACAGAGAGTGTGGGGCTCACTCTGGTTAACAGGGATCTGACCTCAATGCAGCTGAAGACCCCTGGTGGACACATCCTGACATACTATATCCTGCAGATCTTCCCCTTCACTTCCGAGAGCAAGCGCATGGGCATCATAGTTAGGGTAATTTGGGGGATTTTCTGGGTGTTTGGTTTGATATTTTTACAAATGCTGGCAGATCAGACTAATTCACTCCTTCTGCAACAGACAATAATACAGAAATTCATTGATTAAATTCGCCTGTGTTTGGATTCACTGAATAGGGAATGAACGTTGGTTGTATCATTAAAATGTGTAACAAGCATTTACACTAAGTTATTTGTAAATTTTTAATTACCAGGTATTTCACAGCTCTCTGTTTTCAGTTGATATTTGCTACTCAAGAAACAAAATATAAGTTAGAGTGGACATAAGAGTGATATTTTAAAATGTAGTTTAGGGATGCTGAGAATCTGTTATGCTTGTTGACTTCAGTTAGAATGGGTCCTCTTACATGGAAATAGAGGATACGTATCTCAATGGAATCAAAGATAACACTGGAAATAGTAACATGAAGTAATAAAATTTACCCACTTCTTGGCAAGGTACTTGGTCTTTTATAAAAGGGAACCTATTGAGTGCTTCACAAGTTATTAGTAGATAATTGTTTTGACTTTATACACAGATATTCCTTGCCCCCCACCTCCATTTCTTTTTGTAAAATTTAGGATGAATCTTCGGGAGAAATTACATTTTACATGAAGGGTGCAGATGTTGCCATGTCCACTATTGTACAGTACAATGATTGGTTAGAAGAGGAGGTAAGAAAGAAAATCAACATTTACAAAAATTAAAATTTTATGAAAATTTAAAATCTAAAACATATCAGATGTTATTGGGATATTTTTAAGGGATAATCTTTAAACAGGCAGTGCAGGAATGGATTTTGAACTTCAGTTATGCATATCCTGAATGGTTTTTAAGAGATTAAAATAATTTCCAATTCCTGAGTAAAATACAAGAAAAGTGAAGCTGGTAGTAGAAGCAGGACACATTCCTACTTAAAACAAGGAAAGTTGTTTTTCATTGACTGACCTTTCACATAAAACCTAATTACTTCTGAGAAGTATTCTGCTATAAATCTGTTTATCCTGAAATGCCCTTGTTTGATCAAAATCCACAGTGAGGTATGATTATGAATTACAGACTTTGATAAGCATTGCATCCAAACTATTTTTTTACCATATTTATTAAACTTCAAATAAAATAGTTAGTGACTGCATTTCAAACCTGATTAATTTTTTTCACTCTATGTTCTAGTAGGTACCAGCAATCATCTTATTTTTGACCCTACTTACAGCCAATATGTTAATACAATGATTACACCATGTATGTTCATAATGGTATTGGCAATATGAATCAATATCTGCTTCAGGGCAGTTTGATTTATTCAGGGACATGAATAAATTAAACTCCCTCAAGACCTAGCAAAATGTCATAAAAATTACTTTTGGCGATAATGATGCACAATTAATTGTAAAATACTTGTTTAATTTATTTAGCTTTATGAGGTCAAATCAATAAGTCTTTGCACTGGAGAGCCTTGTTTTTCATTAAGACATGCTATTCCATGGCTATTTTTAATGTGTAGATGCTTTTCTGATAAGAGATACGTTCAGTGAAAAAAGAAATGTACCTCTGTTACGTCCCTCAAAAGTAGTTTTAATTTATTTTAAAGCTTCATCCTAAAAGAAATTTTCTTTAGGCTAGGAGAGGAGATCTAATTGACTTACTGATAGCAAACCACTTCATCTGGGGAATCTGGGAAGTATAATTGCTTTTCATCCTGTTTGTGGCTTCTCCAGAGTATTTTCAGAGTCTAAAGAAACACCTAAAGTTAGGGTACAGATACACCCTGTTAGCATACAGTATAAAGCATGACCACAGTATTGAATATGTGCATAACTATTCTGTGCTTTGGTTTATTTAGTGTGGTAATATGGCACGAGAAGGACTGCGCACACTGGTTGTTGCCAAAAAGTCACTTACTGAAGAACAGTATCAAGATTTTGAGGTATGAAAGGATAGAGCGATCTTGTGCTTTATCATATTTGATTACTTCAAGGAGAACATTCCTTTTTTTTTATTTTTAAGGGTGCGAAAAATAGGTAATTGAGGTATTGTCCACAATCTGTTAAAGGCTTTGTCATTTATTAGTGGTGGTTCAGCAGTCATATGTAGGATCCTGTTTGCTTTATTGTTGGATTGGACAGTGTTTTCCCAGCAGCTAGTGTAATGTTATTTTTGTAGCTTCAGCATGACCTAAAAAATCTACTTGTTCTCAAAGATAAGGCCTTTCCTCCTTAGAAGCTGTGATGCCTAATTCTTAATAGTTCTTCAGGAGACATTCTCTTTAGGTGAATTGTCAGAAGAGCCCTGTATAGCATTGGGTACAAAGTAAAATTGCTCCTTTAGTCCTATTCTTCATTAAAGATATTTAAAGAAAAACATTTAGCCTAATGAATCCATGCTATCACTGAGTGGTAGACTGAATGTATACTTTATGAGTCGTAGCAAACTCTAAGTGGGTCTGTGTTTGTGCAAACAGAGTCGATATAACCAAGCAAAATTAAGCATACATGATAGAAACCTGAAGGTTGCCGCTGTTGTAGAGAGTTTGGAGCGAGAAATGGAATTACTGTGTCTCACTGGAGTAGAAGATCAGCTGCAAGCAGATGTTAGACCAACTCTAGAGATGCTAAGGAATGCTGGAATAAAGGTACTGAACACATATTGCTGACATAACAGGTTATCATTCATTAACTTTTTAAAATCAGGATGTAATTTATATTTGTCTGTATTTAGGTTCTTCCAAAGTAAGAAATACGTCAAGTCCTAAGCACATTCTGGGCATGAACTAGCAGAAACAAATGATACTGTGTGTGAAGTTCCCTTGCCTACCACAGGTTTCATCAATCTCAAACTTAGTTCTGTAGGAAAACTACCAATGAATAGATGTATGTGTATCTCAGTCATTTATCCCCTGGCTGTCTACAGTAAGCTGTCCTTGCTGACACTAAATGAGTTTGGCACAAGATTTGTGTGACAACAATGTTTTCAGGTTTGGCACTTGAAAGAAGTTTCAGCAAAGATCAAAAGGTGAATTATTTGAACTAGAATTCAGAACTGCCCTTGGGGTTTGTTCAGTTCATGTTAAAGGGATGGCATGAAAAGCCAGGCAGAAGAGTTGGTTTGCTAGACACCTATCAATTGCACATATACAAGTAATGCATTTAGGGAGGGTTTCAAGTAAGTATATGAACAATATCTGAGGGAGGGGGCAAGATTATAAACATTTTGCTTTAAGCAATGTCAAGCTCTGCTCCAAATAGCTGTAATTGCTTTGCATTGGTAAAACTAAGTCAGACACAGTGGGATATTTTGCATATGCTGCTTGTGCTGGACTTCAGCCCCCTCCACTGTCTGCTGGGAGGGCAGCTCAGCAGGACAAAGCAAACCAGGAAAATTCTGGAAGGCAATGACAATAATTTCCTTACACTGGTGGTTGAGTTGTCTTGCTAACTAGTCATCGGACTAACAAACCTTGGTGTTAAGGGGCTGAGAGAGCTGTCACATGCTAAGAATGTAACAACTTTATCCCTTCAACTTTACTGCCTTCTCAGTTCTGCATGGTTAGTGGGCAGGATCTCTTTGGAGTGTTGGGACTGTAGCTCATGCTCCAAGATTTGCTGTCTCATGGCTTGGCTGCTGCTTTCTGAGATTAACACCAGGGTCACAGACTGTTGTGTTGACATTTTGCTGACAAATGTCATCTGTATCCTCATTTCTCTGATCAAGGTAATATCAGGGCCATAGGGAAAGGATTTTTTGCTTCTCCAGAGCTTTACTTTGTCTTCATATACATTGAGATGTTGGCCCTTGTGAGAACAGGAGGGGAATGGAGCTGCAAAAAGCAAAGACAGTGCTTTTCTGATTTGCCTACTATTGCAGTAAAAACGGTTCATTAATTTTATTTTAAAATGCACAAGTCAGTATATTTTCTTCAATAATCTAATCCAAAAAGGTGCCAGAGGAAAGTTGGAGAGAGATGTCATTTAGATTTGGAGAACAGACATGCTAATGTCCAAAGGAGTAAACTCTTATATTACTTTGCAGATATGGATGTTAACAGGAGATAAACTGGAGACAGCAACTTGCATTGCAAAAAGTTCTCACTTAGTGTCTAGAAATCAAGATATTCATATTTTCAGACCTGTAAGTATAGTTCTAACTTTTTTTTTGTTGATTCATCAAGGGATGGCTAATAGCAGTGTTGCTGTAATTCGATTAGTAGTTGGCTGGTTGTTGAAAGTTGTTGGGTTATTGTACTGAGTGTCATAGTAATGGTCAGGAAAGTAGTACGTAGGTGGTTATTCAAGGCTTTAAAATTACAAAGCATTTAAAGGTGTTGGTTTTTAGAGTTGTTGATGTGCTGTAGAAATGTTTTTAGCCATGTTTGGGTAACCCAGGTTCAACACGCATTTTACACCCTTCACAACAGACATAGCAAGAGACCTCTAAGTAGTGATGGAGTTTGTGTGAGATGAGGTGCTGAGCCACTAAGAGACTGTCCATGCATTTAGGCTGTCTGAGTGTCCTTCTTGCCTGTTTTAGCATTTTCATTGATAGAACTCTTTGGACTCAAGCAGAATTAATCTTGAATGAAACTGCTAACATCCTCTGTATAAACATAAATCAAATTGCTATGAGAATTTTTTTTCACATCATTATATATATGCACATTTTACCTACAGACTGGTTGAGTAATTGTTAGAAAAGTAAACTGAATCATCTTTTTTTATACATTTTATATGTGTAGTATCCACTTGACTGAAGCCAAACAAAAATAGATTTTCCAGACGTTGATTGATGTTGTATGATCAGACATAATGTGTCTGTTCTAAATGAACCACTTGCACCTACAGAAATAATTATATGAATATAATTTACATGTAAATGTATTTCCTTCTGAAGCATCAGAATGGCAAATTAGGCCCTGCAGACTACTATTTGCAATTAAATTATTAATGTTTCTGATAAAACTTCAGATCAATTTTTGTTGACCTTTCCATGTTGTAACACCACAAATTAAGTCTTCCTGAATAAAATGTATTTAGTTGAGTCAGATTTTTATTTTCATTACCTTGACTGGTAATAAGACGTCAGCATAAAACTGTGTTAATTTAGAATACACAAAGTTTAAATTAGTTAGAAAATGCATTTATGCAGAATTATTTCTGTGGCTGTACTTGTTACAAAGAAATAATTACTGAATTAATGTAAGAAAATATCAACCACTGTAACACTTCTACTGTAGTTACAAATTAGAAAGAAAAAACTTCATGCTAATCTCTTTCCAAAAAGCTGTGTTTTGTTTTTTTTTTTTAACAAAACTGTTTATTCTTAAAAGTCTCAGCTTCTACAGTTTGTAATTCTGAAGGTATTTACGAATTAAAAAAAAAAAAAAAAAGCATTCTGTTAGGTGAAATGTAGAACAGAGAGGGCAATTATTGCACATCAGCATGCATAAGTGCTGACATCTCTTCATTGCTGCAGTGCAGACAGAATGTACTAGGCCAGCACAGTCTGGTGTTCCCAACAGCTGTCAGACAAGAAGGTTTCTCTTTACATCCTTAATTGTGGGAAAGAAGGAAAAAAAATCTGAATTGGGGCGTGTGTATGGGTTTTTCTCTTAGCAGGGGCTTTTAAAAGTTACTCAGATTTTATGGCTAGTAGAGCCCAACTAGAGAGAGAAAGGCTCTTTGAACTGCATCTGGCTGGGTAGTAGTGCATCAAGGACAAAACTTCACATTGAATGTAATTAAGATTCATATATCTTAAAAGTTATTTAATCAAAGTGTTGACAGAGGCAAAATTAAAAGTGTAATCAGAGCTTGTGTTTTATTCTGTGCTTGGAACTTTGTCTAGCATGATGTCTCTAAAATACATTGATATTTATTGTGGGGGGGAAAAAAAACCAAACTAAAAACTAAACCAAATTAAAAACAAAACAATTTTTTTTAAAAAATACACCTAAATGGACCAGTCTTCTCAAAATCTGGTTATAATTTCACTTTTCATATTCTGTTTAGAGCTCAAAACCTTTCAAAATGCATTTAGTAACCTTTGACTGTTTTTTGCATTTCACAGCTGGGCCTTTCTGAAACAATTATGTAAATAAAAAAATCTATGATGTAATTCTTTCATATTATGCCACTTGATCTTGTCTTCAGAGTCAAGCAAGATCCAAAAGAATCAGTACTAATGAGCATCTTTATGTGCCCTTTGAAATCTGTGCCTAGTTACCGAACTTGAAGGAACAATTAATAGGAACACTATATGTTATTTTTAGAGGATATTTTACTGTTTAATAAACAAAACCAATTGAGGTTTGCTTGGGAAATTTTTCTATTTTTCTCTAGACCTGCCAGTGTGAAAAGACTCAGGCTAGCTCAAAATTCATGTATTTTAATTAATTCATTACTATTTTAGCCCCTGTGAACTTCGGTGAGGAACCACCTAATATGACTACATAGATTTTACTTGTTTGAGGATTACTCTTTCACTTCATAAGATTTGAGGCTTATAGTAAAATTCCATGGGTATTAGACTTGCAGTGGGATTGCACTTGAACCAAGGCTTCTGGGTATGAGTTCTCAAAACTTGAATTGTTTAGGCAGGGATTTTTTAAGAATATAAAAAAATCTTTTAACTGGGTGTTTTATATTGAAGGTTGCCACTCGAGGAGAGGCTCACTTAGAACTAAATGCTTTTAGGAGGAAGCATGACTGTGCCTTGGTGATATCTGGGGACTCACTTGAGGTAAAAAATTGGTTTCTGTCAAATTATTTATATGTTTATGGTCAGAAAATAATGTATCAGCATCTTCATGCTCTTTTTTCAAGTATTTGCCCAAACTTTTAATTAGTCCTTAGAGATACTGTTGCTTATCACTGAGTGTAAATTAGATGATATGTGTTGTAGATGTGCAAATGTTACTGGGTCTCTAGTCTTCTGTACAATAACAGAATGGAATTTGTATTCAGCATGCTTTAGTAGTGTCTATTCTCTTAACCTCAAAGCATGTTGGTGCTCAAACTGATGTTCTCTTTGATTTTAAAAATAATAAAGCCACAGTCAGGAGAATCTGGCTGTCTTTTTTTCCTCCCAGTTGGGTATTGTACATGGAAAACTTCATTTTAAAAAGTCTTTATACTGTGTTTTTCTGTTGGACTACATGTAGTAATATTTAATTGTAAATTAATCCAAGTGCCTTTTTTTCCCTCAGGTTTGTTTGAAGTATTATGAGCATGAATTTGTAGAGCTGGCTTGTCAGTGTCCTGCTGTAGTGTGCTGCCGATGTTCTCCCACGCAGAAAGCGCACATTGTGAAACTGTTACAGCACCACACCGGGAAACGCACGTGTGCAATAGGTAACTCTTGGCACAATAATCCTCCTAGTAAAATCTGTAATAAATGTAATCAGCAGGTGGCACCATGGAGAAATAGCTGAAACAGAACCAGAGAGACTTCTTTACTAACCTTTACCAACAGCCAGGTGTTGTGTAGTTGTGGCACAAAATGCCATTCCTTGAGAAAGGTGTGGTTATCTTCTCTATTCTGCAAGAAAGTCTTGATTACTGTAGTAATTAATCATAAGTCATAGATTAATTGTAAGAATTTAAAGGTATGTAAGAGATTTCTCAAATACTATAAGGCCAGGAGAATAAAACCTCTGAAGAACTGAATATTGCAGTGACATTTTCCAGGTGATGGAGGAAATGATGTCAGCATGATCCAAGCAGCAGACTGTGGAATTGGAATTGAAGGCAAGGTAATGTTAACCATTTCATTATGAAATGTATGTCACATAGCAGCCTAGTAGAATGTGATTAGAAGCTTTATTCTTAAACAACAGTGAATGGATAATTTCTAATTAAAGGATTCTGCAAGATGATAAGAATGCTTAGTCTTTAGTATTTTTGCTTGTATGTCTTCTGCTTTATTTTTTAAAAAGCGGAAAAAACTATAGTTATTTCTGTGTAACATTTACCTGGAAGAAGCAGGAGAAACAATTAAACTTACTTGTTACACTTAGAATATATCTTAGAATATGCGCAACAAAATTGTCATGTCTCACTGCAGGGTTGACTTTCAAAGACGGAATAAACTTATCCTTCAAAATTTATTATTGCTTAGAATTTTGAAACTTCATACACATCTTTTACACTGGGATTCATATGAAATGTTTTTCTTTTGTTCTAGGAGGGAAAGCAAGCTTCTCTAGCAGCTGACTTTTCTATTACACAGTTTAAACACATAGGTAGGCTGCTGATGGTACATGGTCGAAACAGTTACAAAAGATCAGCAGCACTTGGTCAATTTGTCATGCACCGAGGCCTTATTATTTCAACTATGCAGGTATTTAAAACTTTTCTTTTTTTTGGAATAATTAAAATATCTATGTCTGTCTTTGAAATGTCACCAAATCTTAATTAACCAGTATTGTTATTTTTTCTATATTGTACTGCTTTGTATATAGAATTATATTAAATAATTAATTATCTGCTTTTTGTAGGCTGTATTTTCATCAGTCTTCTACTTTGCATCTGTTCCCTTGTACCAAGGATTCCTAATGGTAGGGTAAGTCAAAGCAACAGTTACAATATCTGGTAATCAATACAGCAAACTAACTGGTTAAGTAACACTGTGGGCTTGGTGTCATCCATGTTTTCCATGCATTTATCATGGGTACACTACCAAAACCTGGGATGAGTGTACCAAGAAAAGCCATGCTAGGTTCGATATGCTGGATATGCAGTGTATGAGGAGGGAAGTCTCATTTATCAGTTCTCTGAAGAGAGGGATCTGCAAAGCCCTAGAAGAAGATACCAAAGAACCTGTGCACATAAAGGATGAAAACAATAAAGAAAATCTCTCCAGATCCACCCAGCTTCAGCTGTCACACAGATTAATGTATAAACCTCAGTGAGAATTACATGGTTTTATGTTGAAAATGGAGATGGAGCTGCTATGAAATTTCCTCTGAGAGTGCACTATCCAAGTTTGCCACATAGCTTTCCATTCATGTGAATATGAGCAGCATTAGGAGCACCTAGGTCATATTGCAGCAGCTGGTTTACTAATATGGTTCCTCAAATTTTACCACTGAGAGCTGTGCATATGTGTTTGTCCCTGTTCTCTGTCCCTACTGACCTAAGAGCTTCTTTTTATTCTCCTTGTAAATAATAACAACTTAAATCAACAGTAACTTAAATCTTAGTCAAACCATGGTCAAATTACACCAGATTTTGCAGAGGCAAACAGTAGACCTCTCTCTATGACATGTTTGCAGAAGTTGTGCTAAGTTCCAGGGAACCACATGTGAAAGTGTGTATCTAGCATGTGTACAATAAAACCCAAAGCCACTTAACAGAGCTGTTAAGATTCTTCTTCATCCACCTACCTTCTCCAGGTTGTCCAGAATATAGTGCTCTTTTTTTTTTCTGTCAGTTTTCATGCATCCATCTGTAGATAAATTTAAATGTCAGGTCTTTGGACTGTTTGTCCAAAGTACAAGCGCACAGAGGGTATGGTAGCAGGTGACAGGGTTGGGTAATAGAAGAAAGAAATGTGTTTATTGGTTTTGAGTGTATAAGACCTCTGTAACTTCTCACAACTGACAGCTCCCAAAACCACAAGAGCAGGTTGCATGTGAAAGCTGTATTGGTAAGCTGCCTAAGTACTGAGAAAAAGAACCAGTTTAATTTTGCTTCCATAAAAAGAATAATTCAACTCAGTAGATCACTTTAAAATTATACCATACGGAAGTGTTAATGTGTGTTTTTTTCCTTTCTTGTAGGTATGCAACAATATATACTATGTTTCCAGTTTTCTCTCTAGTACTGGATCAAGATGTGAAACCAGAAATGGCATTGCTATATCCAGAACTTTATAAGGATCTCACAAAGGTATGAATGTCCTCAGTCCTCAGCTACAAACAAGTGCTGAAATCTTCAGTGTGCAAAACTGGGAATTTGTGTAATCATTTTCTTAAGGAATTCCAAGCAAGACAGATTACACAACTATTGCCACCTTCTGTACTATTAAAATAATACACAGTACCAAAAAATTCAGTCATTTTTATTAATATATTTCTCCAGTCACCAGTGGTTGTACTGAAATAATTCAAACCTGAAGGTATGTTGATAAAGCAGCACTGACTCTGCCTCCAAAATTTCTGATGTGGAGTTATTTATGTTTACATTTTCACAACTTATTTTTCCTTTTTAACTGTTAGATTAATTTATAGATTTAATTTTTCCTAACATGCAGATATTGTTGCTGATGTCTCCAAAAACTGTCTTCTCTTAAATAACAGATATTTATAACTGATATATCTGAACTCGGTCAACCACAGATACTGCTTTCTTTTTGTTTGCATGTACTTGCAAGCAATCAGAGTTTATAATTTTGTTATTCACAAGAGTGAAATAAATCCCAAGATTCTGTTTTAATAAGTTTTTTGAAAAGTGCTTCTTCTTCAGCCTTAGCTGTCAGCTAGGAAAGTCATGATCCAAGGCAGAAGCAGATGTGGGTTTTTTTTAGGGATAGTAAATTCTTCAAAGGTGTTTTTAAAAGTTCAGACACAGACTCTATTAAAGAATGTCCAAAGTTTACTGAGTCTTAGCTGTTACCTAAGTTAGGCTTGTATTAATTTTTTCCTGTGTTGGAGATCTTGGTTATCTCTCTGCTTGAGAATCTTTGAAGTTTTTAAGATTTCAGTCCATGATCAAACCCAAAAAAGTGTGTCCTTCACGTGCTAAACAGAGTCATAAGTGTGCCTGTGGAAAGCAATTCACAGAACCTGGAACTTGCTACAGTAATGAAGAAGTGCTGACTCTTGCCTTTCTAGATTAATCATTTCTTTTGTGGCAAAAAATGGCTGCTTTGTTTGACACTTTATCCTTTAAAATGTGTATCCTTTGAACTCTTCAGTTCTAATATATTTCATCAATACCCTCACAGAATGCAAGGGTCATATCACATGTACAGCATTTATTCTTTGATTTGTGTGTGTGTTTCAGTCTGTACCATTCAAAATCAAAAGATTTAAAATTTATTTGGTAATAGTTACTTGCTGAAAATTTGCCGTAGTAATAAATTTATTATATGAAAGCAAATGGGCAGTTTATCCAACATTCAGAAGTTACTAGTAAAGAACTGCAGATTTGCTTAAGGTTTTGGTCAGTAGATGCACAATGCTGTAGTTGTTTTGAAGACTACATTTTACAAATAAAAAATAAACTAATTTTACTCCATTTATCATTCTGAAAAACAGACAGAGCATTGCAAGCTGAAGTATCTCTTCTGTTTAAGGCTTTAACTTCTTACTCCCAAATTTAGACTTTGTGTGATTTCTATACAATCTTTTAATGAAGAATCATTAAAACAAGTAGAAGCTTTGTAGCCTTTATCACTTCAAATACTGCTTATTTCACTTGTAAAATGTTTCTCTAGCAATGAACTATTAAAAATATATGAGCTGAGTAGATTTATTTTTTTAAAGTTGTGTTTAACTGTCCTCTCACATGTTTCCCTTAGGGAAGATCTTTGTCATTTAAGACTTTCCTCATCTGGGTTTTAATCAGTATTTACCAAGGTAGGAGAGAGTCCTAATTTTGCTGAACTGGGAAATTTTTGTCTGCTATTAGCAATATTGTTTTTCAGCTGCAGGTTGAATTCCCAAAGCTTAACATTTCATCAGCAGTTATATATATTGCTTTCTGTTTATCTCGTAAATCGATATTCCTGTAGTGTTCCAGGCCTATTCAAAACACAGTGTGATTGGTATTTTTATTGGTGCATGTCGCCTAAAAAAGGACATGTTTTTAATTAAATGCTAATCCAGAAAAATTTTAATGAGTGCTTATCACATTGCATGTATTTACACAGTAGTTTTCTTTCACTGAATGACAGAAGTACTGTTGAAGAAATCTGAATTATGTAATCAGTTAAAAGTAATTACACTTTCAACAATATCTCATTTATTTGCAGCACTTGACAAAATGAGGTTAATTAACAGTTCATCAGATATATTGCACTAAAAGGTGTTTAATTTTCTAATAGTTTTATTTCTGTGTGGATTTACTTTGGTTGGCTTATTTCACATGTACAAAGTACAGTAAATATCCTTCCTTTAGAAAGATCAATGTTATAAACAAATGCTGGACAAATTTTCCTAATGAGCAATCAAATGTTCAGTGTGCAGTTGTGAAAACTGGTACAGTGAAATTTTAGTGCAGAGTGTATTGCCAACTTTGTGCCCCTCTCCACCCTACCAGGTGGTATTCTGATGTACGGAGCCCTGCTGCTTTTTGAATCTGAATTTGTACATGTCGTTGCCATTTCCTTCACTGCCCTGATCTTGACTGAGCTCTTGATGGTTGCACTGACCATACGAACATGGCACTGGTTAATGGTGGTGGCTGAATTCCTCAGTCTTGGCTGCTATGTGGCCTCTCTTGCATTTCTAAATGAATACTTTGGTGAGTAAAAGTATTTTAGCAAAGATCTGTTTTGTATTTTTAATAATGTTTTTCTCTTCTCTTTTTTTCAATTAAGAATGGGTGATGTTTTGAAATGCAGTTTCCTTTATAAGATATATAATTGAGTCCAAATTAGGCCTAATTAATGTTGGATTAAAGTATTCTCTTACCTTTTTCTCCTAGAATTCAACAATCTTTATGCTGTTAGTATGGTTTATCTAGATGATAAACTTCACTCAAACCACTCATACCTTTCCATCCTTGGTCTGATATTGACAGTCCAAATTGCATACCTTAAATTGCTTTGAGATTAGCACTATTGAAAGTAGATACAATTTGTAAGAAATCAGGATCTTTACTAAATCAGTGCATTATTTTGTACACCAGACCAAGTGGACCTTGTTAGATCTAATTCATGAGGCTAAAATTGCTGAAGTGTTGTTAGGGAGTGATGCAACAGCCTCATAGGAAAGATATCTTTATATATGAACCATTGCTTTATAATTATAGTAAGCTTTTATTAAGCTTGCTTTAAGTTTTGCTATGCCATACTGTGTCTTAAGGTTCTGATTGTTTATGTTCACAAGATGAAAGAACACATTTTAACTGCAAACCTTAGCAGTCAAGAATCCGAACATCAAAATAATACCTATTTCTTCTTGGATCAACTTATTCTTTACTAAAAATAAAGTATCTTGGTGTCATTTTGCAAATGTAACTTACAGAAATATATATAACAGCTTTAATCACACCTCACATGCAGCAGAATCCAGCTCCTTCTTCTCTGCCTTTTAGGATCTGATGAGTGCAGAGTTGCCCTTCTTCACCTGTCCTTTCACACAGCAGAATTAAGTGTTACATGGCAGTTTCTAGAAGTCTTACAATTCTGCCTTCACTCTCTCAGTTCCCAGGTGTTCAATGCTAGGGTAGTGTGAGCATTATATAATTATTTATTTAATCAGTAAATGCTTCACTGCCTGTCCCAGGTATTCTTTTACTTCCCAGATTTCTCAGGAGTCAAATTTTAGTGAAGAAACAACCCTGCTCGGCTTGGTAACTGTATTGTACATTATTTCAGGTTTTTCAGGACACCTTTTTTTTTTTTTTTTTTCTGACACTGATGCATAGAGACATTCTAGAGATTATTGGGTGGATTTTTGAATCTCCACAGTCAGATTACAAATTAAAGGAACAAACAAGAACAGATATAGGTACTTGCACTTGAGTCCAGACTTCCAGGAACTTCATAAAACAGCTTGCAGCTTCACCTTTGAAAGTCTGTAGTATTGGTGACAGCCAGTCCTTCCATCCTTTCTGGTGTTGTTCTGTGAAAAACACTTTTAGATGATGTTCACAAAGGTGTAAAAACCACAGGAACTTTGTTTCTTGCAAGCTTTTCTGTAAAGGGGAGTGTTTTCCTCTCTGTGCTCATGTATTTACTGGGCAACCCCAAGCTTAACTGGCTGCATGGCTTCTCACAACCCAGGGACTTAACTTTTTGTATTTGAGAGTACTGAAAAGGCTTGCAGTTTCATGAGATTTTGTAAAGGTGTATTTTACTGTGCATTATTCACCAGTTAATCTGAGAAAATGCCTTTCTCTTAGTCTCACTTCTGCTTAATGCTTTATTCTTATTTAATCTGTCCCATTGTAACTGGTGGGAGAGAGCTTTTTTGTGTATGTGACGTAGCATAAACCTAAATGATGGTTTGCAGTTCAAAAAATAGAACAACTTTCGTGGATCAGGAAAAATGGTTTAGATGAATAGTGCTTGACTTCACTGGCAAATACTTACTTCAGTGATGTTGCTTATAAGGATCATCTCCTTCCAGAGAAATTATATGATGACATGGCACTCAAATTAGAAAGGGAAAAATATTTGATACTGCTCTACAGCTCTGACTCATGAAAGTAAATTAGTTTTTATGTTTCTGAGTTAATTGCACACAGTGGCCTTTTTAGGCTGTCTGTGATAGGTTACATGGGCTTTCAGTATGTCTAAGCAGGCTTAGGCTAAAACTGCATAACAAGTTTAGACATTGAAATTTAATATGCAAAATATTTTTAATGAGCAGAGTTGGAACAGTAAAGCATTTCTTTATTTCATTTTCAAAAGTGAATTTTCATTCACATGATCAAGTTGTTTATACAGTAAATTATACCTTGAAGTGAAATGTAAGAGAAGTGCCAATCTATTCACAGTCTTAAAACATTACCAAATATAAAATCTCAATGTTTTTAAAGTGGTTTTATTTAATTGCTGCTTAAAATAATCTGATTGACACGCGAAATGCAATACTAATCCAGTTAATGCTACTAACATCTTTTTCATTTCCTCTTTGTGTAGCTAACCTGTTTGGGTTTGTTTGTTTGTTGGCTTGATTTTTTGTTGTTGTTTTTTTTGCATAACTTTTGTATTTTCTGTAAATCTATCCTCTTTCATTTTCCCTCTTTGTGAAACAGGTATAGGCAGAGTGTCTTTTGGAGCTTTCTTAGGTAGGTGAAGTTTAACTTTTCTTGAAGCTTTGGGTTGGCTTTTTGTTCTTTGATCTTTAAAGATTCACTCAAGAGTAGCAAATTTCTTAAATATATGCATTTGTAAATAATGAGAAAAATTTAAAAAAAAAAAAAATTCTTGGGATTCCCTGAGTTCTGGGATCTTTCCATGATAATTAAGTATGACATAATTATCACAAATAGGATCAAAAATTCATTAGCAAGCAGAATGTGTCAGCATTGTTGTTAACTTTTTTGTCATAAACAACGAGCTTTTCCATGTGGCTTATATTAATATCACTACATTGTTTTCCCTTGAAATTTTTGGGCTCTAATTTAATCTCCATGATTTTATGAATCATTCAGCATAGATGTGTAAGAAAAATAATCAATACAGAAAAGATCCAAAGAGCAATATTTCTGGTTGGGAACCTGTAGTGGGTAAAAATCATTCTTAGTTGCAGAAAGATAAGCTGAATTAACTTTTTGTTATGAGGGAGTTGTGTTTTTAAACTGAGATTCTATTTCCCCTAAAAATTATTTCAGCTGCAAAACAGTGTGAAGGCCATAAAGGAACCCTGAAGTTCCTGTCTAAAAAAAAATAATTGGCAAAAGCAAAAGGCTGAGGTTAACTTTCTGTTGCTTTATTGCCCTTTCATATTTTTTAATTGGACAATAGCATGAGCAAACAATTAAGAGACTTTTATTGACTTTGCACTGTGGAAGTTCCAGTTTCCCTGTTACTGACTCCCATCACTGATTTTCTGTTTTTGTTTCTGCAGATGTTGCCTTTATCACAACTGTGACCTTCCTGTGGAAAGTGTCAGCAATCACTGTTGTAAGCTGTCTTCCACTTTACATTCTCAAGTACTTGAAGCGCAAGTTCTCTCCTCCAAGTTACTCCAAGCTTACCTCGTAAAAGTGATTCTATTCCTATGGGTTTTCACTCACACCAGTCTGCAGATTGCATATTCACTGTGCTTTAGTGTCTATGGATTCATGTTGGACTAAAGAAACTTAAAAAAAAAATCAAAATTCAAAAGGGATAGCGTGAATAGAGCACAAAAAGGGGAGGAAACATCTGACAGATACAATAACACAGAAGTACACTAACAACTATCAGAGATAAACTAAATTCTCTTTGTGTTGATTTTCTTTTTTTTTTTCTTTCAGTTGTTATGGTTATAAAATAAAACCAACTTACCTTTGATTTGACAATGCTTCTGAATGGTTTCATTGCTACTGTAAAGGACCTTTTGCCACTGTAAAGGATTTTTTCCAACTATGTTTATCTTCTTCAAGTTAAATTGAAAGTTTTGTTATTTATTACATAAATTTCTGGTTTTAATTATTGTATAGCTTCCTAATTCAAGCCCTTTCTTTTAATGTTATCTATGGAAAAGTTCATTCATCCATACTTACTCTAACAAACCTAATACCTGTAAATGCCCGTGTCTATATTAGCAGCTATTATTCCTCATCAGACATTGATTAATATGCACTATTTGAATTATGTACTGATGTCTGCATAGCACAGTATTATTTTAGGAGCTGTTGTCCTATTCTGTACTCTCCATT
Source organism: Zosterops lateralis (assembly GCF_965231275.1). Lineage (NCBI taxonomy): Eukaryota > Metazoa > Chordata > Aves > Passeriformes > Zosteropidae > Zosterops > Zosterops lateralis. The sequence continues at coordinate 59,029,989 of NC_139762.1, read as the reverse complement.
TCTGGCACCAGTAAATTACAGATGTGTGATGTTGACAGCAGTTCTTTAAATGCACATTACAGTCAGGTTGCACAAAAGCTGTTTAAAAATTAAATTATAAATTCTGTACATAATTCCACAGCACCTATTGATCTGTACAGATATCAAAATATGGCTGCTCAGTAAATATGTTTTAAAATTCTTATTCATTTTGTATTTGTAAAACTGCAAATAGTGTCAAAGTACATTTCTATATATGAGAAGTCCAGTAAACCTTGTATTAGCTAATATGTTTAAATTGCCTTGTAATCTGTTTACTTAGGTTACTCAGGTAAAAGAAAATAAGAGGAACACATGAACATCATGGTAGGAAAATCTATCATCTTCCAAGTTGTAAATGTTATGTTTTTATAACTTAGCTTGGGTGCAAACTTGTAAAAAAAAAATCAAAACGTTTTTGCTTGTAAGCTGTCAGAGTTGAGTATCTTGGCTGAGTTATGACACTTTATAGCAGCTGAAGATTTATTCCAGAAACTCAAATACTCTGATGCAATCTGAAGGGTCCAAATCTTGCACACTGTACTGGCAAGTAGGATATATTAATTTTCCATTGTGATATAACTTTGCTTTCTCACGAAGTACATATAATGAATTTGGCATAGTCTGTTAATCATTGGAAAGGAACAACATAACTATTCATGCTTTCTTTATTAAATATTTATGTGTGTGTTTTTAAAACCCACGTAATATGGATGTCATTTTTATGTTTGACTGTATGTCTTTACCACATAATTCCTTGTTTAGTCTCTTTTCCCTTATGCCATTATTACTTTGGATGAGGAATATTTAATTGATTTTTATAACTACTTCCTGGGAGAGCAGAAGAAACGGCTGCAGAGCTATTTGGATTCCACCCCACTCCATTAATTTTTGTTTTCAAAGTTTTTCTAACTAGCTATTTATCTGCTTTTTTTAATTTTCATTCCTCATTATAAAAGCAATAAAGCCTGATTTCTACCAAATATTAGTGGTACATGTATTAAATAAACTACTGAGCTAGAGTTTCCTTTAATTACCTGACATCACAGACTAGTTTGCCCTGTCCCTCTGTGAACTCGCTTCTGTAAATCACCACAAGATGTCACTGTTCTTGCATATTAGCAGGAGCCTTTCTGCATTCAGTGTGGTTTTGCCAAGATGCTCCTGATTTACATTTTTAGTTTAGTTCTGTGGTATTTCTGTCACTGATTGCTTTAGGTTTTTTTTATTTTCTCCAGTAAGGGATGATTACTTTCAAACAATTAAGAAGTCACCAGTGTGCAGTTCTTCCAAAATGTTGGTGGCATTTTCTTCAGACCTTTTTGTCTTACACATGGTGGGCTCACAACCATATGTGAAGATCCAGGAGATAAGCAAAAGCTCAGAGTTGGTCGTCTTTCATCCATACATCACATCTGTGAAATTATGCAGAAAATGAGAAAAAAACACCCAGAAATTAAACTAACAGCATGAAAGTGATAGTGTTACTGCAATACATCTGTATGGGACACAATTGTACCCATGGGTAAAGAACTGCTCAGTTAGAACTTAAGTGTAGGTATATTAATTCTCAGCATTAAAACTCTTAAGGTTAGGGTGATGGCAAATGTACGGGTTCTGTACACAGCTATAAGCCTTTCAAAAGTGGAATCAGTTCTCTAAAGTGCCTGCTTCCTTAATATTTCCAATATACAGCAAAGGTCCAGATTCAGCTCACACTTTGTTTTAATGATTGTGGAAGCCTGACTCAAGTCACTTTCTTTGCTTTTGAGGTTCAGCTTACAGAAACAGATTTGGGCCTTGGCTCTGCAAGTTACACCCAGAAGGACCTTAGATTTACTTGGTATTAAATAAATGCTTACTTTTGTGAGCTCCTATGTCAGATATGTATTTCTGAAATGGTAATCATGTCTCTCTGAAAACATATTTGGAAAGCAACTTCAGAACTGGGACAGAATGGAGGAGCAAGGTGTGACCAGGAAATACATCTTCACCAAAGTTACTGACATAACAATACATGGACCATGTTTAATAAGCACATGAGCTGAACACCTAGATTTCCAGTGTCGTTTGATGGAAGGACAGAGGGGAAGGAGAGATCTTGCACAAAGTGAAAGTACTGATAATTATACTGGGTTTTTCTGATGCTATTCCAAAATTATGTGTTCATGTAACTGCTGGAAAACATTTTACCACATAAGATATTGGTTTGCAAATGGAAGATAAATCAAATCCTTGCAGACTTAACATTAAATTTTAGCACTCGTCCATGAATGTGTTTACACCAATGTTTTTATGTTCAAACTGAGCTTGCTGACTCATGAAATCAGAATTCAGCTGTGTAGTATCTCCTGTTTTCTTCCTAAGCCTTCAAAGTAGTTGTCAAAAAATGTGCTATTGCTTTTATATATACACTGGAAGTGTTTGTTAGCTTGATGAGGAGCTTCCACTTGAGCAAGCCTGTATTACAAATGTCCTACCCTCCATCTGCAAGAGTGCGAGCTGAAACTTCTTCAGTCTCCATTTAAAACATGTCTGAAAGAGTGAGCTCTGTAGCTGGGAAGGGAACCTTTTTGGACTGGACAGCATTTGTGTAGATATTTAAGCAAGAATTTTGATAGCCACTTATGTAGTTAAACAGCTGAGGATCAGCTTCTGTAGATGAAGAGGAGGTTATTTCCCTACAGATTGCTCTTACAGGGTTCACTGGAGGTTCCTTCATCACTGGAGGCTGGGGTTGTTTGAGCCTGATCCACCCGGGGTTGCATTTTAACCTCAGGAGTGCTGGTGAACGAGGCCTGGCTCACTGTGCAAAGGACAGTATGGACTTTCTCAGAGGCTTTGGAGATGGGCTGTTAACAGAGACACCCCATTGTGACCCCTTTCCTGCTTCTGCAGAGCTGTGTATTCCTGGGTTTTATATTGGCAAAATAATATGAAAGAGGTTTGCATCTGTTTTACACTTGCATCCCTTCACATGCCCAGAGCTATTAAGGTGGCTCCAACAACTTCTGCAGGGCAAAGGAATTTATTGCAGAGTATGTGGGCTCTGGATGGACAGGTCTCCTTAAAAAATGACAGCCACCAAAGATTGGGCTGTCCTGCTCTTGCCACTGATACAGAAACTGTTCTTGTAGGTCCTGCTTACACTGACATCCATTTCAATTTTACCTTCCATGGAGTTTCTCCTTATTTTTGCTGTCCAGAAAGGAAAAAAATTGGGTCAGCAGTCTCTTATAATACTTAATTGAATAACCATTCTGTATCTAGGCTGTTATTATTATAACTCAATTGAAACTTGAAGGCAATCAAAAAAGCCCTTCGATATGTTAGCCCCCCGTAGGGAAGAAAATCAGTACAAGTGAACAAAGACAACACGGATCGAACATTATATGTAAATAAACAGGAGGCACAATGTCTTTAACACTATGTTAAAAAGCGTAGGAATTTCTTTCGTAAACAAAACACACTTAAAGCAAGATACTTCCCAACAAGTATTAACTACCCAACAGATGCCCTCAGCAGGGTTCACAGCTGTTATTGCAAGTGGGAATTTGCTCAGCCAATTGCCAACAAAATCCACCTTAAATAGGCAATTGCACTGAAAGACCTATTCACTACTTCATCGACCAAAACCATAGTTTTGATCAAAATATTTTACAGCAGAGGTGGTGAAAACTGGATGCCATGAACAGAATAATGAGAGCATGCTCTGCAGTGGAATTGACAAATTCTGTTTTATTCTTCCATCCCTGACCAGGTTTTAGCAGAGCTGCAGCTGAGTTTCTCCTGGTTGTAGTCTCCTCCTGTCCTCTAGCATGCTTTCAATGTGAGATGGTAATCAGCAATATTAAACTTCTAAATTGCTCAAAAAAAGCAGGCTTGAGTAATTTTGCTTTTGGAATTTAGCCTTTATGCATTACTGAGCTAAGAAAAGATCATCATCTGCTCTGAGGAGATACTGTGTACTATAGCTGTGATGCATGATAAGCATTTATGTGCCTGGCTTTGTTCTTCTGGCAGTAAACTACCTTTATTTCCTCTGCTTTTGACAAAACTGCTAAGAATAAAAAGAGCTTTGGTTATAATGATCATGTAACTTTAACCAAGCAGTACACAAAATAGACTATTGTAATTCTTATTTGTAGAGCTGCTTTCCATTGTCTTTCTATAATATACACATCTAGTTTTTTTTCCATGGGCCCTCTGTGTTTTGCTCTAAGTTCTAAGCATGCATTTGATTTTGCAGAGTAAACACACATTGTGTGGAAGCAAATTATAGATAACTACTTCAAAAGTCTGTTGAAAATTAATTCCTGGCTGGAAGGCTGGGGGTTGTTAATGGATGAGCAGACCTGTAAGGGGTAAGTGTATGTGCACGTGTTTTGTATTTATTGCAATTATCTATTGCCTATTTGAAGGAGAGATCTGGGAATTCTCAGTCAAGATGCTCCCCTGGGGAAAAGCTCTCTGCATGTGCTCAGTAGAGGAAGATGAGCTGTTTTTTCCCCTGTGTGTAACTGCTGGTTGCTGCCTCCTCTTGCCATTGAATTCCAAATTCATCTGCAGGAACACAGCTACAATAGGCACTTCCTCCCACAGTTTCTGCTTCTCAGAGTACCTTCTCCCTTTGTCAGGGTACTGACTCTTCCCTGACAGTCATTTGAATATGTCTGTTGGTTATCTCAATCTCAGCTGAATGGGGTTTATCCCAGCTGTAGAAGGTCATTTTCCATGTGAGTGTCATGAGCAGGACAGGTGACACAAATGTGGTCTAGTACATACTCACACTTACCCAAATGCGACTAAAGCAATTCTAGACAATCTGTGATTGAAAATAAATAAATAAAACAAATCTGAGCACATACAATTTTACAAAATGCTAGGAAGGAGGTGAAGGGAAACAAAAGTTAATGGCTTTGAAACTTTTACCCTCTGGCTATAGTGGTTTTGCCTTGCTTATAGTTGCCTTTCAATTTCTTGCATAATCTTCTTCACGTGAGAAAATAGTAAAATATTTCATGTTACTAAATTATTAATTAGATTTTTTTTTAAGTATCCTAGCTGGAGGCCTTCACCTTACCTTCCTACCTGTGCATGACTGGTTTTAATTCTGGTAGGTCTCTTTACATAATTTTTGGTGTTACAATACATGGAAGGCTTGAAAGTTTAAAGCAACATATGAGGATATCCATACATTTGCTCGGAAATTGGATGTTATAGTGAAGGATGCCAAGATTAAATACTTAAGAATCTTGAAGTGTTTTTATTTACAATTATTGTATGATTCTATATATAAGAGGTGAAAGGAAGAAATCTGCTGCTCACTTGGATTTTAGATGTCCTTAACTTGTGCAGACTTCAGAGAAAAAAAAACAAACAAGAAACCCACATGGCAAATCTTATTTAAAAAAAAAAATAATTTTAAGAACGTAAGCCTTTTAAGATGACTGTGAGACTCACACCTGAATGTCTGGAACTACTGAGAGAAACCATGTTTTTAACAACCCGTCTTGGGAACACCTGCCTGAAAAACAACTCAAGACAGTCAAAATGCCATGCATTTTTGCTTAGCTCAGGTATCAGTCTGGCCCTGCTTACATTAGAAGAGATTTGATTTCTCCTTATCCAGGAATGACCAGGATGGGCTGTCACACTGGACTTGTATTGTCGTGTTACCCTGATAAGGGCAACCACAGCGAGGTCCCTCTGTGCTTTGTTCCAGCTGTGCCCACTGGAATGTTGGGACACGGGTGGAAGAAGTCTCCAGCCTGAGCAGTTCTCCAGTTGTTGAAACAATTGACTTCTGTGTAAACTGGTTTGTAGTGCTGGAAGGGAGGCAGGGAGGAGAAAAATAAGCTCTCTTTGTATAACCCGAAGCAGATTTGGAGGGAGTGGGAAAAAGCCAAGCTGCAAGTCACATAACCGTGCTGCCAGCTTGCCATCTGTCCAAAAGCAATTACTTGGAGATGGCAGGTGAGGAGGAAAAACAAGGTTATAGCTCAGCTGTAACGTAGACCCAGCCACAGTCACTGATCTGGTATGTGGCAGCATAGGAGTCTTTCTTCTTGACATGCAGGTAACTCACTCTGCCAGTTCAGACATATCATCACTGTGAGTGATGGAGTTCACTGCTGGAGAAGCAGGGAAAGGCTTCTTACAGCAAAGCCTGCCCTAGAGGCAGCCACTTCAGGGCATGGCAGCAGAGATGTCCAATAGTGCAGAACTTCAGATGTTCTGGTCAGACACTGGAAATGCCTTTGGAGGCAGAAGACTGGGGAAGAAAATGGGGGAAACTTCATTTTGCCTGAGGCCCAACAAAAACAAACTCTTACCCCTCCACCCTGTGCTACATTGGATAGTGCAATGGAACATCCAGACTGTGCCATGCTGCAGGATCTATGCAGTCCTCTGCAGCTTCCACCTCCCAGCCCCTGGAGAAAAATCCAAAGGCTGCTTGCAACTGTCGTGCAGGAGCCCTGAGCCAAGCCCGTGGGGTTGTGTGTCTGGCCTTGTGCCCCCCAGTGCTCGGTGTGCAGGCACAGCCAGCCCCTGAGCACTGCGTGCTGCTGTGACCTGTGCTCATAGCAAGTGCCTTGGCGTCACCCTGGGGGCATCAGGAGATCTCCCTCAGTCTTCCTGCAAACCATCTTGTTTTTGTTTTGATCATTTGATTGGCCATGTCTTTGCCCTAGCTATTCATCAGCACCTTCCATTCCTGCTTGTGGTGTTCTCTGAGTAACCTGGGTGTCTGGGGCCTCTTTGAAATTGCAGCCTGCTGATCTTGTAGCTGTTGACTCAAGCACAGTCACATCTGCATGTGGGTCAGGGTTGGTGACTACAGTCAAGACTTCGTTTATTTGTGTTGTATTTATTTTTAAAGATGGGACACAAATTCCATGAGAGAGACTCATTTGGTGATCATGTGAAGAGAATGACCAGGCAGCTGCTTGTGGCTGAGCTGCTTTCAGGCAAGCTGAATTCAGTATATGCCAGTATTTACTGGCAGTAAGGGAGAAATTTTAGAAGGAAGACACCAGATAGAGCCCTCCAGCAACTCAAGGAAAACATGAAAAACAAAGGCTTCTCTATAGTCTTTCTTGTTACCTGCCAGTCCTGTTTGAGTTGCAGACATCTCACAGCATTCTACTTTGTGTCCCTCCTTTTTTGATTCGACACTTTTCCCAGGCATAAAAATGTGGGAACTTTATCTTTTCCTAAGAGAAAGAAAAAATGAGAGCTGCTTGCAAGTCTGAAATACAGCAGTTTAACAGCTTCATATTACACAAATTTTAATGAGAGTATCAAAAGCTGAGGCGGAAACTAAGAACTTGAGACATGAGGCGAGTCAAGGGGGGAACCTAATAATTTCTACTGTTTTGCCCATGCAACAATTTCTAGTCCCAGTCTATTCCACCAGAAGTGACTGGTGATTTTAAATGATACTATTTTTAAGATGTTTGTTTTTTAAGTAGGAGCCTGGTTTCCCAAAGAATGCTAAATATTCAATGTACAGGCCTTCAGTCTCTTGATTAATCTTTGGGCAACCAAAATTATCAGCTGGAAGGGAATAAACCATAGTGCAAGAGCAACAAATAGATAATTGGTTTTGGTATCACATTATGGAGCCAAATAGGATGCTGGAGATAATGATACAGGTTGTTCAAAGGCAGAGAAAGACCTTTATTGTCATTAAGACACCAACAAGGGAAGATGTTTTGCCACCACTGAGAATGCATGGAAGAGAAAATATGACAATTAATAGAAAGTGAGATGATAGGGCTAGGATTAGTCTGTAAGGAGAAAGGTCCCAGGATGTCCCGATATGACTTGGGAGGAAAGAAATGTTAACCTTTTCCTTAGAAGGAGGCAGAATTTTCATCAAGGTGGTAAATCTGCTAATTTAAAGTCTCTGACATGTGGGGGCTTGACAGAGTCACTTCACATGGCATGAAGGAAGGACTTCTTCGCTTTTAACCAGAGACTGATCATCTCCTTATTTAAGGCACATCACCTTAGGGACTGCTTCACCTGGATTTGAAATTTTTTACACTCAAATAAAGTTTGAATTTTTGCTATATTTAGACATGGTCACTATAGGAGTTATCTGGTTAACTTTGGTGTAATTCCGTACCCATCGCTCAATTTTCTTCTCATCCTCCAAATTACTGTGATCTTACACAAATACGTGCACTTCTGAGCATAGGAAATGCACCTGCAGGGGCTTCTGCCCTGCTCCCAGCTCTGCCTTGGGGCTGCGGCTGGGTACAGTTTGAGCAGGTGCCCTGTGCTCTGCCCCTTCCCTTGCCCCAGGAGTTCCCCTGCCATCAGCTCTTTGTTGTAGCTCCGTTGTTATTCCCGTCCGTGGATAACACAGCCAGCGCTGTCAGGAGTGATCCGTGTGGAACTTAAGCGATGGGACTGAAGCTGCTTAGCACAGTTAAGTTATGACTGAAATAGCTGTAAACTCGTTCCAGGGAGCCGGCGGTGGGGAGAGAACAAATGAACAAACTCTCCATGCCCAACCCAGTTTCACAGCCACCAGCCCCTTTCACCCAGTGGGAAGCAGCACCTGCATCGTTTCCCTTGCCCTTCAGCGTCCGCGCTTTCCAAAGGTGGGCTCAGTTCCAGTTTGAATGATTGATACGTTTAAGTAGATAAGACTCAACACAAATAAACACTTGGGGGTTTGCTTTACTAGTTTATTTCCAAGGGGAAGTTTCTTGTGAAAGCTGGTGTTTTTATATAAGCCAGAAGAGGGCGGTGCAAGCCAACAAATAAGTAAAACTCCACGTTCATGATCATCACAACCACGGCAAAAAAGTCCTTTCAAGGTACACGGTGCTCGTTTTCTAAAACTGTTTCCACAGTATGGGGGGGAAAAAAGATCTCCTGAACGGTTCAGTCTTAAATTTTTCAGATGAGACAAAAAATCAGTGTTATGGAAAGCGTTTCATTCCAGTTCAGTCAGTCAAACACCATCACTGCAAGTGCTGCCACTGAGGATGCAGGCTCAGTGACAGGCTAATTTATTTACCAGTGTGGATGTTGAAAGGTGAGGGGGTTTCTGCCAGCAGTCCATCCAGGCTAGCTTCAAACCAAAGTCTTGGGTATTCAGAGCCCTCACCCTCTGGGGCTAAGTTTGTGTTTTCTATTGAACTTTTAATCAAATGAAGGGAGGAGGAAAAGCCCTTAAAAGGAAACTCCCGCACAAAGTGTTTGCTGTGATGATTTTTGGATGGTGGAGGCAGCTGGGTCAGGACAGACTTTGTGTCAGGGCCCTCATTAACCACTTTTTGCCAGATTTGCTGACCACTACTGCCAAGCATCAGAAGCAACATGATCCAGTGCTCCCAGCAGGACAGGGTGTTTCATCTCAGCAAGACACTCCCCTCCTCACCACTCACGAATCAACGAACTCCACAGGGCTGCTCTGCAGACCCAGCGCTGTGGTGTGGTCTCTGAACCAGCATTCTGGCAGCCCTTCCCCTGCCTTCTCCTGCACCACTCCAGACCTTCACAACAAGGCTCCTGAAGGACTCTCATCACTAAAATGTGAGCCCATGCTATGGCCCTTCCCCAGTTATCCCAAAGGAATCTCTTACTACCCTGCCTTTACTCTCCTCTGATCTGCCCTAAGTACTGTTCATCCAAGCCAGTCTCAGGATATAAGAAGTCTTGCACTGGGCTTTGTACCCAGGCAGTGGTGACCCTTCAAATGCCTCTGACAGACAAAGTTTTTCCCTTTGATCACCAAGTCACCAGCTAGCCATGAACTCTGAAGAAAGGGGAAACTCCTTCATGTGTATGTGCCCATGCATGCCCAGTTTCTGAGGTCTCAGTCTGCCTTATCCTGTGGGTCACTCTGTACCAAGAACTGGCCTTCAAGAACACTCCCAGGTCTGTGTACTGCTGGAGCTCTGCAGTCCAGCGACCAAGGAAGGAGCTTTCTCTGGGGAGGAGGAGAGGCTACGGTGAGTGGGAAAGGCCTTTCTTTGTCCTGCTAGAAGTTGCTGGCCGCTTCTGTGAAATTGGGTCTGCATCCACCTATTGGAGTGCAGCCAGCAAAACTTGGAGCCAAATCCCAGACTTCCAGACTTGACAGCTTTGACTCATGTAACTTGAGAAACACCACGAGAATTGCATTGTGGCACTGCTCTTGTGGACTGCTCAGGGCATCTGTGCTGGGCAGCAAGCAGGCAGCAGCCCTTGAGCAGTAAACACAAGTCTTTCACCTCAAAGACTCACTTCTGGTGACAGAATCTTCAGCTGAAGTCCCAAAGGCAATTTCTGTGAAACAATACCATGAAACTATTTTCAGCCCCAGTTTTTAGTCTGTCTTTGCACACCTGCCTTCTCCAGAATCAGCCTGGTGGATAGATCCAGCTCTGAGATGTTGTTCTGCCATTGCTCTGCCTCATGGCTTAACAAAGGCATTCCTGTCTGCACAGCTCTGTCCATGCAGTTCTCTTTTGCACCACACACACATCTGTGGGCAGCCTCCTTTTCCTACACCACAGTTAAGAGGTTTCTTTAATTTCATAGTTTGCTCAGTGTGCTTAAAAAGCAATCTGAAAATAAATTTAATTGGACTCCTGGAAGGAAGTTAATAATGAAAGTCTTGGAAGCAAAGGAGAAGAGATTAATTTGTAACATCTTCATGGTTTTCTATAACTGTTCCAGGCTTGCATTTGATGCATCTGCATTAACTTGATGTGGAAGAGTCTGTTGATGAGACCTGAGGCACAGTGCAGACACAGAGCCTGGTGTTTAGGGGCTGTGGGTTTTTGTAACACTCGTGGTTTCACTGATGTGCCGGAGCACCGTTCAGAGCAGAAGAATCATGAGGTGCTTTTTGGCATTTCTCTTAGCAACGAGGAGAAGGATTCTCTGGCTTTGTAGAGGGGAGTGTCTCATATTTGGACTGCTGGAGCTGTGTTCATCCTGAAAAACTTTTCCATGGCTTTTGGAAGGTCCTGCTCTACAGTGCATGCCAAGCAACTGCAATGACTTAACACATTTAGTTTTCAGAGACTCAGCGGAGGGATCTTAGAAGTTTACCTCTGCTAATGTTTGCAAATGCCTTGTTCTAGCTGCTAGTGAATTTGCACTCTCACATACAACAACAGATGCAAAAGAAGAGATGGGGTTCTTCCTGGGACTTTCTGGTTCTGCATACTCATTTAGAAATCAATTTAATGCATTTTAATTGCCTATTTTTCTCCTTGGTTTTCTCTTTACAACTACACACCAGCAAAAAATAATAAGGTAGAGTCTAGCCAGGCAGACTGCTAATGAGGAGGCTTCACTCAAGAAGATTTTAATTTTCAGCATTTGCTCTTCAAGATAGCTACTTCAGCATGCAGGGATGTCACAAACCAGGAATGCTTCTAAGGGAACAAAGGCTTTGGGCTTGTATAGCATTTCAGTACACAAACTACCAAACCTATCCTTGACCAAACTACAGGAGTCTGGCAATCCCTTTCAGGTTGCTGGCCTCCTCAGTCAAATCACTCCAGTAAAGAAAACTCTAATTGTGCATGGAGTGAGGTGTGAAAAGAATGAGAGAGACAAAATTCAAGCTGTGAAAATGGTATATGTTGAAAGCCCAATCTCTTGCCAGCTTTTCAAGATCCCTCTGGCAAAGAGAAGCTTCTGTCTCTGCCAACCTGATTGAAGTGCTTCTCAGAAATTCCCGATCCATGGGGCATTTCTGTGAGAAACCAGAATTAGCCGAAGTCTGTGGTATCCCTGGACAGCCAGAGCAGGCACAATAGCACAAAATCATGCTGGGTGTTGGGATCAAAGTCAGCCTGCCACAAAGGTGCCCCTGATTCCACAGCTAGTGCAGCTCAGCCGTGACCTTGGCACCACTAAATGCTGTATCTGAACCTTGCCATTGCTGCTGAAGTAGTACCTTGCAACTGGAGAAATCTGTGTCACCAACCCCATTATAACCCTTCATGTTGAATAGCACACAGCTCCTATCATTTCATCTTTTAGGTTGAAAGGCTCCAAGTTTCATCCCTGTCCAAGACCCCTGTCTTTGGAAAGGCTGGGTTGCTCAAAGTTTGGTGAAAATAATAGCAGAGGATATTTCTTTACACCATTGGACTGTGATTCATTACCTACTTTACATCAAATGTAAAGGATGCTCCTCAATAGGGCACAGCCACAAGTGAGAGAATAAAACCTTGGCACCACATTTCATCACTTGGAAAATATTTCATTTCTCCCTCAATACCTCTCATCCCCTGAGTTATCCTATCATGCTGCAAGTACAGGGGAGAAGGGGAGCAGGGACTGGTGTATGCAAGCATCTGGCACAAGGGGCCACAGTCAAAATTGCTGCTAGAGTAATCCAAATCCTATTCATAAAGTTTGTGAAGGTGAGCCCAGAAAAGTTTAAAGCAATGATTTTGTGTTTGCTGGAGTTTAACAAGGTTACTGACTCTGCCTCAGAAAATGAGGTCAGTAAAATGTATACAAGTATTGGAGTATCAATATTAGGAGGATAAACTTGGGTTAGGGAAGAGAGAAGTGCAATAAATAGCACCGTGCACCAGAAGAGAGCTTACAGGCAGATCTCCTGGGGCTCGGAGCTGGGACTTGTTCTGTTTAAGAGTTTTGTACAAATGAGCCCGAGGCTGGCGCGATGTGCCGCGTGTCCAGATGCAGATGACATCATGATAGAAGGGGAGGCTGCTGATAAATTTCAGGAACGCACTAGACTATAGGAGGATTTGGAGACACTGGGGGGAACAGGCTAATACAAAGTAATTCAATATTACACAATGGAAGGTTATTCATTTAGGGAGAACCAATAGCACATTTAAATGCAGGTTTAATGAACTAGAGCAGGAGGAAACTAATGAAGGCAAAGACTGCTGGTGCTGAGAAGCAGTAGGAATAGCAGCAGTCTGACAAGCAAATAATAGTGCAGCTGAGATATTGGAAAAGAGGGCTCATGCTGCAGCCAAGGAATCCAGGGCTTCACATCGGGTCATTCATTCCATGTGGCAGTGAGGGTGCTCCCAGCAGTGAACTCAAAGTACGAAAGAGGCTGGTCCCAGTTACTGAGAGGAAGGCTACAAAGGGCACTTCACTGCTGGCCCTGTTCTGTGCACAGGGACATGGAGCCTTGGATCTAAAAGGAGATTCTTCCATGTGCATGGAAGTGAAGGTGGCTGAGTACATGTTTGGGCTCACAGGGCATTTGAGTGTGACCACAGCTCAAGACAATGCTGCCTTAGGAGTAAATCAGCTCAGCCTAGATCTCCTCTGCCTGTGGGGGGAGATGCACTTGGGACCAAGTACTGGCAGAGGGTAGATAATCAGAAGGACTTACAGGACCCTGTCACTAAATGCAGAATTTCCAGGGGATGTAGAGCTTATGGGCTAGGCAAATGTGCCTTCTGCACTGGAAGGGCATGTGCAGCCTTTCCTGACTCCTGACCATCCAGACTCAGACACTGGCCCCTGGACTGCTCAGTGAAACAAACAACACTTCTGCACATACAGATAGCCCTGGTTTTGTGTCCATCTTCCTGGGTCACTGCTTCCATGAAGCCTCTTGCAGCAATCCTGTTCCTTCAGATGAAACAAAGACATCTGGGGGAAAAAATGTTTTGCACTACCTGAAAATGAAGGTGTGATCCTGTGCCTCGAAGGATGGATGAGGTGAAAGCCGCCATCCCCACAGTGTGCAGGAACTGATCCCTACCACAGGTCCCAGTCTGCCACAGACATCGTAAATCTGACGTTTCCCTTCCCAAGGAGAAGGGTCTGCTCTGCTGCCAGCTTGAGTCCCTGTGTACCCAATGAGCCTTTCCCTCATTAAGTACTTTTGAATGAGGCAAAAAATGTGTTACCACCGCCTGTACCAGCAACTGGGGAATTCTGAAACTTTAAGTATTTCCAGAACTAAAATACGATGCCTGGTACAAAACCTTGTCACTGTTTCTGTGCAAGTCTGGCAATACTGCACAAGTACAAATACAGAGTTAGACATGCTCTTATTTTTTAACCACCCTGCACTGCACATTCCATCAGCAGGGTCCAGGAAGAAATGCAGAGCATCAGTATTTTCATTGTTGATGGTTGTTTTGCCATTGAAGAGAGTTCCTGAATCGCCACAGTGAGACCCCAGGGTCACGCAACAGACGGAATTCAGCCAACTGCTGGCGCCCACCTCAGCTGGGACAGCTGCAGGGAGGATGCTGCACATCAACCCCAGCCAGCAGCAAGGGTTCTGCCCTGTACCTGCCCACAACCTGGGTTTGTGCAAGGGGCAAACTCAAAAGAGAACAAAGGGGCACTGATGCAGCATATATCATTATGAAATTATTTCTCTGAACTAATGTCTCAGTTTAATTCAGTCACGGCTTTCTGTATATAGGTCTGGTGTGGCTGTCTGATGTCTATCTGGATTTTAAAAAGTCGGTGTCTGAACAGATGACTGTAGCTCAGTCAAACTCAAAGGTTTAAGGTCCTTTGCCTGCAGTCACTGGCTGCATTCCTAAACTGTCGTTTAAAAAGAGTCCACTAAATCAAAAGCCAGGTAAATCAACAGAGCACTCAACGTCGTAATGAGACCGGTTATAAGGTAAATTACAACATTATTCAAGCACACAAAATTCCTCCTCTGGCATTTGTCCTGCTAAGTGCAATGCACCTTAAAAGTGGTGAAATGATTTCTGGCAGGCTGTGAAAGAGGCTGTGTCAGGGGGATGGGAGGCTGAGCCCAGCCTCTGCCTTTGCACCAGCTTCCACCTCTGGGCAGCAGCTGGCCACTGCTCAGGTGTGCTCCCTGCCTTGTTTGAAAGGTTTATGGATGGGTTTTCAAAACGGTGCCGGACCAGCCATAAACACTGGCCATGTGCTGTCTCAGTTTCCAGCAAATCTTGTTACAATTTTCAAAGCAGGGGACTAGAAAGACTTTAATTAGGGCCTTGGTTAGGGAGGCTTGAGACTTATAAATCTTTTGTTACAATGAATGAAATTCTGAACAGATGCTGATGCTTTTGAAGCTGCCAAGACCCAAAAGATAGGCATGCAGACCCTAAGGAGGTGGCCACTATTATGAATGTTAGATATAAAAGGCAATAAGGATACAAGGGCAAGAAGCCCAAAACAGGACAAAAATTCCATGCAGAGCATGGGTGGCTTTTTTCTGATACATGTCTTGGATTATGGGATTCTGTGCACTTATTGTAAGAAAATGCTTGATATTTGTAAACACTGGAGAGAGAGATTCCTCCCCACCCTGCTTTCAGAACACTTTTTGTAGACAAAGCTGAAAGTTTTCATTTTACAGGACACAGTCTGAAGAAAAAATTGTCCCAAGTCTTGCAAGAAGCTCAGGGTGCCAGTCAGGCACAGCCTGTTGTGCAGTGCTACTAACATAAATCCTCTGATGGGGCGAGAATGATGGAGTTTTGGTTGAATTGGAGGTTCCCAGAGAAATACTGAGGCTACTGTGTGCAAAGGTTCATGCAAACCATCCCTCCCAGACTGCTGAGGCCCAACGAAAAGGAGAGAAAAGGAAAATGGAGGAGGGAATGTACAGACTCACACAACTTCACATAATATGAAACTAATCCAGAGAACACGAATCAGACTCTTCAGTGATTAAAACATCCTGTATAAATACTCTGCATTACTTTTTTAAAGGCTAACACTACACGCAAGAGCTGAGAACAGGGGGTGAATTTAGTGCTTTGCTTGCAAAGATGAGCAGAAGAGGTAAAAAGTGGTCAAAAAGTGCCCACTGAAGCCTACATCATTTGGCTCCCTCCTGGAGCAAAGAAGCGGTGTTTGTGGCTGGGAGGAAGCATGTGTCAGATAGCCAGGCTGCACAGGGAATGCCAACACTACTCTGGCATCCACAGGCAGCTCCAGCACTGGAGGGCCCTGCCCAGCAAACCCCAGCAGTGGGAAGTACTGCAATTCTGGGGCACTGGTCCTCTTGTCTGGGTGAGGAGAGAGAGGGGAGGTCCCTTTGCTACTCCTACCCTCCCTCCTTCTACAACATACAGATTTTTTTTTCTTGTGATTTCTCCAGTACAAAGTGATTGCTGACAGGGCAGCGGAAAATGGGTAGAAACCCAAAAAGGCTCTGTCCCAAGGCAGAAGCTCTGTGGCTTGCTCTGTCCCCCTTCTTGCCAAACTCTTATCCCAGTGCAGCTGCCTTCCCTTGGGAGAGCAGCAGTGCACCAAGTGCAGTGTCTCCCATGAGCATCACCTCGATGTGCAGCAGCTCAGATGAGTTTCTCAGCCTGACCCGGGCCACGCAAGCCACTGCGTGCTCAGCCACGGAGGAAAGGTAGAGCAGGGCAGCTGATTAACCTAATTACTGGTTAAGTGCAGTAAGTGCTTTGTTGTCAAGCACAGCCGCCTCTGGAGGGGAAGGGAAGCAGCAGCTCATCCCCTCCTTGCTGTGGGACATGCGGATGGAGAGGGACTGCCCAGGGAGCCCGGACAGCTCTGTGGCAGACGTGGATGGTGAGAAGGCCCAGTGGAAGCATTCCTGTGGAAAACCAGAGAAGGCTGACTGCAGTGCAGTGACCGGGGGAGACAGGTCCTGGAACAACACTGGTGACAAGGGAGGATTTCTCACTGGGGTGCATGCCTGTACAGCCCTGTGTAGAACAGAGCGGGCAGAGGTCCCACCAGCTCTGCTGGGATTTACCCCTGAGAGATAAGGACCAGTCAGTGAGGGACTAGATTTGGACAGCGTGTCTGGTCTTAGGGCCCAAAGTGGCATGCAGTGATACCTACACAGGGAAAAGAAGGGTGATGGGGAGGGAGGCAGCAGTAGCAGCCGCATCTCCCTGTTGTCCACATGTGGGCTCTGATGGTCAGCATGCCATGCTGGGGCCCAGAGAGCTGCTTAGAACGAAGCTAGATGTGAAGACTTGCTTCTTGCATCTTCCCTGGGAGGTGAAGAAGCCCTACAAACTCATCAGCCCTGTCTCAAAAATCGGGAGGAGGCTGATACTGGTCCCTGCTAACTCAGCACGAGAGGTCACTGAAAAGTACTCCAAATACTTTCATAACTATTTTTCCCTTGATTTTTTTTTTTAACTTCTGTTGAAAGAAAACGTCTTCGAGTTAAAAAGAATGAAGGCCAGTGGTGGCCATAGCACTTAAAAAGCAGGCTTTAGGGAGGAGGGGTAGGGAAGCAAAGCCAAGAGGGCCAGCCCGTGTGCCATATGAGTCTCGGTGGCAGCACAGGACAGGAGACCTGGCACCGGGGACGCGGCTTTCAGAAACGCCGGGGCGCACTCGCTACAATGATCCACTGAAACAACAGCCGTCTAAAAATAAGGTTGTTTTCAGTACTAAGCTCCTTTTAACTCGGTTAGTCATCACCGGCTCCCAAAATAAGCTCGGTGTAACAGTCTCTCCTGGTAGCGGCTGTAAACAAACGCGGGGCGGAGGGAAGCGGCGCGGGCCGGGGGAAGCGGGGGCGGGGCGGGCCCGGGGCGGCCCCGGGGGCTGCGGGGGTGGCGGGGCCGGGCCGGGCCCGGGGGGCGGCAGCGGGGCCCGCAATGGGCTGCCCGCGCCGGCTGGCGGGGCCTTGGAGCGGCGCCACGGTGGTCCGGGCAACGGCATTAAACAGGAGGAAACAGACGGGGGATTCCGTCATTTCGGCGGGGAGCGGGAGCGGGGCGGGACGGACGGCAGGAAAGGAGAGTCCCGCCGAGAGCAGCGCGGCTCTCGCCCGCCCCCGCCCCGGCCTCCCGGGAAGCAGCCGGGGCCTTCCCCCCGCCTCCCCCGCGCCGGGCGGCCCCGTCAGCCGCCCCGGTGGGTTCGGGCCCGGCCCCGTCAGCCGCCCCATCAGCCGCCCCGGTGGGAGCGGGCCCGGCCCCGTCAGCCGCCCCATCAGCCGCCCCGGTGGGAGCGCGCCCGGCCCCCTCAGTCGCCCCGGGGCCGCCCCGTCGGGGCGGAAGGGGAGGCGGGGGGGGCTCCCTCAGCGCCGCCCGCCCCTCCCCGCCCCGCAGCGCCCCCTGGCGGCGCCCCGCCGTCCCGCGTGCGCCACGTCCGGGCGGCGCGCGCCGCGTGCCTGAGGGGAGGCGGCGGGAGGCGGGAAAGGGCTGAGGGGCTGAGGGCTTCCCCCCTCTGTTTTCCCGTTCCGTTTGCCTTGAAAGAAAAACGTCGCCCCTTTTGGTTTAGGTTTTGGGGTTTCTCCCCCCGACGGAAGGGCCGGTGCAGGGGGCTGCTCTCGCCCGGGGCGCGCCCCTTGTGGGCACCGTCTTCCCTCGCTCTGAAGCGGACGAGCCCGCCCCGAGGAGCCGGCCGCGGGCTGCCGTTCCCCAGAAGCGGACAGGATTTCGTTTACGCTGGGTTTATTTCCAACCACACATGGGTGTCAGGCACTCGATTTATGATTTTTATTTTTTTCTTCACACACCAGATACTCTCGAAACCACACCACGTCCCTGCGCGTCCCATTCCAAAAGTTTTGTCCCCTCCTGGCGGCTGTGGGGGCAGAGGGAGCGGGAGCGGCCCCCTCAGCGCTCCCGCCGGGCCGGGTGTCACAGCCGCCTCAGGGGCCGGGACGGGGCATCCCGGAGATGGGAAGTGGGAGGAGGAGTCGTCGCTGTGGGATGGAAATCTCTCCTTCTCCCCGCTAGAAAGCGATGAGACTCAACCGTGTTGCTGAGATATTTACAGAATAATAATAAATAATAATAATAAATCTGGAGCGACTGAAACCGAGTCCGCGGGTCTGTTAGTAATTTAGCAGAATGGGATTTTCCTTTCTCTCGCCTGCCAGTTGATGCTCTTTTCCAAATTTCCACAGCGGGGGAAGCCTGCGATTTTTTACATAATGATTTCAGCATGCGAGGCTGCCTCGCCTTTTTTTTTTTTTTTTTTTTTTTTTTTTTTTTTTCATGCCTGTCTCTTTCGCTCCCCGGTCTCCCTTCTTTCTCCACCTTCACTTGGCGGCCCCGGCGCGGTGCCCGTTCCCCCGCAGGAGGGCACCCGGCTCCCGCAGGCCGAGGCGACCCGCGGGCGGTGGCGGCGGGGCCGGGGCCGGGGCCGGGCGGGCGCCGTGCCCCGCGGAGGGGCGGGCGGGCAGCCGGGACCCGTCGGTGCCCGCCGGTGCCCGCCTCCCGCTGGCCGCCCGCCGGCTGCGGGCCGGGGCCCGGCTGACATCACGGGGCCGGGGCGGGGAGAGGGGCCGGGAGGGGAAGGGAGGCGGGGGGGGGGGGGGTTGGGGGGGTGTTTTCCAGCTTTAAAAAGGCGGCGCCGGCCGCGCAGCCCTGCGTCAGAGCGAGACTTCCCCGCTCCGCACACTCCCTGCCCCGTCCCCCGGCCGCAGCTCTCCGCGGGCGGCAGCGCCCGCCGCCCCGTCCCGCCGCCTCAGCGCGGGCAGTGCCTCCGAAGTCCCCACGCACACCCGCCCTCCTCTCCATGCCCCGGCCCCGGAGGGGCGGCGGCGGCGAGCTCCTGTGCCTCCGCGGGCGCGGCTACCACGCCGGGGGCGGCGCGGCCCCGGTCACCGGGTGGTGAAGGCGGGCGGGGGGGCGCGGGGCAGGCGGGACAGGCGGCGAGGGGCCGGCAGCGGCCCAGGGCGCGGCGCCGGGCTCCGCCGCCCCGCCGGGTGCATGCCAAGCGCTGCCCCGCCGGCCGCCGCCGCGCCGCCGTCGCGGGACCCATCCAGCGGGAGAGAGAGGCCGGCGGCGGCCCCGCAGGACGGCGCCCGCCCGCTCGGCAGCACCATGAAGGCGGCGGAGGAAGGTAACGGGCGGCGCTGCGGGGGGCGGAGGGCGGGCGGGAGGGCGGCGGTGTCCCCCGGTGTTTCCCCGCGGCGGCCCGGAGGAGGCTCGCCGGCGGCCGCTTGCCAATAGGTGTCTCTTTCGCCTCTCGCACGGCGCCGCCGCTTCCCGCGGGTCCTGGGCCCGGGCCCGCTCCCGGCGGGGCTGCGAGCGTGTCTGGGATCCGGGCAGGGGCACACGCGCGGGGATTCCCTCCCCACCCCGGCGCTGGGTTTGGGGGAGGTCGGTGTACAGCCCGTTATCGCAGCCGGCCCGCGCTCCCGGGAAAAGGAAGGAGTCCCGGGCAGTGCCAGGCGCCGCACCGGCGCTCCCGGCACCCGGGACAGGCGGGCACGGCGCGGCCGGGCTGGGGCTCTGCCGCCCCGGGGCAGCGCCTGCCTCGCCATCCCAGCTCTTCGTCACGGCTTCTTTCTCTGACCCTGCTGCGAAAAGTGCCCTGAAAACACAGCGGCGAAGTTTCTAAGCGGGACAGATGTTGGGCGCGGGGCTCGGGACGGGCGCAGCTCCTCCGGGCTGAGCTTGGCCCGTGCAGGGGCAGGGTCTGGCTGGACAGGGGGCTGACTTTACCCTCCCCCTCTTGCCAGTCGTGACACTGCTCTCCCCCCGGAGCATCGCTATCCAGCGCTGCTCTGCCTACCGCCGAAACTTTGGGACCTTTCCGCTGCTCAGGGCGCCTTTGCGCCCCGCGGCATTCCCGCCGGCATTCCCGCCGGGCATCACCTCTGCGCCGCGGCAGGTGCGGGCAGCTCCCGGCTCCTCGCTGTGGGCCCGGCGGCTGCCCGGTGCCCCCTCCTCCCCTCCCGGCTCTTCTCCGGCTCCCACGTTTCCTCCCTCTCCGGCGGTGCCGCCGCTTTGCATCGGCCGCTGCCGGGGCTGGGGCAGGGCGCAGCGAGCCCGCGCGTACCGGGGCAGGGAAAGCTGTGAGGAAGCCAAGGGGGGGTGTCCGTGTCCGCCGCGTTCATTCCGCACCGTGGGACAGCGGGACTCCACTCCCCGGGTTTGCGCCCGGAAAACTGGAAGGGAGCTCAAGACCCATCTCTTTCTTTGTTCTTTTTTTCTTTCTTTTTATTTTTTCTTTTTCCTTTTTTTTTTTTTTTTTTTTTAAATTTTTATTTTTACACAACTGTTTTCACCCCAGGGGCTCATTGCAGTTTACAAGATTCTGCCACTGCCAAATCTGCAAGCGGGGCTCTGACTGTGGCTCCGCTTGCGAAGCGGGGAGCCTTTTGGGATGGAAGTTAATCACGCTGTATTTAATAGGAGTGGCTGGCGTGCCAGTCTCACACTCGGACATCCGTGGGCTGCGCTCCCAATGCCCTGGGCTCCAAGGGCACTGAATACACCACTCGTAAAAATTACCTCCAGAGGCAACTGACATAAAAAGCGTTCTGCGGCTTCTTGTAGAGGAACAAATAAACCCCCCCCCCCTCCCCTCTTTATTTCTGTGGCATTTCTGATGCCTGTGTTAAAATGCGCCAACCCTGGTCGATAGTTCCCTGGTGGTGTATTTTGTAAGGGACTGAGAGAAGGAGTCCAGCCAGAAAGCGTGACCCAGTCCAGGAAACACGTAGGGGAGCCCTGCGCGTCAGGATTGCTGCCTGAAAATTAAGGTGCCATTCGATTGCCAAACTACAACAATCAAAGAAAACACTTTATTTCTTGTTTAGTCTAGGAAGAAATGCGCAAAGAGTCACAGTGGGAGGACCTCGTTTTTTTCTTTGGGTGGTAGGGAGGTGTGGAGTCCTTTACCTTTGGAAATGCCGGTGGTTATGCCAGGTTTAATGCTGTGGACAAGTTAAATTCCCCTTCAGGCTGGGGGGCTGCAGCTGGAGCAGACCGTCTGATGCATCCCTTATCGAACCTGCTTTATGGAGTTGGAACTACCCCAGTTGACTCCAAGGAGAGGCTGATGGGCAGCGGCCGAGCTGGGGGATCGGTCCTGGGCCGTGCAAGGGCAGCTGGTGACACGGAGATGGCCTTGCCAGGGCGCGCCGCCCCCATCGCTCCTTTCGCTCTCCTCATTGCAATGACACTGTTTCAATCTGGACTGTTAGCTGGAGGGCCACTGTTACTCTGTCCCCACATGTGGTATCGCCTCGTTTCTAACCTTTCCACGGCACATCTTTCCTCTTTCTCCACGGGAAGGGTGCCAATCGAAATATTTCATTGACAGCACTAATACTGATGTCACTGGCACATCAAGCCTGTCTGTAAATAGTGTGGGACACTATATAGACACTATAGTGTCTGTAAATAGTGTGGGACAATTCACCAGCCTTGCAGGTACAATTCACATGCCGGACGGGCGGAGGAGCGAGGGCAGCAGATACTTGGGAGCTTCTGGGGCACTCCAGGTGGGCGTCTGGAGCAGAGCGGCGGCAGGAGGGGTGGCACTGGTGTGACCGCGGGCCTGGCGCTGGGGCGAGGCGGCTGTCCCGCCTGTAGGCCCTTGGCGAGGGGACAGGAGGCACATCCGTGCCCCCGCCGGGGCAGAGGCTGGGGGACGTTGTCTCCTCCCTGAGCCGGCACCCCGAGGCCATCACGGTCGGGCCGGGCACAGGGGGAGGGTTCCCCCGCTGCCAAGGCCTTCAGCACACTGGGGTGACTCAGCCCCGGCCCTCCGGGGCAAAGCCCAGCTCGGCTCCTGCGAGAGCCCAGCCTGCACCGAGTTTCGTCCCGGCGAGGAGGGGGGAAAGTATCATGAGCTCAGATGGAAAAAAAAAAAAGTGTTTTCCTGGCAGGGAAAACTTTAGGACGGAGATTTCGGCCTCAAGCCTGGAAAATGGTATTCCCTGAGTTTATAAGAGAATACTATTTCCATAACTGCTTAAAAAAACTGTTCCTCTTGAAACCTGGCCCTGAAGTTCGGCAGCTGAGGAGCCGAGCCGAGCTGCTGGGGCGGGCGCTGTCGGGGACCTTTGGGCCAGCCCGGTGTAACGTGACAGAAAAAGCACCTGGAAACATAAAGAAAATTTTAATTGACTTTTTCCCTAATTGGTATCCCGTAGGAGCGGGAAGGGGACAGGCTGGGCAGAGCCGTGCCCGCACCGCCCCGCAGCCCCTGCAGGCGCCCTCCCGGTGTGCGGCGGCGGCCCGGGCAGGACCTTTCCCTCCCCGGCGCTCGGAGGCGGCCGGCAGCGCTCCCAGTCCCGCTGTACTGCGCTTTTTATAGCAGCTGGCACTAGTGGGTGCTGCGACTAAGTGAAATAAATAATAAATGAAAGCCGAGCCTCTCGGCTGACGGACGCGGCGTGGTGGGCACCCACGGAAGAAACCTGTCAGTTGTCTGCCGAGAGGGGACACGCCGCTGTCCCCCGAGGGGGCTGTGTCCTCCCTCCCCACTCCCCGCCCGCCGAAGCGCGCAAGGAGCCGCTCCGGCCCCCCGCGGGCAGGGAGCAGGTGAAGTCCCGCTCCTCTCCCACCTCCGCGCTCCCCATTCCGCCCACGGGGAGCCCCCGGCGGTGTGGGGTGTCCCCCGGTGCCGGGTGCCCCGGGCGGGGCGAGGGCTCCCCGCGGAGCCCGGGCTGGAGGCGCGGGGGGGGGCCGGGCACCGCGGGTGTTTGCATCGACCCGGAAACATCAACAGCGGCCGGAGGGCGGATCGGAGGCGGCGGCAGCGGCGGCGGCAGCGACACGGGCCGCCCGTCGGGGCCGAGGTCACGTTACCGGGCGCAGCAGCGGCCGCCGTCCCGCGCCGTGCCGGGGCCCCGCGCAGCCCGGCCCGCCGGCAGCAGCTCTCCGCGCACCACGGGCCGAGCCCGACGGGGCGGGTCGGGGCGCACCGCCACCGCCGCCAGGGCGCCCGAGCGTGCCGGGGGTCGCGGCCGGAGCCATGACGGGCGTGGAGGCCGAGCAGGAGTTTGACTTCGATTTCCTCTTCGAGTTCAAGCACAGCGATGAGGGCGGAGGTGGGTCGCGGCGGGCCGCCCGGGCGATCTCCGGAGGTGCTGGCGGCGGGATGCTGCGGGGAGCCCTCCTTGCGCTGCCCCGTTCGGGAGGGAGAAAAGCCGCCTCCCTCCGCGGGGAGCGGGGCGGGGGAGCCGGCAGTCCCGGCCGAACAGGTCAGCCCGGCCCCGGGCGGCGCTTGTCGCCTCAGCCGCGCCGGGAAGCGGCGAGCGGGACAGGGTCCTGCCCGGGCGGCCGGCGCTCCTCTGGCGGTGCCCTGGCAGCAGCCGAGCGAGGTGCGAGGGGAGACGGCCCGGGGGCCGCCGGGGCAGAGTTTTTAGAAGTTTGAAGTTGTTTGAAATGTCCAGACCCCCGCGTTCACCGCTCGCACGGCTTCCCCCGCTGGCTTTGGGTCTTGATTGCCAGGCTGAAAACTCACTTCAGCCCCTCTCCCCATCCCCCCGTGAGCCAGAGTTAGGCTCAGGGTTTAGCTTGAAGGTCATCCGCAAATAAAAATAACGAGCGTGAATTTGTCACGGGTCACAACTGTTCCCAAGTCTGGTGTCTCGGTCCGGCTGTCTGTTTTTATGGTTTTAAGCAATGCTCGGGGTGGAAATGAGGCGAGCAAGCAGAGAGAGGAGGTTGCCGCTTCCTTGGTGCGTGGTTAACTCGCTGATAGCGGGTCGCCCTCAAGAGCTCTTTACAAGTGGCTGACTTAACGCTGCCTCAGTAGGGCTGTGTTTGCCCTGTGCCTTATCTTTTTGCCTATAAATTCTAGCAGGTTTGCACATCCTTCTCTGTCTAACGCAGCTTTCCAGGATCTGAGCGAAGGTGTTTGCACCTTCCCAGCTCTCTCCAATTGCCCACCTCTCTGGCACAATGTCGGTGGTGTCCAAATAGTTGTTATGAGCCTCTAGTTTTTAGAAGAAAACAGTTTTTAGAGTTACACACCAAGCTTTTCAGAAAAGTGTTCTAATGATTAGACACCTAAGTGTCTAAAGTGGAGGGGCCTAAGTAAATTAAATGTCAGTTTCCTAGTTTGAGAAAAGTACCTAACTCTATTAGGCAATTTTGAAAGCATGAATTTAAACGCAGATACAGATGTGGCTTCATCTTGAGCAATGTCAGACAGCCCTCATCTTCTCTAAAGACCTTACAAGCTGCAGGTGTTCAGCATTCCTATTGAAAGTATGTAAATAAAAAACGATGGTGCTCAGTGCCTTGCAGGATCAGCCCATTAATGACAGAAATAAAACTTGCTTGCTGTGAAATTAACTAGAGGGGAAAAAAGGAACTTTTTAACTGCTTCAAAGGGAAATGTAATATGTGGAAGTGTGGTCACAACTCAAAAGGGTCCAGTTTCTTGTCCCAGTTATACTTAAGTGTGGATTTGTTGGAACAGAACTGTTGCAAACCTGCACTGGTGTATCTGATACTGGGGTTTGGCTGAGGATATTAAAATACCCTATTAAATGTGTCTTGGTAGTCAGTACACCGGTCCTGGGTGCCTCTGTGAGTCACAGTCATAACAGTGACGCCACAGCAAAGGCATTACCTGCCTTTCATCCACATCAGGACTGTCAAAATATCCCACATAGCTACATTATGTGATGCAGCATTTAATTTCTACCTGTCTCGTTCACCCTGCTGAAGAAAACGTCAGCATGTTATAAATGCTGGCTATGGGTGTGTGTTTGATGAATTTTGTAAATATGGAAGTTTTGGAGAATGAGCTTTTTCAGAAATCGTAGCTGGTGGTTTTTAGCCCACAAACCAAGGTTTCTGTCTTGTTCCTAGTTCTGGCTTTGAGGCTTTTATATTTGGTGGACATATTTTCTACATGTTGCCTGTAATTTTACGATACCTAAATATGTTTGGAAGGCTCTGTATCTTGTATCTTTCTATTTTGTGTACTATTTTATGAGTTGTATGATGTTATTTTTCTTGGCCCTTGAAAAGTTGGCTTTAAAAAAATGCATAATAGTTCTAAAAGTGACTGTTCATTGTCATGTGAATTAGGGAACTTGTTGCTCATAGCACTTGAGCTGTCTTTTAATTTATTTATTTTTTTTAAACTGGATTCCAAAGGCTCCTCTGAGCTGTGTACTGCCTATTCAGCCTGGGCACCCTAGTCATGCATTAGGATTTCAGCAAACTGCTGGGCTCACAGTACTTAGCCCTGTTATTTTGTTTATTTACCTACTTATTTTTAATACAAGATCTAAAAGCAGGGATCCTGCAGCCAGCAGAGGCAAAGCCCACCTTTGGGTGCAGGGCAGGAGCAGCCTGCCGAGCCCTCGGTCCCTTGCCTGGGCTGTCCGCCTGCATGGTAGGGACTGGCCGTGGGAGGTTCCCAGCTGTGCCATGTCACCAGTGCCTTCCGGCTGTATGCCAGAGCAGGAGGCTGTGGAAGGGTATGTGGAAAAAGAGCGTAGCCAGTATCCCAGCAGCAGTGTGGTGCCATGGACATCACCTTTCTTCTGGAGCTGGGGGAAGCAGCCCCTTCAGGAAGGGGCTGAAGCTGCCCTGAAGGCACTACTCGAGACCCTTTCTCTGAGCTCATTTCTAAAACAGATAAGGTCTTACCACTGTTGTATCATGTCAGGGATTTTTTCCATGAAGGGCAGGAGAGAAGTGGTGGTGGTTGTGGTGACGCTGGGTGGTGCAGCCAAGTGGCAGGGCAGCAACAAAAGGGAACTGATTTTGGAAGGAGGGGATTCTGATCCCCCAGGCAGATCTGCACCTCTATATGACCAATGCAGTTGGATTTTGTCAAGTAGCACCTCTTTTGCTATATTTCCTGCCCCCCGGTTGTTTGAATACAGCATGAAGCTGCAGCATGTTTTGAATAATCCAGTGTTATTTGTGGCACACTGCAGTGTAATTTAATGACCCTTCCTGAGCAAATGGCCAGCATCTGAGGGCAGACTAGAGAGCGAGTTCAAAAGGCGTTGTTGCTCATCATTCCTGACTGTTACCTGCTATGACATA
Source organism: Zosterops lateralis (assembly GCF_965231275.1). Taxonomy (NCBI): domain Eukaryota; kingdom Metazoa; phylum Chordata; class Aves; order Passeriformes; family Zosteropidae; genus Zosterops; species Zosterops lateralis. The sequence continues at coordinate 59,003,308 of NC_139762.1, read as the reverse complement.
CATCAGCTGGAGTTGCTGTGAAGCTGCCACAGCACATTAATTTTTCCTAAGTACCGTTTGCCTTGGAGTCATTACCAGCAAGAAAGGTGAGCGTGGGATCACAGGTGGATGACACCAGAGAGGGCTGAGCTGATAAACAAGAGAAAGAGAATAGCTGGCTGTGCTAGTTACCAGCTCGGAGGCTCGTTTGCATTTGCAGAGCTCCCTGGTCGCCTTGGGAATAGCAGCTGCAGTAATTAACACAGCCTTTCCGTATCTTCCGAGGTAAAGTGCGTAAGGTGACTGCCAAGGGAACTTGCCTCCTGGGATGGAAAGGGACAGGTTTCCCATGTGGACTAGCTGTGGCCACGGGGGATGTAGAGTTTCCCTCTGTCCTGCAGGAAAGTGATGCTGCTGCCATAATAAACCTCAGGGAAGGCTGGTGCATTGCAAACACAACTTGAGGCTGGAGCTGCAGCTGGGTGCATTTCCAAACTGCTGAAAGGAACCTGTACACCAATGTTACCCAAACTTAGAGTTCAGCAGTCGTCCCTGATACAAAGGTTTTGCTCTCTTTTCCCAGTAAAGTAAGAGATACTGGCATTAGGGCTTATGTGTCTGGCTCATGTGTCCTGGTGACACAGAGCCTCCCTATGTCAGAAAGAATAGATGATGATTCCTTATCCTACCACAGCCTGGAACACCAGGGACATGTTGTCCTTTGTGAGGGCTGCTCATTTCCCCCATGGGCAGCCCACCAGGATCTCTAGGTGGCAAAAAAGAGTCACATATGCATCCCTGGGACAGAGGAGCAGAGCTGAAGGAGTCCCTTCAGCAGGCAGACAGAAGGTGAGGCAGAGATGATCCCATGTGGACCATCTTTGAGACACTGGTCCTTGTAGAGCAGCAGAGGTGGAGGCATGCAAAGGGCACGTTGTTCCCTGTGCTCGGTCAGGGAGCCCATTGGCACAAGGCTGTGATATGATCTGTCACCTTCCAGGTTTTCCACAGTGGCTGTTCAACTCTGCTCTTGCTTTTATACACCCGGCAGTGTTAAATGGTTGGAGAGCTGGCCCAGAGCACACTGCTGGCAGCGCTTGATGTGGCGTGCGCAGGAACCGGCAATTTCAGTGGAATTTCAGCTGTCGCTGAGTAGTGAGACATCCATGTTTATCCTTCACCTGGGCTCTGCCAGTTGGGCTGGAGGATAAGTGGTCCCAGAAACCAGGGCAGATCAATAGATCCATCTTTTTCCAAAATCCTAGTTAACTGGAACCAGTTGGAAACTTGCTGTAATGGAATTTTCGGTTGTGTATAAATTTTTTTAACAGAATGCAGTTGATTTTGTTCTTTGCTTTAGTCTGCTGCCACTTTTGGTTTTTTCATCCAGTTTTTTGTGTATTCTAATGTTTCAGGGAGGGAGTTAGGCTCACTTATGTAAAAAAACATCTCTTGAGTTGCATCTCTGAATGCTGCAGTCTTCCAGAATCCTGAAAAAATATTATTTGAAGACTCGGGTTTTTTGCTCTGAAGGTTCACCTGAGAGCCATGTCCTCAAGACCAGCTCTGTCTGTGCACATCCCCCATCCCAAGATGTCTTGTTCTGTTCAGTTAGTGGCATTTCCAAGGATGCTAGTCTGCAGCCTCTCCCCCAGCGTGGCACTCCTGTGGGCTGGATTGTTAAGGAGAGCTGTGCTTTTGTGTGTTGTGCCATGTCCCTCCATTTCAGCTGGGCTTGTTACTAAGTGAGTATATTTGTGCAGCACCTCATGTCATTCTTTGTTGTTTGTTTGTTTCTTCCAGAACACTATAATTATGCATCTTCAAATGTAAATGCTGGCTTGCCTCTAAATGTGGCACATTCCTCATTGTCAACTCCATGTCATGGCCTGCAGACATCAAATCCCGTCATTTCAGTTGTCCCCTCGACAAACCATCCCTCTGGATATGGAGGACACATTGACAGCGGAGCCTCCGAGTACTACCTGCCACCAAACATGAGACCTAATGGGGCTCCAGCCCTGGAGAGCCCCAGAATTGAGATCACGTCTTACATGGGATTGCATCATAACAACAACCAGTTTTTCCACGATGAGGTGGAGGAGGCCATCCCCAACGCCAAGCGGTCACCTTCCACTGCCACTTTGAACTTGCCGAACATCGAGGCCTACAGAGACCCGTCCTGCCTCAGTCCAGCGAGTAGCTTGTCTTCCAGAAGCTGCAACTCCGAAGCGTCTTCCTATGAGTCCAACTACTCATATCCATACACTTCACCTCAGACCTCTCCGTGGCAGTCCCCGTGTGTCTCTCCGAAGACCACCGACACAGAGGAGGGCTACCAGCGCAGCATGGTGGCCTGTACTTTGCTCAGTTCTCCAAGGCATTCTCCATCAACGTCTCCCAGAACGAGCATCACAGAGGAGAACTGGCTGGGGGCTCGCAACTCCAGGCCTCCGTCTCCCTGCAACAAGAGGAAGTACAGCCTCAATGGCCGGCAGACCTCCTATTCCCCACACCACTCCCCCACTCCTTCTCCACAAAACTCGCCGCGGGTGAGTGTCACGGATGACACGTGGCTGGGGAACACAAACCAGTACACCAGCTCCGCCATCGTCGCTGCCATCAACGCCCTCACCACTGACAGCACCATCGATATGAACGATGGGATTCCCATCAAGTCGAGGAAGACCGCCATTGATCACACCCCATCCATGACTCTCAAAACTGAACCGGCTGGCGAGGATCATGGGACCATATCGCCAACCGCTGATTTGTCACCAGAAGACTTCTCCAGCTTTCAGCACATCAGGAAAGGAAACTTCTGCGAGCAGTACCTGTCTGTGCCACAGCATCCCTACCAGTGGGCCAAACCAAAGCCTCTATCTCCAACATCCTACATGAGGTAAGGAATTCCGACTAAGAGGGAAATTCCAGTAGTATCTCTATTGCATGATTTTGTTTCCTCCTTCCCCTTCCTGTCTCTGTTTCCTGCCAAATCTGCCCATCCACTCACTCCACTTAACTGTGTCTTGTGACACTGCCTCTGTTGTTGGTGTGGTGTGACCATGAGTCAAGCCTTGAAGGGTAAAAGAGGCTGTTCTAGGAGCTGGCTATGCATAGGTTGTAACTAATTATCAACTTCCCAGGCTGGGATGTCCGGAAATCAGGTGTTCAGAAGCTCAGGGAGCAGGACAATTCCGTGCCGTCAAACCTGTGGCTTTACTTAAAGTTTATTATGTCTCAGTATTTTTATATTGCTGGACAAGGATATGGTCACATTATGGTGACTGTTGCAGGGCCTTTTACATTTATGCTTTGTGCACGGTGGATATAAGTTAAGTAAGAATATGGTTCTCTTGTGAATTATTTCAGCTTAGGTCAGAAATTATTTCAGGTCATCTGAAGGCCGTCTATCAATCTTTTTCGGTCTCTAGTGGGCAGTGATTCTCTGGTTTTTTCTGCCTTCCCCACTACTTCTGTTTAAAGAAGAAAATCTCATTTTTCAGCTGATAGTGCTTCAATCTGTTCATCAAATTTATTTATCACAACAGGGCTCTGGGTAGGAAGCAGCACAGAACAGCTGAAATCTGAGTTACATTCATTGCATTCTCTTTCTGTCGTAGTTATAGACTTTATTTTGGAGTCTTCTGGAAGCTGTAAGATGCAGAAGCATGTGGTGCAGGAAAATAGTTCAGCTTTCCAACGGGTGGTGGGCTGTTCCTAGTCTCTGGTTGCGATGGTCACCCCCTTTCCTCCTCCTCCCCAAGCACACCTGGCTTCTTGCTCTTGACAGTGAAGCTGCCTTTCTCAAAATGAAAGCAGTAAGTGTGTAGCTGTAGTGTTTTAATTAGTGATGTGCTCCCTGGTTCCCAGCCTTGTCAGTCTCACCTTTCTTTAGCCACCACCTCTCTGCTGTGTGCTGTCTCCCAAAACTGAGGTGGAGTGGTCCATGGCTCTTTATGTTACAGCACACTCCCCTTCCTCATCGTTCTCATTCTCCTCTGCATTGCCAAGCTCCTTTGAAGACCCTGGCTCGATTCAGGGCTGGGAAACGCAGCAGCCCCTTTGGGTCTGGCCACCCAGAGTTAGGCACTCACTGCCTTCCAGTGCTGGGGTAGAGACTTCTAACACCAGGAAAATCCTTCAGAGCCTTCCCATTTACTTAGAAAAAGCCTTTTACGTTCACCCACTGCAGTGCCAAGTAGCTCACGTTCATCAGAGAGGCCGGCCCTTGGCTGTTGTGTTGGGGGCAGCTTTTTGCTGATGGCTTCAAGGGCAGGAATAGGACAGTTTGCCCAAACAGGCTTTTATCTTTCCGTTGCAGCAAGCGGCCGTAGGCGCTGTGCCGCGGTCCGTCAGGAGGCACCCGGCGTGCCTGCGCGCTAACACAAACAAGAAAGGTGAAGTGCACAGAACGAAGCCCCACTATGTTGTGTATTTAACATTTTTTCCACTGTTTTGGTCTTGTGTAAAATATGTTTCCTGGTTTGCAATATGTTTCCATGTGATCTCATTAGCTCGTGCTCTAGGGCAGTTGGAAGTTACTGTTGAAATGTGATTTTTAAGTTATTTTACCAATCAGCTACACTGACAGCGCTTCCTTCCACCAAAAATACCTCTCGTTTTATGTATATGAAAGTGCTGGGCAACTGAGCACGGACGTCAATAGGATCACAGCCTACGCAACAGAAACTGTTATTTTAAATCTTTCCAAAAAAATTGGTCAAGAATTTGTCACAACAGAGCTGGATTTTTTTCCTGTTATGTTACACATCTGTTCTATTTCAAACGTGAGGGCTGGAGGGGTGGATTCCAACAAACAACTCAGACTCCAAAATCTACCCGGTCATAATGATTTTGAGATAACCAGATTTGATTACCTCCTCTGTCTCTTCCTGAATATGCGGTAGAGTTTTCATCAAAAGCCAGCATGCCTTGGAAAATCACTGACGCCTTTCCCTCCCTCTCTTGCATTCCCATCTCTTTGGGAGCAGGAGGGAGCGGGCTCAGGCACACACCATCGGCTGAGTGCTGTCTCCTTTCCCAAGGTTTTATAGTGGGCATCAGCCTAAAAAGGAAATGGCTTTTTGCTATTGTTACTAATATTGATGAAGCTTTTAATTTGTCGTAATTAAAGTTCAGTCCACTTTAGGCTTTTCAAATGCTGGAGCAGGGGAATAATAAGAGTATATAATGAGAGTATAACAATGCCTGCCTTAACAGAAATAGAGTCTTTATGTGTTTCGTGAGCTCGCATGCTCAGCCCAGTCCCCAGGCTGTGGGCTCTGTGGTGCAGATCTGAGCTCACACATCTTCCTCCAGACTATGAACATGTGACTGTCCCTGCACGGGACTCGGCATGCTGGGTGCAGAGGATCACAACACAGGGTGGGAGGGCAGAGCCTGACCCCGCAGCTGAGGCTTGAGGTGCACAGGGCTGGTGGGGTTTGTTTGCAGTCCTTTGGTTGCAGCCCAGGGCCTTGCACCACATCTTTGGATGTAGAAAATACTTAAAGATCTGGTAGAGATTTCAGGGGAAGCATTGGAACAAACTCCAAGGTAACAATGGGAATCATTTCTAGGCCGAAATGAGTTATCTAAGTATACCAGTCTGCCTCAAAAAGCCCTGGAGGTAAATTGTGATGCAGAGAGTCAAGTAATGGTCTTTGTGAAGCTCTCTTCCAGCTTCTGTCTTCAAGATCTCTTATTTATTTTGGTATTTGTGCATTGTGTTGTCTCACTCAAATGCAACAAGTCTGTAGTATGTCTCTTAGAGTTACTGCAGCAAATAATTTTAAGGGAAGCGCTCCACTGGGCACTTACTGTACAAGCAGGTGATGCTCTGTGTTTCTCAAATCCTTGCTGTGTCAGTGCTGTTCCTTCTGTGCCGTTTCTTCATCTCACCTCAGTGCTGTGCAATGCAGAATGTCTTGTGGACAAAAATGTCAAAGCCAAAATGAAAGTACAATACTGGACTTCTGCCCTCGGCTATGGGGGCATGGTTAATGGCTACTTCCAAACTAAAATCCCAGTTTTTGCATTCTGTACCTGCTCAAAAGCAGGTCCTAAATCCCCTATATCACAACAGAAAGTTTAGGCATTCACCAAAGTGCCACGTTTCTGAGTATCTTGCACAATATGACTTCCTCTTCACCTGCTGTATTTGACTAAACACAACCCAGATTTCCTGGAGGCAGTTTCTTACTCTTTGAAAAGTAATGCATTGTATTTATATGAAGTGTTATCGATTTAATCCAAGGAGTGTGTTGGCCTTTAACACTTGAACTTGGACTAAACATAGTGTTTTTCAAGAGAAAGAGAAATGGTTGGGTTTGTTGGTTGGGCATATGGCATATATGAGGTCTACCACACCAAAAGGAGTTTCCAGAAATAGACAGGTGACTTTTAAAAGCTCCCTATGGTGTTTTCTTCCACAGTTTATTTTTTTCAACAGTCAAAAGCCACATTTTCTTTAGCTGCAGTCTCTTTTTCAACCTCAAAAATATGCACGTATGTTTTTGACCTCACAGGCACGTGGTTATGTGGTTTTACATATGGGGACTGAAGTTTGTACCTAGCGAATGTATGGTTGGATACCTCTTTGCAAGTTGCAAAAGCATATTTGACTTTTGTCTGCATCAGTGAACTTTTTTTTGGGTTTTTTTGTGGATTTTTTTGATTCTGCTTTTGGGACTCTTGACAGTATTAAACTTTTGCACGCATGCAAAAGTTGAGGCCCCAAATGATATCATTTCCTTACAAACTATGATTTTAAAATGTTGCAGATATTTTTCTTCTTTCTTTCGATTTGTGGACCTTTCAGATGCTTTTGATTTTGTGGGGGGGTTTTGTTTGTTTGCTTGTTTTTGGTTTTTAGAGGTGTTTTGTTCCAGATCATGAGATAGAGGACAACCCTACTTGGGAAAAGTTAAGTTTCTCAACAAAAAGGCACCAGCAATCTTAAGATGAGATGAGATGAGATGAAATGAGATGAGATAGTCAGTGGTGCAGCAGCGCCGGATTTGCTGACCTGTGCATCCATGGCGAACTTGCGTGTTTATGGCAGGCGAGAGGAAGTTCCTCAGACAAAGCAAAGGCAGGGCTGTCTGGGCAAGACTCAGTGAAGTGGGGACTTGTGGCTGTGTGGCAGTGACCATCTCCTGGGACTCATTGGTGTTAATTGGGGGGCTGGCTGGGAAGTGGACAGGGAAGAGCCCAAAATGCCGCTAACCTTTTTCTCTTTTCTGCTGTATTCCTGCTGAACATGGATGTTTGGATGCTTTCAACACGTTTGTTTTGCCATCATGTAGCAGTGACTTTTTATTACATTTGGTTGCTGTACCATAAGGCTGAAGACTACTTGGAAGCCTGTCTCAGTAAACTGATATATTTTTGTTTGTTTGATTTCATCCTCCCCACGCTTTCTCCTAACTGTTTTTCAGTTCATTCAAACAACCCTGTAAGCATCTTATTAATGGCCTTCCTTCACCAGCTCATTTTAACACCCCAGGATTCTAAATTCAGAATAAGCAGAAATGTGATGCCAGCCACTTGTTATCTCCATTCCTGCAGCGATAGTTTCTTGTCCTTTCCCTAAGCCATCAAATGTGAAGCTTCCCATGTAACCCAACCTCTGAGTGTGAATTTTTAGGACAGAAGGGTGAAATATTATGTGGGAGAATGACGACAACTCATGTTTTCAGACTTCAGCATGAGGAATTCCAGTGCACCTCATGCACTTCATGGAGGAGCTACTTGCTCCACATGCCAGCAAAATACAGCCAAGTCTGGGGTGGGACACAGCATCTATTTTAACAGCTCACAGCCAGATTGCTCAATTGTCAGACAGGAAATTTAAAAAAAAAAAAAAAAGAGAGTAAAATCTGCCCCCGTTAAGTCATAGGTGAAATATAAAGCAGGTGTATTTTTCTGACCACAATCAAGTTGGTGGACACATAGCCATCACCTTTGTTTTCTTACTCTTTCAAAATCGCACACAGGGATCTTTCACAGGCGTCCACTTCAATGTGAGACAAGTAATAAATAATAAATTGTAACCATATTTGCATTTGGTACAGAGTTGGAGCAGATTCAAGCTAGCAGCCCGGTAAAAGTTTCAGCAGCCCTATTGTTTATCTAGTTTGTGTTTTTGCGTCTATAGGAAAACTCCTTGTCAGAAAAAACTAAATTTAGCACAGGGCACCTCGTCTCAGCTGTACTCCTTTTAGGTAACTCACTTCACTTTGGGTGCTGACAGACACTGAGCACCTTCTCTGTCTAGGCCGTGGCTTATGCCACTCTCAGGCAGCTGTCTGGGGTAGGTGACTCCATGCTGTAGGACTTGGCCAAGAGCAGGGCTAGTCCCAGGGTGAGACTGGCAGTTGTTCTTATACCTTTTGCAGTTTGGCACAAAAATGTTTGTGAATCTCTTTTTCAAGTGGCCTTGGGCACCTAGTAGCTTAGAAAGCATAATGATAATTTAATTCCCAAATGGATAGCAGTCATGTGAAAGTGGAGTTTAAACACCTTTACAAAGTTTAGCAGAAGTTTTTGGCTTTGTTTCCTCCCCGTCTATATTCTAGTGGGCTGCTTAGTCTCTTTCTTTTTTTTTTTTTCCTGTTTTTTTGTAACTTGATAAATCTTTCTGCTAAAGGCAGAAGTCAGCCAGACTGGATAATCTGTTTTTGATTTAATCATATTGTGTATCTGGTGTATGCAAAATAAATCACTATTCATCTGGTTTTTAATCTGATTTATGTAGGATGGAGTTATATTGAGCCAGTTTTCTACAGCCTAGCACCAGGTTTTGTGAACCTGCCTTGAAGCAACCATACCTCATTACAGCATTTAGGAGGACTACAGTGAGATTTATTAGGGTGTAAAAAAGAATGGGACAGGTTTTCAGTTGGTGGAAAATCTGAGGGAAAAACACTGATGTGTATGTGATAGGAAGACTGCATGAAGACCTTTTATTCCTCTCCTTGACTGCTGTGCTGAGGCTCTTCTCGCCTCCACGTGACACTAGCTTGATGAGGTAGTTTGGAGCTTTTCAAATTAATGTTTGCAGCAACCAGATTTGATTTTACCACTACACCATTTGTTTGGTGGCCTTTTCCTTTAACCACATTCAGCTGCAGAAAATTAAGTGCATGATGAAGATAACCTAACATAGGAAATAGCTCTGACAGCCCCAGTCCATGACACTGCTAAATGCATCACTTTGCTTCCTTTATCAGGAAAGCTCCCATTAACTGCCAATTTATAATTGGGCAGGTGGTGCTCTGGAATTCTGATTGTAGATGTGAGGCTAACAGCAAACCTATGTTTATTTTCAGACTTCATTTGAGAACATGAATTTTACAACTTAATTATACTAACATTTTCAGGTGCTGATTTGAAAGGGGGGAATGTTTTTAGTTTGGTTCTCTTTTTTTAAAGAGATGTCATTAATTACAAAACTTTTACGTATCTTAAAAAAACCAACCCTCTTCACTTGAGGGCTACATGCTGTCAGTCAGAGTTGTCCTTTTTAATTAAGTGTTAAAAATTTCTAATCTGATAGATGTTGTCTCCTCAGAAAAAAAATCCATCAAGTGAGAATTTACTTAAAACCAGAAACATCTGTTTAAAAATGTGTGCTGATCATCACCAGGAGAGACACAGCTGTTTTGCTCTATTCTTTGTCATTTATCATTACTCAAATATGCTTCATCCAGATTTTTTTTTTCAGACTAAAATATGTGTACCTAAAGTGCTAGGCAAAGAGCAGTGGCTACATACAATGGCCATTTGTCCATAATTTTCTGCTGGCTCTTCATTCCTTGTATGGGTGTGTAGTAGCAGAAGAGCTTCCCCTCACCTCCAGAGTGAGCCCTGGCCAGTTTGGGGAAAAGGCTTGCACAGGAGCTCAGAAGGTGCAACATCCTGCCTGTAGCTGAGGCAGGGGCTTCCATGTGTGGAGGGGCAGAAGGACAATTCAGAGTTTGTCCCTGGCAGGATCTTGCCGGTGGAGAGAGTGCCCCCTCTGGCTTCTCCTGACTCCAGATATTCATGGAAGCTCAGAACTTGCACAGAGACAGCATCTTTCTTTTAGATAAGCCCCCACTTAGGGTGAGCAGAGATGGATACTTCTCTTCCTCTGTTGTTGGGCTCCACGTCCTGAAGGCTGGAGAACAGAACAGTTTGATGTTTGGAGCCTGCAACTTGCCAGTGACCTGTCCTGGGCAGGAGGTGCCCAGCAAGCAAAGGTGATCCTGGTCCTCACTCCAGATGGGACTTGGTGACTCCAGCTGACCCCTGTAATGTGTATAGTGCCTGTCCCTAGGCGTACAAATACATGGCTCAGACTTGTAAACGATGAAGAAAGATAATGTAGGGAAACTTAGCACCACCTGAAGTCTCAGCAGTGCATATACACACAGGCAGTAGCAGATGTGAGTTCAATATGCTCATGATACAGGGCTGAGTAAGCACTCACAAAAACCCAAAAAGCAAAGCAAAATGTGCCCGTGCTAGCGGTAGAAGTCCTGCTCTGCAGTGGAGCCAGCAGGGCTGCTGAGAGCTGTAATGCCTGAGAAGCCACAAGTGCACTGAGTGTGGATCACTGGGATGGTAACATGGAGTATCCAGCCTCCAGCTGAACATGTGTTTGTAGTATACACATCCAGTGTGGGGGCTTCTGCACATCCTTTTTCCATCAGGCAGCTCACAGGGAAAGGAAGGATTTCAGCCCTGATCCCTGCTGCTCAGACTGTTCTTGCTCCTGGGCTGCAGCAGTGAGGCAAGGATCCAGTCAATCCCCAGTGCCCAGCCTCCTCACAGGGTGGGGAGAGCTGATGAGGCCTCACCTGCAGGCTGTGGTGGCACAAATCCTCTCACAGTTCCAGGGAGCTCTGGCTCATGGCACCTACAAAGGGCAACAATTTTCTGCTTGCCTAGGTTATCTTCTCCAGGCTGATAGGAGAAGTAATAAAATTTTACATAAAAGGGCAGGGGTGTGTGTTGCAGTTGTGCTGTTTAACTACTTGTAAAGACTTTTGAAGGACCCTCAGTGAAGAGAATTCACCGAAGGAAAGAATATAGATTGGATGTGAAATTAGCGTTTTAATTGTAAAGCTTATTTCTTCAATTTTAGGATTAATAAGTCTGTCTCAGGGCTGCTGCTTCTACTGTCTTTGTTTCTTTTCTTTCAAAGCATCAACTTGGCATTTCTTAGAGATCTCCCAGCTATTTTCAAGCATGGTTTTATACTGAAAGAGGATTTCTAAGAATACCATTTCCCTACCATTGCATGTGTCAGGCTGCTTGATGGTAATGAGTCCTTATTATTTTAGTTAATTGCAGAGTCAGTGTTGAGCCAGAAGAGTGAGCTGCATTTTCTGCAGGCTTGCTCATCACTATCAGTAGGATTCATAAGCAAGTTCTGACTTCAGAGCTTTCTCCTTTGCAATGCATTAACCCAGAAGAGATCAGCTTTGCCTTGAGGCTTTCAGAAATTCTTTGTGTTGGGAATGAAGCAGGGAAATAGCTTTTTTTTCTTCTTTCAACCCCCTGTAAACACAGCAGATTTGTTGAAACCCATTAGATTCATTAAATGCCAAACTGGTTTGGCATTCACTTTCACAGCAGAAATCTTCTTCCTAAAACGACCTAGTGTCTTTCTGCCTTTTTTTCTTTTGCTTCGAGAGTTAATATGTAAGATACTTGTAACCTGTGTCTTAAAAAATTTCAGTTTTGGATACAAATCAGATAACATCTGGTCCAACAGATATTCTTGGCCCATAAATCTTTCTAAAATAGCCATTACCTTCTAAATTACTTATGTCATGAAATTATCCTTGTCGATGAAATTTTAACTGTAAGATGGTGAAGGATGAACTGCAGGACCACGGTGTCTAAAGTAATAGCGCTGCCTGCTTGTAGCTTGTGATAGTGATGTTAATTTTAAATCTGTTTTCCTTTCCATTGTAGCCCATCCCTGCCTGCTCTTGATTGGCAGCTGCCATCTCACTCAGGACCTTACGAACTACGTATCGAAGTGCAGCCGAAATCCCACCACCGAGCTCATTACGAGACAGAAGGCAGTCGAGGGGCTGTGAAGGCATCTGCAGGGGGCCACCCCATCGTGCAGGTACCAAACCATGGAAAGAGCAGTGCAGGTTGTTTATCTCAGTGCTCTGTAGTGAGTGTCGTTTCTTCTCTAAAACCAAAAAGTAATTTTGGAGATTTTTCCTGTCCTCAGAGATTCCTGCATGTGAGCACACCTTAGAACATGTTTCAAACTGGGTGGACCAAGCCTTTGGTGAAAACAGTGCAAGAGCAATGTGAATACAGGGTGGATTGCTGCTCTGTGTAGGGCTCAGCAAGTGTTCAGCTGGCAAGTGGTGACCATGGACCTATTTGTGCAGTCAGGCTCCAGACATGCGGTTTATACTGAAATCAGCTGGGGACGTGCCTCAGTACATTTAGTCCTTAACTTGCAGTTGGATCTAATCAGAACTGTGAATGCATGTTGGAGTGCAGAGCTGTAGCAGTGATGTAGAAGTATGTCACTGGTTTGGATGTTGCAGTGAGCTCTGAGCAAAGGCTTTTAGAGTTTCTTCTGTTCAGTTTCTAAAACCCTTCCAGCTGCTCTGGAAAGCATCTGAGGTCTGAATCTAGTTTCATGAATTCTACCAAGCTCCTTGGTTACTCTGCATAAAGCATTTAATTTAATAACACTCTAAACTGACCCTTAATTTGTTTATATGAGTAGTCTCATTAATTTTTAAAGGGCTTTTCTCAAAAGGAGTAGGAAGAACAAGAAAAAGTAGTGGGAGAGAGTGGGAGACAGTGCCTGTCCCTCCTCAGCTGCTGCTTTCTCACCCAGCAGTTAAACTCCCAGTGCCACCCATCAGGGCTGTGACCCTCTGTGCAGCAGACCCCAGGTTTTATCACTGCCCAGATGCCACAGGAAGCCGGGGCACTGTTGCCATGCTCGCACTGCTTGGGCTCGTGCCACAAGCCATGCGGCAGGAGCAGTGGCTTGTTGAAAGCCCAGATGGCTCAAGATGATGTACGGACCACACGTGCAGGGCTGTGCATGTTTGTTTATTTGCTGTAAGCCCCTGTTAGCAAACACGCCTGTGGAAGGAACAGTGGGAGGCTGGGATGACGCTGGGCAGAGAATGCTGCTGTGTGAATGTGTGCTGCTGCCTCGGCTGGAAAAGGAAAGTGAGGGGAGTTGTCGGCAGCAAATACACTTTAGCTCTGCCAGAACGCGTCAGTGACTTGGGATTATGGAAGTTGTCTGCTGGAAGTTGAAAGGTTTTAGCAGAACATTTGTGAATGATATTAAAGAGGGACTTGTGGCAGACATGCTTGTTTACAATTAATGCTTACTCTGTTTGTGGCTTGATGCAGGGAAATGCAAATGGGGAGGCATCAATATGCAATGGCTAGCTTGGCACTTACAGTTTCTTATGTGCATTTTGGAAAGACTGAATGTGATGCCAACATTTAATTGGACTAAATGTGTCCAGATATTTCCCCTCTCATCCCGTCTCAGTCTGTCAGGAGGGAGCATGCTGCTTCCAAACACAAACAAGTGTCAGAAGAGAGGAGAGGAAATTACGGAAGGGCATGAAGGCAGAGAGGAGGAAGCAGACAGTCCCAGCCCTGTCAATTGGCTCTACCAGCTTAATAAGGATTAATGTATTTTTCAGTCCTTTTATTACAACCCAAACATCCTTTTCCCCAAAAAGAACAGAAACATAAAGAGGTGCAGAAAAAGCTTTTCCGTGCTGACATTGCCATCATGACCAGTTATCTGTTTGAAGAAGTGCATAAAAGTTCTGACTTTGACCAGAGGTGAATAGATGGATGGATTAAAAGTACTTCAGAAAAGAAAGGAAGTATTTCTAAATAATTTTTGTAAGAGAAATAGTAAGTACTCACAAATAAAGAAGTACCTGAAAAACAAAAGTATATATAAATGGAGGAGGAGGAGGAAATCTAGGGAGTAATTTCTGTTAAATTGGTGACTGGCAAAACCTGAAAAATGCATCTCAGAATCATCAGCGCATTTCCAGACATTGCAGCTGTTTGGGTCAGGTTTGATTCATCCCACTGGGTTATACAGAAAGGAGCTCAAGTTTTGAAGTTCAAACCCAGATGTAAGCTCAAATCTGAGTGTCTTCAGGAGAAAGATTTTGGATCAAGCTTTTTGCTCTTTAATATTTCTGGTGTTTTCTATTCTGTTGACTCAGGGAAAACAGCTTTCATTTCTTGTACTACCCTTTTCTGTTAAACGTTTCCCATGTTGACAGTCAGGTCTTTCTTATGTCGGTACTTTGGGTAAACTTGCTTTAATTCTGCTGTTGTTAAAGCTCTTCCCCCTTTACCTTCAACAAGAAGAGAATATGGATGAGGTCTCTCTCCTTTCTCTGTTTTCCTCTCTCTTTGTTTCAAACCCCCTCTCGCTGGCATCTTGCTTCCCAAAGTAGGAGATGTTCTCACATTAATACCTCCACAAATCTGTTGGGCATGCTAAGGCAGAGGAGAAGGAAATCCAAAAAGCATCCACTGTTCATGGCATGGTTCCCAAGCAAAATTGCCAGGAGGTTGCTCTCTCTGCAACTGGAGCAGGTTTATCTATTTTTCTCAGGCAACATTTAGCTTCCTTGCTGCTGATCCATCTCTTCTTTTAGGAGGTGGAATGTCTGAGGATCAAAGGTTTCTGAGGCAATCATGCTGGATGAGGAGAGCAGTAGCATAAAAGGGCAGGAGTCTCTCATGGGTATGACATGAAGTCCAAGCTTGGGGACCAGTTTTTTCCTTGGCTCCTTCAGGCTGGTGACTTTTCTGTGTAGATGGAGAGGGCCACGTGTAAAGCTGAGGAGCCGGCACTGTGCACAATGGTACCCATTGTATGGGATTGCTTTTCTCTCCCAAACATGAGGATGGGAAGGGACAGGCAGAGCTGAGCATGGCAGGCTGCCTGAGGAGCTCACACTGACCCGCACAAAGGGCAAACCTGGTGTGTGCTGGGGCTCTCTGTGGCAGTGGTATGTCCACCACTTGCTCCTCATCATCTCTGCGTCATGTATGGGACTTGCTCACTGGAAGCTCCATGGGCCATCTCCCAGGCAAATTTCGTATTTCATGCCAGCAGGATTTCCTGTGGATTTCCTTCTGTAGAATGGCAGCACCTTCCCCACTGCACTTAGGAATGATACGGGTTGGAGCGCTTCAAGTTGCCTGTGAAGGCTCATGAGCCTGGTAACACAATATTCCTCTCTCACACATTTTGCTTTTGCCTGTTTGGGTGTTTGGCTGCCATGGCAGCTCCAAGCTATCGCCGTTCCCGATTGCTAAATGTTGGGAGAGTGGGATGAGCCGGCGCGCCTGGCGAGCTAAAAATGCCGCAGAGGATTGGCAAGCGAGTGGTGCTGGGGAGCGGTGCTGGTGAGCTCACGGCTGGCACTGGCTTTCACCCCTTGGCTTGGGGAAGTATTTTGTGAGTTGCTGTTGCCTTTGGTGATTTCAGACTGGAGTACTCCCACCTCTGAGTCAGAACAGGGACAGTGCCCTGGCTGGCATCAGGCATTGGGAAACTGCGTGTTGTGTCAGGTGACAGATATACCTGGGATCAGGCTGAGGAGCAAAATCCTGTCTGTTAGCATCCTGCTGGCAGCTACTCCTTCTCAAGAGTTCATGGCTCAGGTGAGGATTTTTCAAACAAAGCAAAACAAAGTGAATGGGTGATTTAGGAAACCCACAGCATTATGTAGCTACAGACGTACTTTAACTGAGGTGAATACAATTCAAGGGCTTTACATCCAGAACATCTTAAAAATGTCCTCCATTTGGATCTATCTCCCAATTCTTCATTTTGAGAGTAGTGGTGAGGAGTTGCACAAGATGGGGTTTGCATTCCAGCCAGTGATGGCTCTGTTTCAACTGCAGGTAAGTAATCCAAAATAAAAGATAAAAGTTTGGGTTCCCCAGGGAGGGATGGCACCAGATTATAAATGCATGGTCTGTAGATACTCTAATTAATAACTCATCTTTAAAGTAAGTCAAGCACTTTGACTGCCTGAGATGGAATTTTTACAAGCAGGGTGTGGTGTATCTGTGAGATAAAATCCAAATACTCAAGAATGTTTAATTAAAGGGCATGATGTACTCCCATAGAAGATTGTACTCAATGGTGAAAAAAGATATTCAAGTGCACAGAGTGGTCTAGTAAGCACTTTCAAAAGCCATGATTATTATTAAACTTTTTGACACAAAATATGCCATGAATTCTCTTCAAGATCACTCCTGACATGAAGTAGATAAATTGGTTAGAAAAAGCAAAGAAAAGGAGTTGTAAGGGTTTTACTTCTTTATCTTAGTAAACCAGTACTATCCAGAATTTGTTTTCCTCTAGAAAAGTTAAGTTAATATGGAATATACAGTGAATGCTGCCTTGTCTTTCTTTCACTGTACCTCTTTGAGTGAGATAGTAGAGGTTGTGTATGGCTCCTGTGCTCCAATACAAAATTTCATCTGAGCCTGTGAAGAGCTGAATAGTCTGAACTCCATCATTTTACAGGCAAAACACAATTATTTGTCTGCTGATTTACATAGTCAAAATGTCTGTGCCAGGAGATTTGCTCACAAGAGTCACCTGTGTCCTTTCTTGACAAGATACCTAGTAGGCATTTCGGGTCTGATTTTCAAAGGCCTTGAGGCATACATTGGGAATTTTAAATCCCCTTATGACTAACAAGTGTCAGACTCTCCTCCATGGCAATCACTGTACATCTCCAGATCACCATAATTAGACACCAATATGCCCCTGAGTTATTTTTGCACCTCAGCAACACATGGAGTGTCTTATTGTTTGTTTCCCATGGATCAGTTGGTTTTGTTGCTTTTGGATAACAAGCAGAAAGTCCCAGTGCGGGTGCTGGCCACCACAGGTATCTGCCAGAGCCCTTTCATCTTCAGACCTATAAACAACGAAGAATACTTTTTGCAAACTCCTTGAGGAATAGAAAGCCTCACTGACAAAGCAGTGTAACTTCAGAGGGCATCACACTCTGATCAGCATCTCTCATACACCTGGCTTCACCCACAGCCAACAGCACGAGGTCAGACAGTCCTAGGCTAGATGGGAATGAGAGAACTGAAGAGCTAAAGGAAAAGACTGGAAAGAGGCGTTCACTACTGATGACAGGAAGAAGATGAAGGTATAAGGAAGCCAAGAGGAAGGCTCTTTCAGACAGAGCAGGCTGAATCCTTTGCAGCAATGCTCTGGTGCTGCACAGCAAGAGTGAAACCATGGCGAGACCCATTGAATGGGACCTGCAGTGTGTTCATAAGTGCTTTTCTTGGTAGGGGTCCACTGCTGCAAGTTTGTTTTAAACAACAGAGCTGCCACCATTGCCGAGTGAGTCAAGGGGATTAGAAAGAAAAAACAGTTCCTGGTGGGTCCAGCTCATGGCCATCTGACACCTGAGCAAGAGGAGAGGATGTGGAAAAAACAGTGTTAGCTGCTTTCCCCTTCCTTCTCTGGGTATATTAGGGCAGAGCAGAGGGCATATTCTTGTTAGTAAGCAGTGATTCAACTCATCATGCCACAGCAGACTTCCTCTCTGTGCTGCTCTTAGCTTCTTTTTAGAAGGCAGCATCACCCTTTTGTTCAGATGGAAATATAATCCTTCCTTATGGTGGGCATATAAAGACATCAGCAAGCACCTGTTAGCCAGGTTGCAATTAATAGCACAAAGCCATGCAATCACACAACAAACCAGACAGGGAGCCTACATTTTATAGCCTTGTTTTAGACAGCCGGTACTTCTTAAGAGTAAATCTGAGCTGAATGGCTTTCTCACTTCTTGCATCTGTATAGTTAAAGCAAAACCTCAAACTAGCAGACAGATAATCAAAACTGAAAAGTAGAATGATTTGGCAGATGTTTTAAGGCTGCTATTGCTTCTATAAATCCAGCAAATGGAAGAATGCCCATTGAAAGCTTTTCATCACGGTTTTTTTTTTGTTGGATTTTTTTTTTTTTTTTTTTTTTTTTAAGAAGAGTGTATTTTGGAAAGGAAAGAATTTCTCATTTTTGGGTTTCACATGAAGTTGGTCCTACAGAATAACTCCACAAGCACAGCTGTATCACTAGCTTGTGGCCTCTCTGAGGAGGGGTAAGTCCAGAAGGGAGCCATCCTGGAAAGTGTGCTGCTGTCAGCTAGAGAAGATTTCATGACCCTGAAAATACGACTTCAGTTCTGATTTATGAGCCATGCTGGGCACAGGCCTATGCTGTTTGATGCAACAGCCCTTTACAAATGAAAAATGAGGTTTCCATCAGCCAGTGCTTGGGGGATGCACTCTGCTCTCTGTTAAAAATGATACCTCGCCCACGCTCAGTATGATGGACGCCGCAGTACGTGTCCCGGCTGTTAGGATGCTGAGATGTTCAATCTGGCTTTCCAGTCTGAAGGCTTCAGCCCTAGGTTTGCCTCCAGTTTGGACTCAGTGGCTGCAGGCAAAGCAGAAGTTGAATATGGCCTTGAAAGAGGAGAGGATTGAAGGCCTTCCCATTCCTCCGCTGGTGCTGTCTCCATTCCCTTGGGAAAGGGGGTGATGACATCCAGCTCCCAACTGTCCTTTCCATTGACCTCTCCTGGTTTTCTTTCTGTCTTCTTCTTTGCAATAAGGGAGTCAGTGGCATGTCACTGTGTGGGGTATTTTCTAGCTGTCCTCTGGGGGCAGCTGATATAGCAAAGACCTTCTAGATTAGGGAGGAAGCGGAGGAGTCATCTTGATCTCCAGCACTGCTCACAGAGCCATCCTTTCTGCTTCCCTTGTCTTCCCAGGCTGGGAAGCAGATGCACCCAGCAGCACATGCACCCTGAGTGTCTACAACCAGCGTGATAGAAGTCTCTGCAAGGTCAAGAAAGGCAGAACATAAGTGTAGTAGTCCTCTCTGATTCCTCATTTAGTTTTCCTCAGACCTTGTGCTGAATCCTTTTAACTTGGTGAACTGCTTTCCCTGTGGATGGAGGGTTTTTTCTTCATGTTTTCTAAAAGGGAAATTCATCATAATTTTGGAAGTGTACCTCTAAAATGTGTATTACTACTTTTCAGGCAGGAATCGGGACTCATCCTTGACCATTAGAGTGAGATACTTTTTCTTGCCCATTCCATCCTTTTTTTCCTGTGCTTAATGTTGCATTACTTCTGGTAAAAGTTGCAGATGCCATGTCTCTTGCTCTGTCACAGAATCAGAAGGCAGAGATGCAGATGCTTCTGATTGGCCAGAAGAGGCTACCAGTACTGCTAGAAATGGCTACCCACTTTTCTAAGGAGAAATACAACATGGGTAGATCTTTTGCTTGCCTCAAATTACCAGACCTCAAATTAAAAAAAAAAAAAAAACCAACAAAAAAACCACCAAAAAAACCCACCAAACTAAAACCAAATTACATTCAAAGCTGTATTTGGGCACACCAGAAGTCAGACAGCTTAGCCTGCTTAGTTCAAGCACATGCTTAGGGGTTTGCTGACTCTTAGTTTAGCCATTTTTGAGAAAATAAGACTGGATGGGTGTGGTGTTGACAACTGGAATTAAAATAGCTTTTCATGAAGGTTCAGGTGATATATGAGGCTGTGGTCTGGGAATGAACCACAGTTGTCACTTGACTTAGTTTTGGTTGTAGTTGAGAAGACCTACACCAAAGTTCCCAACCAGCAAATCTGCTCCAGACTTGCCAGATTATTGCACGTTAACATGCACCCAAAATCTGAAATGAAACACAGTTAAAATTAAAATGCAGCTTTACCAGAAGCCAGATGCTTCATTATGAGCTGAGCTAACCTACCTGCCAAATACTGCTAACCTGCATGAGGCAGGCGATTAATTTTTTACAAGTCTGCTTTGGGAACTAGACATCTGTCCTCTATTCCTAAAAGTAATCTCTCAGGGCAAACATTTTTTTTTTCTTGGTACTCCAAATTACATAAAACATATTTCATGAAAATTATATTGCCTGCATTCTATATGAAGATATAATGGGGGACAGTTCATATTTCAGATCCCTTTCACACCAACCTAACTCCAATGGAATTTCTGTTTTTTTACTTTCTAATTTTTATATGTAAGAAGAGTAAAAAATTTAAAAATTACATCTGTAACACACCTTGTGATCTGGAATATCAGTGTATGTAGTTATAATAAAGATTTTTCCATTTTAATTAGTCATTATTTCAACTAACAGGCTGAATCAGTGGAAAATATGGTGTCAAATTACTCAGTTGCTCTCTCAAAGTACATTGCATCTTCCATTGTGAGTAGGGGTTTATAACTTCTTTCCTTGTGAAGAATAACTTGAGTTCTTCTTTGATACATGCCATGAAAGGGAGATGATCCATTACAGCATCTGCTGTATACGTACACAGAAATAAAATTTGTTGCAGGCTGTCAGTGCAGTGAAATCAAATAAACTTTCTCCTCTGTCCACATGTTTAAGAAATAATTCAGCAGGAGTTGCATATTTTCACTGAAACAGTTGAAACATGCTAGTGATCAATTTACTTACACATGGTAAAAATAATATAGGTTGCAGACAGATTTGTAATGCAGTTTTTAAACACCTGTTTTTAATGTTTCAATACCCAATAAAGCAAAGGAACTCCTGCTTTTGGTTTGCATGCAGACATTATGCACACTGGGATTTAAAAGTCTGCTGCCTAGGTTTCAAATGCAGTAAACAGCACTTGCAGGCACAGTGTGGGTACGTTTCAGGGAGTTACAGACTGGAGTCTCTCTCCCTCGATGAGTTTTGCTCTTTGGGGCACTGATAACGTGGTGTTACAGCCAAATATGAATCCTGGCAAAAACCCACAGTCCTCACGAGAAAGAGAACTGCTCCCTTGCCACTTGGAATCCTACTCGTGTAGAAATACTGCTGGTCCAGTCCCGTGTAATGAGAGGGGGAGGGAATGCATGAGAGGTGGAGCAAAGTGATCTGTTACAGTGAAACCAAGCACTTAAATACGTCCTTAAACTTTCATAAAGTGGGATTAGATGTTGAATATGTGCTAAAGTTTTCTACTAAGCAAGAATACATTGATTAACTGGTAATTAATTGTGCAATGTATTGTCACTCAAGTTACTTGGCTGCAAAATCTGGCGTAAGACATTTTCGCTGCCTTGACACGTGTGTTAAAAGAGATTGGGTGTCAGGCGTGAGTGTGTGGGACTGTGAACATCCCAAAAATAGCATGATAAAGGGGAGCAAGTTGCAGTAGCTGCATTCTGTTCTTGCAGGCCTCTTCGCTGCTTTTCAGGTTTTCCCTCTTAAAAATCTGATGCTTTTTGGGAATCAGTTTCAGGTTCCCTATACATTACTACTTCCTTTTGATGGTTTTTGGGTGAATGGTGCTAACTGGATCCTCCTTTTCCTCTGTCTTCAATCCCTTTGATTTTGGGATCCCTCAGGATGACTGTCTCTTGTTTTTGTTCTGCCACCATTGTGCCTGTCCACATCTAATGGCCATGAAGTCTCTGAAGCTTTTACTGGATGTCTTGGTAGCAACTCAGGTGTGATGATACTGGAGCCAAGCTTTCCATCTCTGCAAAATATTCCCATTACTTTGGGCAAAGTGTACCTTTCTTCACGTGATCCAAGTCAACAATTTGGACTGTTCAGTGAAGTCTACTGTATTTATGTGCTTGCTTTCCCTGTGGTACCATGAAGACAGCAGTGTCAGCGTGCGTCTTCCCCGCAGGACGTGGGTGCCCACACTTGCTGTGCTTAATGAGCTGTTCCTGTCCCCTCGGCTCTCTGCCTGTGGAAGGACAGTGGCTCGCCCTCGGGAAGCCTGCAGCACATCATGACTGCATAAACAGATAAATAGCTAGAGGGGAGCGGGGTGGGAGAGAGATCATGTTTTGTCTCTGAGACAAGCTATGCACAAAGCCCCGGTGCGGCTCAGGCATAGAGGGTTTGTCCCGAGTTTTCATCCCTCTCTTAGCATTTTCACCTTGGGCAGCTGCTTGGTTTAGCGCTGCAAGCAGAGACACCTGAGCCTCAGATGGTTGCGACATGTCAGGATTTGGAAGCTTGAGCAGGGCTTGCACCCCAAGATGCTGCTTGTGCTCACCTGCGACCGCAACTAGCAGCGGCTTGACTCTCCTGCATGCGCACGCTGGGATGTGAGCACGGGCAGGGAAGGGATGCGAGTGCCTGTTCTGGATGAGACTGACCATTGCCAAGGCGAGCACCGATGCACAGGGCAGCAGGGCACCAGATGCAGCCACAGGCCAAGAGGATGGATGTGGCCAAGGGGATGGATGAGGCCAAGTGGATGGATGCTGGTGCGTGCTCCCAGCAGGCAGCACCGGGGCCGGTGAGGGGCTGAGCTCCTGCTGCCACCCCCCCTCCCTGCATAGCCTGGCCTTATGTGTTGTTGTTATGATTGCTATGGAAATAATTTCAATATGTTTCGCAGCTCTGAGATGCTGTGTCTTGCATTGTTTGGATGGAAAGCTGCTTGACTGGTTTTGGAGGGTGGCTGTACATGCACAAATACTAGCTGATTTTTTTGTGTGGTGGAAAGTAGGAGATTCACAGCATGGTTTTAATTAGAACTGCTCATTTAGTCTTTCATTGCAGTGTGCTCTTTAGTTGAAAGATAATTTAATTTTCTTTGTTTTGGAAGATTTTCGTGCTTGTCTGTGTGAAATGTCGTTATTTACTGTGCCTCATTGTGCTTTGTGCATAGCTTTGATTATGAGCAGAGTCAAAAAAAGAACTTCCCTGGGCTGTATTATTTCTACCTGCTGTGGGTTTTAATACAGTCTCACTTGTATATATGTACCAAGTGCCCGCATTTCTGGGACAAAATCACCAGAGAAAATTGGCAAAGCATGCAGGGTTAGATTTAGCTGTAAAACTCTTACTGACTTGAACAGGAATAGCATGTCTAGGAGTTGTGAAGTGCTGAAGAAGCTCCTGGTAACTGGTATGGGTCAGTCTGGTTTTTCCTCTTGGAGAAGTCAAAAGAAGATCTCACTTGTTGGAAAAATGGCAAAACTCCCCAAAAATACTGCCTCCTCTTGCAGAACTACGTATTGAGATCTTGTAACACCTCCTTTTCAGTGAAGAATATTTAGTCTGGTTGTAACACAATGCAGCATGGATCAGTCTTGTTTATATGTAGAAGAATATTTAGATAGTACCTGTCATATCGGAATTTAAAAAAAAGCTACATAAAATATGTAAATCTCTATCTTAGGTGCAGGAACTCATGAAATTGCTTAGAATATGCAGTTGCAAAAAGAAAGAATTCTAGATGTCATTTTTCAATCAATCCTTAATAATCCTAAAATAATTTTCTAAATGGGTAACAAATAAATTTTCAACCACCTTTTTTGCAGTGATGTTGTTTTCATTATGTGCACCTAGTGTGCTGTGGCCCTTACTCTGCAATAATATAATATTCTGCGATATAGACTCAAACATTGTTACTGAATACAGGTTATGGAGAGTTACTGACCACAAACTGGCATACAGTCGTAGACTTGTACACAAACTCCACCCACAGCTGCAAACTTGAGCTTCCAGGGACAAACAAATTTAGACCACAACTTGCAGGCACATGTGCTAGCATCTTGGTACACAAGTAATCTCAAGCACATGACCTGAATACATCAAAGCCTCATTTTCTAATCCCTCACGGTTGTGAGGAAAACCTTAAAATATGTGAACTGGCACAGCCCCACTGCTGGCTGCAAGAGCCCCGGCTGAGATGGAAGCAGGTTGGAGAGACTTTGCAAAGAGCAAGGGAATGCAGTGCAAATACTGGAGCTGGGCTATGGCTCATCAGTTTTACTGTCCTAAATGAAATCCCTGAAATTCTTAGCTCAAATAGATTTTACAGGGGTAGTTGCTCTAATCACAGAGCAGTGTTAACCTGGAAGCCTATCTGTAATAGCAGATGTTTGTAGGAAAATAGTGTGGTGAATAAAAGTATTCCACTACTTCCAGTTTGAGTAAAAATAAAGAAAAATATGATGAACTTTGGCCCTTGGGTTCTCCAATTATTATTAAATTATCTCCTCCCTTTTTGTAGTAGAAAAAGGTGTGTAATACATGCTTGAATTGAATGTAAAAAGGGGTCATTAGCAGGAATAGGACTCAGGGTTCTATTTTTATTGTGATTTAAGCATGCCATCCAATTTTGAAACAATGACAACAGCAAGGCCGCTGAAACTGTACATGATGGTGCTTCAGAACTTCCTGTGTGCTCCAGAGCAGAGATTGGGAACGCTGCTGGGACTAGGGGGGTTGCTGCAGTCTTTGCAGGGAAATGGGCTACTGCTTTGTGACACCCTTCTGAGGAAGTGTGGGAGCAGTGAGTAGTCCCATACAGGCATAGGGAGGGAGGCTGCAGAAAGAGCTCATCAAGTGTCTGTCTTCTGGCTGTGACCACCTTGTGCTCAACCTGTGCTGAGGCTGACTCCAAGACTAAACCAGGCCCCCAAGGTCAGGGTGGAAAAGCCAAAACACTGAATTTAAGCTGTGGTGGAGCTGACTTTGATCTTTCCCTCTGGGAGGGGAAAGGGCTGCAAAGTACTGCTGTCCGAGGTGATAGTCTTGTACCCCTGCTATGGAAAGCTGCAGGCAGCTGCCTGAAATTAAATGTCTGATGGGGAAGTGCAAAGCCTTGTGTCTGTAGTGGGCTCTGCCTCCGCAGGGGCCTTTCCCCAAGATCTCTGCTCTGTGTCTCTTTGGATAAAGTGCAGTGTGTGCTTCACAGCCCTGCCCTGGGCTTGTGGGACACTCCTGCTTTGAACTGTGGACTGGGCAAGTGACAGGGCCAAGTCCACATTTCAGGGCTCATTACATGTCTGCCACTGAGCTAATTGCCTTGGTTTCTCTCTGTAATCAGGGGAAGGCTCATCAGTATAGAGTTTGGTGAGCTATTAATTTTATTCTGATGTGAACATCTGAAGCTGCTTGGGTAAATCACACCTTCAGAGGCCTGTGACGGCAGCGAGGTGACTAGACTCTGTTGTTGTCCAGCCTGTACGTGTTAAAAGTTAGGTGGCATGAATCACCTGGCTTTTCCTTTCTCTTGACTGGATGTGTTGTGTACAATTGTTTCTAACTGTGCTCAGCAGGCTTTAAGGTCTTACTGGTTTGCGAAGACTGAGATGTACTTCTTAGGTTGGATACCCAGGTAAGGCTGGAGTATGGCTGGGAGGAGCAGTGCCTTTCAAAGCCTTGGCATTTCTATCTCTGGCCTTGAACTTGGCCCATACTAGAGCCTCATGTTTGAAGTCAGCAGGGTGATAGAATCTTGTTTTGGGTGTAAAAACACTGATTCTGGTTGCCATCACCTCCTGGTCATATCTCCCTTCAAAGGAGAAATTGTTACTCTCACCATCCTCCTCAGTTCCTAGTCATGCACTGACATCCTGCTCCACTGACAGAAGCAGGGTCTCATCTATTTGCAGCAGTAGATAAGCTCATCTATAAGGCTTTTATTGGCAAGTTCTGCTATTAATATTTGCAACATTTTACTTGGCCTCTTACTGGCTTTAAGCAGGGTTGTGATGTTAGCTTGTCAGTTTTCAACTCGGAAACTCCAGTGCAACAGCTGTTGCTAAATAATATTATTCAACGTGACAATATTTAGAATGGTTGATTGAAAATAGTGCCTGTGTGTTGAGAAAGTTTATTTAGAAGTCTTTCTTATTAAGCATTTCTTAAAATGCTTATTTTATTTACTTGCAGTTGGAGATCTCAAGCTTTTCAGGTCATTCTAGCACTGGTGGCAGAGGACGTCATAGTATGCTCATTGGTCAGTCTAGTCTATTCCATCCATTTGGGTTTGGGCATTTTCTTATTAAAAAAAGAAGTGACAACAACTAATGGCATCACCCTCAAGCAGCTTACAGTGTGGAATCCAATCTCGCTAGATTTCTCATAGTTTAATCAGACTGTTCTGAAGGACGAAACCTTGAATCCAAGCTATAAGATATACCTGACCTATTTTTATTGCTGCATTTGGATGCTTTCCATGGAAGACATGCTCCCAGATAAAACTGCAGCGTAATCAGAGCTGTAGCACCAGGTGGACCAAAGGTGGTTTGGGGAAGTAGAGTAGGACCAGAAGTGTAAAGTGACCTGGCAGAGCCACTGCCCCCTTCCTACTCAGGGACAGGAGTCACAAAGAGCATTTTTATGAATCTTGTGCACGTGACAAGACTTCTTTAGGGCTGAAACAATAGAAGCAGAATCTGTCTTGAGGAACATGTACATGCAGATGGCACTTCTCTGACTCCAAAGAGCAATGGGATTGCATTTATCTGCTTTATTTCCCAAGGAACATGGCTGTAAATTGTGCAAGGATTGGAACCAGGAGTCTGTTACTGCTGCATTTTCATAGTGAAGAAAGGGTTACCTGGTCTCCTGGCATTGTGGTTAGCACAGATTGATTAAACGAAGAAGTCTGGAAATATGTAAAAAGTTATTATGTTTTGGTTTTTTTTCCACTCTAACCAAGTAATAATCTCTGATAAAGCAAAAACTCTCTGGCAGTGCTGGAGGTAGAAACTCAACCACTCCATGCCCAGCTCACCACACCTTCATCTAAGACATCCTTGCTCTATGCTTTTATAAGATGTCTTGAAATATTTTCCTTCTTTTAATTCATTCCTACATTTAAAGAAAACCAGCCAAAAATGGACAGAAGCACTGTGAAAGTTGGAAGCCATCAGTATTCATGTGACTTTCAGAAGAAGGGAGGAGGTTTATTTCAGACCTTCAGCTAGCCTCCCTTCCCTCTCCTTCCTTTCCCCAAACACAGAAGGCAGTGAGGGCTTGATTCATGGACTGTCTGATGATAATAAGTCTCACTTGGAACATACAGCTGTATACCATGCTAGTGCACTACATGCTTTGTCTGCCTCCTCTAAACACTTGGGTGTTTAGTTCCTTCTCTGTGCTGTGGCTTTTGACTCCATTGGCTAATAAAATAGCAAAATGTTTCACATAAGATTTTTTTTTTTTGTCTTTTTAAACAAGTACTTGGCAAATCAGAGAAATTAAGAATTGGAAATCTATCTGTAGTAATTTTCATGGCAACAGAACAGTAAGTGCAATATTCGTATTATGAATATGGCTCAGTATTTATAGCTCTCCAAATATTTACAGAGATAAAGCCTTTAAACATAGCCCCAGCTTTCTGTCTTCAGTAGCAGTTTAAATAAATGTCATTTGGAGAGAAGTTAAAATTGACGAGAAAGGCAGCCATTTCTAGTCTAATATTGTCTCACTCGTGTTTCTGAACCCCAAAAGTTTTATGCATGAAACTGTGTTGTCCCTGTCCCATATAAGCCTGTGTTTATTTTGGCATGCACCTCAAAAGCATTGTCCCTTAATCAGATAACTCTTGTGGCTAGGTGGGTGCCCCACCGTCCTCAAATTCACAAGGGTGAGAATTCAAAGTCATGCGGTTGCTGAAGCACTCGTGAGCCACCGAGTTAAAATGTGGCATTGAGGGTGTGTCTCAGATCGGAGGAGTCACCGAGGGATGCTGGCAGTGGTGCTGTGGCATGGCTGGGATGGGCACTGGTGAAGGGCATGGTGCTGACGGCACCTGACACACGCCCAAGGATCCTGGGCCAGCCTGTGCTCACCACAAACAGGAGCGTGCTGGGTGCCAGCCGTGCGTCAGCAGCGTGGCGAAAGGCAGGCACACAAGTAGGAGCTTGTCCAGGATATCTGCCTAAGAACATGTAACAAATTCCTTTTATAGGGCTCTTGTGATAATTTCTTTTTTTTAACTCGTGCATGGCCATGGAAATGACTGTCCAAACCGAAAGCCATGATGGATGGTGAAGACAATTTTTTGAGTAGAAACTCAATAGCTTCTACTCTGCTGAGTTTCCAGAGTAACAAGTTGGGTAGTTTCAGGGAGGGCACTGTTCTGTTGGATTTACCCCCAGACCTGGATTTATAATCCTTGGAGGCAACAAGGATTAGGGGAAGAACATTGCTATGCTCTTGTGGTAGAAGATGTCATGAGAGCAGTAATGATTTCTTGGTGTCCCAGTAAATAAGGTGCTGAGGGCTTAAGAATTCATTCTGTTAGTAACTCCTTTTTTGATGAGCATCCCTCTTGTGAGTCTAACAGTTTTAGGAAGAGTGTGGCACGAGTTGGTTTTTAGGTATGTGTATTTTTGAGGAGGAAAATCCTTGCTAGAAATAGGGAGCAGCATCTTGCAGCTCCCTCTCCTTGTTTAGACAAGGAGATTTCATGGCTCTGCTGAGAGCCAGCAGCCACGAAGGCTGTTTTTCCCTGGATAGAGACTGAAATTACTTGTGAGCCAGTGACTGAGTGTACAGCATCTCTATTACATTAAGATTAATAATTCCTCAGCGTATTTGCAGCTGGAAGTTTTATATAGATCTTTATTCATCATGATGTGAACAGCTGCTCTTTTGCTGCTCTGCTGAGTTAAGGTCCAAGTGGCAGCACTAGAAAGTGCCACATAAAACACACTCCTGCTGTTTCCATTCACTGCTCTCCCATCCAGCTCTAGTGCTTGGCCTAGGGTTGGCCCCCTTGCAGGACCAAGCCATCTTATTTTTATTTGTGGACCAGCTCTGACTACATTTGGATCTTAAGAGTTTGAGTGAATCCAGGAAAAGGAAAATCACTTTCAGAAAGAAAAAATAAATCCTGAAAGTAGCACAAAAATCTGTAGGAATTCCTGTTACAATTTTATTTTAAGTAAGTGAAGGACTATGGGGCAGTAACGTTTCATTGCCCAGAGCATAATTTATTCTCCTTTTTTGCTTAACTGCATTAGGTGAAGTACAGCAAAATCTATCACAGCCAGAGGGTCATCTCAGCTCCTAAGGAAGTGTTTCATTCTCTGTTTGTTTGTTTTTTTGAGTGGTTGTTCTGTTTTGCTATGTTTTCTTTTTTCATTCTAAAGTCTGTCTGCTCTGGTATTTTGAATAAAATGCTTCCCTTTTTTTGGCTTGTGTTCTCACAGGAGTGTCCAAGCAGACTGAGTTTTGAATAGTCACTGACAAAGAGTCTGAGCTGAACTGTGTGCCTTATCTGAAAATCCCTATTGCTCCCTTGGTTGCTGGCAAAGGGAATATTTTCCTGGTCAGGATGATGTGCCTCACTCAGTCCTAGGTACATGGAAGCCTGCATCTAGAGATCTGGAAAGAGCATGGGGCACTTGGGTGGTATGGCAGTGACTGAGACATGTACACCTGCAGAGTGTGAGCTTGAAGGTGGAGAGAAACAGCTGGAAAGAGATAGGGATTCTGCAACACACAGAGTAAGACACATGCCTCAGTGGTTTGCTGGGCTCTCTTGGTGCTGCCTGTCTGCCTCATTGGCACTGCCAGGGCTGCTTGCTCCTTGTCCTCTGGGGACCTGAATCCCCAGAGTAGGGGCTGCCGGCCCCTGCCTGGCTCGTGCTTTGTAGCTCAAGGTACAGCTGCCTGCTTGTGCCCTGCTGCTGCCCTTCAGTGTGCAGTACACCTCTGATCTGCAGACAGACTGCCCAACTTCCCTCTGGAGCAGAGGGGTCAAGGGGAGTTCCATAAACCAGTTCCTATGGCACCTGGGACTTGGGAGAGGAGCTTGAGAGGACAGCTACTACAGTCCCTTGCCTCAAGGCATCTGACGTGTGTTTTTTTCTCAGACCTCCCCCAACAAAACACTTAAGGGCCAAACCAGGTCAGAATAGGTGTTAGGGAATTTAGTGATGAACAGGGCAGTCTTTTCCTGACTCTTTCCCAGAGGTGTAGGTTGCTGGCTCCCTGAGCCTTCAGCAGCTGGTTCCTGGGCATTTTCGGCTGGGGGCACCGTGGCAGGGCAGCTCTGTGGCTGCCCAGGGGAAGGTCGGGCCGGATCTCTGCAGCGCACACCAGAATAGATGCCCTGCTCTCCTGACCTCACCCCCTGTGCCTGCGCTTCACATGACAGTCACTGCCCGCAAGATCAGCTTTTCCCTCCTGCCGTTCAAACCCATGATGCAGTGGCTTACGTCTTCCAGTGCTTCTGTGTGGGAGCCGAGAGTAAATTCTTCTTGAAAATCAGATTCATGACACTATTTTTATGTGTGCTTGGTGCTAAGTGCTGAAACCAATACCCAAAATGTTCGTGTGCTTTCTTTGTAGTTTAAACAGCTTGATCTTTGATTTGGTTTTTGATTTGCCAGGATGCTGAGCACTCACTGATGGTATTTTATTGAGGCTGTATATTAGGTACACTTTTGAAACATGACAATTTGTTTCATTTTATATTCATTTTTTATTCATTTTATATTTATCATGTGCAGTTCCTGGGAAAAAAAAATACCTGCTGCTTGAAAAAGTTAGCAATAAAGCTATTTAGTGTGTAACTCCAAAGCTCTAGCTTTAAGAGACAAGCAGCACTTGTCTTGAATTTAAAATGTCCCTGTATTATAGATTTTATTCTGTTTGGCCTTTTTTGAAAGCATGGCAATTGCTTTCCAAAACAGTGATGGAGGTAAAAGGGAAAGAAGCCCCCTTACACCAGACTGGGTTGGTAGTCTCCCCGATGATTCTCGCCAGACTGACTCGGGTGTTCCTTGAACAGTTCTGGGATTGCAAATAGGACAGATGGATGTGCAAGGCTGAGCATAAGCACTGTGGTACCTGCTGCAAGCAGTGTGACCATCAGTTACATGGTCAGATAAGTAGTTATTGTTCTTAATATTTTTAGAGGCATAAATGGGTGTATTTACTTGTTGTCTTTATTACACACCAAACATAAAAAAACAGGCAGACACACAAGAGGTATTGTTGATATGGATGTTCCCTGTGGCATTTTTTGGCACATCATTATCATTAAGGAGGCACCCCCTATGGGCCTCAAGAGTCTCAGGAACAAGCTGCTGACTGGTTTTGAGAGTGAATACTGAGTCCCTAGTCATGCCCTGCTGTGTTATTAATGGGAGCTCAGCCTTTGATGCACTGGGACAGGCTAACTCCTAAATTATACCCCAATGTTCATTTAATATATTTACAAAAGAGTCCAAGTCTGGAGGAATGCACCACTGTAGGGTTTTTGCAGCCCTTTCCCCAAACCCCCAGTAGTACACTTGAAAGCTATTACACACTGTAGCTTCCTTTCTTCCTGACTGATGTCATGGGTGGTGCAGAGGGTGTATCTGGCTGGTGTGTCCCGTGAGAACAGGTCCATTCTTTTGGTGGCCTCCAGGAGCTTCTCCAGACAGAGGGCTCCTTGTTATGACAGGTAGCTTTCTGAGCATTTCAACAGATGCTCGGGCATGCCAAAAGCATAAAGCACTTGGAAAGGGAACGTGCAGAATATTTCAACTGAGTTTCTTAAAATAAATGCTGTGGCTTAAATAATAGAAGTTTTCCTCACAGACTGTAGAATAACCACTGAAGCTGAAATAGCGTTTGAGTTATTGGATGTGGCGTTTTCAAAATTTCCTCAAAACTTAGTCACTGTAGCAAGGTTTGGGGAGGTTTTGCCTTTTTTTTTTTTCCTAGTGCTTATTTTTGAAACACCTCATCTCTTTCTCCTCATCGTTTTCCGAATCTGTTCAATTCCAATTGGCAGATTTAATAGATGTGTGCCAGGCACACATTTGGAATCAAGGCAGCCTCAGTATGCTCACATCTGTGATAAACCAGAGGTTATCATAGCTGTAGGACTGAATCAGATAGTACCTTGCAGTCAGTTTATGGCTGTGAGGGGTGAAAGCCCTGTCTCCCTCCCATTTCTCTGGCCACTGGAGGAGGATTCCTGGTGTTCAGTGCCCTGGCATCTGGACGCATGAAAATATCCAGCCACAGCACACAGTGTAACTCCTTGGGGAAAGGCTGGGGTTTGCTTTGGCACCCTGCACTGAGATGAGCAGCAACCTACTGGTGAGAATCAAGACATGTTGGTGGGAGATAGTGCTGGGAAAGCGATGACGGAGAGGCGTAGGAATCCCAGGGAAGGCTTGATGCGGTAGCTCAGCCGGTGCAGCCTTTTCCCTCACTCTTGCATAAGACGATGTAAGGTGACAAAGAGCTTAGCTGTGATCAGTCCTGTTCTGGTGTTAATTGCCGGTGACTGCATCGCTTTTGATAGAATTAGAGGAGTGTGTAATAGGCCTGCAATTAAGTCTGATTTTGATCTTCGCAGCTTCAGACAATAAAAATGAAAATGTCATTTGAGATGAGTTCAAGTATTTTTAACAGTGTTGCTCAAAGAGGAAAAGAGCAGAGTAGTCAGTAGTTGGTCAGAATAAGAGAATATGACCTACTTTCATTTCAAAACCAAACACTTGGCCACAAAATTCTTATCTGCATATTTAAGTTTTTCCTGCGTCTTTCCTTTGTACCAAACCGGGTGACTGCTGTATCACTGCCTT
Organism: Zosterops lateralis; assembly: GCF_965231275.1. NCBI lineage: Eukaryota > Metazoa > Chordata > Aves > Passeriformes > Zosteropidae > Zosterops > Zosterops lateralis. The sequence goes on along the minus strand of NC_139762.1, from coordinate 58,970,898 downwards.
TATTTGGGAAGGGAAACTCATTCAGAAATGTTGTGCTCCTGGTCATTTTTTGCAGCTAATTCTTTTTACAGTTTCACAGCAGGGGAAACTGGATCTCTGTATTGCCAAGCAAAGCACGCTTGGTAGGAAAGATACATCCTTTATCATGAATGCTGTAGCTGAGAGCACCTTTGTCATCCATATTCAAACACTGAGATATTAAGAGCTTTGGACTGTGTTACACAGAGAAAAAGATAAAAATAGGGTGTCTGACGCATGCATCCCATGTTGCACGCCAGGAAACTGGATCGCTCTTCCACCAAGTACAGTACCCCAGAGCATACATGGAAAATATGCATGGATATGAACATGCGAGATCTTTCCTCACCAAGAAAAATGCTCAGTCAACCTTTTTTCCTCATCCCATTTCACCTTGATCTTGTTCGATATTCCCTTTGACCGCTGGCAAACCTAACAGCCTGAAGTCCCATAACTCTGCTTTTACTGCCACTGCTCCTCATTGTTGAACATGTGACAATAATACCTGTCTCCCATGTTCTGAGGGAACTGTAGAATAATCTTATTGCACCCAGCTGACAGTAAGCAGGATCTTGCCCATTCACCAGACATCTGCAGCATGCTGAAAACTCCCAAGGCTCAACACTGTCTGTCATGGAAATCATGAACTGGGTGCATAATCTAAAATAAGTCATTCGGAGTATGTGCCCCTTTAAATGTTAATCCTTGCATCGCTTTCTTTTATTGCTTCTGTTGGCATACACGATTATATGACATAATACAAAAGTAAATAATGTGATGCAATGGGTAAAGCTCAAAGGGAAATACAAATTGGAGATCAGATGCTTCCTAACACAGAATATGACGTAAAACTTACAGTGACGTGGGTGTGAATTTTTCTTACTTTGAGGGCAGCAAAATCAAGCTTATAGCAATTACATGAGTCTTTCTGGATGTTTCTGGCACTTTCTAAATCAGAGGGTAAGTGACTTTGGGTAATGGATCCAAAACAAAGTATGGCTCTGCTCTAGGATAGGGCCTTTAAAAAAAGCAAACATAAATTTAGCTTGAAGATCACAAACCTTAGAAAACAATGCAAGACATGCATTTGAGGTCTTATTACTTATTTTCCAACATGTGAACACTTTTCAGGGGAAGGCAGATATGCAAAGCTGAGGACTATGGGTGGTTGATTGCCTCCTGGTAGGAAACCTGTGGGAAAAGCACAAGCTGAGGCTCAGCAGTAGGTTACAAGGTATGGCAGCAGGCAAGTTCAGATTTAAAGATAAAGCCTGAAATAGCTGAACCCAATGCAAGCCAAACATTTTTGGTCCTCTTTGCTCGTATTCAGTAGAACATATGGATACCTTGGTGTGCGATTTTGCTTTTGCTGAATTGAGGTTTGAGTTACTCACTAGTCTATTTTTACATTTTAAGCAGCCTTGTAACTCAATATGTGTTTGTTTTAATTTTATACTCTCCATAAAAAGCATCCTCCATGACGACTTGGAGAAGTGACCGCTGGCAATGCATAGAAATTTATTTGCCTGGCATATCACACTGTCTTACTTTTCCCCCTGCAAACCCATGTGCTGGTCTTGACCAAAAATACCCTGGGATACCTTGTGTCTCTCCCGTTACCTAAGCTTTGCGGCTGAGGCTCTGGAAGTGGTGAGGCAGGGAAGATCAGCTTGGGACAAATCCAGGTCACTCCACCAGCCCTGCTCACACACACCATTGGAATTAATGAGCAGCCAGGCTGTCATGTGGGGGGAACAGGGTGGTGATGAGTAGGACAGTGGCTTCCCTGTGGCCACTGACTGTACCAGGAGCAGACCTGTGATCACCTCAAGCTGCATGGCTCTCTGGGGGAGAAAGCCAGGAATCCCTCTTTTTGCAGCATAGGGCTGATGTGTGTGTAAGGGGCCATAGGAGTGGGTGTTCCATGTGGAGCTGGAGGGAGGCTCACAGCCCATGGCATCCGGCTGAAGGCAGTGCACCACCATGGCTCTGCTTTTCTCTCTCTGTTGTTTTGCTGATAATGCAGATTTTCAAACTGCCACTAGTGTGTTTTGAATTTGACAATGCTGGCATGGAACCCTCATATCGTATCATATCATAACCCCCTGGCTCTGAGCTGTCTTTGTATGGTGTCTCAGGAATGCAGAGCTGATAAAATAATGTTTTGCTAGAAATGAGCCTTGTCCTCCTCCTGTCCCTGCATCCTTCCAGCATTCATGTGCCTTAGGTAAGGATATATAAATTGCTGCACCAAATCAAATGAAAACACTTCTGTTCTGCTCTTTGCTTTTCTGACCCAAGTTTGGTGCGAAAACTGTACGGTGTGCCTGATTAGTGATGGAAGATGTGTCTAGGCTCATCGTCTTCCCTTCCTCATGCATTGGTCACTGTGGTACCTGAAACTTTGCCACTATGAATTGCTGTTGCCATTCAGCACGTTTGATAGTGAAGGGAGGACTTTGAGCCTGTTAGCACCCACCAGAATTTTGCAGGGCTCAAGGAGTAAAAGTGATTATTGTTTTTAATAGCATTCCTGCCATCAGATGGTAAAATACCCTAGAGAGATAACATGAAATTACTTTGTAAGATTTAAGGAGAGTGAAAACAGACAAAATAAGCAGCATTTGATATATGGGTTTCTCCACTTGCTTTCAGCTTAATTTAGCTTTGAACTTGCATCTACCTTAAAACTAGTGTTGCTCCTCACAAAATCATGAAAAATTTTGATCTGTCGTATTCAATAATGGTGAATAACTCCTGCACAAACTCACCTGAACCATTCACAGAGGAATCTAAACCTACAACAAGGTTTGCTCTAGGGTGGAGCATCTGGGACAGTGCACCTTGCCCACGTTCCTCTCTCCTGTAGTTGCTGCATCCTCCCTTCCCTTGGGACAAGGCTTCACACTTACCCCTGCAAGATAACTGTTTTTGTGAGACTCATTTCCCAGTGTCAGGCAGCAGCCACAAGTGGGATGTTGTCTGGGGACTCCACGGTAGTGGGAACCCTGAGTAATTTCTACAGGAGATGGTGCAGATGAGGTCAGGCTCTGCTTCCTCCACATCTTGTGGCAGAAATAACTCTTGTTGTCATCAGAGCAGTCACTGTAATGTGGATGAGGTTCAAGCCAGGCCCAAGAGCTTCAATGAGATTTTTGTGTGATTATAACAAGAATTTGACGCACATGGTGAGCTACTAATCATGTATATGTGATCTGTCTCCATGCTGTCCCAGGAGGTATTAACCAGCATAAAAATCAGCTAATGAGGGGACAGGTCACAAGCAGCAGACTGCTGCTGCGTGAGGGATGTTGCAGGAAGCATGGGATTGGATGAGCTGTGTCCTTTGCACTTGCAAACTCTGTTGGTTTTTGCATCCCTCAGTACTGTGAAAGAACATCGAGTTCGTTGTGGTTTTTTTGCTGAACACTGCAGCAGAATTTATGCAAAGTTTTCTGTGGATGTAGCAGGAGCGCTCAAAAGCTCAGCCCATCTAAAGTGCCTCAGGTCTTTTAGGATAATGAGACATTTTGTGAGTGCACCTTTTTATTGTACCAATATTACATTACAGGAAAAATGGAAGGGGGGAACTTAACACATAGCACCTGTCACAAGTTCTCTCCTTGAATTAGGCTCTCCTGCTTATAAAAATTTAATTGATTCCTAGCAGTTTATGTGCGCGGTGCTCAGTGGGCGTTTTCTGTTCTCTTGCCAGCTCCATGGCTACTTAGAAAGCGAGCCGCTCACGCTGCAGCTGTTCATTGGGACTGCAGACGACCGCCTGCTGCGACCCCATGCCTTCTACCAGGTTCACCGGATCACCGGCAAGACCGTTTCCACCACCAGCCACGAAACAATACTTTCCAACACCAAAGTCCTGGAAATTCCACTTCTTCCAGAGAACAACATGAGAGCAATGTAAGACCAAGGCACCATATCTGACTCTTAGCAGTTTTGTCTTGGTCACCTCACTTAATTTCTTTGGGGTTTGTTTCTTTCTTTTGTACACAATTTTTGTTTCCCTATCTTGTTTTTTCTTCTTTCTCTACATTTCTCTCTGTAATAGTAGGTTTTCACAACTTTGCTGAGACAAATTGCTGCTAATCACCTTAACAGCAAAATAAACGTCACAAATATTTATGACAACTGATTTGCTTTCATTCTAGAGTTTCAGCCAACGTGCTTATTTGCCATTTAAAATAAGTATCTCGGTTACTGAGCTGTAAATATCTCCTACCTCAGCTCCTGCATTTAGTTTCTAAATATGACACCTGTTGCTCCTATACGCACTAGCACAAGGAACAGAGCTGATTAAAATTTATCTTTGGATGTCAAAGGAAACTCTTAGAGAGCATTTCCAAGTACCCTCGTGGTTTTTCTCAGACAAATAAAACCACTCACTTCTTACATAATAAAACTCAGCATTTTTCATGGCACTTGTTTACAAGCAAATCTTCCAGAACTAAGAAGTGTTACCTCTGAGAACCTTTATTCAAAGGTGATGCAGTTTACAGATTGAGTTGTTAAACTGGGCTAAGTTTAGTGCTATGCAGAAAAGCCAGCATGGGTACCTTAGGATATCTGACTCATAATTAAGTGCCCTGTAGGTTCATTAAACATGTGTAAACATCGCTATAGGACAGTATATAAAGGTTAAAATAGCCTTCTGTGTGACATACCTGAGACCTTCCATACTATTTAATCCTGTCCTCTCCGTACCCTGACCTCAGATCAACCTAGCCCCTTATCTGAGTTGTCTCCCTCCTCATTCAGATAATCCTAACTGTTATCTGTGGTGTCTGCCTTGGGAGGAATTTCTGTTTGCTTGTGTGCAAATACAGTTCTTGGTGTGGGTGTGTATAAATATAATTGTATTCATATTTTATATATAGATACATGCACCTTTGTGTGTATATACAGGAAGATGGAAAGCAAGCAAGAAATCCTGACCTCCACCAAACCAAGTACCACAGGAAAATCACAATTTCACTCCTTGTTTTTCATACAGTTTTCCATGCCTTAACGAAGTGGAAAATGCTATCAGACACCTAAAGTCCTTCTGCACATAGTGGTTATTAGAAGCTGGTTTGCAGTGTCATGTACAACATGCCCTGGAGTGCCTCATGTAAATAGAAGAGCCAGAATATGTTTAGCTGCATTGCCAGCTGGGCTTAGAGTGATCACTCAAGACCTGAGGATCTCTCTCAGTGAATTGTGTTAAAAGTCATGACAGGCCTTCAAAATTATTGACCCTGTGTGCTCCCATCGTAAGTTGGTGGGGCTGCATTGGGGTTAAGGAAAGTTCATCAGTTTGTATCCATGCAGTATTTATCTGGCCCTTTATTTATCCAGTTTGAATCACATTTTTAGCTATCTAGGAACTTTATTACCATTTCATTCATCTTTCTCCCTAAAATAAAGGTAAGTTACACAGTTTGGGAGCCAAGCTGAATATTTTTGTGGTGTGCCTGCCAGACTGTAGTACAGCTCACTCAAGAATCACAAACAATGCTTTGGCATATATAAGCCTTACATGTCAGTAGTCTAAAATCTCATGTAGCACTACCAATGAATTGAAATTTGGAGCCAAGGACTTTTCTCACACTCTAGGTGTTCAGGCCTTGATTCAATGAAACACCAGAGTTCATCTGCCCATTTAAACTTTTGCACATTTAGCTGTTCCTGTTGACTTCAGATTTTAATGTCCATGACTTTACAAGCTTGAACTTAAATACTTTTTCTTCTCTGAACATTTTGGTATGAATTGTATGTCAGTAATTATTCAATTTACAAGTGTTGCTATAGGAGAGACAAAATGGAGAAATGCACTTTCTTCCATATCTTATAGATCTTTGCATAGCATTTTGACATGGGTACAAATACACTGTAATTCTTTACGGCTTCACCTGCTAATGTGCATTGTTGGGAATCTTTAATACTTTCATTAGTTCCTTTGATTGTATAATCAAGGGCATTTTTTAAATTCTGAAATCCATACTTTAGAAAAAGTGCAGATCAAAACCGTGCTGCCATAGTGCTTGTTTGCAGTTTGCTTCAGAAAAGAGCTTCAAAGGTCTGGAGGGGGAATTAAACTCTTTGAATGCAAAATAAAGTTAACTAAGCATATTCAATGTAATAAAATGCATGCCAGAAACCAGTACCCAGAAGAAATTGCCATGTAGGCTTTGTAGTCATGGCCAAGGCAGAGGTATTTTTGCAGTGAGTTTTTGAGTGCATATGTTTATGTCTTTTGTTCTGGGAGCTTCTTCTGTTAATATATTCTTTGATAAAAATCCTGACTTGTAAACTCATCCAGAAGAAAACTGAAGTTAAAAAAAAATAAAAGAGGTCAGAAATTGTAGTAGTCATATCTGATGAAAAGCACGTTTTTCCCTAATGTGCAGAGAGGACTCTGAGTTTAGTTTTTTTCATGCAGAGCTTCAGCTCAGCACTCAGCTTGGGAGTATTTCCAACTCATTGATATACAAGCAAATTGACAGTAGAACTGACCTCAGGGGGAGAGCTGTGCTCATTAATAAGAATTTCAGGACTTCACCCTGGATTGAAAATCTTGTCAGATTTTTGTCCAAATTAGCTGTAACAAGTAAAATTTTAAGTAGCCCAGCATTATGGGTTAGTAGCAGTTTCTGCACTGCTGTCGCATCCCACTGACTTTTCTAATCTCTATGTTTCTTTGGGATTTGGTTAATCTTTAGCTACAATCCTTACAGGATGTGATGGGGAGGAAGAGCCTTTTAGATTTTCTTCCTCTGGGAACTGAGGTAACATCCTAAATTTGTATGCTTTACAGCAGCTACTGCCTGCTGCTACAGATAGCCCCAGCAGATAGCTGCTTGGGAGTGCGAGGACTGAACAAAGTCTGCTGCATTCAGCCTGGTCATCGGGTTGTGCCTGACACAGTTTTTTAAGATGAGCATGCAGGAGAGAGGGAAGATATTGCACACTCGTGTCTTCCCGAAGTCTTGAAGTGAATTGAATTGCCCTGTGTTTCCTTTTGGATAGCATCGACTGTGCCGGGATATTAAAGCTCCGAAACTCTGACATCGAGCTGCGCAAGGGAGAGACGGACATCGGTCGGAAGAACACACGTGTGCGTCTGGTCTTCAGGGTTCATATCCCACAAGCCAATGGCAGGACCCTCTCCTTGCAAGTAGCCTCCAACCCCATTGAGTGCTGTAAGTGGCAACAAACATCCTCGTCTTGCTGGATATTATCAGAAAATCTTTTAATCAATAAGGGTGAAGAAGACGGTTAAGATCATTGAGTCCTCTGTTAACTCAGCACTGCCATGTCCACACACCTTGTGAACAGTATTTAACACTCCCGCCCCGTATGCAGTCTTTGTCCATGCCAACATGCTCTGCATGCTCAGGCTTTGTTTTACCTGTCTAGTTAGCGAACTTTAATCTGCTTTCCAAAAGTGTGTGGTTTACATTGAGAACAGAGTATCTGTGTCTTAGGAAAAAATATGTAGCTTTGTGCATTGAGTGCTGTAGGAAAACACATACTTAAAGTAAAGAACAGTCAAACTAATAGTAGTCCGGAGTGACAGGGCCTTTGGTTTTGGTGACTCCTTATCATAAAGGTAACTGCTGTAGAAGTTTTGGAAAACATCTCTCCTGTTTATTCTGTCTCCCCATCATAAGGCAAAAAACAGCAAACAAAACCCCAGCTCCTTTGATAAGGAGCTAGCACTATACTAGAGCTGACACACCAGCCTGCAGCTTCAGAAAAGCTCCAGAAACTATGTTTCTGCACTGGGGTCGCTTTAAATGAACAGACTGTATACTATCAGATACACTGGGACACCTTTCAAAGATACCTATATCATTTTTGCTTTGTAAGCCTCATCAGCCTCCCCCACACAAAGCAAAACATACCTGCTTTGTGTAGCTTTAATGCTCCAGTGTAAGTGGAGGAAGCTGAATTTCAGTCTAAGTCCCAATGCTGTTTTGATTGGCTGGATGAACTGAAACAATTCTTTAAGGTTCTGTTGAATTCCATCCACAAAGTGGATCTTTCTGATGCTGACAGAGTAGGAGGGAAACTTAACATCTGGCAGGTACGTGAGGGGTGAGCTCTGGCAGAGGGAATGGGGAGGAAGGCCTGACCTCCATTCATGGTGGAGGGCAAAGCAAAAAATATGAGGAGTCATGGTTTCATCCTGCAGTTGAGGTTTATGAGAACTTTTTCAATTGCTACACAGCAGGATAAGGCACAGTTTGAATCTGTCCTGAACTGATCTGTGCAAAGGTGCCAAGCTCAAGGAGCCACTAAATGTGAAGCTGATTGGATTTGTGTCAGGTTTGAGTGTTGTGTTATGAGCAAAGGCATGGCACATGCCTCCTGAAAGAAGTGGAAAACAGGAGAAAAAGTAAGTGTTAGTGTTATTTCCAGTGCAGAATGTGGAATAAGCTGATGCCAAAAACTTCATACATTTCTTAGTGCATGTGATACCAGAAGGAGCCATATAATCTGGATAAAATGTCACATTGTCCCTTGAAGTAGCACTCTCTTCATGTCCCAGTTCAGGGGGGATAAAATTTGTGCCACAAGAACACCAGATTCAGTCTACATGCATCCATGTGTGCTTAAGCACTCAGGTTCTTTTGGAAGTACTCTTTCTAAAGTGTGAGCTGCTGCTGGATCGCAAGGGCCATGGCTGCTGCTGCTGCTGCTACAAGACAGTTTGCAGAATTGACAAGAGGGTGTATACTGGCTGAAACAAATTTTGGACATGCGTGATTACCTTGTCATGTGTGCCTTATAAACACACAACATATATGCTAGGCACAGTGAGAGAAAATTATTTAAAATAAATGAGTTTCCATAAAAATACACTTTCTGATACAGTACACATCAAGCTGAGTTTAAAAACACTTGTTCTTTTTGAGTCTTTTGAATCTGTACTGCTGTTTAACACTATTGTTTACTATCAAAGCACTTGAAAATGAACCATGTTTCCTGTAAACCTTGTGACCTTTCTTTCTTTCTGTATCAAACTCAGCTTATCTTATGAGGGTAAGCATCTAATGCAGTATTTACTTTTTTATGTGTTTGTGGTTGCATTTTTTTTTTTAATCTTCTTTATAACTTTCCAGCTCAGAGATCTGCCCAAGAACTGCCTCTGGTGGAGAAGCAAAGTACCGACAGTTTTCCTGTTACTGGAGGGAAAAAAATGGTACTGACTGGTCATAACTTTCTGCAAGACTCCAAAGTCATCTTTGTGGAGAAAGCGCCAGGTATGTCTTCTCAATCTAGACTCCAGTCTGCCTTCCCTCCGCCCTGACTGTGTCAAATGATGAAAGCACAAATATGGTACTGACATCTTCTGCACGTAATACATTTTCCATGTCACTGGGCAAAGCTGTGGAAAGGATCTGAGCCGTGCCTAATGCTGAGGTTTCACACCGTGGCAACTGCAGTTACAGGTAGACAATAGAGACATTGAAAGTCAACCTTTGGTATTTATTTATTGTAGCAAACCGTGAGTGTGGCAGGCAGGACCTGTGAGAGGGGTTCGAAATCTCTGGTGCCATGTCCCCCTAAAGCCTGTAATATGGTGCACCTTCTTAAACATTTCTATAATTTGTGCTACTTGTGTGTGTGCACCCATGTGGTCTGTGGCATTTACAAGGCACTGGCTGAGGAGGACGCGAAGCACACACATTCATCTGAAGGCCAGGTTTACCTCGAGGACTGAGGGAAGGACTGAACACAACTTCCCCTTGCCCAGCTCTGCTCTTGCGGTGTGTGATGGTAGGACTGGTTCCCCTGGAGAAGAGTCACAGGCCAGGCTGAACCAGGGAAAATGGCATGGAGTGGGAACTGGGGCTGGGGCAGGATTTGCCTGCAGGAGCGGTGGATCACAGGGTGACAGTGATGGCTGTGAATGCCCCCCGCAGGAATAAGTGGTGGCAGTGGAGCTGGGAGTCAAAGTCAGGCTCTGAAACGAGACTGCTAAGGATAGTTTTGAGTCTTGTTTTGGAAAGGGTTTCCCTGGCGCTGGCACAAGCTATGAATTCCTCAGCTGCCGACTGAACCCCCCACCCTGAACTTAAAACAATCTTGGGCACTCCTCAGGCCGCCTGCACCAGCCTGGACGCTGTGCCTGTTTAACCCTTTATGTCCACGGGGTTCCCACGCTGCTCTCCTACCCACGGCCCCTACCGGCACCCCAGGAACTTGGGCCATGGGGCAGGATGGCAGGGAGAGCAGGGGAGGCTCTGGAGGCAAAGACACCCAAGTCTTTCAGCAAGCTCAGGACAAAAGAAGAAGGCTTCCCTGAAATTCCCCAACAGAATCCTGTATTGATGAGGTTTGGGTTGCCGATACAGCCTGGGCAGAGGTAATGGCTTGGCTTCCTGGGGAGAGCCTGGCTGGTGCATTTGGTGAACCCCAAGCACTGCAGCACACACAGTGGGGGTGTGGCTGTGACATCTGCAGAAATACCCTTTTTGTTTCTTAAGAAAGTTTAAAAAGTCAGGAAAAAGTGGTATGGCAACTGAAAAAAAAAATGAATTCTGTTCTCTGTATTCCCCCCAGGGGGAAAGAAAGTTAATGTCTACTTTATTTTTATTTTAACTCCTTTTCCTGCACAGAACTGGGTTAGTGTGACATGTCTGGAGTCCTCAGTCTGTCTCATTACAAGAAGGAAACCACACTAAAGGGTGCTTCCTTAATATTTATTTCCTTTCCTCTTCCTTTTTTGAGTTAGAAAATTTTTAAGCATTGCATTCTGAAGGTTTGTGATAGTGATGCTGTTTGCCCACAGCAGACACCACAGCGTGGATCTGAACACTGTCTCCCTACTCCTATATTCTTATACTACATTAGGTACACTAAAAGTAGGATATTCACTGTAAAGCTTTTAATTACAGAATTTAAGGTCCTGCCTTTTTTCAGTAGTCTCACTGTAGGTTTGGTTGCAGTTGCAGGGCAGTATAGCCTGCAGGGGCTGAGCCCTTAGAGTGTAGCCTCTCCAGGAGCTGCGATAATTGTGTCAGTAGAAATGACACACAAAAAGCAAAGCTGCTGGCTAATCTGGGCTGAGCAATTTTTAAGGCTTCCGTGGTTTGTGTGCTATGCTCCCTCACACAGCTCAATGCATCAGAAGCAAACAAGAGCAATGTATCATTACTTTAGTGGCAGACTGCTCTGGCTGGATTTTTGGACAGTCACTGTATTTAATGTCAAATGAACAAGCATTAGCAGCCTTCACTTTTGTAAATCAGCACGGGGTGTTTCTTTCTCTTTCAGCTCTTGAACATCAGTGAAAGTAGGTCAAGAGAAGGAACACCAGCATAGTTTCTCTTTCTCTTAGAGGGCTGGTTATGAACCTCTGTGATTAGCTGGAGACATTCATTAGTTTTGCTGCTGTTACCACTTTTGTTTTTGAATTTGGAATGTTAATCACGTTCCTAGTAGGTAGCAGCCAAACACAGCTATTACAGAGTAATAGATCAAAGTAATCATCATATAAAGAGAACGTATCTTTTGTATAAAATTTAAATATTGTACTACGTCAGCTCGTGTCTTCAGTCCTTACTCAGGCAGAGTCCCCAAGCTGGGAGGCAGTCTCCTGGAGCTTGTCTAATTCCTTCTAGTCTGCATACTTAATTGGATAACGAAAGGAGTTTAAGAACACTTTTTGTTTGCCTTTTTCCCCCCCCCAGCTTTTCCTAAGTCTGCTGAGTGCATTGTGGTCTACTGAATGTTTTTCCAAGCATGAGTCCCAAGCTTTCAGTCTTCAGGGCTAGCCCTCAGCTGTTGTAGTCTCTGGAGGAATGGCATTATCCTGGCCTCCTTTGGTGGGGGAGTCAGTCTGAGCAGTGACTCATGCAAGAGGGAATCCCTGAAGAATGATCAAATCAATCTTTCAGCCGGGCCGGCAGTGGCTTCCTGCTTTCAGCTTAACCCTTTACTAGCTGCTGTTCAGCCAGGAAGCATATGAAACAGAGCAAAACAGACTTTGCAGCCCTGTGACTCAGTGTCTCACACAGGGAAAATGAGGTATCCAGAGGGTGAAGGCATGGCACACTGGAAGGACCATGGGAGAAGCATTGTGAGGACCTTCTCTGGAAGGTCAGGCAGAAGGTACCACTTTGGATAAATAATGAATGTTCAGAATTTGGTCAAGATTCTACAGTACTGTAAAAAAATTCTTATGTGTTGATGTGAGGCCTTGTTTTACCAGATTTTGAGCAATATTCTGTGTCTTGAACATCAGACCATATTTTCCCATGATGAGCAGTGGTATAAAATGGCTGTCGAAGAAACCTGGCAGTAGTGAAAACGTGAATGTTAAATGTACTTTGAGAGGTTCACTCTTAAATTCAGAATTCCTGTAGACTGGGAGTCCCACAATGACCTTGACGCTTAAAAATTACACTAATAATTCTCTTTATCTAATTTCTTATCTCCTTTCACTTTCTGTCTCTCTTTGTAGTCAGGCATTTCTCTTCCTGAGGTTCAAAAGTGTTATGGTTGTTGAGTGCCACACTGAGGATGGCCAGCACCTGTGTGTCACTGGAAGAATCAGTACTTTGTAAAATATTGAAAAGTCTGCAGCTCCTTACTGGCAAGGCCCCTTGATGTCTGTAGGCTGGGGTTTGCTGTGGCAGCAGGTGTGCATTTTGTTTACAAAAGCAGGTGAAATGAAGTTGGTATTTGTTAGCTATGGCAGGAAGTGTTTGGCTAGGAGTGAAAATGCTCCCTGTTAACATGTGCATCTGCATGGATCGTGGTCTGGAATTGTAACAAAAGACTGATTTAGTTACTTTAATTTTTCAAACTTTTTATTTCATTTGTAGATTTTTAGATTTGTAGATTTGTATGTTTTAAATGTACCAGGCATCAAAAGTCTTGAGGGAAGTTCAGAAAAAGCAGTGTGTTTTAGGGATTGCATATCTACCTTTTTTTTTTGGTAACACTCTCTGCAAACACTCTTTTCAGAGCAATTTTTTAAGGTAATGTGAGTTGCTGAACACAAAGCAGCACAAAAGCCTAACTAATCAAAACAACCAGACTGCTGGCTCTTAGTATATCAGATTATGATCAGTGATCTACAAAAATGAACAGTGTACTGAAAAAATCCTGGGTTTCATCCTTCAGTTCACAAAATATATATAACTGAAGCTCAGTGATGAGACACAAACCCGGTATCCCACGGAGCAATGCACAGGAAAATTATGGGTATGTTATGGTAAATTACAGATTATAATTCCTGGCATGCTGTAGGATATTTTGAGATAGAAAGAGTATTTTGGGGGTTAGTAAAAGTCTCATATTGAGATCTGAAAGAGTTAATCTACCCTGAAAATCCCCCTGTGCTCAAAAATTGCTCCTTGCTCCTGTAGCTTTTAACACTGGAACTAGCTCAAGTATTTCCAGACTTCACGGATTTGGCCAAGTCTAGACACACCTAAAAGATCAGGTTAAACTGACAAAATCTTTATACTCAATTTGTGACCTATGGGCAGAAATGGTCATTGGATGTTATATTATTGTCATAGGGTTAAATTGACACTAGTTTAGTCAGAGCTCCAAACCCATTTCTTTGCTTTTGTGCTTAGTGATGAGAACTCAGGGCAAGGGTTTTAAAAAGTGAAAAGGCAGAAATGTAACACCCAGCTTCACTACGAGATTCATTTCTCAAATAACACTGTCTTTGGTACTTTGACTTTGGGCTGTTAATGTTGAGGGCCATTTTGTCCTGGTCAAAGGCTGTGTCTAATCTTCCCTATAACAAATGCCCCTCCCTGAAGATGCATCACTCTCTTTGATGGACATTTGTAGTGTTCACAATATCTCTAAGTAACTCCAGACTTACAGATTTCAGTGGTTTTGAAAAACTTGTTAATTACTCAGACTTCAACAGTAATCCTGGCACCTACACACTTCAGTAATGTAATTGCATAATATTCTCAGCTATTGTGCCCAAAGCCTTTGATGCTCAAAGTTCCTGAAAGACGGAGAAATAAACCGCATGTAAGCAATATTTCCTCCAGGGATTTTTCTTTTTGAATATTTTCAAACAATTAGGAAACTTTTCAGATTTAGTTGTTGCTTCAAAATCTTCATTCTGCTCTTGTTTTTATTTTGTTAAATGGATTTTTTCTTTTTTGTCAGAACTGTTCCTCCTCCCTGCTGAACAGGTTTTGCTCTTAGAACATGAAGGTGTTGATGTGTAATAGTTATAACTAGAGCAGATAAAAGATAACAGGATGAAATCACCAATTTAATTTTTTTGTATATATATGCCAAAGGAAATCATAGCTTTCTGTAAGTATTTCAGATGGGAAAACTTAACAGTTTGCCTTCCATTAGTTGCGTGGTCAAGCTTGTTTAGCTGAATTTTTGCACAAGGGAAATGTGATACAGAAAAGAAGGAAGTTGGATGTATGTAGCTGTCCACTCTAGCATTTCACAGGTTTTTTGTTCCTCTCAAATTTCCCTGTCTCTGGCAAAGATTAGAATCAATCAGTTGCTGCCTTAAGGTACAATTGTCAGTCTTATGATTTCAGTTCTGTTTCCCACATGTTATGAACACAATTTACCTTGTAATATGGCAGGTAACTCAAACACAGTCCTTTAGCTTCAACAAAACTTACAGAAAGTTCTGGAAAGTGGTACACTGACAAAGCATTTGAGGGGCATGTGAATGGAACGGATGCATTGAGGAAGCATGTGGGCTTTTCAGTTTGACTCAGATACACTGTGATGCTTAGGGTTTGGAGTCTGTTTTGACGTGATGTGATGGGATGGTGAGATGGGTGACCTGAGTGCTGGCAGAGCTCCATGTGGTAAAAGATCTCACATTCTCAGAGATCTTTCCATTGCTCTTTCCACTGCCAGTAGCAGTCTGGGGGGCAACTGGCCAAAAAGGGGTCATGTTTCACACCAGTAATCATACTGTAGCTCACGTAATAAATAATCAAGTGGCAAAACTCTTCTTCACCCTCTAGTCAGATAAACAGATACTACTTAATTTTGTCTTTATCTGTCTGTTTATCCAAGTTCAGGACACATGTTCCAGTTGGCAGTGAGCAATTGCGTGCTGACTCACGCGCAGTGAGGTTAAAAATTTGGGAAACTAGATAAACTGGAAACTTCAAAGGCATACAAGTTGGGAGCATGGAGTTCATGTGAAGGTCACTTGAACCTAGATCCTAGAGATGTATTGATAGCTGAAGGGGTTTCTGGCCACTGCTCAGAAATAGATATCCTTGGGCAAATTGTGTCATCAGATGCTGGAGTCATTTGATGGTGGAACCCTTTCACGCGCACGGAGGAGTAGTGATGCAGCTTGTAGGAAATGACAGCACGTTTCAGTTTTTCCTGGCTGTTTAGTCTAGGGAATGGTGAAGACAGAGTGGGACAGCAGCCATACACATGAGATGGTGTCAGCAGCAGCAAGTCTCATCCAGGGTGTTGCTCTCACAGTGAAGAATGAGATCAATCAATCACAGATACTTACTGTGGACAACAAAGAAATAAGGAATAACCACATGGTCTCAAAAGTCACTTGTCTGAGTAATCCTATAATTTTTTTTATTATTATAGAAAATGCAGCTGAATGCTTCAAGTTTATTCTTTCATGTCTTCCAGACTAAATGGCTTCAAGTAGCTGTAGCTATCCAATCAAAGCTTTGTCTCTGAACTTTCACAACTAGCACAAATTTCAAATAGTTTTTACTGTTGCTGTTCCAGTATGACTGTCTGTCCAAACACACAGGAATTCAGAGCCCTTACAAGAAATCTGAGAGTCTAATGAAGGGATCAGTGCCTAAAGACAGTGGAGGAAAGTATAGGGGGTTGTAAAGCAGGTTGACCTTGGCTGGCTGCCAGGTGCCCACCAAGTGGCTCTCTCACTCTCCCTCTTCAACAGGACAGGGGGAAGAAAATAAGATGAAAAAGTTCATGGGTCAGGATAAAGACAGGGAGATTGCCTATCAGTTAATGTCACAGGCAAAACGGGCTCCACTGGGAGGAAATAATTTAATGTCAATTAAAAATAGAGTAGAATAGTGAAAAACAAAGGTAAAACTGAAAACTGCCTTTTCCCCTGCCTCCATTCCCTAGCTCAACTTCACTCCTTCATTCAGACTTCTGTTTCCTCTCCTTGAGTGGCACAAAGGGTCATGGCAGCTTTGCTCAGTCCGTAACAGCTCCTCTTTACCATTCCTTCCCTCCCATACTGTTCCCTTGCTCCTGTGTGAGGTCCTCCCATAGCAGACAGTCCTTCATGTACTGCTCCAGCATGAGTCTTCTCCATGAGGTTCAGTCCTTCAGGAACAGCCTGCTTCAGCCTGGGTCCTCCACAGCCATCGTTTCTGTGAGAAAACCTGCTTCTGCCTGGGCTCCCCTTCACAGGCTGCAGCTCCTGCCAGGAATGTGGGCTCTGACTGGCTGCATGTGGATCTCTGCTCTGGTGTGGTTGTCTCCATGGGCTGCAGGAGCACAGCTGCCTCACCATGGTCTTCACCACAGGCTGCAGGGGAATCTCATTTCTGGCCACTGGAGCAGCTTCTCCCCCTCTTTCACTGTTGAGGGGTTTGCAGGCATGTTCCTCTCACTTATTCTCACTCCTCTCTTACAGCTGCTGCAGTTTTTTTCCCCTTCTCAAGTATGTTGGCGGAGAGGTTCCACCAGCTTTGCTGATGGGTTTAGGTTTAGCTGGCTCAGAGTCCATCTTGGAGCCATCAGGAACTGGTTCTGTCAGACATGGGGGCAACTTCTGGAATCTTCCCCACCCCTGCAGCCCAACCATTAGCCAAACCATGCTACATAAACCAGTACAAGAGGATACCTTCAAAATACTTGGAGGGTATGCCTACCTCTTTTGGAAAATGACAACTTGTCTCCTGTTGCTTTCCTGACATCATTAAGAATTGGTTCATATCTCAGATGGGTATCACAGGAAATGTGGGGAGATCTGAGGGAAGAGGAGCATGTTCCTTTTAGGTCTGTTAAGAAAGTAAGATTACACCTTCAATGTGGAAGAAAAGACAATGACATTTAAGAGAGGAATACAGAGATAAATTGTTTCCAAAATGCCTTTTTGCTGGGGAGCTGAGGCCAAGGCAGAAAGTCAAAGGATAGTAGGAGCGACCTCTAAGATTGAGCCTGACCTTCTTGGACAAGAGAAACAAGAAAAGGGACGTGAGGGGGACAATGAGATGGGAAAAAAAATAAAAATAGTGTTTAAAAATATCTGCCAAAAAGTCACAAGGAGTTGCCATAATGGGAAGTTTCTGGAAGTTGAGTAGTTGCAGTCATACAGTTGAAGAGTTTGTGTCTCAAAAAATAATGAAGGAGGAAGATTTAAAAGCATTTGGATCAAATTTACATCTTAAGATGAGAAATAATGAAAAGTAAGTATAGTACAGGTGGTGGTGTTGGCATCCAGCACAGAAGTAGAGGAAAAGAATTGTTCATGGAAGAAAAATTTGGAACTTGATTTAAACTGGCTGTGAGGTTCGTTACTCCAATAGTCTGAGAAAATATGAGACAAATTAAACTGAAGAAGATGAACCAGGAATATTTTACTCAGTTTCAGCTGCAGAGTCACAGGTTCAGCCTACTAGAGTTTCCCAGAGGAAAGTAAAATTGTGAAGACAAGGAGATGACGTGAATGTAATCAAAACCAGAGTGAAGTGCTGTCATGACTGCTGGTGGGTGGCTGTGTTGGGTGTGCTTTGTTTGACCTGCTTGCTCTAGAGAGATTTTTCAGGGATGTCAGGCTGCAGTTTTACTTGGAAGTTGTGTGTCTTAGACCTGGAATTACTTAAAGTTATTAAATAAAACCCTCAGACCAACAATAATTTGAATAGGGGGAGGTGTCAGAGAGCACAAATTGCACAACCAGCTTCCATTCTGCTGAAAATAGTATCTGGCAGGTCTTTCCAATGGTTTTGGCTCAAAACGAACCTCGATCTGTCAGTTGTCAGCACTGTGCCTCCTTTTAATTACCTGAACTAAAATTACAGCTCATTTGCAAACACTGGAACTCAGAATAATTACGTCTGTTAGACATACTGTGGTAAAAGGCAGCTAAAAGGCCTCACCATTCAGGCAAAGTGAGTCCTTCAGCTTTTGGCTTGCCCAGCTGAGCAACCAGAGGGGAACTGCGTGTCTGGCACTGATTCGCAAGTACTGTAAGATCCATTTTGTGCTGGGTTTTTACACCTGCTTGCTGCATGTTATTGTTAATTCAAGGTAAAGAAGAGAGAAGAAGTAACTCAAAAGTATCATATTGATGGCAAACAGACTTAAATCTGCATGTCACTCAGCTCAATACTACAAAAATGTATAGCTGAAGGTGTGGACAAAATACATATGCTGCAAAAATGCTTATAAGAAGACACCAACAAATAAAGCACCTTTGATATGGAAATAAAAATAGGTCAGTTATGCCTGAGCCCTGCCACGTATGGACAGAGGCATGCCAGAAGGCACGCCAGGGATGGGGAGCAAAGTTGTGGGGAAGTCTATGTAGCAGCACAGGAGGCTGCGAGGAGGGCAGAAGAACATCTGGGGCACTTCCTGGCATTGAAGAGGGAAATAATGTAAGTGAAAATCAGGATAGCTGTGTGGTCTCAAGTAGTGTAAGAGCAAAGAGTAGAGATAAGTGTGGCTGGAGAGACAATCTGGGGTCAATATGCTGGGCAGTAGGCAGACCAGGCACCAGCAGGAGCTGCACCAGGAGATAGTGCTGCTCAGAAGGTGGCTCTGGGACTAGGAGGCATCTCACTACTCACAGGTCCCTAAAAGAATCTGAGATCTCAGGAGAGCAAAGTGCCACTGAGAACCTCAAAAGAGAGGTCTTGGCCACTTACAATTCAGAAACTTTCTCTCTGCTAGCACTCACTGTATTTCTGAATGTTTCATTGCTCTCTTGCCCCATCTTCCCTGTACATCCCATGTCAGACTGCTTGGCTGGTGTTGGTCCCTCCTTAGTGCCTAACCCTTGTAAATGTCTTGAAGATGTACACCAGTGTATCAGAACAGGCATAGAATCCCACCCACTTGGTGGGATCCCCTTCCCTTGCTAGTGTCCAGCTGGGGAAACATTGTTTGCAGCAAGACATCTGTAGGACCAGCTGAGAAAAGTGGCCTGACTGCTTGTGGCATACCCAAATCCAAAAGGCTGTTGCCCTGCAAAATCTAGCACTAGTACACCCATGCCAACACGTAAGTGCCAGCTGGTGAGGTCATGCCCAGGACAAGCAACAGAGCTTCCTCCTTGCCTCTTTCATTGCCAGTCCAACTTGCCCTTCCCCTTGAAGCTGATGGCATTTCTGCAGAGAACTGGATAACTCTCAAGTCCAAATGATGAGACTTTACCATAGTCTTCATCCTCTCCTTTGCACGGAAATTCATCCATTCCTTCTGAACGTCTTCACAGATCAGTCCTCTCAGTGTCATGAGGGCATCATGTCACCAGGGAAGAAGGGTAGCAGTGTAAGTTGAAAACTTGCAAATCCTTTTTTCCTCGGGAATTTAAATATGCATTGTTAGGGCCAAATAGGAGGGTAGACAGCCTTTGCAGAGCACCTCAAAGTGACGCTGCATTGCATCTGTGCCCTGCCTGTTGTGGACATGTTAAAGTAATCTGGGCTGTAACACAGGAATTATTGTTCAGGGTAATCTCACAACACATTAATCAAGTACTGGGTTCCTTTGGGAGGTTAAGGCTTGTTTCACCATTTTACTTGGAATATATGAATGTAAATACAGATTTACAGTGCAGCCAGTGCAGTCAAATTCTATTGAAGTGCAGACTGTAAGAATATAAAATGTACCCTATGGATAGGCAGGGAAATCCCAGATAATGTCTATTCTTCTCACATCTCAAGTGAACACAGGTCCACTAAAGAATATAGACTGTTTTAACCTCTTGTAGTAAAGTGGAATAACTTAAATATATCTGAACATTCCCATTATGCCCATTTCATAGAAGCAAGATTTAATTGGTTGCCAGATGTTATACCCTCCTGAGTTTCCAAGCTGGGTTTTTTTTGCGTTTGTATATTCTTCCCCCTTTCTGCAATCCATCATTTTGGAAAGTTATGCTGGTGGTTCGATTTTGAGCTTGGAAACCCCTGACACTGTGTTTGAAGTTCCCTGAGATACAAAGGTAAATCCAGCCCTAGAAACCCCAGGGGATCTCTCTGGATGGGTTACAAAATGTCTTTGGAAAGTCTTTACAGCTTTGTGTCGCTCTTCCATGAGGAAAAAGTGTATGCCATGGTCTGCAAGGCTCTATGGGTGAATAACTGAAGCAGCTACAACTACTTTTTAGCCTTGCTTCTGTGTTAAAACAGACTTTTACAGTGCCTTTTTATGTGGAAATCTTGTAGCTGGGTGTGGTGGGGAAGCCGCTTGGTGACTCATACTGCAGGGAATTCCCTGATGAATTAGAGTATTTTTACTTCTGGACTTGTGCGTAGTTTCCTTCAGCGCCGGAGCGAGCAGCCGATAAGAGCAGGCTACAAAGGCCCATTCACTGTTCAGCCTACCCTATGTTAAAACAGGGTGTTTATGCTTTGCAGAGCTGAAAATCCACCCCCCGTAACACACAGGTTCACGGCATTTTCATCATTAGCAACCTCAGGTGCTCAGAGTTTCACCGCAAGGAAGAAAACAAGGCAGAAGCGGATGGTGGTGAGGCACAGGCGGAGCAGGGATGGCTATAAATAACAGGGATGGGTCTGTAAATGTCAGGCTTCCTGACAAACCTGGTGTCTTCAGCTGGCAGTAGTGCTGATGGCCACCTGTCAGCACAGCCTCCAGCCCGTGCGGAACAGGCGGGAGCAGCTTCTCCTTCCCCCGGCACTGCCGCTGCCTCTTTGGAGGAGGAGGAGGGATTGGAGGGTCATTCATCCAGCCCCTGCGTGGTCCCCCTTGGAAGCCTTGGCTCTGTCGGGTCAATGGCAGCGAGGGACTAGGGCACTCCACAGGGGACTCTGCCCTGTCCTTTTGTGCATGGATGTTTTGGGTTTATTTCCATTTGGTAAAAAAAAAAAAAAAAAAAACAAAAAAAAAAAAAACAAACAAACAAACAAAAAAAACCCACCCTCACAAAACGTAAGACACCAGTATAATATTTTGACCCAACTTTTTAGCTATATAAAGAAACTGTCTTTCTCTTCAAAATATTGCACTATAAATCTTAAAAACGCCAAAACAAAGCCAGGCATTTGGTTTGGAGAAGACACTTCTTATTACTTCGTAAAAGTAAATAGCGAAATGAAAGGGAATGAAATAAGACCTTTGGAAAAGCCGTTTTCTCCCTTTTCCTTCGTGCCTCCTCCTCTCCTTCCTCTCCTGACTCCATCTCTCCCCCTCCCTGTATAACAACTGCCCATTTGGGTACGGTAATTCCAGAGAGCAAACTTTAACGGGAATGCCTGAAATGTGTCTGCTTCAGCTTTGTGTTATGTCTGTAATTTGAATTATTTGCATTTTGGAAAGGTATAAATTGCTCTGGTGTACTTGGGTTGGCCGGCAGCCAGGAGGGAGTTGCCTCGGGCCCAGACCAGGCGTGTTGCTGCAGATGTGGCAGGCGTACAATGGAAACTTTTGTGGGCGAGCAGCCCTCGCTCCTCCAGCACACGCTGACAGGAGGCGGCATCCCGCCTGCTCGCCGGGCTCCCCGGCGGATGGGCACTGGGGCAAAACCATTTTCTCCGGCATAGGCCGGCTATCTTGGGGGTTAGGGCTCCCATAAACCATTCTGAAGCCATTATTCCTTTTCTTTTTATTTTTTTTTAAATTTATTTCTTTTTTTTTAAATTTCAGCTGAACTGTTTAAACCTGCAAAACATGTTTACTGTAAAAGGTTGACGTAGTGGTCTAAGGTTTCCCTCCTGGAGCTGGTCCCAGTCCGTGGGCGTTGAGATTTCCCTCTTGGTTCACCAGACGTAATATGAGGAATTGTCTTTCTTTTTTTCTTTTTTTTTTTTTTTTTTTTTTTTTTTTTTTTTTTTTTTTTTTTTGGTCTCTTGCTTCATAACAACTTTTGCTCCCTGTATTTTTGTTAAATGAAATGTCACTAGCTGTTAATGAGTTGTCTATTCCCTATTTCTTCCCTCTTCCCTTTCCCCTCAGTTGCTGATGGTCTGGACAGTCCCTAGGGAATTTCTTGGAGCAAAACCCGTATTGTTCTTACTAGTTTCCAAAGACAAGGCACGGCTCTGGATTTTTATTTTCCTAATAGTTTAGATTACAGCATCTAAAATATTTCTGAACAAACTCCTTTTGTCATCATAAAAATTTAAAAAATGCATAAAGGCAGTGCTGCGTGAAATAATTGAAAGATTAGCTGGAGATGGAGTCATTTTGAATTTTCCTGAAGTATCGGCAGGAAATAAAAACCAGAAACTGAATCAGATCATTCGTCTTGCAAAGCACAAATTAAACATAGCAAAAACCTGAACTTCTGGTAATCCATTTACAAAGGCAAATTGAACACATGTTAACTACTAGTCTGGACGTCTGTAGGTTTTAAAAAAAAACAGCCCAGCAAACCCCTTCCAAAGCAGAAGTTCCTCCACTTCGCGAAATGTGTGATAGTGTCAGCGCTGTGTTGCTTTTATAACTAACTGATTGAATTAATAAGGGGCAGGGAGGGAGTGCTACAGAGGCTGGAGATAAAGGAGGCTGCTCCCAGACAGGGGATGTGTCCTGGCTTGCCGAATTTTGGTCAGGGTTTTCTACTGACAGCCCAGGGGAAACATCTGTTGGATAAATTGTGAAGTGATCGCCAGTCCTCCCAAGAAGCCTACTTCAATTCTGGCACTCTCCAAAGGCATCGTTAAGGAGTCTCAAGCACAGTCTGGCTACTCCTTCTCTCCCTGCAGCTGAACGTGGCAGTACCAATTAAAGGGATTCCTCTTCCAGCGTCACAAGTTAAAATGTAGGAGGAAAATGAGGATATATCTGCTAATTGTTTTCCTATGGAAAGACCTGCCAAATCCACTGTGGTATTTGTGCTGCAGCCTTCATGTTGTGCTTCTTTCCATACATTAAAAAAAAGGGGGTTTTGGACATTAAAACAATTGCCAGGGATAGTCCCTCAGCAGCATTCCTTTCACAGTAGGACAGCTGTACACAAAAATATTATTTACAGACATTTGCAATAAATCAGACAGTTCTAAATGCGTCACCTCCATCCTAGCTGTGAAAGCAAAGAGAAAAGAAAAAGTGCATTCACTCTTTTACCTTTCAGGGGCCGTTTTTCTAAGGCAGGCCCACGTCCATGTGATGAAGTTCAAAATAACTAAAATTTGCATTTGCATGTCCCAATGCTGCAATAAGTGTACAAAAGAGATGACATAAAGTCTCAGTTTCCCCTTCATTTCGGTAACATCTGACAGTGGTGGGACTCGTGAAGCTGCATGTGTCTCTACTGCCCAGCTTATCCAGCAATCAGCTTATGGCTTTTCATTTGTGTTTTTCTAGGCCTGCAGAATGAAAACCTTATATTCTGTATTGTTTTTCTAGTTTCTTTCCAACTGAGGTCTGAAGATGTAAGGAAATAAAATTCTACCTTGTCTTCCAGTGATTTCTGTATCAATAATGTGCAGGAAAAATGACCAGACAAAGCCAGTTTCTTCCAAAAGGCACGTTCCCAGAAAAAATTATAGTTGTGGCTTAAATATATGTTTGCTTGAAAGCAGAAATTCAGTAAATTTGGAGGACCCAACACACCACTAAAAGCAGCTCCAGAAGTGGGACCACTGTAGCTGAACAAAACCAACTTCAAAATGGAGTCTAAAGCTATGTTTCCCAGCCCATGACCTTGCCTTTTGACCCAAGTAGCAAAATTTTAACAAGCCAGACGAGGAGCATATTAAAATCAAATCCTGCATGGCTGAGTAGCTTCCTTAATACTACCTTTCTTTTTGTATTGTTTAATATTAATATTGAATATGACTTACAGTCTAGGTAGTGTTCAAAAGGCATCATCGGTAGCAGTGTTGTTGTCTGAAAGTTCTGCAAATTGAATGTAGAACAGTTGCATATTTTGTCCAGGCAAACTCCCAGTGGCTCATCCCCCATCATGGTATCATGCACTCTGGATTGTGGTTCTTCCCTTCAGAAAAGCTGACGGGACTCCTGTCACAGGTTACCCAGATGGTCTCTTAGTTGGGCAACAACTTGGGCAACGCATTGTGGGAGCTCCTTTTCACATATGCCGTGCCCCTTCAAAGAGATTGTTTTTGCAAAAGTTGCTCCTTTCTTGGCTTGGGAAAACAAAAAAGGACAGAACTAGATATCTTTTTCTTTTGTCTTTTAGATGGTCACCATGTGTGGGAAATGGAAGCCAAAACCGACAAAGAAATGTGCAAGCCAGTAAGTCTGCCTTAAATATTTTAACATCAAGATGAAAAATATATATTGCCTTCTCCAGCACTGTTACTAAAGAGGGATTTCCAAGGCTTTGGCACTGAAACAGAACAAGTACTTAGGCCTCCCCTCCTGGAAATCTTTCTTTAACGCGAGCATGGGGTAAAAAGCCTTCACTGGAAGCTATCCTAAAAGTAGGAGAGACCATTTGGAAAATATTTTTTCATTGTCCGGGATGGGCCAGTTCCATCTGCTCATCTTTTGTCTTGCTGGGTCAGTTCTTTCCGCTGCTCCCCAAGCAATTTCTGATCATTTTCCTTGGCTTTCCTCTATCTAAAGCAGAAGAAACATGAGTCCCCTCACAGGAGATCAGCTCCACATTGGAGAAGTGTGGCTCCCTCAGCCATGACTCTAAGTGGGAAGTATGTCCACTATTCCACGTCTGCAGGAATATGCAATACTTGCAAACCTGCAGGCAAACAATTTAAAGATCTTGGCTGAATTCAGGCCAAATGCTAAGAAGAGCATTCCTTGTTACTCTTTCAAAAATGCCAAGGGAGGTTTTGATGGTCATAGCAGATTCACTGTGCGTATGTGTAAGCTGATGCCCTAGAAGCTAAGTCATTCCTTAGCCCTGTGCTGGAGCATTTAGTTTCTGACAGTAGAAGATCATCTACACATTCTCCAGCTCTTTTTCATGTTGCACTAGATGTGCATGCAACAGTGAATCTCCCATCCACAGAAGCTAGCAGGCTTAAAACTTCCTGAGTTATTACATGAAAATGTATTTCACTGTGGAAAATTGAAATATTTGAGTAATGCTGTCCTAATGCCTTTCAAAGGAAATATTGTTAGGTTCAGATATATCAAGGATGACCTGCCAACTGAGCTGTTGTGCTTTCTCCTGCTGAGTTCGAGACCGCAATTTGATTGTGGTCCCAGATTCTTGACAGAGGCAGGCTGGATAGAGCCTTGTCCATATGGAGTATCGTATTTGCTGTCCAAAGGGAAGAAGTGAAGGCTAGTGATTTTGTAAAGATCTGAGCCATGCTAAAATAATTTCCCTACTTGTGGAATCCTTGGCGTGGACACTGGGGTTGGATGGGAAGCCATCCTTGCCCACAAAGCCCCCCAGTTTACCTTCAAGGAATGTTTCTTTTCCTTCTTGGGGTTAACTTTTCAATACTATTGTACAGCTAGGCTGCCTTAGTGGTGCCTTGACTTTCTGATTTCTTTCTTTTACAGAATTCACTGGTGGTTGAGATTCCACCTTTCCGCAATCAGAGAATTACCAGCCCTGTTCAGGTCAACTTCTACGTCTGCAATGGGAAAAGAAAGAGAAGCCAGTACCAGCTTTTCACCTATCTTCCTGCTAATGGTAACAAAACAAATTCCTTATCTCTGCTAGTAAAAGTGAGAGATAATGATGATACATGGTTCTAATAATTCTTTAGTAATTCAAATATTTTGGAAGTATACCTGCTACTATGAGAGTGAGAATAAATCCAGGAGAGCTGCCTTTATCTCTTCTGGCCACACAAGAGACTGCCTCTGCAGATTATTTCCATTTGCATTGGTGGCAGAGGCCTGTTGAAACAAGGACTTCTGCTTTTGGGAGGAGAACAGCCACACCACGAACTCAGATATTTGTGAAGGCACTGAGCTCTCTGCTAAGCTGCTGTCAACCCTTGGTCGCACTTTCTAACCCCAGAGGGTAAATTGCATTCAAATAACATTTCTGAATTCACACCACAATATTTTAAGCATGATGGGCTCTGAGCTGGAGGTGGTGTGTGGATTCTCCTTGCAGTCATCTTGTACCTTGCAGCCTTGCATAGGGTGAAAATTGAGATAGACAATGTGGGTAGAGATTGGAGTGCTCCATGTAATATGCTTCATAGATGGGAAATGTTCAGAAACTTGTGCCAGTAATTTATTTTTTTTTCTTTGAGCTTATATTGGTAGCTGTGAAGTGACAATAAAGTCTCTCATGATAGCTGAATTCATACAAATAGGCTTGTATGAATATTTTAATAGCTAGTAAATTTAGATATTTAGTTATTATTTGAAATGGCCCTTATACTGAGAACACTCTTCAGAGAAAAGTAGGAAAAGAGGGGTGGCTGCTTTGTTGTTGTTTGGGGAGGAAGAAGAATTAGAAAAAAATTATTAAGCTGTGCTTTTTTGTAGACTTTCCAAGCAAAAATAATCCTTCTATGGGAAATACCAACAGAGCAATATTCAAGTCATGTCACATGACTGGAAGAGACATGCTATCACTTTGTAGGTGAAATCCCATAAAGTACACATTTAGAATTTTCACCCAGTTATCATGAGTGCACTTTTATCGGGACTTAAATTAAAAATAAGAGTACGGGAAACCTGACATGGCAACGGAGTGCTTATTGCATTTGTTCTGTGTAGCTATGCTTCACTGAATCAGCCTACTTATGCAAACTTCATTCCCAGTGGGGATGTCTGTGTATATTTAAAGACTGTTCATCTCTTAAATTGGAAAGAAAAAGAGTTGTTATTCTCTTTCACAACACTTTTCACACTTTTCAGCAACAAAAATCACTTGTAGAGGCAATCAGGTATTGCCTTGTCACCAAGTTACCCTCATAAATATTTCAGACTCTCGCCTCTTCTTAACTGCTGTTTATTAAGCAGCATCTTCCCCCCAGCCTTTACATAGGCCCTTTTTTACCATTGTATTCTAAACCCTGGGAATAGTGTGCACTCCTGCAGAGTTGGTTTATGCCATCACTGTTCTGTCTTTGGAACATTTGGTGTTCATTTGATGTGAAGAGATGGGAATAATATATACCTAGTGACAGCAGACCTAGTGACAACAGAGAATCAGACTAGGCTTTATTCTGCAGACATCTTTAATTATGGTAATTGTTGAAAACATTAGGAATCTTGTTTAGTCTGCTGAATTTTAAGTGCAATTAAAATTCAAGTTAAATCTTTTCATTTCGGTGTAAGGAAACCTAAAAGAAAAAATGTAACACTAGGGTAGGGTAAAGGGAAGCAGGTATTCCTAGTAAATATTCTTTCCATTCCTGTTTGGTTCTCCACTGACATGCTCTTAATACATATGTATATATGCATATAGGTAATTGAAAAACGTTTTGCGTTCTTTGCAGCCTCTCCCATAACAGTGGTAAAAGTGAATGTGCTTCTGCAATCATCAGAATTAATAGTATAGTATGTTTTTGTTATGCTTGTGTTGTAATGCCTGTGTTACAGCTGTAAGGTTTTTGCCCTTCTGTGGCTGGTATTTTTTTTCCATCGTGCTTTTCAAAGATAGATAAAAGCACCTCAACTATGTATTTAGAAACCATGTACAGTGATTGAATCAGTCATTTATGCTGCTGTATTTCTAGGAGTCATTTTAGGCTTCATTTGATTTCAGTCACAACACTCTTTTTATGTTCCAAGGCATAGAAAACCAAAGTTTAGCTCATGCAGAAAATTTATCTGAGTCAGGAACCACCAGGTGATCAGTGTAAAAAAATGGAGATGAGATAAGCGTGATTTTGGCCCAGGTAACATTTTGTGTGTTGTTTAAACAAATCCCACAAACAGAGGAGGTGTAGGGTTTTGACAAGCAAATGTCAGAGTGGTCATGAAGTGTAAGATGTGGTTTTACACAAATGAGACAGTATCCTGTAACCTGCTTCTTCTTCTTCTTCTTCTTCTTCTTCTTCTTCTTCTGTGCTTTTGGACTAATCAAATGCTACATTTCAGTGCCTGCCGTAGTTTTGTAGGTATTTCTGCTTGAGGGAACTTTCAAAAGCTTCATATTGCACATCAGACATATATTTTACAGCTCAACTGGACTGTGCCAAAGCAAAATACTAAATGTGGACTAAAGCCTAAATATTGTGTGAGCCCCCTGGTTGTGCTCCTGGGGTGGGTGTGGGCACACACAGACTAGAGGGGAGCCATGGGCTCTTGCTGTGCAGCTCCCATCCCCACTGCGGGGCAGTAGGAGGTTTTTCCTGTAGCTCCTATTTCTCCTCATTCCCTAGGGGAAAACAGCCAGTGGATCCAGGGACACGTGACCTCACTCATCCCACTTCCCATGGATGGTCCTATAGCATCTCCATGGAGTACATCCCTGTGACATGCAGCCAGCACAAGCTGCCATCTCCAGCTATGTTATTTCGCCGCCACAGGGCTTCTCCCGTGCTGCAGAGATGTGGCAGGATTTTACCTTCCCTCTCTTAGCTCAAGTGTTTGGCAGAGCAGGGACTTACTTGGTGAAGATGAGTTTTTGCTTCAGAAATAAAAAAAAATAAAAAAACCTCAAAAAACAAAACTGCTGTAAAAATGAAAATCTTACTGCTCTGTAAATTAAAAGTTAAAATAACAAAACAAAACAGAAAGTAGATGCTTCACAAAAGGAGCCAAGGTCTTGAAAACAGGCTTGCTTAAGTCTTTGGCTTGGGATAGACTGTAAACATAAGTACTCATAATCCACTTTTAATTGAATTTTTTGATTTACTGTTCTGCTAAATTTGAGCAGCTCCTGAATCCTGTATTAGCCTATATTGTACAGAAATGACTGTAATGTCATTTTTTTTAGTATTGCTTCAATGATACACATCACTGAGCAATTGCATATCGGTTTTGTCCTGGAGCCTGCAGCCTGTAGGCTCTTGAGACTCCTCCACAGACATGCCTGGTACAGAAATATAAGTAGTTTCCATACTATTCTGGCACAGGTGAATTCCTGCAGCTCATGTGGTAAGTACTGATACATTTTGCATTGCCACATCACACCAGAAGTTGAGGAGGAAGGCTCTGGACCAGGCGCTGCAGTCAGGAGTCTGAGCAGAGCACAATGAGCAAACCCTTGGACGTTCAGCTTTTAAAGTGCCTCCTCTGCTGTGGTTCTGTGCAGGTGGGCTCTGCAGCTCTGTTATGTGCAGTTTTGGAAAACTGTTTCAGGGTTAACCCGAGGAGTCTAAAGAAGAGGACAGGCATGTGTGTTGTGGTTCCAAATCCTGTGTTTTCACCTAAGAAAGCTGAAGGAGTTCTCCTGCTCTGAAGACTTTAAACAATGAATGATAAGGATTAGATGTCTGTCTGTTTAGATTTCTTTTAAGTAGGTACAAAAAAATAGAGGAAATGTGTTCAAGAACTTATTTTTGCAGATAGGAGCAAGTGCTCTCTGTTTTCTGTTATCCAACAAGTATTGATATCAAGAATGCTGAACACAGGAAAGTTTTTCTTTTAATTTTATTTACACAAGTAGTGATATCTGATGAACCAAAGACAGGCTAGTTTGTCTAGAAAATATTTAATAAAAAGGAAAAAGGAAAGTTGATGTGTTTCTTCTACTGGAATAAAAAATACACTTTTGCAAAGAGTTGATGATAAAGTATTTCCAGTTTCTGCTTCTGTCAGGCATTTTAATTGTCAAAGCTTTATTAAAAGATCATTTCATTGCTTCAATATTTATTTAAATGGTGTTCATATTCTGGGTAACTTTTACTTTGAGATACATTTCGCTAGCCACAGGGACAGGTTTCCAGCTGCACTCACAGAGACAGCTTTTCTGCAATTCCTTTGCCTCTCTGCCTCCCAGTCATCTGTACAAGTCTCTGAGATGTTGAGCTCCTCTGAAAACCTCGCCACAGTGACTTGGCGGGGATGGAAGTCCTTTGAATCTGTGGGTGTGGAGTTGGGGTGACTAGATGTGCCTCAGTATTGTGGTTTACAGCCCAGTGGCACAGAAGTGAAGCTCTTAACACAGTAGAATAGAATCATAGAATATCTCAAATTGGAAGGGACCCATAAGGATCACTAAGTCCAAATCCCCAGTCCTCACAGGACCATCCCTTGGTGAACATCTGGAAGCAGTGAGTGCTGCCCATGGCACACAGCTGTCAGTATTCTCCCGACTGCCTCTGCTCTAAAATTATCCCCTGGCCACCATGCAGATGGATGCAACAACACTTCTCTCATGGCTGCATTCAGCAGCCATTCCTCTGTTTCACCTCAGCCCTTCCGCCCACACCTCCCTCCCTAAGTTAAAAGATGACATCAGCCCCCTTAGCAGAAATGAGGATGCAAAGCATTGCCACTCTAATGTGACACAGCATGTGGCTTGTGCTGATTGTCTCCTGACACCTCTCACCTCTCAGTATTTGTTAAATTTTCCTACTTGAGGCCAGCAAATTATTAGCCTAGTCCTCTGTGCAAAACAGTGGTGATTTGGGAGCTGCTGGGGGAGCAGGGCCAAGTGCAAGCCCTGTGTGGTGCAGGGACTGTAGCCCGTGGCTGGTGCAATATGACCTCAGCAAGGGGATGGAGTGGGGCTGAGTCAGGCCTGGGGCCTCAGACCTGCTGCAGGTGTTTTCATCCCCAGGAGCATCTGGACTACTGCAAAGCCAGCACATGCAGGACAGGGCAACAGAAGGGACGGGATGAAAGGTTGGCCCCAGAGGACTTTTATTTTAGGTGAAAATAGGAATCACAGTTACTCATTTTTACACTATACACTGACACAGTTTATTTCATTTCGGCACTCAGTGGCTGGTTGTTACTTTTGACATTTAGCAGAGTAACTAAAAGCAGGTGAGGTTTTGTCAGGGTCCTGTTCTAGTTTATGACAATTACAAAGTTCATCATCACTGGGTGTATCAGCCCCTCCACTCCCATCCAGGAGCCATGGGAGGTCTGTGGAGGAGCAGAGGAGGCATGTGTTGCATTCATCAGCATAACACCCTCAGGTGATGGGTACCCACTGGAGCTGCCCTCACTTCAGGCATTGCCCACACTTCATCCAGGTGACATCCATTTTAGCAGTCAGACAGAGCCTGACCTGCAGACAGAGTCTGTCTTGATATGTATGGAGAGAGTCTGTCTTCATCTGTTAATGGAGAACGCTGCCTGCCTGTGGTGCTCCATCTTTCCCTGGAAGGCTAGGAAAAAGCGTCACCTGTGTGATGACCCTGAGAAAGGCAGGGGTGGACAAGCACTATGTAGAAGCCCCTGGCTATGTCTGACCATCAGCAATGATTACCCCTAATAGTTAACTTGCAGTGCATAAAATTGTCTATTGTCAGTACCTCAATTTTCAAATATTCCCCTTAAGATGCAAAAACCCCAGACAGTAGTTTTGGTCATTGAACTCCTCTGCCTGAGCATTTTGAGGACTCCTTGCCTTGCTTCCTAGTGATTTCCCCTGCCAGCAGGGATGAAGTAAGCACTGGTGGCGTAATGTGTAGCATCATCAAAAAAGAACTCAGCCTAGTGGATTTTAATATCTGACAGAAGTGACATAGAAAGCCTTGGCCAGTGTGGACTGGGTGTTATGCACAGTTAAACATCCAGTTGAAGGCAGTAGTGGAGCCAGGTGCTGCACCGCACTGTAGAAGCAGCAGTGGAGCAGCCCAAGTGGGCATATCACAGGCCTTGATTTTCCTATTCAACACTATAGGATTTAACAAAGTGTTATGATGGAAAATTGTGCCTTTTAAGAATTTTTATCTCTTTCTTTTGAAAGAAAGCTAGTGCATAATCTTCTGTACTAGCACAACCCAAAATGCCCTCCACCTACCTTATACTTTTCCCCATCTGGTTTAGTAGGGCATGCAACAAGCTACCATACACAATCTTCTGTCTCATGAATATATGTAGAATAACCTAATAGTTTAACAGCTGTTTAAAAACATTTAGCAAATGAGTTAGCTGGAAAGCACTTCCAAATCAGATAATGTCACAGTCCGAGATTATGTGGTGAAGTGTATGCACAAGGTTTCCATCTCCCCAAAGCTATTCTTGTATAAAACTGTAATATTCATCTGAACCTGTAAAAATCTATACACAAAACACAAAAAGGGCAGGCAGGCAGCCAGACATGTTTTAGAGTTAACCCTCCTGATGAGCAGCACCAGTAGTAGTGTACTAGCAAGAGAGGGTGAGTTCAGATAATTGTGCAGATAAAAGTGTACTCCCAAAGGAAGCAAGAGGCTTCTGAGTCACCCTGCCCTGGATTTAGTAGCTAAAAGCAAAGGCTTGGTAGCATCTTGATCTTTAAAAATGCTTTGGTTTAATAGGTGCCTGGGGAGACCACCAAGTTCACAGACAGCAACTGCACAGGTCCTTGTAGTTGACTGTCTTGCAAGATCCCTGGGACTGAGTGCTCCTCCCTTGTCACTGAGATTGCCACTGCTGCACATATGTTGGCAGGGCATTTCAGAAGGGTTTGCTCAGCCACTGCTGCTCGAGTGTTACTGAAACAGGGATTATGTTTGGTGAGGGCAGCCAGCCCCTTGCCTCTCCCCAGCACTGGCTGCTCCATAGTCAGAACAAGGGGTGAGGCCTCAAGTATGCTGGATCCAGCCAGTGCTGCAGCAGCAGCCAGGATTTTGTCTTTGCACGAGTCCAGAGCGGCTAAATAGTACATGCAGATGTGTCCACGTCCCTCGTTAGTCTCTGGCTGATCAGCAGCAAAGCAGTGACAGGAGCTGGGGTGACCTATACAGTGTCTTCTGCTCCCAGTATCAAAACTGACTGACAAGGAAGGATTTCAAAGGCACAAACAGCCTTTCAGAGCTCAACTCAGTAATGGAGATTTAGATACCTAACTCCTCAGCTCTCTTTGAAAGTCTCATCCCAAATTCTTACCAATTGCCAGACATTTAGTCCAGAAGTTGAAGAAATGTGTGTGTGCACACACACATTGATGAAAAAAGTAGTGTTTTGACTTTCATACTCTTAACTAAAATCTCTGTGCAGGTGCCAGGGAACTACATCATAGTCTGCACCATGAAAGGGAGCTATTTTGTTGGATAGGTTCAATCAAACTTAAAGGTAGAATAAATATATTTTACTGCCATAAATGTCTACACTAATAATACTACATGGAAATGGGAATTTGATAGTTAAATGTTAATCAGGATAAACATCTGTTTAATTGATAAGTTTTTATTTTTTCAGTTAACATATTTTAATAACATCCATCCCACCCCCCAAAAAAAAAAGTTTAAAAACCTATCTGGATTGCTGAAGTGCAAAAGCAAACACACACTTGTTAGAATTGTCAAAAATATATATATAGTTTATATCTGAGCACTTTCTGACTCCCTTTACTGAATGTGCATGATTTATTATTTTTCTTCTAGGTTTGATATATTAACTTTTTACCTGCTAGAAAGGCCTTTCATTTAAATGTGGGCTTGCAGAACTGGCTGAAATATTTCTCCCAGATTCAGACACACACAGAAGGACCATTGTCTTCCACCAGTGCCTTGGTATGATGTCATAACCCTGATCTCTCTGAGTAAGAAGCTTTGATTTATAGCTAGGGCTGCTGCCAATGCGTGGTTCTCAGAACTTCATATTAAATTAGATGACATAATGACATGAGTTCAGAGTCTAAGAAGGCATCACCAAACCATTGAAAACCAATTAGAAATTATTTTGCTTATCAGACTAATTTAGAACAGTGACCTCTGCCATATTTTAATATCCAAAATTGAGAACTGTTTAAAACTGTCTGTCAGCTGACCTAATGCATTGTGAAGTAACAGGCATTTAAAATTTCACTGTACCAAATTTGCATTCTTTTTTTACCTTTTTAGGGCAAGGGCCAGATCCTTCAGCACTGTTAAATGAATAATGTTGCTTGTGAGTCTGAGCATACATAGAAAGAGTATCATCTTTTGTGTTTACAATTTGACAAATTCTGGCTTCATTGCAGCAGTTTATTGTAGGCCAATCTCAGCAAGTATGGCAAATTCAATCACAGTTTTTCCTTCTAGCCAGTTGAGAGTCTGCAAGGCTGGGTGCTACCTCAGCACCACGGAGCAGTTCCGAGACAGAACGATTGTTGCTATTTGGTATGGATCTGCTGGATTTAAGAAGTGACTGTTGCTGCTGAAAGTGCTGGCAGGTTCTAAACAGCTGTAGGGCTTTGCAGTTAATTGCCAGCCCAGGCCTGCTATGTGACTGACTAGGAGTGTCTCTTTTAGCTGGCAGAGTTTTACCAAGTCATTCAAGATCTGAAATATTTGAGCTAGAAGTTAGTCAGGCTAATACTGTTCTCTGCTAAATATTGATCCTGAGAAAATTAGCAGTACTGTCTATATCATGGTGCATCTGCCTATGTGAAATACTCACTTGTGGAAGTCAGTGACAATGGAAATGGATGTGTGTTATGGCAGCTAAGTTACCATGCATCCACGGGGATATATAAAACAGCTCAAAACCCCTTTTTCTATCTTGGGTTTGTAAAGACTTACAGTTCATCAAGCATGAGTCAGTAGGTAAGTGGTAACACAAGTACCAAGCTGGCCAGTGAACAGTCCTGTCCACTGTGTTGTCTTGTGCTGAGGGTTCCCCTGTGAGCTGCCCAGAGTTCTCCTGTGCAGGGCTCTGATTTGGACTTGATCTTTGAGGGTCCCTTCCAAGTCAAGGTATTCTATGATTTTCCTATCTAGGAAAAAACAGTGAAGGTTTGTATCCTGTTCTAAGTCAGGCGCAGTTGCCCACCCCAGCTGAACATCTCAGTCCCCCAGAAGTCAGTGAGACAGTGGGTGAGGGTGTTTTAGTTCCTTGTAGCCTCATGGCAGCGTTTGAGTAACACTGTAGACACTGTGACGGTAAGTGGGTCACTAGTGAGTACAGCTACAGGCTGTTCCTGAATTGGTTTGGGGAGGTGTGCCTTGACATACCCATAGATCTTACTTTGGGCCCTCTAAGATCCTTTGAAAAGTGGAAGAAAACAGTTGCCCTTTCAAAGAAAGAATATAAGGTGATTTACACCAACTTTCAACCCAATCAGAATATTTTCAAATTTATCAGATCCACAGGTAGTTTGAGTTGAATTTGCAAATACAAACACTGGCAAAGATTTTTGGCCTTTGTTACTTCATTTGTTGACAATACATAGCTGGGGAGAAGCAGGTAATGGGACAGAGCAGCATAAATAAACCATTAACTGATGTAATGTAGCAATTTGTTGTATTGTGTCCTCCAAAAGTCAAGTACTACAGTTACTCATGATAAATACTTAAGTTGAGATCTGGCTGGAGCGGGGAATGTTAATGTCTTCTGGCATGCTCAGCTTTACAGGTCTGATTCCAGATCATCTGGATCATTAGTAATTGTTTCTTCATGTTAAAGAAAAAAAGCTTACAGACCTTCCTTCTCCAAACTGGTACCTCATGAAGGCATTTGCAGTTTTTTAAAGCGGATTGAGTGGCTGCCATCCCAGTCTGTATGATGCTTACGCTTACTCTGCACAGGGTAAATGGCTATGCAGCTGACAAAACACAGAAAAGTCAGATACAAATCCTTTCACCATTTCAGCAGGAATACTTTTCCTGTCTTCTGGTGTGATACTTATTCTAGTGATGGGATTAGCATACAAAATATATGATACTGAGCAAGGGCTGACTTTTTTTACTGTGTTGACAAAACAGATTAAAAAAGGTACAAAAACAGTTCAGTTGAACAAGTTCAGGCAACTCTAAGTACAGGTAGTATTTGTCCATTTAAAGACAATTTGTTTCCCATTACATGAAATAACTGATGCCCATAAGTATTAGTTCAAAACAAAACAACCCTGACTAGCCCTGACCAGTCTCTGTTTTCCCTCTCAATTTGTAGGGACCAGGAGTGTCTTTTGTTGCTGTCACCATATCCAAGTGAGTTTTTGGACCAAGAGGTGTGGAATAGAGTCCCTCCCACCCATCAGTCCTTCATCTGGTGCAGAGCAGGACTTACTGGTGGTCCTCCATTGGCTGCAGTATGTGTATTTCAGTGTAGCAACACACACAAAAAAGATTCTCAATATTCACGGACACTAATCAGATCTCCAAATGGACCCCATAGCATTGCTTTTGTAAAGAAAATCTCAGACTAAAGTGACAAAAAAGTGCTTGGTGCACCAGGTAGCAAAGGTGTGCTGCAGAAGAGCTACAATGAAAAGCCAGTCTGAGATCAGGAACCTGCCTTCTGTGAAGCCTCCAGCCTCCTGCCACCAGGACTATAACCCCTCCCTAGGTTATTGCAAGTCAGACAACTCCAGGGTTTATTGGAGTTGTATTGCCAGTGGTTTAGCTTAGAATTATTTAGCACAGGTGTTTCTATAACAGTGATATATTGGGAAAATTCAGTGTTCAACAACCATCATATTTCCAGCTGTGCTGTGGTTAGTGCTAGCACAGTGAACCTAATATAAAACATGTGAGAATATTTGCTAGCTCAGGAACTTGTTAAAGGTATTTTCTTACAGTATCTGAGTTGCTGTGTTTATCTAGGTGCATTTCTTCAGTCTTGCATTCTCCTAAAAGGTGTGATAGTAGTTTTGTAAAGCTGTCACTGAACCTGGAATCTGCTTCTCTGCAACCAAGTGCATTAGTAGCCCTCCTAGCCAGTGTGCAGCACACAAGCTGGTGAAAATAAGATCCAATGACAGTCCATCACACCTAGTGTATTTGTCTTGAGCAGCACCTGTGCATATGTTCCATATATAGGCCTGTTTTTACTAGGGTGCTAGAAATCTTGAAACAAGTGTTGCAAGCATCTACATGTAAAAGAACATAAAAGGAACAAAGTTAACAAGGGGCTCCGGGACTGTAAAACAAGGGTAGTGAAGTGCATTCACCACCAACAAAATCTGTGAGTGTTAAAAGAGGTTTTATAAGTACAGATGGACATGTGTGTTTTAAGGGGTTCAAAAAGACTCATACACAAACATAATAAATGGCTGGACAATGTGTGAGGGTTTTGTAAAACACATATAAATAAAAATACAGTCAGAGACAGTCATGCAACACACATGTGTCTGAGCTGGATTGTGAAAAGATGTTTCATTATTAACTTCATGCCACAATGGGTTGGTTATTAGAATATTATGAAAAATACTCTCTGGTGTCACCAGAAAATTTTTAGAAAGAAGATAAATGCCACTATGCATCCATACTTGACTGTTATATGCCTTAGAGTTTCATCTGCCTAGAAAAAAATACATCTACAGTCTAGTTTGGCCCTATTATTTGTAATTTTCCTGTTAGAGAAAGTGAGTCAGTTTTACCTGTGCACTGCATCTGTTGTAGGAGAAGCTTCAAAGACGCCTCTCTTTGATTTGAGAGAGAAAGCAAATGTTGAAAAGACATTTTGATTTGAGAAAGGATCTTTCTTTTCTGATTTGAGAAAGCAGCTCTGCATTTGTCCTGACTGAGTTGATGACTGAGTTTCTGTCCACATTCTGGTAGTTTTTAGAGACATGACAGCTCAATTAGGGCATCATTTGGGACAGTGGGTGGAGCGAGCGGGGGTCCAGAACAGGGACTGGTTTTTCTTGGTAGGCAGAGACTGGCTAACATTTGTTAGGATCTGGCATTATTAAAAATCAAATGCAATTATGTAAAAAAACTAAACAAGTCAGATCCTACTCTTTGAAAATATCCTTTCTTTCAAAAATATCCTCATAATTGAAAACTTCTTGTATGTAGCACTTTGTCGAATATCTTTGCAACTTTATTTTCATTGAACTCTAAAAGTCCCATCTCTACCTTGTTATGCTCCAGTTTACTGAGTGTACAGACATTTATCAAATGGGCCATCGGTAGCTGCAGAAATGCAGTAGTCTATCCAAGTTAAAATTCTTGCCTTGATTACTACAAATCCATGGAGCCCTTGGGTCCAAAGCTTCCACTGAAGCACAGCTATTTGCAAATAGATTTTTATAGCACATTAGTGCTGGAGGAGAGTCCAAAGAAAATAGTCCTTTTCAATATTAGAACCAGCTGTGACTTTCTTGTGCTGATGACTCATTCATTTTTTTTTATAGGGTGGGAGAACTAGGCAAAAGACACACAGAGTCTTATTCACAACGTTGTTTGTTTTGCAAAGGGTATCCTAGCCACAAGCCAACTTGATCATACCAATACGCAACTCATGTTTATTTAAAACCTTTTTTCTTTTAACAGTTCCAATTATAAAAACAGAACCCACAGATGACTATGAGCCTGCTCAAACCTGTGGACCAATGAACCAAGGCTTAAGCCCTCTCTCTAAACCATACTACAGTCAGCAGATCATGATGCCCCCCGATCCTGGTTCGTGCCTCGTGGCCGGCTTTGCCTCCTGCCAGCAGAGAAACGCTGTGATGTCACCTTCTCCCAACGCAAGCCCCAAGCTGCACGACCTTTCATCCTCTCCATACAAGTGCATCCCCAACCCGGGCCACAGTCACCTCGGACTTCAGCAGCCCGCTGGAGGTGTCCCCACCATACAGGAAGTGCCAAGGTCTATAGTTGTGCACCCAAGCCCCCCCGAGCAATCATCTCACGTCATGCTGCAGCCGCAGGTGAGTCAACATCTGAGCAGTAGCTGTCCCCTTGGTTATCAACAAACACTCTATCCCAACAGTCCCTCTTCTCCAGTTCCATCTGTTACCCAAGAGCCAACCTATTTGCAGTCCTGCAGTCCAACTCACTCATCCATAATGGGTCAACAGCAGCAGCAACTGCCGAAGGTTCACAGAAATGAGTCTCCAACAACCCAACCACTGTCATTGCCAGAGTTGCATGAGGAAAGTAATCATAATTTGGCCCCTATTCCTGTAACGATCAAGCGAGAACCTGAGGAATTGGACCAGATGTACCTGGATGATGGTAAGTCTTCCGCAGCATAGGTTTGCGTTCACCATGTTGCTCTATCAGTGAGTTCCGTTAACCTCCCCTTCTTTTGAATCTTGGTGGAAAAAAAAATCCATTAATAGCCTGGTGGAAAGGTGCGGACTTTGCTTGGATTGTCTTTTTACAGGAAAGGGCCCTTTCATTTCATTTGCAGTAATGAAACCCCGTCACCTAAGCATTAAATGTTAAGCAATTAAATGTTAGTTAGTATAGAGCTCTAGCTGCATGACCAATAGCTATGTGGTAATAATCTTAACTGTATGTTCTTGGCTTATGCCCATGCTGGTGACCTGTAGAGCTGCAGTGAAAACATATTTAACATTGTCCCATTCATAATGCAGTGAAATGTCTGATGTGCAAATCTGTTCACTGAAACTAAATGTTAAACTGCTCTACTTCAGTTGAGAAGGTTCAAATTAAAAATGGAGGCATATCTTTCAGCATCACTTTTCAGTCTATTTGCATCTGATGTTAAGACTACCTGTTTTTCCCCCATTTTTATTGTGGCCTTGCTGCTGCTTTTTCTTCTTTTTTTTTTTTTCTTTTCCTGGTTTTTTAAGATTCTGTATACATACATATATATACATACACGCAGTACTGAAAAGTTGAAATGCTGTGATAAACTTGTAAGACCCTAGTTCCCAAATATTTATTAGTTGAATATAATGAAAGGGATAATATGGAATTTGATTATGTGACTGTACGGAACTGCCATTCAGCAATTGCTGCTTATTATCCCAGTAGTATTCCGGACCCTTACTTTAAGGCAGGATGTAAATTCCCTTCCAATAGCCACATAACTTTATATAATATACCATGCTAGCTGAAGAAGAAATGCCACTTGAATGGCTGCATTGAAACTAATTGGTGCCAAGGAACATCTGAATGTTATTGTCCTTAAGAGACATTTTAAGGACAATTCATTGCACTGTGTTTTGGTTTTTTTAAAGAAGGACATTTTGTCATTCTATTGTAAACAGCTATGCTACTCACTGAATTAGGATTGCAAATTAATGTTCTGGAACCTGAGTAGCAGCTCTTTGCTTTTCAACTCTAAGAAATTTTTTTTTTTAACAGAAGTTGTTATTGAGTACATGATAGAGAGGTGTAGGGAACTTTCCCTAACGAGGAGTTAAGATCATTAGTTTTTCACAAAACATCTTTTTGACAGGGTTTCTTCATAACAGTGTGCATTTTTATCACTTACCTATACTGTGAGGAACATGATTTCAACAAGCTAAATGAGAAATGTATACAAGCCAAAAAAGCCATGCCAGAATTTTGGGTTTGAGAAAAACCAGAATTTATCTATGTAAGGAGGAGAATTTAGATAAATCTAAACCTAGCGTATAGCTGTCTTTTGTAGAAAAGTGCAAGAAAGGGGCAGCCTTCCTGCTTTAGCTCTCAAAAATCCAGCAACCTCTTCTCTGACGGAACCATGAACCTGCCTTTGGCTGGTTCCTGCTGGAGAGTTGGGACTGTGTCTCAGGGATGAAGGGTGAATGAAGCTCCTCAGCCATGCCTGCTTTAGGTTTCTCATGGAGGAACAGAGGAATATTGTTACCATGTGGTCTGAGAGAGAGGGTTTTAGTACTCTCAGCAATGCTCATTGTCTCTGAAAAAGCCTAAATGGTTTAGCCTTTAACCTCATCTCTGTTCCTTCTCTCCTCTGGACAAATATGCACACTGGTCCTCTAACAGATGATCAGAACCGATTGCAGAAGCCACTGTGTACATCTACACTAATACTTGAGGTTGACCAAAGACCTCTTCAGCTACCCAAATCCAGATATACTTCCCTTTGGCATCCAGCAGGATTTCAAAATCATTCTGTGGCTGACCACGAGAACTATAGACCAAGAAAGACATAACAGTCCTGATAACAGTATTTAATAGGAAGAAACCCAAGCCTTTGTAGTTCAATAAATTAAATACCACCAGTTCCCTCCAAGGGGGTCAATCCGAAATGGCTAAAATGATCTTTAGGTTTGTCTCAGGGACACTGATGGAACTCAAGCCACATGAGCTGCCTTTTCCTATCTAAACTTTATCTCACTGCCTGAAGAAAAGGTCATGCCCTCTGTGTATATCTGAAGTGGACTACTACCCTCTTTATATTTGTTTCAGTATCTGGATGAGGGGCTAAAGGCCAGAAGTGTTTCTTGTTGGATTTCTGCTGGCCAAGATGTCCTGTTCAAACCATGCAGAGCTCTGGCATGCTTCAGACACTCAGCAGAGGAGCATGAAGCTGTGAGTCAGGCTGGAAGCCTGTTTAGGTATATGCTATAGGCATTTCATGAAGGCAGCATTTTCACACCATTGCAGACATTGGTTTCACATTACATTTAATCTGATGGAACTGCAGGCTCCTGTGAAAAGGGTGGCCTCAATCCATCTTGCTCTGTCACATGTTCTTGCTGCTTCCTTCGAGTCATATCAATTGATTATGGAGCAGCAGAGCAGGCTAATGGAAAATTAGCCTGCCCGAAATAGCTAAATCCACATAGTTTTCTGTTGGGTCAGCTCATGGAACCACATCCAGTAGCTGGATCCAGCCCTTGAGAAGGGGCAAGAAGCCTGGTGCTGTAGGTCGAGGGGTGCTGCAGGGTCACTCTGGGTGGCAGAAGCCCACAATAGGCCAGAGTAAGTGTGAGTTGAAGCCAATTCTGGTGTGATCTTACCTTCCCTAGCAACTATCTAATCCCTCATCCTGTTTTGGTTAAAAATCCCCTTCTCGTGCTCACCTGTCAGTTACGGAAGGGAGACGTTGCACAGTCTCAAAGGGCAGTTTGGCCACTCTGGTGGGTGCCTGGGAGCCACCAGTGATTGCTCCTGGTGTTGCAGGGCATGCTGCTCACTGAGATCAGCATGGAGAAGGCAAGGCAGGCATACAGAACCTTTGTGCCTGGTACTGTTTCGCTCATACCTCTGACCATAACAGGGCAACAAGGGACCATGAGTTTTGGCAAGTGGCTCATACTGAATAGGAGCAACTCATTTTCCCATGTGCCTGACTTTTTTATTTTTTTTTTTTTTTTTTTTAATAGGAGCTTTTTGAAGGTATCACAATTTTTAATGCATTTGTGAACAATATGAAAGCCAGAGACAGGTCAAGTGTACTTAACTGCTTTCCTTGCCTGCTACTACAAGTATAGCAACTCTTTTCCTCATCCCTGATTAATGAAATATTTTAATGACATTAAAAACCAAAATCTCAAAGCATTTCTCATTTTAATAAGTACATCTTCACAGGATCTTGTAGCTATTTAATACCTCTGGTTTTATCTAAAAGTATTTAAGAAGTGTGAGGTATTGACATCTAACATACTTAGGGGACTACCAGAAAAATAAAAATGTCCAAATGATTTTCCCAGATTATAACTGATAAAATTTTGATTGCTTGTTTACCACTTTAGGGAGGTTTGATATATGTATCTAATATACATAGAGCAGTTTTGGACCAGTATAAGCAGAAATCTTTTGGTTTCAGCTTATAGGTTTAAAGTAATATTTGTTCCTTTAGTTCTGGAATATGTCCAAATATAGACCATTTACACTGCAAAGTATAGATGGAAAAAAACAGTCAATTAATTTATATAAATAGAAATCCTTTATGTGACATCTTTCTGCTTTGGTAAAGTAGCTGAAGTGATATAAAGGGAGCACACACAGAGAATTCCATTTTGGTAAGGAAGTTCT
This sequence comes from Zosterops lateralis, assembly GCF_965231275.1. Classification (NCBI taxonomy): domain Eukaryota; kingdom Metazoa; phylum Chordata; class Aves; order Passeriformes; family Zosteropidae; genus Zosterops; species Zosterops lateralis. The sequence goes on along the minus strand of NC_139762.1, from coordinate 58,928,137 downwards.
GGTCTTGGCAAACTTATTTTAAATCAAAATCTACAGTAGCCACCTGGGCTACTCATTAAATGTGCTGTCCATTTCAGTATGTGAATATGTTATTCCACATATAGAACGTACTTAAAACTCATGCCATAAAGTGATACCTGATATATTATGGCTATGCTCTTGATACTGAAAGGTATCTGGCTTGGATACCAGCACCCGTTTCAAATCATTTTGAGTTCAGCCTCTTAGCAAAGATTATGGCTGACTGCCTTTGCTGCTTTCACAGGAAAATTTGATTAAAAGTGGTTGAAAATGTGACATTTATGCCTGGTTTTGGTCCCCTGCAAGAGTCCACGGTCCTTTGCAGGGGGAGAGGGGAGTGCCTCTTGTCCTCTGTACCAGGAGCTCTTGCAGATACCTGCAGGGCACTGGGACACTCTGGTAGGTGATGCTGGGACTGATGGTGTCTCCATGTGCGTGTGTCACTCCTGCCCTGGGCAGTGATGTTTGCCTTTCAGATCTAACCTGGCAGGAGTGTGAGGTGCTAGGGTGCTGGAGCTAATGGAAAATCATTAGGCAGGCAGGCTTGAGGGACCTCTTTAATACAAGTCCATGCTGTAATTTCTTTTAAGAAAATACACGTTATTTAGATATTGATGTGTCTGCTATACAGCCCTTTGAGATATGAAGTGGAATTATTATTGCCTAAAGAGATGGATAGTTTGGGGAAGCTACAAGCTAATGAGAATTCTTCCAGGTCCCTTGAACCAGATGTGAAAATTTACCTAATTTGTATCTTTGGCATCTTTATATTTATATTTTGAGTGTGCTTCTCTCTGCAGTTATCTGATTAGTACTTGGTTTAAGAGCTGTGCTAGTCTGCTCTTGAACTAAGCCTCCTTCTTTTCTGTTGACTAGGGCAGCTCAGACAATTTTTCAGAGTTTTAACTGTCTTTCTTAGTGGTAGAAGAAACCCAAAGCCAGAGGCAGGAGAGTGGAAGTTCACACAGCTTTCCAGATGTCCAGACAGCTGGGAACTGGCCAGCTCACAACAGGAGATGCTGTAGGTGACTTGAAATCACCTTCCACATCCCCATTTCCTTTTCCTGGACCTAGTGTAGCCTGTGTGGAACACAGAATTGAGCTCCAAGTCTTTCATTTCACCAGGATGGATCATGCCAAGAAATATTTTTCAGGTTGTAACTGGCACTCCCAGAAGCTATTAGATATTTTACCTGCAGCAGAATGACACTCATTTGTGAAATTATTTCCTGCTGTTGGAAACATCAAAGAATGTAGTTTTCATTACAGATGAAAATGACGCTATTTTGAAAAAGCAAGAGGGAAACACATTGGTACCAGCAGGAAAAACTGTACAACTTATATTTTCAGCAGATTTTAAGGTCTATTGTACATTCTGTAATCCCATTTGTTATATTAATGCACAGAACTTTACAAAAGCAATTTTTAATTGAAAGCAAAGCAGCATCCTGGAGGATTCTGTCTTTGATTACTCAGTGCTTGAGTACTGAAGGTCTGGCTTCTCATCTCAACTTTTGAGATGCAGTGGCAGCCTTGTTGAAATCAGGAGCACACTTCCATTGGTGATCATGAGGCCAGGGTTCCACATGCTGTTGAAAAAAGTGTTTTCCAGAATGTCCTGAGTCTTACGTAAGAGCCAGAACTGAAATAACAGTATCTGAAAGACAGATCTCTTGTCTGAAGTTTTGTATATTAATTCAGCCTCCTCCTCTCCACATGAAATGCTTTCATAAAGGCCTCTCTCCTGATCTCGACTTGATCAGATCTATAAATCTTTGCATAGTAAGATGAAAATACACAGGCCATAAACAAAGGTATCTGATGTTTGGATATGTGGCTAGCAGAAAGTATCAGAACCACATAATCATCTTTTTTAAAACAAGGAGGCTTTTGTTCTTATGATTGTCTTTGCACAGCTGTGCATTTTATAGCACCATGCACTCATTGCGACTTGTATTTTACTCTGAAAAGGTAAATTGGGAGTATTAAGCCCCCAATAAGTATGTAAAAGTGGCAAAACCACAGGTAAAGTGTTACTGAAAGCTGCAGTCCTGCCAGCCATTTCATTTTAAACATGGCTCTTTTAAATATAACTTTTGCAGTAAAAGCTGTAACTCCTGGATGTAATATGAGCTATTGCTAATGTCATTCCCATGAATTGCTTACAGTGTTGAACCGTTAGATGTCTGACAAGTCCATATATCTCCTATACAGTATATATGAAAGTTTTTTGCGTCTAAACCATATGTTCTTTTTTTACTTCTCTGTATTCTGGAAATGCACGTGGTTTGGTGATATAGTTTATTTGAACAGGAACCATAGCAGACAGAATTATTCTTTCGCTGAAATGTATCCTTTTTCATACATCTGAGCTTCATGATTAAAGCAATTGGCTCTTGAGGCGTTAAGTTTAGTCTGCTGCTGCCACAATTATGCCTTTGAAAACTCCTGAGTTCACCCAGTGATTTCCAGTAGTCCAAATGTCATTAGAACAACATGCAGGTAGTCTGCGAAGTCCAGTAACACTGTCTACACTTTTGGCTTGGGCGAGCTTTTCCCTTCCTCCCTCTTGGCCAGGCCTCGCAGCTCTGGGAGAAAACAAATAGCTTTCCTCATGGAAAGTTTTACTTAACCTGGCGTGGTGCCTGTGCCTAGACCCTCCTCATCTCTAATGATGATTGAAAGTGTACATGCTACTGTGATAAAACATGCTGAGTCGTTAACATTTGGGGCTTGGGTTGTAGGCGATGAGTAAGGGAGGGCTGAAGTAATGCCTTCGAGTCAGACCTTCGGTGGACTTGCACGTCTGGGTTGGAGGGGGATCCTGTTACACGAAACCACACACCCACGGGAATGTGTTTTGCTGTTTCTAGCAAGTTTGATGAATTGGGTCTCCCAGGAGGCCTGCCAGAAGAAAGCCCCCAGAAGCACAGATGACCAGACTAGGTGTCTTTCCTGGTTTTCTGCAAGCCCCAGGTGTGCAGTGGCCCAGAGCAGACCTGCCTACCTCTTAGCTGTGGTGTGCTGTGAAATACAGTAGGGGACTTTGCTTTCTTTCAACGCCAGCATTTACATTTCCAGAGAGCTCCTTGAGTCTCAGGCTTTCAAGAAAGTGTCCAGTCTCTTTGGAGAAGGCCGTAGTGGCTCCAGCCCCATTCAGTGATTCCAAACACTGGTGAAGGGAGCAGGAGGCTGACCAAGTGACAGGAAAGCTGCAGAAAGCAGTGTTGAAAAAGCAGCCTTTGGCTGATGTGCATCAGCACACCCACCTTCACGTTAACACTTGGTGTTATTAAGTGTTTGTCTGAAGCTGTGTTGCTCCCCCTCTTTCCAGCTGAGAGCAACTTGGAAGATGTTGCTTCTCACTCCCATGCCTGATTCAATCTTCCATTTCTATATCAATGGCTGTTGGTGTTGCCATTTCAAATGGTAAAGGCTTTGTTGGTTATTTTCTGTAAGCTTTCCCTGGCAGTCCAGAGAGAAGAAGTTGCTGTATCTGAGCCTTGGTAACATTTACATCTGCTTTTAAACCTGGAGCAGTGCCAAAGAAAATACATGGCTTGCAGAAGCACAAGCTTCGTGAGAAGGCTTTGTTCCGATGCAAATTATTTTAGGAATATGTTGTTTGTTTGAATCGTTTCTGCTGAGCTGAGCAATATTAGCTGCTTAGGTGTGGCCTCATGCCTTGGCCTCCGTGCTCTTGTGTCCTGAACCCCTTCTGTCAAAACATTTGTGGGGAAGTTGTGGTAGCAGGCCCCTCTTCTCGAGGGAACAGAATACGGCACAGCAGCACCTCCGCAGAGCTGGGCTGGCGGCTCAGCCCAGCAAACACATCTGTGTCAGAGGGAGCAGCCTCCCTGACTTCACGTACTGCGCTCTTGGAGAGGCACTGGCAAGCTGCTGGATCCCCAAGCTGTGGAGGGCCTGCCTCTGCTCCCACTTAAGTCAATAACACCGTTCCCTTTGGGTTCGGTGGGAACAGGACCAAGCGTGTGGCTGGTAGTTAAAGCACACATAATAGCTGCATTCATGGAAGCCTGGTCCCTGATAGACAGGCAGAGAGGGAGTTTTTCCAAGCAGATTTCTGCACCACTCATTGTTTCATCTCTGTCTGCCGGACAGCTGGGGGCTGGGTCAGGGGCCTGATAGTGGTTTGACCATCACTGCAGAAAGCAGGCTGCTTGATAACCTGGCTCCGGGTCTTTCCTCCTCTCTGAGGAGCTGATGCTGATTGCAACCAAAGGGGGCACATGCTTCCACAACAGCCTTATCACCAGGCTGGGAGGAAGCTTATGAAAAAAAGCAGACCCTCAAAATGTTCCCCTCCTCCTCTTGTCACTGAGGAAGTCTGCAAAGCCTGGGTATTGAAAATACCTGGGAACTATTGGTGAGTAAGAAATACAGTAGGAAAACTGCAGTCCTGTTCCTGGCTGGCCAGCCTTGCTGGGTTTGGCAGCAAACCAAGGAGCTGGACTAGCCCTCTATCGCCTTTACAAGCTTCACTTTTAGGTCTTCTCCATTTTGCACACCGTGAAACCTACTGCAAGACGAATAGCAGAAAGCTGAGTGAGATGGTGCTGCAGGTGTGTCAAAACTCCCAAACCTTATTGTTCCTGAACACATAAATTGCAGTGTGAGCACTGAATCAGTCTTGAAAGAACAACGCTACAGGCTATTCAAATCCATAACTGGTGGATTAATTCTTTGATCCTTACGAATTTATAGCTCATGTATAAATGAAGAATGTTCCTCACTTGCCTTTCCTTTGCACAACTAAAACATGATTTCTCTACTTAATTTTGACTCTTCTGCAGCCATACTGCTACAGAGAATGCAGAAGACGAGATTTTATTCTTTATGTCTGTACTGTCCAGGTTGGTTTTCATGTTAGATTTCTGTGGGAGTTAGAGCTGAAGATCTATTCTGTTTCATAACTTTTGTGATAGCTTTGGGATTGCAGAATAGGTATTGCTGTAGATGTTATGAATTAATTTTGATATCCCGGGAGCAGCATTTCCTTTTCTAGTGCTTCAGGGAAAATATGTGTTTCAGTGCCACCTCATAAGCAAAATCTTCTGCAGATGACTTAAGAAGTAGAAAAATCACTATTTTGGGTCACAAGAGAAGCCTCCAAAAATAACAAACTGAAGAATATTTATTTTAACCTTTATTTCTATCCTGCATATGCAAATCCATACAAAGATAAAATGTCTGAAATTATCTATAAGACTTTGTGTTCTAATTCTTTCACATCTTTGTAGTTGTGGTGGGTGAGAGTGATCTAAGTCTTTGTACTCATGACTGACTTTTCTGAAAATCCTGCAGGTGTCTGTTGAGTAAAGCCTTTTAGAAGCATGAGGTCAGGTGGAGAAGCACATCCCTTGGAGGTTCAGTTTCTGAACCATTGCAGCTCCATACTGCTGCTTACTTCTGAGCTGTGATTGTCACTAGTGCTGAGATTTTGCTATCCAGTTATTCTTTTGGAAGACTGAAGTGACTGGTAATCTCTTTGCTATTAGTTGACTTATGTTTTTTTTCCTCTGTGATGACTGTGTTCCACCAGCCTCCAGGCTGCACTTGTACTCAGCTATTGGCTTGGGGCCTTTCACCTCAGACCATCTGCACGAGGCATTAACAACTTCTCCAGGCATCTTCTTCTTGTAGTACATCTTCTTCTTGTAGTAATGTCTTTGGGCCAGTAATACTGGGAGCTTCAAATGTTCTTCTCAATCTAACATGACTTCATATGAAATTGCCATAGAAAAAGAGAAACTGGTTCTGGTTTTTTTCAATTACACTCTTTGTTTTCTTTGTTCTGAGAAACTTCCCTGACTCATTAGCTGGTAACCACTGCATGACACACCATGGGCCCCAGCAGTCAAAGGCTAGAGCTTCCTGAAGTTGTTAGAATTGATGCCATGCAAATTCCAATTTTGAGAGTGTTGTAATGAGTCCAAGTTTTGCCAAGTTGTACCTCAGCCAGACACTGCACAAGATCTCTGTGGAAGGGCCACCAGAAATGGTGATGGTTGTTCAGTTCCAGATCCTGAGCTCCTAGGTAACTTTGAAAGAGCTCTCAGGCATTTTTTCTTGGTTTTTTCTTCCCCACAGAGAGTATGTTAGGATGAGGAAAGACCTCGTTACAAAAGAAAAAGAAACAGCTGACTCTAGGGCAGAAAGTGCCATCAGCCGTAGAGGGAAGACTATGGTTTTTGCATCAGCAGACAAACCCAAGGGCAATGGCTGCTTCAGAACACTTTCCAGAAATTCTCCCACTGTTTCTGGAAACCTGTGTTGGACCTTTACAGGCCAGAAAAGCACACTACCATCTATTTACAGACAGACTCACAGTTGGATGAACTGTCACCACTTGGTAGGAACCTGGGAACCTCCATTGTTACCAGACAAACTGCTGATTTGCTGATTTCTGCCCTATTCAATGCATAGTCAGAACTGTAGAGATAAAGGTGACCATGGTCTTTGGCGTTAGAGGGTTCAGACTTACCTTTTTGCATTCTGATATCCCAGATATTTCATGCCATTTCAATGGTAAACTAGAGTCTTCAAGAGGAACCAGTAGTGCTGAAGTCAAGGAAAGGTTTGCCAGAAGGACATGCTAATGTGAAAGCAGCTTCTTGGTGCTATTTTAGTAGCTAACGCACAGTTCCAGAGATAGCTGCAGCCCTCAGCTTAATTGGTGTGTGCTTGCTGGCAGAGGCAGATCTGTGTTGCAAGACTCCAGGACTCCCAGTCAAAGCTGGGGCTCTGCATGGGCTGCAAAGGATTCAGCACATTGGAAGGGATGGGGGAATGGGGCCCTTTGAGACAAGTACAGGCAAGTGCACGGGTGTATATACATTTAGTCTATTTGGGAAACTTAGTAAAGAAAATAAAATAGAAGCTGTCTCATGAAGCTGTGGCATGGTCAGCAAGCATTTTAAAGTTTCAGATTTTGAGTATGGCTGTGAAACTACCTGATGGCGTAATTAAAGTGAAAGAAAGCCTGAGAAAAAGAGAAATGAAAGGAGAGTTAAATATAACATCCCTATTGAAAAAAAAAAAAAAAAAAAAAAAAAAAGAAAAATAGCATAGATGAATTCTGGAAGAAGAGGGGAAAGGATGAGTGTGGGTGTGAGAGAGAGAGGAGTTTGTCTAAAAGTGAAATGGTACAAATGAGTAGTAAGAGCCCAGGATTTGACTGCCATGGAAAAGTGTGTCTAAAGAATACCTCACTTTGGCCCAAAATAATTTAAGTATAGAGAAAAATGAGAGGAGATGATGCAATAAGCATTGTGCTCCTTAAGCTTACACAGATCCAAGGAGAGAAGGTAGTCAGCCTTTCTGTCTGTATTGATCTGCAGTGAGATGGCTGCATTGCCTACAAGTGGAAAGGTTTGCTGGGCAGCTGCCCTAGGGCAGGACCCTCAAATCATCCCACAGCTTGTTTCCATGTTCAATAGACAGGTTTTCTAAGGGGCAAGGAAAGGGCTTCAGAACTGCCACTGGGTGGAGAAAGCTCCCACAGGGAGACCAAAAAATCCTGAGAAATATGGTGAAAATGAAGGGTGTGGGAAGCAGTCTTTGAATAAATATAGTCCCATTACCTGAACTTACTGAGAAATTTTCGTATCAGTTTTAAGACATAGAGTGTAACAGGGCATTAGGTTAAAGTGAGAAAAATAAGAATGTATTATCCATTGATTTTTCCCCAGTTGGAAACTACCCAGAAAAAACAGTGCTAGAAGGAGTAGAAGTGATCAGACCTTGACAAGGCAGTTGAGGATTTGTAAAGTCTTACTTTCAAAGATATACAACTGAAGAATAAAACAGGAAATCCCCTTACTTTGCAACTTTCAAAAGATGGCATTCAAGTTACATTTAGGATGTGATCCAAGTGCCATGAAAATTTTTTCCATCAACTTCGATGCATGTTCTAAAAGAGGATATGTTAAATCAGGGAAAATAATAACAGACTCTCAAGTAAATTAACAGAAGATTCACAACAGATTATGAATCACTGTATTAAAGAATCAATTAGAGTCAGCTATTTACATAAAGGAAAAGTAGTAGCAAAAGAAATTTTGAACTAGAAAAAATCGGAACATCTGCTGAAATTTCCAAAGCTATATTTAATATTAGCTTAGGAAAAGCACCTGGACTGAATGGTGTCTCATCAAAAATTTTTAAGTGTTTCCAGACCAAAATCACTTGGATACTTCTGAAAAAAAAAAAAAATCATCTGCTGAAGTAAAAGAGAAAACTCCTCTCTAATCCCTTCCCTTCCACTGAATTTTGTCATAGGGAACATCACCATCTTAAATCAGAGCACCTTCTGCTGCCATAAACTACTTTGCTGGAACCAAGGATTGCCATTGCATAACAGTCCCATTAGCTAACTGCAGAGCAGACTTTATTATTATAAGGAATATTTTAGATTCAAGCACTCAGCACAGAGGAGTGTATGAAAAGTGAGCAGACTTTGATAGAGATGCCAGATTTCCTGCCAAGAAGTCTACAAATGGATGGACCTTTTCTTTAGATGAATATTCAGGGGGAAAAAATCTGCTTTTGAAATTTGCAGCAAACCTATTGCCATTTATTTTAGTGAGGAGGGGAGTAAGATACAGGGCTGTCTACATCTCACGGTATGAGTTGTGACCCTAAAAATGTTTGGTCAGCCAGCCAGAGGTCAGCCAGATGTATACCTGATGTTTAAGGGCTATTTTTATTGTTTCTCTGATAATAAAATCTAGACTTCTGCAGCAACCAACACAATTTCTCTGCTGTCAGTTAATAGCCTGCTTCAGGGAGTAGGTGGCAGATGCTTGTGACGGCAGATGTGTCTGTATCATGCTTTCTGTCCTGCATGATCCCCTGAGGGATGTGGCCACCACCTCCCTGTGCCTATTTTTGGAAAAATATCTGTGTTTAGAAAGTTGTCTGAAGACGGATTTACATTTCATATGAAAAACTTTCATGGGGGGAAGCACCACTGGAAGGGGAAAGCCCCACATCTTGTGACACTAAAATGATTGTAAGAATTCTTCACTGAGATGTCGTAGGTGGGAATATTTCTCATAATATGGAAAAGACATCTAGGTTTTGCATTGCTGCTGCAAAATGAAATCTTATGAATCTTATGAATGGGAGAACTTACCGTTGGGTATTTTTGATAGAGGCAACTGGAGTAAATCAGCATAGATCCATCTAATTGTAGTGCAGCTGCACTGATTTCCACCTGTTCAGACCCAAAACGAATTTATTTAAGAATGAATGTACTAGCTGCAGGGGCAATTCTTCTAGCTACATCCTTACTTGAGATTACCTTGCTTTTAAGTACTAACAGACTTTTCTGTGTATCTTTTTCTTTTCCTTGCAAACTTTTCTTTCTGTTGTGTATCTGTGTCTCACATGCCAATGGAAATCAGGAAAGGAAATTAATTTGTATGAATGGACTTCATAAACTTCATGATTTACCAGTAATGAAATCCGGGTTTGCAGAATGAGAAATAATAGGGCTTTTCCAAAATATCTTAATCCTTGGCTATGATTAGTGGCATAAAATGAACCATTCTTTCCTACGTGTCTAAAGTCCAAGTTGTGCTCCATGTGATATTCTTTCCAGTCTCATGTCAGTAAATAATTGCCATGCTGCTCTTTAGACTGTCTCTGACCTTCACTATGCTCACTTTTCTTGAACAAAAGTCAGGAATTGTTGCAGATTGATCTCCTACTGTGATCTGATCTGGTCTAGTGTGAAAGGAAAGCTCGTTAATCCTACTCCCAAATTCCTTACCCAGTTTACTATAAATGTACTGCTCTCTAAGCATATGTAATGCAGCACAGCCATAACAGTGCTTAAAACAGGATTAGACAATGCCTCATACTTTGTAACTACTTCTACTTGTACAGGAATACAAATCCACTCTCTTTGTATTGTCAAGCATGACTTTTTTAAAAAATGGTTTAGCTAGTTTAAGTTTTATGATTTTTTGCCAGAATATTGTCTAGTCTGTCTAAACTTGGCCAGTTTGTTTAATTACCTGCATATGAACAAAATATGGTTCATATCTTACAGAGCCTCTTTTGAGGGTGGGAAGAACCAAGTACCTTAACATGATCTTGTTTTAACAACTGAAAATTGGCAGCTGTGTACTCGAGTGAAGCAAAGATTTTTAGTTCTAGAGAATTTGTTTAAAATCTAGAAAATAAAAACTACATGCTGCTACTAAAACCCTGTGCATGGTTTTCCACTATTCCTTAGAAAGTGGGTAGGGCTCTAGGATCACACTGTACCCACCATGTATATGCACTAAAACCAACACACTGAAGTAAACACAGAAATGTGTTTGTCCTGTTTGAGTGGTGGAAATCAGAAGTTAGTATGCTGACCTCAGGGAAGTCTTACATGCTTCAAAATTCAAGCAAAATAAGAGGACACATCTACTTGCCTCTTTTGCATATCAACATTAAAACATCTCAAATGGTCTTTTGGGAATAATGAAAAAAATAGAGTGTTTACAATACAGTGATTTGTGTTTTTTCCTGCCAAGCAATCAGAGCAGTACATTGCATGTTTGTAGACTACTTTTGCAGATGTCTGTCTGTGTTTAATAAGAACTTGATGCAAAGCTCATTGAAGCAAGTAGGAATTCTTCAGTTGTCTCCTCCACTCTTTGGATCAGGCTCCAGTTCACAATCATGATAACCTTCACTTAATACTCTTTTTAGAAGTCCTATGTTGAAAAGAAATAATGCATGAAAATCTCTAATATTGGGTGAAAATTTCAGGACCCAAAACTTGATGCAGACGCAAGTTATAGCTCCCAGAGTAACTGTGGAATTACATTAATTTGTTAAGGTTAACACACATACAATAACCTGAAATGCTGCCTGTATTTCACTGACTGGAAGTGTTTCAAGCACACTCACTTTGATTGTTTGGATATGCTGATATTTAAAACAGTGTTTGTGTTAGTTGCAAGGGATCTCAAGGAGATCTCAGTGTGTTCTTGCACACTGGATGGTGTGTTAGTATATTTTGTATGAGTGCACCATGTCTGTTTCTGTCCCCCTTTATGCCAGTAGGACAGAGATATTCTCCTGGAATTGTTCTCATACAAATATATAAGGTCCCTTTATAGGACCATTTTGGAAGTCTCTTGAGTGGCTGTAATGGGACAATGACAACACTGTACTGTGTGTTCTCCGTGGAAAACAATGTAATTTCAACAATTTTCCACTTTCTGTGATGTTTTTCTCTAAAGAGGGGGCCTTCTCTATGTGTACAAAGACTTCTGTTGCAGCTCTGCATAGATAGCTACACCAAAGAGAAAGCATGAAAGCTTCTAGGGCAGGACATTCATCCTCACTTATCTGGCCCTTGGAGACATTAGCTAATCGAGGCATGATACTCTATACAATAGGACAAGTGCTGTAAAGCTACCTCTGTTCTCCCAGCAAACATGGAGACATCATTCCCATGGCCATTTTACAGGATTTGTTTGCTTCTGACAACAACATCCACAGCCTGTGGTGCTATCAACTCCAACAATGAGTCTGATGCTGGCTCTCTATGTTACCATCTCCCTAATAAGTTGTTTTTCTTCTTATTATTATTTTTTTTTTTTTTTTTTTCGTTCCCACCCCATTTGTGAGAATTTCTCCCCTGGAGCTCTTCTCTATCAGGCCCCTGCAGCTGCTGTTATTTTAGATATGGCAGGAAGTAGGTATCGGAAAACAGTGAGACCTCACAGCACTCAGAAGAATCTAGAAATTCCTCTGATTTACCCCAGGCTCTGGCTCCAATCAAAGCTGGTTGAAAAAAGAAAATGAAAAGCGAGAGGTGGGGGAAGGTGGTGGAGGGAGAGGCCCAAGCAGACAACTGCGTCTGGGCTGCGCGTGTTAGGAACGAGAGTTTCAGCCATCCTCTCCTGTGGGGTACCAACGAGATGCCCCATGTGGCCCTGTGGAATGGGGAGTGCTCGGCTGGGAGCGGCATTCCATGGCAGAGCTGGGGCTGCCACCCTCTCCAACAGCCAAAAACACCTCTTCTTACCTCCCCAGAGACATGTTTCTCATCCCTTTTTCATGGTTTCCCCTCACATGTCCCGTGTGCACCTGAAGCAGATCAGCTTCCCTGGCCGTCCAGTGACTCCTGGAAACACTTTTAGCAGTGCTTACCACAGGGTGCCAGCTAAAGACACTGCTGGAAAGTCACTGGAGCAGGAAATTTACATAACTGCTTCTATTATTATTATTATTATTATCATTATCATTATTATTATTATTATTACAGTCACTATTATTTTTATTATAATTTTACAGCTCAGACAAGATACTTGTTAATCTGCTCAGCAAAGACATTTTTAGTCACTCCCTGTGCCTGTTAAATCAGGCTGACTTCGGAGATGACTTCGGAAAGAAAAGAAAAAAAAACTCTAAAGAAAAACACCTCCAAATCGTTCATTCAGCAAGCAGTTTAGAGAAGAAGACACCGCCACCCCCGTACACAAAGATGCATGCAGAAAGATTGTTACCTTTAGGACTGATTTTAATAAATAAAATGTCCCCTTTGACACAGCAGATAAGGAGGAAGATGTCCACCCACAGACATTTCACACTATTAGCAATCTAGTTAACATCTGTAAATGTTTTAGGGAAAGAAATTACACTTTGAGACATTTCTTTTTTAATTATAGGCTCCAGATGAGATTTGTTAGAGCAGGGAAATGTTTCCCCATAGCGACTGATGTCAATAGCAAGCAGTCCCTAAAGCCAGCCAGGATTGGGAAAGCCATGCTGTTTGCTGCTCTTGGCACTGCTCCCTGCTTTCACAATGTCAAAGTTAGAACCGCCTTTATATGCACTTTCCATTTTTTTTTCCACAGTAGCTGTTGCCAGAAAGCTGTAAACTACCGTATATCACTCAGATTTAAGAACCTAAACTTTAAAACAAATTAAACTCTTGTTGACATTGTAGTAAAAATCAGAATCGAACTGAACAGCTCAGTAAAACTGCACTTCAATTATTTTATGGATTTAAGATTGTTTTCTAGGATTCCCAGACTCCCAATACAGCGAAGTTATTTCCTCTTGGCAGATGTCTGGAAAAAAAAAAATCATTGAATGGATAAAATCATGTGGCAGACACCAGGTTGAAGCCTAAAGGGAGGAAATGGTGTCTCCCCAGCACCTGTAAATATTTGCTCTGTGTCTTGACCAGGAGAGCCTTTCGTCCATGCTTTGAAAAAAATTTTTAAAGGTTTTTATTTTGTGAGTTTTTAAGGAAATAGAATTTTCATCTGTCAAAACTCAGTTTCTAACTAGGTGTTTATGTGGATTTGAACAAGAACAGCAAACACAGATCTGACCCACCCTTTATAACCACATCCAAGTGCAGGTAAACGCATGCAGCACACCAGTGCTCCCAGTCCCTGGCCTCTGCTTATCTTTCATTTCCCTACTTAGCAGTTAATGTTGGGTATTCTTTTTATAATTCTCTCCTCTTTTTTTCCTATTCTGTAAAATGGAATCAAAGGTTTCCATCTGATTAATTGCCAGATTTCCATTCTTTTTTAATGTTTCCTCTCAAAACAGTTTGGAATGAAAGTATTTCAGAAATGTGTGTAGACGGAAGCTTCTGGAGATAATAATTTGTTTCATGGAACTATGTTTTATAAAAGGTGTGGTGCACCAGAAGGGCTGTTGTGTGGAGCAAACAACAATCAATTTGCGCAGCCTTTCATCAAAGCCTTTGTTGCACTTTTTTCTTTTATCTCATCAGTAGAATGTCCTTGATGTCCCCAAAGCTCCAGACTGAAAAGCATTTGGTTCACAGGGTGTTCAGCAAGAGCTGACCCTTGCTGGGCTGCTCTTGTTGCAGGGATGCTTCTGAAGAGAGAGACAGATTTCTCTTTCACCTCTGCATGCCCACAGCAAGGTCCTGTGGTTTGCCTGTATTTGCTGAGCCCCCCAGGGAGTGGGCTCCTTCCTGCCTGCTCCTTCAAGCAATGTGTAGTTATGTGGATTTTCCAAAGCTGCTGTGTTAGCCTCCATGCATTTACCTCCTGCTCTGAATTAACTGGTTTGACCTGACTGAATCTCATGAAAGCAACCAGTTTTCTTCATTGAAGCATTATTAAATTTTTAAAGCTCCTCTTGAATTACTGCTAAAGTTCTTCCACTCATTTTGTTGCCTGGAGCACCTCTCAAAAGTGCAGGCCAACTCCTGCTGGAGTTTGGATGTGCTGCAAGATCACAGCCTGGGCCATGGAAGCACCCTGTCATTTCTCAGCTATTGAGGAGCAAGGGTTTTGAACTCCGGGTACTCAAAAAGAGGCAGAAAAGAACCCTGTTGCACATTGCCAGTGGTTGTTTGGAAAGTTTAATGCAAACATTTTGAATAAAATTTCAGGTCCTTAAGTATGTTTGAAAGATGAGTGTTGTGCACCTGCTCTCAAGTGCCTTTTTCCTAGTTCTCTAGTGCTGGCTGCAGGTTTACAGTGCTTCATTCTTGGGGCAGAATAAATTTCCGCTCTAGTGGGGAGCACTGAGCATCAGCAAGGTTCTTGTGTCAAGCACTGAGCTGCAAGGAGGAAGGTTTTGTCTTCCCTGGGAGCCCAGCTGTGATTCTTACTGAATTCTTGCAACTGCATGTGGTGATTTTACTGTTGACATTGCTCTGTCAGTCCAGCCAGAGCTTGAGCCATTTTGCAGCTAGGCACAGCATGTGGGAGAGGAGAAAAGAGGAAAAGACATTTTTGTCGTGTTTGCAGCTCTGTCACATTGGGACCACGTACAAATAAGAGTATTCTTCCAGCTGCTATAATCTGAGATGCTTGCTGTAGGTGGTTTTAGCATCCAAGGAGTACTGGAATCCAGGAACAGTCTGAATGCAGTGGTTTTCACTGTCACGTCTCTACACAGGGAACAGCATCCACTAACGCCCCTGGGGTTTCCATATCATGGCCCAAGCTGCACTGGTATGTCTCCAGTGTGAGTCCACTTAAATCAGCCTTTGGATCAAAGCTTCCCAGCCAAAATGGATGGGGGTTTTGTTATGAAAAGGTCTGTCCCTAGTTAAGGTGGTACAAAGCCACTGCCAGAGTGTCCTTGAGCACTGCCAGTGCTCCTGTCCAAGAAGCCCTGACAAAGAAGACATGCACTCCTCTTAGAACTGCACTGTTCTCCAGTAACAGATGTTGCCATGGGTGAAATGAAATGCCGTGGCATTACTTACAGCTCAAAAAATGGTGGTGACTAGGTCATCATGCCAAAAGCAAGTTTATTGCATGACAGCTTTTTATTGCATCCATTTTTTTCCCGTTTGTTTGCAGCCACCACTTCAGATTCCCAGTTCTTGCCCCCACTGCTGAAGATTAGCAGCTGTGTTCCATCACCTAAGGATTTCCCCCAGCTAGCATGACCTTTCCCAGCCCAATCCCCAGCAGGCTCATAGGTGGATTTCTTTTCCCTTATCAAGCACATAAAAATTTTATTAGCCCCACCCAGCCTTTCTCTTCCATTCAGCTGCATGTGGCCACTCACTGAATCACTTCATGGTTATCATTTTATCTAACTGAGCAAAACCCCTGAGAATTAGAGGTTACCAAACAAGGCTCAGCCTTCACACAGGCAAGGCACAGATGTGTCCCAGAAGTGCCCACCCACTGTGCCATGGGCACATTGTGTATGGTCTACATAGTGGCACCTTCCTGTTGTCCCTGCCTAGATGTCCTCTTTGCTGGGCGATGTGAATAATGGCACTGTTCTTTCCTGTTTGGAATGCACTTCACTGATGAAAATGGCTAGGAGGGAAAGAGGTGTTGGTAGGGTGATGATAATAAGGCAAGTTGGGTCTATTAAAGAAAAAAAAAAAAAAAAAAAAAAAAAAAAAAAAAAAAAAAAAAAGACAACCAAACACTACTTGCTCAGAAACAGATCATATAGACCCTATTTCCCTATTTTAACCTATCTCCAGGACACTTCTATTCTTGAGACCATGTTACTCCTGCTCAAGTCCATCAGACTTTGAGGCTGGTTGAGTGGAAGAGTAAAGTCTCTTGGCTGTTCTCTACCCATGGAAAGAAAAGAGCACACAGCAGTATTTGCTGTGTGACCTAAGGTGCTTCCTTCTTTCCTCCATTTATTGTTTCTTTGCTTTATTTGATATGCCCGGCTGCACACAAGCTGTTTTTTTATGAACAGCAGTGCAAGGCGGCTCATTTTGGAGGATTCCAGAGGATCACTATGGGCCACACCATTATTACATAAAGTCAATTAAAGAGCATACATGCACATCCCATTGATTTGATTTAGAACTAACGAAAGCTTCAGTAATGTGCAATTACAAGAAACTTAATGACCCCTTTATATTGAATGCAACTTCTGTGGCACCTAATATGCTTTGATGAATTGCTCATTACGTGCAATGTTGGAAAAGCTTCTAAAAAGATTAATAATTGTATAATAATTGTGTAGAGAAATTCAGTCTTATTTGGCTTTTTTTTAAACTCTGAAATCAGTAAGCCATAGAGACTATGGACCTTCTTCTCTTTCTCCCCTTTTCCTTCCTGTACCCCCAGAATTACTTTTTTCTAAAGCTAATTTGTCACTTTTCCAGCATGTGGAGAAAAGCGCTTTCTTGCGTTATATAGAAAGGTCTGGCCTGGTACAGATGGTCATGTGAGGTCTTAAAGGTTGGTGTCAGCTGCCCAGAAAAATCACCAGTGTTCAGCACATGGGGTGCTCCTTTGGCAGGGCATGAAGTCTCCAAGCAGTAGCCTTCAGCATCGGGCTCAGAGCTTTGTGACACAGTCCAGTCCCACTCCCCCTCTCCCATTCACTGCTGGTGAACCTTGGAAGCAGCCAGCCCTTGGAGCCATCAGGTGGGCTTTAACCTCGCTTTTCTAACCATAGGATACTTTGAGAGCCTCGTGTCTCAAGTGTTATTCATGCTTCAGTTGACAGCTAGTTGTGAGGTACAGCAAACCATGAGAGATGGGATCAGGAATATGAGAGTAAAAAGACAAAAAAAGGAAGTTTCTTTTTAGTTACATTCAGGATTTAACACTGCCAGGGACATCTGGAGGGTAGAAAAATAGTCAAATGCAGACTTGCTTAAAATTTGTTTCGATTTTGAATCTAGTCTCATCACACTTCAGGGCATGAGTTCTGAGTGCCGGGGTCTGACAACACTGTTTCACTGTTGGATACTAGATTGAAAAGGAGAACTCTTCACTGGGATCCATTTGCATTACTCTTCACCGGGATCAAATTGTATTGCTCGTGAGAGGGGCAAATTCCTGTTGTCTGTGGCAAAGGGGTGTGTGGTCTTCCTTACTCCTTCTGGTCTGGTACCCACAAAGCTTCCAGCAGCACTGACCTCAGGTTTTGGCTGCCTTAGGTAACGTTTGTGTAGTTTGTCTGTCGTGGGGAAATTTTGTGTAAAACGTAAAATATGTCTGTTTTGTTTCCCTTACAGATGCTCTTAGGAACGTAAACACATCATTTTGGTTAAACTGTGGTTTATTTGTTCGTTGCCCAGCCTTACCCTCACACATGTGTGTATGTGTGTGTCAGATGAGGCTTGCATCATACTGGGGCAGATCCTGCAGCCTCTGCACAGCCCAAATCCCTGTCTGCCCAGGCAAGGTTGGCCTCAGTGAGGGCTACCTGAAATTCCTCTCGAGTCTCTGATTCTTTGGTAAAAAGGGCAAATCAGATTGAGTGCAGCCATCCTCAGACTAAGAGTAAACACAAGCTGAAGTTTAGACTCCAGTGTGTTGGAAATCACTGCAGCTCTGCTGATTCCTGCACTAATTTCCAGCAGCCGGGGAATTCAGTCCTAAGCGTTTGCAGAGCAAGAGACTCAGGGCGTTTCCAGGGCTGCATAAGGAAGGGATGAAAAAAATTGAAACCCAGAAATTTTGGTGCGATAGGATGGGACTCATTTAGTCTGGGCACCTGTTCAAGAGCCCAGTTAAATTGCTGCTGCACAGTGCTGTCATCACACTACAAGGAACCTTTCCCATTAGCCCTCCACAGCACAGCTGCCCTGGGAGACTTGGAGTTGTTAAACTAAATAAGGCAGAGGGTAGAGCAGGTAGGAAAATGACTCCGTGGTAATGGCTGTCATGCACAACAATGCCTTCCATCGTGCCAAGCTGACGTTCTTATGGGAGGATCATGTTTTATTAAAACCTGCTACTTGCTGTCACTCACTTGCTCCACTGTCCTATTCGCTGTCTCCAAAAATAGCATGCCCTGTGGTAGTGGCTTATTATGATTAAACAGATAAAAATAAGTTTAAGGTTTAAACACATCCAGGACACCTGAGGTAATACAAGATCTGACTTCTTTGTGGAACGTGTGAAGTATATTTTCCACTGGTTCACAAGACTTGTTTTGTTTGGTTTTTAATTCAGTAAGCTTTCATGTGATCTATAGTTTTGCATTACAGTCTGGCACCTCAGGAGTTTATATCACTGTTTTCTGATGTTTTGCCTCACTCATAGAACAATACTTACTAGCTTTGAGAAAAGAGTTTCTGTAAGAAAAGCCTATTTTTTTCTGTGATTTGAGTAACAATTCTATGTTGTTTGTTGCAGCTTTCATATGTCAAAAAGTAATGATGCTTATTAATAGTGAGGAAGTAAGTACTCTGATAAAAAACTGTAGAATTTTAGTCATGGGATGGTTTACACTAGGAGCCTAATCTTTTTAGTCACTCTATATACATCTATATTTAGCCGTTTTTCTCTTAAAATAAAATCTCTACATGGAGATAAGAAAAAAAAAAACTTCCCTCCTGCATTTCGGCTTCCTCTGCATTCATTTGCAACTTTGAATTCCTCTTCAGTGATTCTAATATGTGGCATTTCATCTAAAAGAAGGGCAGAAGCATGATGGAGCAAGATATGGTATCACTGCTGGTGGAAAAAATCCGAGGGCAATAATTACAGGCAGCAAAGTGAACGTCATACTACAAAGCATTACTACAGGTAGTGTGGTGTCAGCGTCAAACTCACGTAGTCACTCAAGAGCTATGTGTCCCCAGCTCTCTTTGTGTGCTGAATAGTGACAGCAGAAATTCAGAACACTTGTGGGTACATCCATGCTGTGCAATGAGCTGTATGGAGAGATCCCTGAGCTGGGTCTCACTGTAATTGTACCCATGTAAGGCTTGACCTGAGCTAGTGAGTTCTACCAGGAGACAAAAACAATGAGCCAACCCAAACCAGTTTTGCTTTCAGGACTGCTACTTGTTTCTGGAGGTTGCTCAGACCTTCCACAGACCTTCTGGAGGCTGTGACACAGAAGCTGTGCAGTCTGACCAGTGTCAAACACCGTCCAAATGAGGTCTCCAGTCATGGCATCGAACTGCTTGGGCAGTTACACCCATCTGAAAGATGAAGCGTTATCCGGACATGGCAGAATCGGAGTGTGATTTACTGCAGGTTTTCCACACACATAGCTTGAAAGGTGCAGCTGGTATTATTTGTATTTTCCATGCCATGTGAACTAGTCAGAGCAGGATGCTTTTGTTCGTTTTCATCAAGAGAGCGTTACAGCATCTCAACCTCTTGTGTTCAGTTCTGCTCCATGTTAGAGGCAGTGGTCCCCAGCAGACACAGGTGGACATGAAGAAATGAGCAAAGGTTGGTTAGTCAGCTGTGGATAGAAATGCCATGTGACTCTACATGCCTGGATGTCTTGGGACATGCCATGTGGCACTTTCATTGATAAGGAGACCAAAATCTATCCTGAAGGAGCTGAATTGATGCTATTGATATTTACAGGGCAACAGGGGCATGTGAATCACAAGGTGTCAGCTCAGTGCAAATCCTCTGAGTGTCCTTTTGCCTAAACTCCTATCGCACCTCTCTGTCTATTAAAAAAAAAGTGGAATGAAAAGCCACAGAGCTCACTTGTGGAAGAGAAGAGTAGATCATGAAGGGGCACAACAGTAAATACAACCTAGATTTCTGCTACTCAGTCTTCTTGTGCAAGCCTTTCTGGGCTCCTGCTGACATGGATTGAAGTCATGCGAACAATGGTCTTTGACTTCCACATGTGTGACAAGACAGCAACTTCACCCAGCCAGAAACTGGAGACTTAATGTTACTGCTTGCAAAGTGAAAAGGGATGGGATATGTTTTCAAACTGATACTATTCACCCACAAAACTGTAGACTCAGCTCCTTATAATTGTGAGTTTGACCATGGCTCTCAGTTCACTTCTCATTTTTTCAGACTCTTAGGGTACATCCACCTTTAGGAGTATGAAGTCTTCCAAACTCTCTTATTTGTATCCCCAAAAAGCTCCCTAGTTGGGAAAACCCTGTGCATGTGCCCATGCCCCACTTTCTGCACCACTGACCTTGTAACTTCTTTGCACTGAGGGGGACTTGTGTCTGAGCTGAAAGGCAGAACTTTGTCTCAGAAGAACAGGAATTTTATTAAAACAGGAGGCCACATTGTTATCCATATTAGTAGTGGGATGCAAGGAAAGCAGAAATCTGCAGAAGTTTAAAGCCTTGCCGTTTGATGGAATCCATGTACAGCCACGAAATGTTAAAAATATTACATTTCCTATGAAGTTCACATCTATATATGGAACCCACATTTGTACAGATATATCTGGTTGTCCTGTTCCATGCAGGAACCCAAACTGGTTCATCGGTAAGACACTGATTTTGCTAATTAGTAAAGCAGAAATTTCCATTGCAAGGGCATTTAAAAGCAAAATTAAATACAAGAGGAAAAAACTCCTTATTAAACTAAAATGTGGGGTAACAGCTCACCACATCCTGCTACTGTGGCATCTGCTGTTTAGCAAAGGAAAGGTTCCTCTTTCAAAAGCCTTGACAGGTAGAGAGGTCACGTGTTACCTGCGTTTCTCAGCATTATTATTTTTTGACTTATCTGTCAGTGGAAAAGCTGAACATGACAATGGAAAATACCAGTTGAGAGAAGGCATTGTGGGGAACTGTAGGTGTTAGCTATGAAAGCGACAGTGGCCTCCCCCTACCAAAGCTAGCAGAAAAACAATGAAAAAAATCTGATGACAAAGGTGCTGTAAATCATAGTACTCAGCTGTTTGGTCTGATAGGGATCAACCTGGTGCTTTAAGGGAAGTGCTGTGCTACTCTAGGCATTGAAGATTAAACATTTTGCATGCTATCCCAGATCTGCTCCTAAGCTCTATGTAGGGCCTCCAACAAGCTGGGGTAATCATTTGGATCTCATCTGTCCTGGTTATAAAACGGCTCTTTGTTAGTACTCAGATTATGTTGTTTTAAAAATGAGTGTAAAGCAATTGCAACCTTTCTTTGAAGAATGTTGTGCTTATTCAAAACCCAGCTACTCCTGGAATGGTACTGCAGACATGAATGGATGTGTATCCAAGCAGCTGGGGAATCAAAGTATTTGCTTTAGGAATGAAACTGAAACTTGGGCCTGAATATTGCTGTTCTGTGGACCACGCACAATGCTCTTGTAGCAGGATTATAAGTCAAAACTTGAGCATTCAAGACTGCAACCAGTCTTAAATATATAACAAATATTTTGTTTCAAATGTGGGAGCATGAGAAAAATGCCAATTACTTTATCTGCATGATCAGATCTTGCCTCTGTGGGAAGTTCTGCAGTGGTCCTACAGGACCAAGTGGAGCTCTGAGGATACCAGAGGGATAGATGGCAAAGGAGATAGTGAACTTGGAACAGTCAGCTCATTTACTTGAAACATGAATTAAATTTACAAGAAACAAATTTAAAACAGAAAAAAAAATACTTTTTCCACCCTCACATCCGTATGCTGCAGAACCCATTGCTACAGGAAACTGTGAAGGCCAAAACATGTTCAGAAGGTTATTAGAAAACTTAATGGAAGAAAGTTCATCAAAGCTCATTAGAAGCAAGGATGCAGACCTCTGGCTCATGAAGTCCTCCAGCAGAGCAAAGGTGTACTAGAGAAAGCACCACTAGAGATATGCTGGTTCTTGTTCTCTTTGCCAAAGAACTGACAGTATTGGTAGTTGTAACACTGGTGTGGATGGACACGTAGGATGCTTCAGCGTATCAGAACCATACTTCAGTAACAGAGGTTTGATTTGCTGTTGGGAAGAACAATCTTGGGTCAGCCTACAACGAGAATGTTGATGTTTTCTTGCCAAATGAAAGAAAAATCAGTTTGGGGTCAAACAAAATATACCAAGACATTCCATTTGATGCAAAATAAAACATTTCCTATCATGCGACAAAAATGTTAACATATTTTGGAGTATTAGAAGGAAGCAAATTTTCCGGAAATCAGAAATTAAAAAGGCGGAGAGTCCTCATGGGAGTGCTGGACCAGACAGTTGAGAGTGGCGGGGAACATGCTTCTAGCCAAGCCCAGCAAGCATCACCAGCTTGCTTCACATACGCTTGCCTCCTGGTTTTCCCCCATTCCCACCCACCAGAGGGTTTTCCTTGCAGCCTCAGGTGTCTTGGCAGGCAGTGAGGGAAAGCCCGCTCGAATCACACTTCCCCTTTCATCTCTGCTAGTGGTCTGTGCTGCAAGATCAGCTGTGCTGCCACCCACCTGGGCCTTTTGCGTGCACCCTTGTCCTTCTCTGCAGGCTTTTTCCACTGCATTATTGGGAATGTTCTGGCATTTTTGACACTGCAGTGGGTAAAGGGGAAACAAATGAAATAAAGAGAGCTATGTGTGAGCCACACTGTCCACAGACCACTCTGGAGGAGAGAGATGTTGAGTGTCCTCTCTGGTGGTTTTGGCCCTGTTTGGTTGTGATGTCCGGTGGCAATGGATGCACTTGGGTTGAGATTCAGCTGTCTCCCAAATCCATGATGACATTGTCTAGTGACTGTTGGTGAACAGCTGCCACATGTTGTTGCATGAGGACACCAGGTTTACTCATCAAGACAGAAGAAGCCCACCTATCTTAAGAAAACAGTATAAAATAAAAACAAGCAATAAACTCCTGTGAGTCAATAACAAAATATGAGTGATTTCGTCTGGGGACAAACTGATTTGTCTGCTGAGAGATGGAGAGAGTGTGACTCAATGAGCACTGTGGTCTCATGGCCTGAGCCAAGGCAGGTGGGCTCCCAGCTGAAAGGAAAAGTTGTGTCATATCTGGAGTAAGACATGTGTCCTACAGCCTTCAAGTGACAGAAGATTAGCTGAGGGTACCTGGCGTGATTGGAAGGAGCAGCCTCTTGAGTTCCTAAGCTGGTTTTGGAGATGGACCTTAGGCTTATGTCATCAAGTTGCTTCCAAAATACCTTTGCTACATGCTTTAATACGGGAAGGCATGAGCTGGCAGGCTGAGGCTGTTGCTTTTGAAAGTTGTACTGAAAGAATCAAGCAAGAGTACCTCAGCAAGTGCTACAGCATTAGTCAGAGATTTGAGATGCCTTGGTGCTAATCCTGACTGAGATGGGGAGGCCCTTCACATTTCCACCTGCCTGTCCCCAAGCAATACCATTGATGTTTATGTTCACACTCTACAGAAGCACTGTGAAGACTCACTATTTAATGTTTCTAAGCACTAAGTAACTGTACAAAGAGTGAGGATAGCCCTGACTACTATCTTAATTTTATTTGATTTAACAGAAGCTTTGAGAGAAAGCTAGCAAAACTATGATGCTGCCTGGCTGGTAGGAGGATTTATTTTCATTGTCACATAAAGCACGAAGGTATTGCTGTGTGGTTTTGGTGCAGACCCCAGAGTGCCTTGAGAAGTTTATCACAGAAGCGTTCTTTACAAAAGCATCATGGCAGAATCATCCCATAGGAGTATGCTGTTTGCACTCAAGGCACAGACTCAGTTTCTAAAGATCTCTGGAGTCTGACCACGTGTAAATGGGACGGCACTTCTGGCTGGGTTTTGGTGCAGAGCAGTCTTTGCCTCAGTTCAGGGCTTGCTGCTTGAATTTGTTTTTGCTGTTTGGTAATATTAAAGATGAACTCCGTGGCACTCTCAAGAGGAAGAACTGCTTTGTCTTTTCACAGCTCATTTCCATACTTCCTAATTTTCTGCTGTAAATTAATAGTTACAAATGCAACAGATATTTCCTCTCTGAAGTATGGTGTGTGTATCCATTGGTAGAATTGGTTTTGATGGCCAGGACCTGTGACACAAATCCTGACTGATTCATGTGCTGGAATTACTAAGTGGGCAATAGGTCTGCAGGAAAAAAAAAAAAAAAAAGCCATAAAAACTAACACCAAACGTACCCAACTAATTGCTTCAGGAAGTTGGTTTTACACAGGCTTGGTCTTTTCCAGTAAACACATGAAGTTATCTGGATTACTGTGAAGAGCAGCCCACAAGGAAAGGAAAATGCAGTCTTTTCCATGGTGCTTCCATGACGTGGGCACGTGTTTCCCAGTCCTGGCAATGTTAGAGAAACTCAGAAGCAGTGATAGCCCTGTTGATGGCATTTTGTCTATCTCTGTGTAAATCAGGTGGTGGCAGTTGCTGTAGGGAGGTGGAGTGGAAATAAAAGGGATGTTGTGTAGTCCACTGTCGATGACCTTTGCCAGGTTCAGTCATTTCCTGTCCATCTGCCAAAAATCACATGGACATAATTGGAGTGTGGGAAACTGTATTGCTTGATGATCTTCAGGGGAGGGGGAAAAGAAAGAAAGAAGACTCGTGAATAAAGAAAACAATACTTTATCAGTGGAGATGCAGTCTGACTGGCTGATGCAGAGATAGCCGACTTTGTTTATTCTCTCCTGAGGTTTGCCAGGGGAGTTTTTTAAACTTGTTTGTCCCTCTCATCTGTTTGTGTGGATAGAAGCAAAGAGTGCATGTCCACATGTGTTGGTCACCATGATATATATGGTATATATTTAAACATGCTACCAGCTCCAGGGAATGGACAAGCATGCAGCAGTTTCCTCTCTTCTTTTTTTTTTTTTTTTCTCCCTAATATCAACCCACAGTGGAAAAAATCAGCATGTGAAGTTGTATTCTATCTAGGCACTGCACCTGCACATACCCAGGTTCAGTGACTGTCAGCTTTCTGCCACCAGTACCTACAATGGCTAACATATTTTCCAGGCAGCTCTTTTTATGGAAGAAGTAGATTATTCTACAATCTCCTGTGGTCCTCCTGGCTTTACATTTCTGAGGAAGTTCTAGAGGAAATGAAATGTTTTATGTGTAACCAGTTTGAAATGTTAAGTATGTTTGATGCAATCAAGGATCCAGGATGCTGCTGTTTTTGTGATGCCTGGTTTTACATGGTATTTAGCATGTTAATAACCTTGGTTAATCCTGCTGTTTTTGCACTGTGATCAGCCTGTCCAAGCTACCTGATGATGTCACACTTACTGTTCAGAGCTGTACTGAAGCTGTCAAGGAACAAGTGCAAGTTTGGGGGGTTGTGGACTGAGGACAACTGCCTGCAGCAGCAGGATGCTAATCGACTCCTTTTCTTGTCTTCTTTCTTTGCAGTAAATGAAATTATAAGGAATGACCTTTCCAGTACCAATGTCCACTCATAGCTTTCAGTGTGGGGCTGGTATGAAATACACACTTTTGACTTGGCTGGCACATCACCTCGAGTCGGGAGATGCCGAATGAACTGAAGACGTTGCCTGGTACCACTCTGATCTTCCACCTTAATGAATGTCAGGAACTGAAGATTTACCTCTTGCTTACAAAGAAGTAGCTCCTCAACTTCAACTGATGAAACAGCTTTTTTTAAAGAAAATCATCTCAAAAGACAGAGGAGGGAGTATGCTCCAAGATGGCGCATTTCATGGGACAAAACTAGGAAACTCAGCAAAATCTGAGCACTTCTTCCTGTTGCTGATCCTTTTGGCATGGCACCGCTGGAATACAGCCCTGGAAGTGCCTTATTTTACCAGGTTGTGGCATCAGGGCATTTTTGATAAGCTTTGAATTCGCTACCATTGAAAGTGTTGGTAGGTGCAGAAACTCTACAGCTTGAATTCTGGAGAGTGATACTGTAAAAAAGCATAGGACTCTTCAGCAGAGTAGGGAGAGCAATCCCGACTCCAGTAAGACACGCTTATGAATTCCAGAATTTCCTCAGCTTTTCCTCTGCTGTAATGTACAGCCTATTGCCTTATTCTCAGTGCATTTCAAAAGCCTCCTGATTCATCATCATCTCAGCTTTCTTTTGCATATTGCCTTTATTACGTGCTAATGAATCATAGGATTGGTAGTAGTAGCATGGTAAGATTTTGATTTTGATCTGGCTTCTGTCATAGCACAAGTGAGTTGAATAGCACAAAACAAAAAAGGTTGATGGACAAAAAATTGAAATCTATCTCTTACATGATAGATGAATGTGTATGCATGTACATACATACTAGTATATATGCATATATTTATATATGACAAATAATATAGATGATTGCCTAGTAAGGGCACTGAATTTAGCAATAATTTCAATTTCTGAGAATGCATTTCAAATCCACAGCAAATATTTCAGCTACTTCTTTTGAGGGTTTGTTGCACCTAAAACAGGTATGCATTTTCTTTCCTCATGCAGTTAAGCAAGCACTTTAGATAGGCAAGAAGGATGCATACAAGATACATGTTATTTACCAAATGTCAGAATATGAGTTATAGTAACTGTAAATACCATTATGGAAGAGTGTAAAATATTTGTTCAGTTATAATATTATTATTCCGCAGAAGCCTTATAACTCTCTGCTACGTGTATGGAAAAGGATGTTACCAAAAACCCACCTCGGTTTCACATGCGGCGCTGTATAGTGTGTTTTCAGATTAGCTAATGTTCCTGGAGCTACAGGTAGGCATGTAGTGTAGCCTTCAACATTGTATTTTTTACAATCAACCGCTTAGTATATAACTAGCAACCACCTAATACTTCACATAACCAAAAAAAAAATAGAATAAAATAAAATAAAAACAAAACTAAACTAAAATAAAATAGCATGACTAAATTAAAAATGTTTAACATTAATATTGTGCCTTAGGAATCTGTGCCCCCTCCTGGAAACACACCCAAACTACACCCCCGAACTGGGGTGGCTCCTTAACCCCGATGCAATGAAGACTGAACAGGTTTCACAAAAAGGTGAAATCCAACTAAGTTTTAATACATTCTTCTGTATAATTATGTCTTACTTTCTTTAGGGAAAAAAAAAATTAAAGCCATATTTGTCACATTTGCACATTACTGTGAAGACATGAGAATATAATATGGCTCTATGTACATAATATGCTGTTACTGGTCCTTATAATAGTCTGTTACTCCTCACCTGTTTAATCCCAATTATTTACCCTGTATTTAGTGTTGTAGACGTTGCATGAAACGTTTCTTATAGACTGCCATATGAAAAGTTAAAAAGCTTGACAGATGTCAGCTTGACTTGTAGCTAGAAAATAGAACTAATAAAGCAAAATGTTTTGCTGGAAGCTAGTCTTAGAGTGGTTCATTTTATGTTATCTTGAAAAATCTTCTTTTCTCATATAAAATAGCATTTTTACATTATATACATATATCTCTCCATCTCTTCTATATGAAGCTGCTTGCATCCTGCTAATATAACCATCTTAGTATGGAAGCAAAGTCTCTTGTCAACAGACTCCTCTTCATTTCCCCACTGCATTTAAAGACATTGCTCCCAAGAAGAGGAAATGATATATGATATAATCCTCAGATTTTATTCTCTCATTATTTCAGAAATGTCAATAAACTGTGCATGGAGGAATCTCTGATTATGCCAAAGCATTTTTTTATTCATATACTAAATATTTTGGATGAGGCTTTAACCGTGTGGGACAATGAACACACACACAGAGAGGCACATTTCAGCAGTAATTTTAGCAAAGTTTTCAAATATATGGTTTGGCTATGTTGCAGCTCCTTCATTCTGATTTTTATTTTCCTCTTTAAGCTATTTTGGAAAAAAAAAAAACAACAACACCCCAACCTGTTACTTTTAAGCCTGGATAATGGAGGATTATGCATCTGTTGTATATGTATTCATAAAATAAAAATGAAAGCAGAAATATTTCCTGTATGAGATTGCTATCTTGTTTCTGGTTGTTGTATCTTGTATGGTTGTTGCTGCCAGTTTAGGAAAATGGTTCATGACTTTTTGAAAACAAAGCAAAACCAAAAAGCCACTACACTCTGAACTTGGAGCGTAGGTATGTTCAAAAATAGATGTGTTCAAAAATACCTTTACCAGGGATGATTCTCACTATTAAAAAGAGCCCTTTGGATGAATTTTAAGTGGTGAAACAAGCTATCTTATTAATCATGCAACAAAGTACTTGGCATCCGTGTGCATTGATTGGACAACAGTTTCTTTTGCCCTCCCTGGAACTATTTCTGAGTAGTAGTCTGAGTTTGCAAAAGCACTTAAAAACCATTCAAAAAATCCTCAGGGAGAAAGAGACACAAATATGCCTTGAAGTCTTTTTGAAAGACCTTGGTCTACCTTGGGTTCATCTTCCTGTAAGTATGAAGTGTCACACCCTGCTCAGTCCATCACACCTGGCTTCCTTGGGGCTGGTACCCAACCCCAGGCCATTTAAAGAGAGGCAGATGGTCCAAGTCCATAAAAACCCAGATAAGGCCCAGCTCTTCAGAGAGTAGTCAAAGAACTCTTTCTCTGCTTCCCAGTCTGGAGGGTGGAAATAGTGATATTTATGTCTCATGGACAGCATGACCTATATTGTTGGTGAGGTTCCTGGAAAAAGGAAAATACTGAAAATTCAGTCACAAATTCTTCTGAAGACCATGACAGTTTGTATCACAGCAAAATGTCACAAACTGAATTCACTCAAGCAATGTACTTCAGTCATTGTGTTACCTGGCCTGCTGTGAGCTTCCTTTCCCTCCCATTTCCACACATCTTTCACTCAAAGCACAGCAGACCCAAGCACAGCTACATTAACCATATCTTGACCAGACTTCTCCAGGCAAAAATAGCCTTCAGCAAACTCCTAACTGACTACTTTCATTCATAACCAAAGCAGAAGGTGAATCCCACACATCCATCTGGTGCTGTTTGACTAAATAGCCTTGCTGGAGTCATGCCTTTGAGATCTTTCCTTTCCAGCTGAAAATGGCAAATTTCAAGGAGTTAAGTTTCTTGGACAGAGTTGTACTGCCTTGAAGCTAAGCTTTCCTTCACCATGTGTATAATTTTATTGCATTCATCACTATAAATCCATTGAATTTGTCTCAGTAAAAATAAAACAAAATCCCCCTCATCAAGTACATTACAGAGGAGTGTTGAGGTTAATGGCATAAAATCATTTTAGTTTCTGTAGCTCTTTTTCAAACATAGAGCCTATTTTTTTGTCATAAGCAGTGATTGGATTGTTCATCAAACTAAATCGAGTCCTCTCTTCTACACCTTTGCACACACTTGCCCAACATGAAGGTCAAGCTCTTGCCTGTTTTAGTTTTAGTTTGCCCATACAATTTCCTCTTTCTCAAGAAGTTAATATTTTTCTTCTTTGCACTTCTTTCCAAAAAAAAAAAAAAAAGTTTTGATTCTCTTCAGGTAGCCAAATAATTTGTTCTGAGCAGATCAGTTACAGATTCTCAAACTGTTGGCTTTAATTTCAGGTTGTCCTTGAATCCAAAACTAGCTTTTTCTTGGCCAAAGAGACTGTCTTTTTGCACTGTGAAAACTTGCAGAGCTTTAACAATTCAAACAGTTGTGTCTTCAGGATTTAAGACAACTGGTAGTGTACCTGGAACTTGCCATCACCCTTGGGTGCATTAGCAGCTGTCATTTAAACTGAAAAGCTGCTGAATGTAGTGCTTCCTTAGCTACTTTCAGGGACAGATAACCCACAAGTCACTCTTTGCAGATGTGGCAAATTCATTTTCAGTCATTTTAGGAAATCCCTTTTTTTTCAGCTTGGGGAAAGACTTTCCAAAGATGCTGTCAGTGTCAGCTTGCAGCACCTCTTCTGAATTAGTTTCACACTCAGCTCCTGGACCCATCCTGTTTCCAGTGCTGCTGATGGAGAGCTTTCAGGTCCAGAGTAACAAAGCAAACACTGGCAGTGGGTACTGGTGGCAGAGCTGCAAAACCTCCAAGAACACATGTGGTGTGGGCTCTCAAAACTCAGTGTGATGCTGCTTCCATCCAGCTGAGGGACATTCCAGTAACGCCAGATTCATGGTACTAGGGGGGAGAAGAGACCTCTGGGCCTTGCCAGAAAATATTTCAGTGCATGTCATGAATCTTTTAACTGTAAAATCTGGGAGTCTTCTGGTGTGGTTTGTTTTGGTTTTTAATAGGAAAAATTACATTTCCTCCAACATGAAATCATTTGCTCTACTTACTTTTTTGGGGTCCTTTTTTCTTTAATTTTCTATTTAGAGAATACAAACCACATATTATTTTGGATCAGGTTGATCCAGACTGCACCTTCTTTCCCACTCGCTCCCCTCCAAATCTCCGGGATGGGCTGCTTTCCCAGACAACGGCTCCCCCTCCACCCAGGCAGAGCCGCACAGGCGTCACATGTGTGCTGCCTCTGCCCAATTTCTTGAACAGTTTCTTTGCAGGAAACTCCTCATGGATCTTTCTGGCCTCCCTGGACCCTTTCCAGGGCTCCTGCCTGGGCCGAGCTGATCCAGCTCTCCTCCTCATGGCAATCTCCTTTTCTTTTTTTTTTTTTCTTTTTTTTTTCTTTTTTTTTTAACCACAGGTTTCTTAAACATTTTGTTTTACAAAACAAATGAGCCCTGATCAGGTGACAACACTAAATTAAGCCCACACCTTTTAGTGTATATAATGAGTTACTCTTGTGCTTTTCCCCCACCCCACACACAGAGAGTGTGCTGAACCTCTGGTGCTGAACCCCACATGCCCTGCCAGCACATGGTGATGGCTCCAGCAGCAGGCTTCTTGAGAAGGCAGCAGGAGCCACAGCCTTTCCCACCCAGCACCGTCAGCCAGGCAGGGAGGGGAGACCCACCACAGCACAGCCCATGGGGCCCTGGCTGCACTGCCCCACAGGGGCTGAGCGTGGGCTGGGAACAGCCACAACTCAGCACACCTGTGGAAACAAACCCAGTGCCAGTGCGCCCCTGGGACATGGCCCAGGGAGGCCATGCTGGTCAGAGCAATTAAAGTGGGTTTATGGTGCCTTCTCCACCCAGTAGCAGCGGGGGGGAGATGGGAGAAGGGGCTCCAGGGCCAAGGCTGAGCAGCAGAGGCAATGTGTGGGAAGAAGGGAGAACAAACTCTGCCTGACTTGCAGGATGAGTCTGCAGAGGTGGGTGTATGAAAACTCGTCTATTTTCTTTAACTTTCCAATTGTGCAGTGTGGTCTGGGCAGAGGAGGTGTGGAGGGGGGAACCCCAGCACTCTTTCTCTGTCCCTCCTTGTCTTCAAGAGCAAAGTTCTTTCATCAGGGAAGTGCTCCTGGGAGAAGTAGGCACTGTGTTTTTTCAGGAGTTCCCTGGTGCAACCCCTCCCATGACCAGTGACCCCAGTCATGCAAATGACAACGAAGCATCTACGCAAACATTCAGTCCAGTGTAGGAGTTTCTGGTTTGGTTTTCCTTGCAGTACACGTGCCTCTGACACTTTAGAAAGCCAGTTTCAAGAGAGGCAAGTGAGATGAGAAAACTCACTCACAAATTAGAAAGTCACTAATTTCAGGGTTTAATCCATATAATGCAGAGGGTGTTCTGGAGGGATGCGACAGCACTTTGGAGGCTGCTCTCCTCGAGCACTACGTGCCTGCTGAAGCACAGCAGCAAAGCACCTGGCTCATCCCAGGGCCACCCTCAAGGCAGGTGATTGCTTGAACTTCCCTCTCATTAGGAGAAAACTCTTTGCTGTGAGGGTGGTGAGGCACTGGCACAGTTGCTCAGAGAACCTGTGGGTTCCCCATCCCTGGAAGTGCTCAAGGCCAGGTTGGATGGGGCACCAAGAAGTTTGATCTTGTGGAAGGTGTCCCTGCCCATGGCAGGGAGTTTGTGACTAGGTGAGCTTTAAGGTCCCTTCCAACTCAAACCATTCTATGATTCAGTAGCAACACTCTTCTTGCTTCAATGTAGGCTGGCAGGCACTCGGCAATGTTTGTAGGCACAGGTTGCCAGGGCATCTCTAGCAGTGATTCCAGCTTGCAGAGGGGGATGCTATCTTTAGCAGACCAGACCCTTGGTATTGCTGTCAGTGACCAAGAGGGCCAGGACCACTGTGTTAGCAGGATGTGTCTGTGATGCAGGTTGTCCTGTAGTAAAGAGCATCATAAAGGCTTAGATCCAGCAAAAAATGTTTAGTCTACCCCACTCTTTCTAAAATATGTGTGTGTACCAAACAGTAATTGAAGAAATAAAACTTGCTGCTAAAAATAATGATGGAAAATTATTGTTATATTTGTGGTTCCATTGCACATGATCTGTATGAGCTTTACAAATCTAAGGAGTTATTGATTGACTAATAATGTTAAATAACTTCTTCTATAACACACTGTGTCCTTAAAACATTTTTGTGGCTGAAGGATGTGCATTTTTGGTGACTCAAGTACACAATCTGAGCTCTAAAGGAGTGGTCAAGCCTAGGAAGAGCACATCACTCATCACTGCTACCTACTGGTCCAGTGGTTGACCCAAAACCCCCATTTCCTTTCCTCACAGCCAGTGTTGTGAAGTGTGGGATAACAGACGCGTGTCTGCTGACGCATTTCAATCCCGATGCAGATCACAGCATGGTTTTGCAGAGTGTCACTTCCACCGGCCAGCCGTGCTGGGTGATGGAAAACACAGAAAGGCCTTTTCTTTTGAGGCAGATACCTATCAGTTCAATGTGTTTGAACTGCTCAGCTTGGAAGGAAAGAGACTGAGGCAGCCTGGCGCTGGGGTTTGTGCTTCACCCAAATTCTTACAGCTGCCTCAGTTGGACCTCCCCAGTCTGAGGGCAGTTTTCAGAAGAGCAGAGGGTACCTGTGTTTGCCTCCCAGTGCTGGGGACCTCTCCTGCCCCTGGCTCCCTCAAACACAATCCTGAGGCTGCTGAGCTCCTGCAGAACTGCTATGAAGTCAGCAGCTGCCATGGTACTCGTTCAAAATCCTTTGGGATCTTTTGATTCAAGAAATCAAGATTTTAGCCTCCCTGGGCTTTTTCTGTGCATAAGAGGGCTGAATGCACATAAAGCCTCTCCTTTGCTAAACCCAGTGAGTCACGCAATGCAGCACTGGACTGTACTGTGTGAAGGCTCTAAATACCTTTGTTTCTTGCATTTTTTGTGCTTCACAGCCATGCTTCATAACCATGACGAGGAATGAGTTTCAGCCTCTGTGGTCACACATGCAGTTAATCTGGACCGATTCTCAGCTGGAAGATAAACCCAGTCAGTGCCTGGGGTTCCTCTCTCCTCCCGTCTTCTCCCAGCACGGCTGCCTGTAGCTTGGCAGGCAGACACCCTTTGGCAAGGCACTATATCCACAGCTTCCCCCGTTCCCTGGCTGTGCTGTCAGCACGTCGCGTGCTGTGCGTGCATCCCAGTGGGCTCCTGAGGATCCAGCCACCCCAGCAGTCTTGGAGAGCAGAGGGAATTTGAACCCTGGGTGTTCCAAGGTGCTGTTGGCATTGAAACCAGGCCTGAAGGTATGGCAGTCACAGCAGGACACTCACTGATCCCTGGAGAGCTTTTATAGCTCCCGGTTGCTTTGTAGCTGATTGATCATGGCAACTCAGTAAGGCTTGCTTACACAAGTTTTACCTGCTGGATATTGTTCCTCAGCACTGACCTTACACATGAGGATGGGAAAAGAGCAGTGTTTTCTCAGCTCTGTGTTCTGAATATCCGTTTGACTTTGGTCAATGGGTTCAGTCAGTGCTCTGAAATAAGTGAAACCACACGTCCCAGCAGTGTCGTATTCTGTCTTATAATACAAGTTGCCACTGGAGAAAATATCAGGAATCGTTTCAGTTGATGAGAATTTTCCAATTTTGTTTTCTTCTATAAAATTTTGCATAATATAAAGAGCTAGCCAAAAAAAAAAATTAACTTCTAAGAGGAAAACCCAATCTCTTTCTTCAGCTGGCTCTATTGTTTTGATTATTTTATTATTTTGATTATTTTTTGACATCTTTGATTGTTTTCTTCTTTCTGTGGACCAGTAATTTTGCCCAGTTAAAAGTAACTGGACTGATTTTGATCTTCTAAAGTATGACTGTAGTTATCCTGAATTATGCCAGAATAAGTGAGATCAGAGTTGGGCTCAAAATTCTGCTTCTCCAGAGCTTTATGATCAAAGTTATGTTGTGCAAGAAACAGAGAAAGGGTGAAGGGAATAGAAGACAATTAGCTTTATTGCAGTCCAAAGAAGGGTCAGTACATCAGCTGTGCTACACACTCTGCCCTTTGGCTGCCTTGCAGAAGGGAAAACTCTTGTGCCTCAGCTCCATCCTGAGTCTTTAAAGGGGATGAAGTTGCGTCACTTTCATACCAGCTGATTTCAGAGAAGGTGAAGTTGCACCACTTTCATCCCAACTGATTTCCAGGCTCTGTCTGGCTGCATTCTTGGACCCAGAGATGCTGATTATCAGCAGTGCAAGCCTCATTAGCCATCTGTCCTGACTGGGGCCATTTGGCTGAACTTGTGCCTCTGAGGTCATGCCTGCTCCTACCAACCTCCAATCTGTTTCTTTCTTCAGCAGGTCAGTGACTTAGCTGCATGGCACACAGAGCACAGCAGCAGCAATCCCATAATTTCCTGTTTCTGCCTTCTGCTGATTGGAATCCTAGACAGGCAAGCTTGGAGAGAGGAAAATGGTGTCTGCACACCAGGTCTTGGAGGGGATCTCATTTTGGATGGTGCAAAGCACTGAGGGTTGTGTGCAAGGGGGAAACCAGAAGCATCTGGTGAAAGGCTTTAAGGCAGGCTGCCAGGGAGGCAATAGAGGAGTGACCAGTGAGTCACTCAGCAGGCACTGAGTCAGGGAGACCTTCCTGTACAGGCTCTTACTGGGCTCAAGAAGGCTCTCTGCTGCCCAGATGCACCAAACTGGTGAGGCCAAATCCTGTCCTTCTCTCATTCCAAGGCCCCAGGCTGCAATGTGGAGAGGACTCTATACAGGGTGAAGAGAAAATCTCAGTGCAGGAGCGATGATCATGTCTGGAAAAATTTGAGCAATAGTGTTAGTATAAATGCTGCTGTCTCTAGTCTTACAGTATTTCAGGTTCCTAGACCAGTATTGCATTTCCTAGACCAGATACTACCCAAAACAGATGTCCCTGCCACAGATGGATGCACCTCCTTGAGGGGTGCATCTCCTGCCAGAAGAGATTGGGCCATTGCCTGCTGCTGCCATCTCCAGGCTGTTGTGACAGAAACCCGGGTCAGTCAGATCCTGTGATCTTTGATAGTTTTATTCCTACTCTGCTAACATGTGCAGCTTGTGTCTCACGGAGCTGGGATGCTTCACAACCTAGCAACAATATATATTTACACAGCCTCAAAGATTCCCACAGAAATATGTGTTGGGGTTTTACTCGCGGAGAGAGTAATGATAAAAGAATGGAAAAAAAAAATAGAAGGAAACATTCCCCAAAATAACTCGTTTTGTTTTGTTTATACTTGAAGTTGGTTTTGCTCCTTATTTTAGGAAGACATTTTTTGTTGAGTTTCGTTTGTATAACTTTTCAATTATGCTGTGTAAAAATAGAAGTCAGTGCTGACTATCAATATTTATCCATGAAGCAATTATTTTAGAAGATCTGTAGCTACAACACAATCCTTCCTCTGTACAGTTTCCATCATGATTTCAAACTGCAAAAGGGAAGCTTCAGAAGGAGTGTTCTGTACAGAGCTTCAGATAGGGAATGCATCTTTGTTCTCAGATTTAAAGGCAAAGGTTGACAGTGTTTCAAGTGTCTGTGTGGTGAGGCCAATGGAAAAATAGTATTTTAGCCTTGCTTGTGTACAATGTTTAGGCCAAGTTGGATGGGGCTTTGAGTAACCCAATCCAGTGCAAGGTGTCCCTGCCCATGGCAGAGGGGTTGGAACAAGATGATCTTTAAAGTCCCTTCCAATTCAAACCAATCTATGGTTCTTTGAATGTTTACTGCCAAATTGCTGAACGTGAGGTTTTGGGTTAACCCTCCTTAGTTCCCATGTGGCTTTACAGACATTACTGAAGCTCAGAGCAATGCCTTGTTCCCGGTGGTCTCAGGTCCTCCCTGCTCTGCCGATGCAATTAAGGGATTCAAGCCTGCCCTGATGGAAATCCCTGTGGCTGCAGGGCTGTAACCCAAGCTGGAGTTTGCCCAGCTCAGTTTATGCTGCACAAGACATTAACAGAGGCCTTGCTGACTGAGCTCGTGCAGAGTGGCAGTCTCCAACAAAGATGCAACACCACCAACAACAGGAGGAGATAATACTCACACCAGGAGTTTTGCTTTACTTTTAATCACCACCAGTTCTTTCTTGGCAAAAGTTTCAGTGTTTTGTTTTTGAACTTGTGTACCTTCATTATTTGTCTGGTCCTGCAGTTTATGGGCTCTATGATAACACACACTCACACTTCACCATTC
The DNA here is from genome assembly GCF_965231275.1 of Zosterops lateralis. Taxonomy (NCBI): domain Eukaryota; kingdom Metazoa; phylum Chordata; class Aves; order Passeriformes; family Zosteropidae; genus Zosterops; species Zosterops lateralis. The sequence continues at coordinate 58,891,573 of NC_139762.1, read as the reverse complement.
ACTTAAAGCCCTAAACAGAAGATCTGAATATTCTGTTTGCAAATTTGGCTCTCTGAGAAGAGGTTTAGGGAGGGGAGGGGAAGGGAAGGGAAGGGAAGGGAAGGGAAGGGAAGGGAAGGGAAGGGAAGGGAAGGGAAGGGAAGGGAAGGGAAGGGAAGGGAAGGGAAGGGAAGGGAAGGGAAGGGAAGGGAAGGGAAGGGAAGGGAAGGGAAGGGAAGGGAGCGGGGGAGGTTTTTGGACAGGCTACGTTACACTAGCAGCCATAAAGCAGTCTCTAAAAGTAAGGCAGTGTCTGCCACTGCCAAACAACCATGATTCATTACTTTGGAGCCACATTTTAGGGCTCAGGCAGCTTGCTTAAGTACATTTATAGTGCCCCACCAACATAGGTAGACCTGCTGCAGCTTCACCTTGGGTGTCTGTCAATTCTGTCTGGCTCTGCAGGGCAGCTGTCTTCCAGCCCTGGGCATGGGGCAGCTGCTTATCCTAAAGGATTTGGGGATATCAGGATGCCGGCTTCGCCATCCCCTGGAGCAGCAGGGTAGGAATGTAGCAGTGCCAGCCATGAATGCACAAATCTGTTGCTAAGGGAGGGAAGTGAGAAACAACTCCTGCAATTAGGAGCACAGAGGTGATTGTAAGTAGGTAAACTGCCAGAGCTGGTGAAGTGCCAGAACGGGATTTGGCCAAGACACCACAGCTAACACCTGCATGTTTACAAGGAACAACACAGGATCATTGACTCCTCAGAGCCTCCCACCTCCTGTGTCGCCTCTCCCCTCCAGCAGCACAGCACCAATGGGCAACATCTGGTCTGCAGTTGACATCAGAAACATCATTATTATGAACTGCTCTGGTGAAGACTCAGCCTGAAAACCGCAGCCTAATGAACCTCCAGCCCCACACTGTGCAAAGGCTCCCAGCCCAGTGCTGGCTGGTCCAGGGATGGTGGAGACTACTGGAAAACCTCCCCTGCAGGCTGCCAGGCAGCTATCAGGCCAGATTGGTTCCTGTAACGTGTGAGCTCCAACGAGAATGCAGCGAAAAATGAGAGAGCTGACCACAGGCAGATTTCTTCCTAGCTGTGTCACTGGTGAACGCCGTAATTCCAGGCCGGAGGTGGGAGAATGGGTTTGTTTTTACAAGAAACCTGTCGACGGAGAAAAGAAAAATTTGAGGGGAATTCAGCGACTGGCTGAATTTGGCAAATAATTTTAGCTGGAGAAAATAGCTAAAATAGTTCAAACTTGGAGCGGGGAGTGGGAGACGAGAAATTCTCAAAATCCATTATTTGCACAGCTCTCCTCCAAAGAGCTTATATTATACTGCCCGCTACCAGCTGGCCCAAGATTTAGGTTGCCTAATATTTTCCGTTATAAAAGATTCTTTCAACATTTTTATTTTTTTAGAAGCCCTAACACCTCCATTGTTTGCAGTAGGCCCTTATAATTTGGCAGGGACAAAGCCCCTGGGCTAGAGAAGTGCCTTTTCTTTCATCCATGAAATTCCAGTCAGGTTTGGCTGGATAAAAAAAATTAAAAAAAAAAAATTAAAAAACACACACACACAAAAAAAAACTGTTAAAGATCACCATTTCCCTTCTCTCTCTTATGTGCCTCAAGAAAATATGCTGGCAGACCGCCAGCATAGCAAGTGAACGTGAACGTTCTCATTAAATTGAGCCCAGGTTGTCACCAAAGCAACCGTCCAGACTCTGCTGGGAATGTCTGGGGGCTTCCAGGGCAGCTGCAGCAGCAGGAGAAGAGTTGCAGGAGACCAAGCACCACCCCAAGGAGTTTTCCTGACAAGCAAAGGAGGCAGAGAGGGCAAGGAGCTCCTCCTGTCACTGATTTAAAAGACCTGGCAAGCCAGTCTCATGCCTTGGGGCTCCTGTCCCTACTTTTGAGGCTGGGAAGAGTAGAGCCAATTTCTCGCTCAGCCAGCTGTGAAATAGCAACACTAAGCCGTGTTCCCTTTTCTCCAGGACCTTTCTCTTCTCCCTGGGAGCATCAGCAATTCTGCTCTCCCCTAAAATAGCTAACTCTGCAGTGTTAATTGCATCAGTCTATTCTGTGATGCTGAACAGACAGTGGGCTTGGTGGTTGTTGGGCAGGGGTCTTATAAGCACTGAAGAGAGGATAGTTGTCTTGGAAAAGCTTCTGGTCTATGGATTGTAATGGGGCCAGCTCAGAAGACTGCACAGGAAGAGATGAGAGTCCAAGAGCCAGACTTACTGGGGAGGTGGCTTCCAAACAGTGACTGGGAAACAGAAATGACACCATGTGCACAGAAATGAGACTAGAGAGCTAATGGGAGTGGAATGGGAAATGGGAAAATATGGGCATCATTTTGAGGGAGACCAGTGAAGGCTTGGAAGATCTTAAGTAGCCAATATAATCCACTCCTGGCAGAGGAGACTGTGTTATGAAAGTCAACATTGAGTGCAATATAGCGAGATGAGCACTAAAGCAGAAAGGAACATAGAAATGCATCATTTAGTGGTCCATCAATCTAGTTTTTGGCCTCCACAAGTGATGTTGGAAAGGATGGCATACAGAAGCTCTGCAGCCAGCAAATTCTTGCCAGTTGTGAAAATCCTAGTGCAATCCTAAATAGCAAGAAAGTAGCTTATGTCACAAAGTATGAAGTTTTATGAGTCTTCCCAAATTTGTTAGTATTATCCATAAATTGGATTGGAAGTCAAATATCAGAGTACATCACACAGAAGTTCAACTTCCCTGTACAGATCTCTTCATTCCCATAGATGTGTAGCTGTCAAGAAAATCTAGCTGACTTCACAAGGGAGGTGCTTATCCATGGAAAAGCTGGTGGTGTCTGTTTGTTAAAGAAGTTTGCTGGTTGCCTGTGCACAAAAGAGACAGAAAATCAGAATTTGCCTTAGTTCTGTCATCCTGCCTCTGCTCTGTTGGCTACACGTGCAACATTCGGGCAAAACCTGACCCTTTTCTCCATCTGGAGAGGGGCACACTGGAAAGCTGCTAGCCAGGCTCATCCCAAAGCTGAGCTTGACAGGAGGTGTAACTTACCCCAGTGGGCAGAGGAGACAAGGGCTTTTGGAACTTGTTCTGCTCTGTGTGCAGGGCATGGATGCAGGAGCTAGTGGGCTGTCTCTACCTTACAGTTCTTTGCATGGTACTCCATTTTGCCAAGGAGATGCAGTGGTAAATTTACTGGTAAAACATGAAAGAAAGTCTGAATGCTAGCAGTGAGAAGACAAGAGCAGCTACCTTCACCCTGCCTGAGCATTTGCTTTACCCTGTGGACAGGTTTCTAATTTAAATGAGAGGTGGATAGCCAAAACTATGTCAAAACTTGGCTTTGCTTTGGTGCCAAAAAAACACTTCTCTCTCACGTTTGAATTCAGAGTCAAATCTGTGCCCCTCAAGGGAAAATCGTAGTTCAAAGATGGGTCTTGGTACTGATTCCAATTTAAATAGAAAAGACTGTGTAATTTTCCCTTCAGCTGGATAGTGTATTAATTAGCCCAGTAATTTCTGGAGTGCTACTAATAAACTATATATTCAACAGCTTTGGCAGTAAAAGCCATTGAAGCAAGCATCAGCAATTCTTGAAGACATAATACAACTATGAGTACCTGAAGATTCTTTCTTTGGATTGCAGGAGTGGGATAACTTGTCAGGAATGAGTAAATTGCAATCAAATATGTCTAGAATTCAGATTAGCTGAAGATGGAATAATCAAAACCACCAAAGCTTGGTGCATAATGGGTTGAGACAAGTAGTCCGGCAAATATTGTTCTAATATCATCTTAGCCACAAGGGCTGCTCAGATGTGTTTCTTGAAGAAGTTTAAGCTAGCAAATAGTACTCATCATTAATCTTTTATAATGGCTTTTGGGAGCCACAGTTCATTTAAACATTTTACATTTTTATTACTTATGTATGCAGGGCAGCAATTAAAGCTGTCGTGGTCATATAATGAAGACTAATGAAGGCAAGACGAAGGCAGGTTTTCATTTTCTGTCAATCTGAATATCCATCTGCTTCTGCCATCTCCCTGCCCTCCCATTTTTATTTTTTTTTTGTGGGGGGAGTGGTGTTTGGGTTTTTTGTTTTGTTATGTTGTTTGTGGGTTGTTGTTGTTTGTGGTGGGGTTTTGTTTTGTTTTGGGGTTTTTTTTTGGTTTTTTTTTTTTGGTTTTTTTTTTTTTTGTTTTTTTGTTTTTTTATTTTCTTGAAAGCAATCACCCCAGCCCTGAGGCATTTAACCAAATGCCTTTACAGCTGTCCAGGATGAACTGTGAAAACTAAGTGGTCTTTTCTTTTTCTGTCATGGAAGAAGTATCTCTCTTGGTAATCAGACAAGTACTGCAAAAGGCTCACTCTTTCTCAATGCAAATAAATGTGAGTGATGCAATAACAGCATCTTTATGGTATGTTTTCTTGGCCACTGTGAAGTAATAGTTTTGGAGGGGAGACAGGGATTAGTCACCCCACAATTAGTCATTCTGCAGTGTAGTTTGATACTTGAGAAATCTGTATTTCAGAAATGTGGTTCTGCAACCATGGGACCTATTTGCAAGTACTTTCTGCTTTCCCCTTCTTTTAATTGGGAAGAGTTTTTAAAAGAAAAAATAAAAGCATTCACTTTTTATTTTTCATGTGCTTTCTGCACTCATATGTCTCTATTTCATCTTCTACAGACCTTGCTTTCCCTTTCTTGGGAGCATTGACCAAAACCTGATTTGGGAAGTGCTTCCATCCTAGCTTTTCTAAGGCAGAGCCCATCAGCCTGGCCAGGCATCCTGACACTAATGCTGCAGAGAGGGTGGTGTGGGTGTGGCTGTGGATGTGTATGCAACTCATTGGGCCACCATCCTCTCACACGTGTCTCCAGCAGCCTGGGACCCCAAGAGGGGCTGGTGCCCTGTTAATACTTGGCAGGAGCTCTCTGGGCACAGAGCTGTGAGCTGGAAGACACTTCCTTTCCAAAGGCTGTTTAGTGCCTTGGGAAGAGAACAGGGTATAAGACAGCTGCTCTGTAAGTCTTCTCTTTTGTGGCAGTCAGAAACTTTGCTACAGAAAGTTTGTTCCCTTTAACTGGAATTCCTGTGAATCAAAAGGCAATGGAGATGTTTCAAAGTGTTAATCACAAATATCAGGGGAGAGGGAGCTTAATGGCAGAGTTCCCAATGAGTAACAATGCTTGACCTCAAATATTTCAGCTGGTAAGATGTCACATACTTCTCTGTGCATGACAGCTCTGCAGTTGTTTTAACCATTTCATTTTTGAAGTGAGTAGTTGCAGTCCAGCCCATGTGTCACAACCAGTGTGCTACACACCAGGGTCTGCACTGGGCACATGATTATCACTGGTCCAGGCATCTACACCAGACCTAGTCCTCACCAAAAATGGCTTGTTTTGTCAAATCTCCCCACCACAGCAAAAGCCTGAATCTACTTTCCAACCAGCCTTCCTCCCAGTCCTTGGTATTTCTCTATTGCCAAACTCTATAGTGTCCTGAATGTATTCCATGCATACCAAAGCCCGCTTGACATTTGGGTCTGCGAGTCTTTCATAGTTCTTTTGTGCTGGTATAAATAGAGTTAATTTCTTCTTGTTTCAGACATGTTGTTGTCATTATTAACTTACCAACCCAAACTCCAAACACTAAATTCGAATCTGGCAAAATAAATACAGAGCAACTCATGGGCCAAATTGATTTGACTTAAAACAGCATTGAAACAGATGAAATACTGTGTTTCATTTGGAAAAACAGCAGCTGTGTCTGTACAGTAACTACTGTGCTTCTCCAAGGGTTTTTCCCACATACAGGGCCAAACTCAATCAAATGTAGCTGGGATTAGAAGGTAAAGCTCCCCTTAAATTCCTGGATTAAACTGCCTGTTTAAAGATGTAAATAGGGTTACTAAGTTTGAAGTCAGATGAAGGTGGTACATGCTGCACCAACTATAGGTGCTCAGTGTAACATCTCTGCTGATGGCAGTCAAAAACTGGGTAGAAAAACTCCATCCCAGAGGACATGAGCTAAAGACAGAGCCTTGCTTCTCTACCCTTTCCTCTCTGGCTAGAAGCAGATGCCAAGGTAGAAGCAGATGCCAAGGTCTGCACTCTGCAATCATCATAATTTGCAATGATTTAATATTAAAATGTCAGCACTGATGTGCATGGAACTCTGTTTCTCCTCAACCCCAGTGTGTGGTATCTCTACTCAGCTGGCAAATTCCCACAGCCTCGGCATGGTATAGACCTCCCATACCCAAAGGAGCACAAACATGCTCCAGTTACAAACTGAACTACTTTCTGCTGTACTGGAGAGCCCTGTTGGGCACAAGTCATCATTTCACAAGTAATGGGGTTTAAAAGTGAAGCTAACCTGGAACAAACTTTGCTGAGCACACCTAGTGGAAATGGTGACTGCTTGTGTAGCTCAGCAGGGAATTGAAGTGTGTGGTACTGCTCCTGGAAGGAAAGTCTCCCAGAGAGAGCACCCTTCCGAGCAGCTCTCAACCACTTTGGTGCCATTGTAATGGAAGCATAATCTGAAGTGATTGTTATCTTACATGCAGTTTAACTTTTAAATCCTGATGGTTTAACTGAGAATTGGATAGCTAAAATAGCTTTCAGAATCCAAAGCTAAAGTTTCACTTCTTTTTGCTTTGCTGATGGGTTGCAGAAGAACTTGCAGGGAAGGAGACAAGACAGTTTTCTGGTGGCACTCACAGACTTGTTTCCCTTTACTCAACAGGGTGTGCATGGTACAACTGCATTCTTGAAGTTGAACACTGCACTCCAGCTGTCTTGGAGTAAAAAAGGGAGGCATATCCTTGAAGCAGCTCCAGTCCTTTTACACAGGAATGATGTGAGGGAGAACATCAAGACAGATGCAATTAGTGAAAATCAGAACCTGCAGAGCAGCTTCTCTTTCTGGCTGCTTTTGTGTAGGGCTCAGCCCAAACAAGGCAGCCTCCCCTGAGCCTTGGACTCCTTACAGCCTAACAGAAGGAAGATCACTACAAGCATCAGGTATTTCTGTTAGTGGGAAGCCTGGTAAATACTCTTTCTAAGCCAGCAACACCTCCAGTTGGCAGGCTTACTTGGCAGGCTCCAGGCACTGAAGTAAACACGCTCTCTGTTTTGTGAGATTCACCAAAGTGGGGCTTATCCCTGCCCTGCATCTCAACAGAGCCTGAGGACCCAGTTGTGGCCCTTTAATGTAAGGGTATTGAGTGGCCAAAAAAATGGAATTGCCTGAAGAAGAGTTTCTCCTTAGTTATGACAAGTGATATGAAAATAATTTGAGAGTGGGCTGTATTTCACTATAATTTTTCCAAAAATTTCAATTTATTTTAAGTCTATGTTTTTCTTTTTTTCTTTTTTTCTTTTTTCTTTTTTTCTTTTTTCTTTTTTTTTTTTCTCCCGTGATCTGACTGTACATTAAAAGGATGAAGAATCAATAGTGTGTTAAGAGGGAGAGTTGGGAGCAGAAGACAGTGCAAAAAGCTGGGAGAAGCAGCCAGTCTGACCTGACCACTTAGTGGAACCACAGGATCATTCAGTAGAAGTTATTCCAGGGGCAGTACACAGCCTGGGATGGGTGGTCCCATGGTGTGGCATCTCTCCTCCACCTGGCCCAGATCCAGTCTGGCTCTCTTCTACATGACCTGCCCCTTTGCCAGCAGCTGCCCAAAGCCAACAGACCAGAGGAGGCACAGCAGTATCCAGAAATGGGTTAGTGCTGAGAGACGCTAAACTTTGCCTTACAATTTGTTTGGGAAGGGTGGGGAACAGTCCATAAAGAAAAGAGATAGAGGAAAAAAAACCTAGGAAAATAAATTGCAGACAATATCTCATTGATACAGTGTCTGGGGCTGGCACTGTAATACAAGCAACATACAGAGGAGGGAAGGGAGCCTTGGTGCTCAGAGTAATCCATTATTTTCACTAGTATTGACCATGCTTCCCTGTCTCCAGGTGTCTCCAGAGGTGGTGAGGGCAGCTTCAAAAGGGCTACCAGGGCATTTTTTCTTCTGGTGTTTTGCCCACACTCTCCTTTACGGTGAGATCTCACTGCCAACCCCACGCCAATGCTGTCTGCTGGGATGCTGCTGAGGGAGGCTTGGGACCATGTTGGAATCACATCCCTGTGTCCAGACCTTACTCAAAGGACTCAGCCAGCAGCCACTACCACCCAAACAAGGCCAGGCCCATACACTCAGCTGACTTCTGCCTCTGTTGAGTCACACCACTGGTTACTCCTTTCTTATTGCTTTGGCTAAATCAGGAGATCTGCCCTGGCAGGGCTGCTGGGCAGCTGCTGAGGAGCCCAGTCTGTGCCAGTCAGGACTGGGCTCTGCTTGGTCTCAGGCTGGAGCTGCTGCAGGCAAGAGAAGGGGCAAGGCACACAGGAGGAGAACGGCAGCCTTGTATATCTGTCATATAAAACTCAGAGCCCCCGGTCTGGCTCTTTATCAATTATTAGCCTGCTGCTAAAATAAGAAAATAGATTTCATAAGTGTGTTTCTGTTCCACACGCCAGACAGATAGTCTGGCTAAAATGATTTATTGGTGTGAGTTAGTGCGTGTATATGTGTAGATGTGCATATGGTTCAAATCCTATAAAGCAGAGTCCTGTGTGTGCGTGTATTTAATGCTTTATATGGTACATCATTCCTTTTTCATGTGTGTCTGTCTGGTTTTCTTGGGCAGCACTAGTTAAATTTCTTCTTTCTTCTCTTTTCCTTTTTTTTTTTTTTTTTTTTGCATTTCACATGAATTGTGCAGTGGAAGCCAAGAGTATCTGCCAACTTGGCTGTCCCAAAAATAAAAGTTGACACTCTTCTCTTAGAAACAGTTATCTCCACATTGTAGTCATGGTTAGACACACCCACAGCATGTCTTTCTTGAAACTGAGGCCGAATTTAATAATGAGCTTGGCCACTTTCATTTCTGACTAAAAATGTCAAAAAGTGAAAATACTTTTTCTTAAGAATGCAGAGGCAGAGAGCAATCCCAGGACACAGCACTTACTATTGTAAGTGTGCACAAAGGCACGGACTGCTCTCTTCCAGCTGGCAGCTGACACACAGTGCTGCAGAAACCAAGGACAAAGGTGGAAGCAGTGATAGGAGAGTCCTGCTACCTTCTCTTCAAGTTAAAATTCCTCTCTTTTCTCATCTGTGGTAAATGGACTGCTGCAATTTTCAACTTTTCTTGAATTCTTCATTTTGACTTTTGTAGTTTGGAACTTCTCTTTCCACACCCTTAGTTTACTCAGTGACAGTAAATGAACATTGATTTCACCCCATTGATAAGTGCCACAGAGTCTGAGGAGGCAAAGCTGCTTGAATGTGAAGCCAGTTCATGTCCCTGCCTACCAGAATAGCAGGCAGAGCTTGGTATGACTCATACAAGACATGTTGTCTGCTCTCAAGTTATACTTGCCCCATGTAACTTATTTTCTAAGCCACTTGGCAGAAAAGTAGCTATTCAGTGCTGCTGTCATAGGTATTTCAGAAGCCGTGCTTTTAGTTAGAGGTGGCAACAGCCCATGGAAAATTCTGGTTTAGATAGGAAAACATAGGTTAGAAAGTGAATGAACAATCTAATCTGTTTTCCCACATCACGCCCATTTCCACCTGTAGAATACCTAGTCAGCAAGTGAAGTTCTTTCAAAGCAACAGTAAGTCATGAATTCAAAGTGACTTTTACCACTGCTGTTGTAAAGAGCCAAGTCAAAATACATTCCCTGTTGGCTTTCTCTCAGTTTAGGTGCAGAAGCTCCTGTAACATGGAGACTCTTAGGCTATGCTAAACAGCTAATTCTAATTTTTCACTCCATGAGTTCAAGCAATTGTAGCTGGTTGGTTATTTTTAAACTTCTACAGGTAAATTGTTCTCTATTGCAGGAGTTGCTCCATGTGGTCAGAGCTGCCAGTGGCTTGAAATCAATTATGAGATGGAAAATGACTGATATGATGACTGAGGAACATTTTCTTGTTTTCATTGTCAAGGTGATTGCCAACAAGGTGTGATCCATGGATACAGAAATCACTGGCAACAGAGATTTGTCATTCTAAGTAGAGGAGGAGGGTCTTGTGATCCTTCATGGTGACTGTCCTAGTGGTGTTGTTAGGTTCATTGTCTTTGGAGACAAAGAGATAATTTGGAGATAATTTATTTCAGCAATTATTTCAGCATCAATTTCAGGATTTTTTTTAGCCCAGTGAGCAGGAAATAACAGAGCAAAGGGTTACAGAATCACAGAATCATCAAGGGTGGAAGAGGCCTTTAAGAACACCTAATCCAACCATCAGTCCACCACCACCATAGACACCCCTAAACCATATCCCCAAGTGCCACATCCAGATTCTACTTGAACACATTCAGAGACAATGACTCTACCACCTCCTTGGGAAACTTATTCCAGTGCCTACCACTTTTTCAGTGAAATATTTTTCTAGTATCTAATCTGAACCTCTCCTGGCACAACTGAAGGCCATTTCCTCTTGTCTTTTCACTTGAGACATGGCAGAAGAGACTGACCCCCACCCGTCTACAACCTCCTTTCAGGCAGTTGTAGAGAGTGATAAGCGTTCCCTTGAGCCCCCTTTTCTCCAAACTAAACAACTCCAGTTTCCTCAGCTGCTCCTCATAGGACTTGTTTTCTAGACCATTCACCAACTCTGTTGCCCTTCTTTGGACATGCTTCAGCACCTCAATGTCTTTCTTAAAGTGAGGGACCAGATTTAAACACAGTAGTCAAGATGCAGCCTCACCTGTTACCCTACAAAGCAACATTTTCAGCACTGTAGGTGCCATCAGAAGATGTAGTTCCTGTGCTGAGCCTTAGGAGAGAAAGTATTAGATGTGTTGGATTATTGTTACTTACATGACTTTGCAAACAGACAAGAATTTTGTTATGAATTTGTGAAAGTCAAATACCCAGTTAGTCTCGGCACACTTAGAAATCTGAATAAGTTCAGTTTCTCAGTCATGGGAGACTTGCCTATTTTGTACAAAAAGCAGCTTTGATTCAAGGCGGATCCTGTTGATTTGCCTATTTTGAGGTCTGCATTGAATTGATCCACCTAAGTTGTAAATTATCCCATAGATAAACTGTGAAAATCAAGAGAGATCCAAGCTGGAATGAATCCTTCAATTTGACTGCAGACCAAGAGTCCGTGCTTCTAGACTCTCAGCTGCTGTCTGAAATAACTTTCTTTTTCCCTTTGCAGTAAACCTGGACTTCTGACTGTGGGTTTGCATGCCACTCAAATTAGATGTCTGGAGGAAATGGTATGAGTAGTAGTCAGAATGTGTGACTCTACATATGACTGTAGAGAGAAGCATTTTGCCTGTATGGGGCAGTGGCTCCTCATCTCTCTCATTTCTTTAAAATCCTGTCCACCTTTCATAGGCATTCACTATGGAGCACTTTTGAGGGGGGGATCTTTTCATCTTCAGAACAGGCTTCGTTTTAATTAAAGTGTAAATGTGTCTGCTTGTCATGGCTGGAGTGTACAATAGACATAGTTAGGGAAACTGTGTGAGTATTTAGAGCGTGAGGATCAGTAAGCAGAGTTACTTTCAGCCTGAGAGATTTTATGTGGCATTTTTCTGTGAGAACTGTTCAATACTGCTTTGGAGGTATGAATTTCTATATGCCAACCCATGTGCATTTTGACATAGTTACAAATGTGGGCATCACCTCTGAGTGCTAGCCCAACACCTAAGACTCCAAGTTGGTTTCCTGCTCTAGGAAATCCCTGGCATTTTAATTACTCAGAGAGCAACTGCATGGAATATGTTTAAGGCTGTGATTCTGAAGGTCAGTCAGGTTGTTTAACTTCTCAGCACAAAACAGTGAAGAGTGGGCAGGAAGACATCTAAATGTGGCATCCCCTTCTCTGAGGTGTATAACTAAGACAGATAACCTAGTTATGCCAGGAAGTCACAGCAAAATAGAAATCAGTGATTGCTACAAGCTTAAGTGTTGTGAAAGGAATAAGCCTAGGCTAATAGTGGAGCCATAGAAAAAGACTTGGCCAGGAATTGGTAACAATTGGCTGCAGTACCTCTTAGGTGGAGACAGGCCTCTTAGACCAGCCATCCTGTCTTTCACTATGGGCTAGTGATGAAAGATCATGAGTTAAGAGCTTGGCCTGAGCAGGAGAGTCCACGCTATCAGCACAGTGAATGAGCTTCCCTTTGAGAGCTATATCAGTCAGTGAGGTGGGTTCCCATTTTGAGTTACAGTGTTCCCCATTAACTCCAGGAAGCCTTTATCTAAGCAATCAGGGAAGGCCACAATAATCCAAGTAGAGGTAATGCATGGGGAAGCCCACAATACTTGGAACAGAAATTGTTTAAAAGCAGTCTGAATAGCCTACTGCTGAGCTAACCCTTCATCTCAATGCATTTTGGAGATTGCAGGGCAGCACTCTGCAAGCAAGAAACCCCACTGGTGGGGGAGATGGTGCAGTGGGGAATTGCCATGAGCTGGAGCTGAGCTCTGCCCTAATGATGCCATAAGGACTTGCCTGCAAAAATGCAACTGCAGTGAGAGCCCAAGGGTTGATACAAAAGGTACCTAAATGCAGAATACAATAAGATGTTTTATTAATCCTGCAGAACTGAGGAGTTGTCTAGGATAGAGACCAGCTTCTGTTGTCTCTCTCTTGGTACTTTATCTACTAATAACTATTTACTTACGAAGTGGTATAAGCATCCCTGTAGTGAAAACTGAGCAGCATGAAAGGAGAGATTGTTGCTGAGCTGTGATACCATCTCCTCTTAGATTTACAAATGTTAAAAATGCAAGCTTTCTAGTGTGTGTGTACACATATGGCAAGCCGTTTATAGCTGAGATTCTCACTGAATGTGGTTTTTGAGATGGGCAGGTATTCACCAAAGATGTAGCCTTGTGTCAGCTTCTGACAATGTCTCCTGAAGTGGTTAGTGAACTGATTTTAGATTCACTAACTGATCGTGTAGTACATGGCTTTGGTGATCTAAGTGAGGAGCAGTCTAGGTATAAGAAACTGAAAAACACGCGCCTCTTGACTAAAATCCCGTGATTAGGAGAAAAACCACAAGTAAAGGATGAAGCCATGCTGAGACAAAGAAAGAGAGGAAACAGAAAGCTCTCCAAAAATGGCAGTACTTACACTTATTTCACAAGGTGTATATAGAAGCATAAATGTGTGTCGAAACCTGTGTATACCTTGGCAACAAATCTGCTTGTATATAAAAGGTCTGTCTTGGAAACTATTCTTTCTTTCTTTCTTTCTTTCTTTCTTTCTTTCTTTCTTTCTTTCTTTCTTTCTTTCTTTTTTTTTCTTTTTTTTTTTTTTTAACTTTTTTTTCTCCCTAGGGAGTATACCTAGAAAAAGTGAGAAATGCAAATTTAAAAAATTGGCAGAAATTGTGCATTCATCTAAGATTCTAAGGATGATTGTCCCCTACCATTACTTATTTTAAGGGTTTGCATTGAGACACTTTGTAGTAAGAAGGATGCTTTCCTCCTCTTCTTATGACTATTTTGTGCTCTGATAAATACAAAGCCAGTCTTCAACTTAATGTTTCAATATTTTAATGAACTTTTGAGTCACAGCAATAATCTTCATTGTAACAAAAAAAAAAAAATTAAAGTGAAAAAATAGTAGAGAAACCTAATCCTGGATTATCCCATTTGTTCCTCAGTTGTGCTCTCAAGAACTCACTGGGAGTTTTTGCTAATCAAACAAATCTGAGACATAAGAGCTCCTACTCATCCTCTTGCTGCTTTTTCTTTCTACCATCCCTAATATAAACAACAAGACAGCACCTAAGTAAGAGAAGGGGGTAAGTTCTGGGCAAGAACATCTCGGTAGAATAGGTATAGAAAAAGAAAAGGCCTTTTTCTGAAGAATTCTGCTTTGGGATATGATCCTTGTGCCTTTTAGATCAGCCTGAACTGAGAGGTTCTTAGCATCTTAATGTTGTATGCTATTGCACAGAACTTCATGGGGATAAAAAAATCCCACACATCCACATGTCTGTGTCTATATTGGACAAAAGGAGAGCAGCTGAGGGTATCTGTGAATTGTTACTTCCTTTCAGTGGGTTGCTAGGATGTATCAGGAATACAGCTTTCCAAAGTTCAAGTTAGCTTTGAGTCCCTGGGGATCCCATTTGAGTCTTATAAAAGGAAGGAAAGTTTGTTTTTAGTAGAGAATGGAAATAAGAGAATTTAAATAAAACTTAGATGAAGCCTGAAGTGACCTGCTAATCACAAGTGAGGTATGAAGGGCTACTGCCCAGACAGTGCCTACTCCTGCTGTGGAACTCTACCCCAGGGAAGTGCCACAGGTTCAGGATAGCTGCTGTGTTGGAGACTGCAAGAGTCATGATTCACATAAAGGGAATGTGAAGCAAGTCAGTTATTTTTTGAGAGTTTCACAATGGCAAAGAATGGGAACCAATTCACTGGCCAAGAAAACAAGCAACAATGGCTAGAGGAGTATAAACATGTAAGGCAGACATATAGGGGGCAGGCAGCCAATTATGAGGAAGGAAGAAGCTAAAATAAGCTGATGAATGAACAGACAGGAAATATTTAACAGTGAAAGAGATAACGTGTGACTTAGAGGGAAATAAGAGGAAAGAGTTACAAGGTTAAATCTATAAAATAATGCAGCGGATATTTAGGGGAAATTTTGTCTTGCTGCAAACAGAAAGGACAGAACAAAGTGTAGGGGAAGTACTGCAGAAGTACAAGCAAACAGCTGGCATCATTGGCACTTTACCCCAGCAAAGACTGGCCAGCTCCTCTTGAAATCTGGCTTTTGTTGGAGGATCACCCCACTGCTTTATGCCTTCTCTCATGTGGCTTGAAAAATGCATGCAGTGTTTCTTCAGTCTTTTTTGAGCATTCTTTGCCACCTTGGATCTAAACTTTGGCTATATTTTGTATAGGTCGTACCCTGTGATCCATACTCTGATCTGGAGTTCTGGCAGGGAGGGCTGCTGGAGCTGGTAAATTTGTGTGCAGGTGATGTTCACATAGAGGAGTACAGAAATAACCAGCCTTAAAGAGGTTGAAAGGAGGGGGGAAAGCAGATGGGACTATATGAGGGAAAATAGTGACATTTCAAGTAGATTAGGCTATTTGAACTGCATTGGCAGAGCACACCCAAAACCAGTTTGGTATCCCTTCTGGGGCTGGGAGGAGGTAATGGCAACTCCTGGTCTCTGGCATGCCTCCAGTCCTCTGAGTTCTTTGTGTATGGGTGCTATGGACTTCTGGAACCATCCTGTAGGCTGGATTCAGAAACAAAAAATTAATAACCTGAAAAGCCTGTTTCTACTGGTTAGTAAATAAAGTAGTGAACTTTTATAGTGGAATAGAACCACAGTTCTAGGAAAAGTTGCATGTTTTAAAATCCTGGTTTTTTAGACATCTTAATAGAAGAAACATCTGAGTCTACACAGAAGTCTATTATTTTAGCACAAGCCGATTCCTGCAAATAGGAGAGGGGAGGTGTCTCTGTATGATTGGCCTCCCCTCTCTTCCTGCATTCCTTCACATTGACTTGAGTTCCAGATTTGAATAAACTTGAACTCATAAAATCTTTGAGTGGTTAGGATCTGCATGTTGAATTTGCAGCATCCTGAAATTAAGCCAGTTTTACATTTTTCTAGTTTGTGTGGATGTGGATTTTTTGAACTACTTTGAAATAACATTTTGAGGGGATACAAGAAAATCATCAGCCTGAGAAAACTACTCATGTGTCAAAGAGGAACATACATTATGACACTGAGAAATAGGGAATGAAGATGCTCCAGGATAACTTCCTTATTCAAAATTAGAAATAAGGAAGTAGAAAGGGAAAAACTAATGACTTTGCTTTGCTCAGCACAATACTGTGATTTGAGTGTGGTGCCTGACTCTGCTCCCAGTTACCCTGAGAAACTCAGACTAATCACAGTGTAAAAGTAATAGGATCAGAAAAAGGCCTGCATAGTTTTCACTCATGTTCATATCTCACAAAGCCTTTTGGTGGGACTGGAAATTGTGCTCTGTGTTACCCAAAAATGCAAAGGCAGGGACTGATTTTTGGAGCTTACCGTTTAAATGCAATGACCTCTTTCTAGAGTCTAGATTCCAGATACTCTGTCTTAGATTAAAAAGAAAACTTTATAATAGAGCAGATTAGAGAAGAATAGATAGTCTTAGATTAAAAAGAATATGCTTTCTGGCTGCCTAGGGGCAGGAGAAGCCCCTGGCCTTGCTGCGCAGGGTGCAGGCAGCCTGACTACTGCCTGAAACAACTTCTAGCTAATCTGGGCATGAGAGCAGTAAAAACTACCCCACAACCCAGCAATCAAAAATCAGGGTCTGTGGGCCTTTGTGGCCCTAAGGGAGGTGCTGTGTTGTAGGAAGGTGCTGATGCCTTAACTACTGCTGCCCTGCAGAGCTGTCAGACAAAACCTGTCACAGATGGGTCTATCCAGGCTGCAACCATGGCTCCTTTTTGTCGTGAGGGCAAGTACTTGGACACCCTCTGTAAATGGTGGCAGTCTTCCAGCTAACAATGGTGTCTGGGCTCTCTGCAGTATTACCTGCTGAGGTGTTTCCTACAACATGCCACTTCTTTCTTTACTCTTGCTCTTGGCTCTTTCCCTTTAGACAGACCTTGGCAAGCAGCCCTGTGGCAATTTTCTGCACTGAACATGTGCCAGAGGAAACCCGCTCGGATAAGAACTGGGACATTTTGATCAAAAGCAAGGTTGTGAGTCCCAATGGATATTCTTTTTTTATGTGCTTGTTAGCATCATTGTTTTTCCAATTTTTGCTGTATGAAATACTGTTCTGTCCTTGACTAATGCTGTGCTATAGTTTTCATTAGCTTTTCTTACAAGTCCCTACTTTGGTATGGAGAATGTCTAAATTTCCTTCATCAAATTTTCTTTGTTCATTGGAAAACAATATAGCAAAAAGTGTATGGCAAAGATTCAAGTGTGTTTGAATCTCTCTTATTTGCTTTGGTTTCTAAAAGCTAATTGTTAAAAATGGGGCTTGATATCTAATATGTTCTAATGATAAGGTGCTTTAAAAAAAAATTCCCAACTGCCAGGCCAGCTTGGTTAACCCTTGCTTATTTGTATGGTACCTCATGTAATAGGGTGCTAGAGATGGTCCTCTGAAATAAAAAGTGCAAAAGGTAGTTAGTTGCAGCATAATAAAAAGGATGCCAATCACCCTTTTGATGAGTTACATAGGAGTATCAAATACCAAAATTACTATTTTTTTTTCATTAAATGAATTGAGGAGTTTCTGTTTCCATTTTCTTTTTTCAAATTATAGCTCTTTTCATAATCTCTGAGCCCACAATGTGCCCATTTTAACTTTCATTTTCTTGTTTTTATTTAAAAGATTCAGCCAACCTTTGGCAACATCATTCATGTTTATGGACAGTGATATTTGCTTTAGAAATAGTGTCACTGTTGTACCTTGTGAGGTGATGATAAACATCCTGAAATTGTACACAGAAAAAGGTCAAAGATCAAATAGATTTCCTCACCAGGGAATTGTTCTGCAAAACACAATGATCCTGTTGCTTTTATTGTAACACAGGAGTTAGGGGTTGCAGAAAATGATGATGTGGATGATGTGGACTGTACTGATGGACTTTGAAAGATACATGTAAGATGTTGGATCTTTCCAAGACAAGAAGGTCATTTCCTTGTCACTGTGGCCACTGGGTTTAGTCCTTTTCCTGATGATGGGATGAAAAGTGTGAAATGAATACTTGCTGCTGACCTATATCAGACAGGGCAATTCAGCCTAAATGAGGCTCTCCCCTGCCTCACAGGGAAAAACCCACTTTCAGAAAACAGCAACTGGACCTCTGATGGTGTTAGGAACATATCAGTGACTTTAGTCATTAAACAAACCAACTGCAAGTGCTGGGCTGTCTGTGTGCATTCACTTCAGCACTCACTTCCCTTTTGCTGACTCAAATGCCTGCAGCTCGCTGTTGCTCAGACAGGGGAACACGTTAAGTGAGACCAGCTGAATGTGCAGACAGCATTGAGGCGTTCCAGGGGAGCAGTTAATGTTAGTGTCTTCATAAGATTTCCAGGTTCCAGTCAGCCTGGAGTTTGCATTTATTTTTGGGATAGAGTCAGCATTTGGTTGCTTGGGCAATTTCATTGTCGAATCCAATGTTAATCCAAAGAAACATTAATATTACTTACTTATTCCTACCGCTCTGCTGACTGTTATATAGGCCCCAAAATCTGAGGAAGGAGCTGCCTTTGCCTGTATCAGGAAAATAAGTTTTTCAAACAAGACAAAAATGTAATTTTTTCGTAAAAAATAAAAATAAAAATAAAAATTTAAAAAAAAAAAAGCACGAAGATATTTCTGTTTGGGTTTTCTTGGTGTTGGTGATGACTTCTGCTGTCCTCTATCTAATAATGTTGCATCTGGCATTCTCCTTATATCAAGACACCATCCCACAGTGATAGTTCTCTCCTCTGGAGCTGAAAATCAAAACTATTATATGATGCAACAAGAAGATGTGATAAATGAGTAGGGGGAATGTAAGAGAAATGATGAGGCTACCAGTGACAGGAAACAGAGCTATATAGATTGGGTGTAAAATTTGTAACTTTGCAGTATGTCTTAGATTTCATTTCTCTAATATATAAAAAAGAAGAAAAAGATGGATGGTGTCAATAGTTCCTGCTGGCCACCTGCCTCACGTTTATGTTGAAAATATGAAAGTGCATTCCTTTCATACATTAAGGAACATTTTATGCCTTCTGTAACAATGCACACCATAGTATTTTGCCCAATTGCATTTTCTGTTTAATTATAAGAAAATAAATCTGAGAAAATGGAGAAAATCTTGAAAACTACAGGCCCACTAATTTTGTAGTTCAAGAAGTCTAGCATGTTGCTTTGTCTTTCCCTTATAAATATTTTCCAGAGGATCACTATCTCTTGATTGGATCATCTTGTGACCATTAATAGGCAACAGAGGAAACAGCAATGAGTGCTGTGCTTGGACAAAAGCCTGCCAGAACCATTAACCAGCAACACACAACAGCCCTGCTCAGACTTTAAAGCAAACATCAAACTAAATAACCCATTTCTCATGGGTGGGATTGTGGTGCAGTTTGACAGCTATATGACAGAAAATGACAGACATATACACAAGTACAAATAATTGAGTGTGAGGGGGCTGAAACAGAGAGAAAGATAAGATTGCCATTTTCTCGGTGAAATCTAACCATACATCAGAATGTAATTTTGCTTACATTTGTCATTTGAAAGGAATACAAGTATTTCTAAAAAATATATAAATAAATAAAAATGTGGGTCCTTGTACTAGGAAGAGCAGGGAGAGGTAGGATGTGGCAGGACCTCCTGAGGAAGGCCAGCATAGCTGCAACCCAGGGAGGCAGCTCTTTGCAGCCAGCAGTTAAAATAGACTTGCAGGGACTGCCAGCTTCACCAACAAGGGGGACTCATGTGTCTGTGTAGATGGAAGAGCACAAGTCCCTGTTCCACTAAGTGAAGTGCCCCTGAAGCAAAGGACCACAGGACACACTCATCATTTTCATTCAAGCCAAAAGGAGGAACCAGAAAAATGGGCTCGGAGAATTGCTGAGAAAAGCTGAAAGGAATAATTTCTAATGTGAGAAATCTGATTCGAAGAAGAAGTCTGATTCAAAGAGAGGTCTCACCCTGGTATGGCCAAGGTGGTAAGGTTTGCTTTAGACACTTCTAAATTTGCATTGACATAGGATTAGCATTACGGTATTGGGTTAGGGCATTTAGAGTTATGGCTTGTAACTGTTAGGGTTATTAAGGTTAGGGTCATTAGAGGTCATTAGGTTGTGTGGGTTAGAGTAAAGCTTTGGATTATAGTTTTTGGGTTAGGATTAAGCTTATGGTTAATGTGAAGTTGCAGGGTTTTTCATTTTTATTAAGGTGGGAATTAGGTTTAGAAACTTCTAGATTTGCTTTCACTTTGGACTACTAATTTCTGACTTCTCTTCACCATGTTATATATTTTGCACTACAGGAATTCTTCAAATGTTTGTTTATCTGTTCTTCTAGATCTCTGTGATCCTCTTGCCATGCCCATTATCATCCCCTCTATTTTTAATGCGAACCACACAGCCCAGGTTGGATGAGTGCTGTTGAGTTCTTGTGTTTATATCCAAAGAAAATCTTCCTGATCCACACACAAAGCATGGGTTGCCTGATGCTCCCCTTCAGGAGATAGTTTTTTCAGGATCTGGGAAATTTTAAAGATTTCACCTGTTATGGCGACCTAACCATTAATTTGAAGAAGAAATTTGTGAAGCTACAGATGGAAGGAGCAATTATTTATCACCAATGCAGGACCTGGACTCAATGCAATGTTTTCCTTATGTGCCTCCTTTTTCTCTTTGGTTCATCACAAACTGTAAATTTCTTTTGCACTTGTATGAACTGTCTGCACATCACAGAAATTTTTTTCTTCACCTTTTTTTTAAATATTTCTCAAGAATGAAACCTCTGTGGTAGAAACAATGTTTTGTACATGAGCAAATGGTTCAGAGGATGAAACACTTGCTCCTGGGATTTTCTCCACACACACTGCAGAACACATCCTCCTCAGGAAGGTTTCTCCTGGCACTCCACCTGAGGGGCTTTCCATTTCCTGATCAAACACCACATGGAAAATTAAAGTTCACAGAAAATATATATAAAATCCAACACCTCACTACAACAAGCTATATGGAGAGGCCAGATACTAAGTTGTTAACTCTTACCACTGTTGAATACACATAGTGCATAATTACCACTACATAATACTGTAGAGCACATGATATGATTAATGTGCTGATTAAATTTAAATTAATTTCCCTTTTTTTTTCTTACTAATTCCCTCCTATTTCCATCTGACAATAGCTCTCTTTTCTCTCTCTCACACTTGCTTTCAGCTCAGTAACGTATGTGTTGCTCAACCCTGTCCCTGAGGTGTGTACTTCCTTAAGCTTACCAGAACATGTCCCTGGGACAACTTAACTCAGAAACACAAACACTTACAGTCTCAGACCACTGCCCATGGCAGCCTTCCTTTAGCCCAAGCACAGCCCCAAATTTTGCTCTGTGGGAAGAGAGGAATGGGCAATGTGGAACAAAATATAAAAAAATTAAAAGCTTCTGCTTCAGATTTGTTGTAAAAATCTATTCACCTTTATAAGCTTGTTCATCCCATCTGGAGTCCTCAGCACAAGAATGATGTGGACCTCTTAGAGCAGGTCCAGAGTAGGGAAATGAAGACTCATCAGAGGGAAGGAGCACCTCTCCTATGAGGACAAGCTGAGAGATCTGAGGTTGTTCAGCCTGGAGAAGAAAAGGTTCTGGAGAGACCTTACAGCACCTCTCAGTACCTAAAGAGAGCCTCCACAAAGGAGGGGGAAAAATTTTTTACAAGGGCAGATAGTGACAGAACAAGGGGGGAATGGTTTTAAAGTAAAGATGAGAGATTTAGATTCAGTCTTTGGAAGAAGTTCTTTTCACAGGGGGTGGTGAGGCACTGGAACAGGCTGCCCAGAATGGTGCCTCATCCCTGGAATTGTTCAAGGCCAGATTGGACAGGTCTCTGAGCAGTGTGGTCTAGTGGAACCTGTCCTTGCCTATGGCAGAGGAGCTGGAACAAGACAGTCTTTAAGGTGCCTTCCAACCAAGGCATTCTATGGTTCTATGATCTGTGTGTATACAAATGCATGTGTGCACCTGTGTGCACACATATATATAGAGAGAGGGAGCTGCTTGCTTCTGTGTCACAGAAACTGATACTGAATCCCAGAGTATTCTGAGTTACACCAACATCCTACACAGTTTTTAAAGGGCTAGTGAGTACTGAGTCAATGCCCTCTGCCTCCTTCCATTTTATTGACATTTTTGGGATTCTTTTGGAATCTGACCATGCTGATAAATGACACATCACTGAAGGGCACTTTGTTTATTTTCTGCTGTGATGGGAGGATGGAAGCCTTTTTGTGTAGGGCCACTTCTGGTAAACAAAGGAAAACGAAAGTGCGTGTTCAAGGAGAAGAAAATGGGAACCTGGAAAAGAAGGACCTCCATGACATGCTGGTGCTGCTGGCTCCAGGCAGTCAGCACCTGGGGTTCTGGGAAAAGGGATGTAGCTAGCCCCAGGCCCCCAGAAGAAGGCAGCTGCTGCAGGTCTGGGGCCGCTGTCTTTCATTCTACTCTCGCCCGAGACTCTCTCCAGCCTCCCTATTTTACAATTTTATGTAAACTCTGGGGTCCTGCGGGATGAAAGTGCTCTCTGTTTCGCAGCGGAGCTGTGGCTTTTGGATTTTACAGCCCCAAAATTACTTCACGATGATCCAGAGCACACATCATAGCCCAGAAACCACACGGGAGCCGTGCTGGTAAAGGAAGCCGAGAACTGCTGAAGTAGCCAGACTGAAATTTATAACCGTGACCTGGGCCTTGTCAGGCCTTTACGACACCATGTAAAGGGAATTGCTGCTTAGTCACCAATTTGCTTGGCAAGATTGGCTGGATTAGGAAATACATAAAAGGTCAGACAGTAGGAGTTTGTCTAGACATCCTATTTTGGATTATATGCTCTACAAGTTTCTGTGGCAACCCCTGCAAAACATTCATATTTTAGCAATATTTTTGAAGGCTCCATTTCTGTAATGAGCCACCGAAGCTTTTGTGAGCAAAATTAACTTGTTTCTCTGCCACCTGCTACACCCTTTTGGGAAGCGGGGCGAGCCACCTCAGCTGGGAGCTGACAGAGAAGCCGCCTTAGTCCCCAAGGCAGGCGGTGTGCCTGTGGGGGCAGCCAGTGACCCAAGGAAGCCTGTGGAGCTCCACCCTGTGCCAGGGTGGAGGAGCTGAGATGGGGACTGCATGCTTCCCTGAGGCTGCCAGACCACACTCCGTTGTCCTTCACCAGCCCAGGCTCCATGTGGAGCTTTCCAGTGGCAGAGGTATGGATGGGAGGAGCCAGAAGAAACAGGTGCTGCCCCAGGTTCCCTGCTTGTGAGCAGCACACTGAGGTCATGAGCGCCATGGCTTGCCACATGCATCTGAGTCCATTGGGATTTGAAATGGGCTGCTCAAGAGTTTTAACAGGAATAAATGCAGTATTGTAGCAAGAGGGAAAAACCAACCAACTAGCCAGCCAGGCAAAAATGGGCTGCACAGACAGGGATTTTTTCACTTCTCACAGAATCATAGATTGATTTGAATTGGAAGTGACCTTAAAAGTCTGTCGAGTTCCAACCCCTTTGCCGTGGGTAAAGGCCATCTTCTGCTAGAACAGATTGCCCAAAGCCCTATCCATCCTGGTCTTGTACTTGTGGCATTATTATTATTATTATTATTTACTCCCGTCCATCTCATCCCTTGTACAGGTGAGAAATAGGAACAGTTTCAAATTTTGGTCTCAAAAAAAGAAAAAAATTCTTTTTCTGGGTTTTTAAAGTGAGGGTAAAAAAGAAAAAAAATTAACTCCACCAGTTTCAATTACACTAATTGGATTTGGCCGGGCTTTCCATGTTGAATCAAATAGATGCCAACTTAAACTAAATAAAATGTAGCAAGAAAGATTTTATGAAAAGCAAAGGTAGATTTACTTTGTCTACTCAAGTAAAAATGATTGAATAAATAAACATTCCAGACAGCGCTTTTGACCAGGTTCGTTAAAGTAAGTGCATGCTTAACTTTATGATTCCTATCATCTGATACATAGAAAGCTAGCTTTCAAATTCATTCCTGAAAGGGCTGGTATTTATTAGGACTGGTCAGTTTTCTTTCCTTTTCCTCATAATGATCTTCTGGATAAATATTACTATGAAAGGGGTTTTGCAATGCTGGCTGCTGACATAGCCAGCACCTGGAGCCATGGTGGTGCCAATCCAGCGGTGCAGCAGATGTTTCTCTGACGGTACCACACACTTTCCTTGGGCAGTGCTCTTCCCCATCCACCTCCAAGCCCTTCAGAAAAGTGGGTACCATTATCCACACTCTGCAGCTGAGGAACAGCTGGAGGAAATCTGGGCTTGGAGAAATCAGCTGAGGGTTTTGAGGAGGTCTGGACTACTTGCAGCTTCCCTGAAAGTACTGGGGTGAAAGTGATGTTTCTGTCACTGCTGGTTTTTTATACATCTATTGAGAAGGTGTGTAATTAGTTTGCTTTGTAAATTAAACTGCAAAATACTGTACTGAGTTACAGCTGGGTTAGGCTGAGTTATTGAAATGAGCCAGATTTCTGAAGGAAGAGCAGAGAATAACAGCTGTTCTGCTGATACCCTTTGAATTTGAAACCTAATGCCCTGGCACTTCCCAGGCAAAGTGAGTCAACCCTCATTCATAGTTGTCTCTGTCAAAAGCAGAGGCATTGCACATGAATTGAGGAGTGCAGCAACACCCCCAGGGCTGAGGGTGTGCATTGATGTATGTACTTACATGAATCTATTCTAAACTCCAAACCAACCACAGGAAGATGCATATTTCGTGGCCTACCTGTTCAACAAGGCTCCCAAATGACAGCCTATGAGTCAAATAATGTGAAACTGAAAAGTGTGGTGGAAGGGAAATTCCATGTTTGACCAAGCAAACACCTCTCTGATTCTAAATTGTTCTCAGCCAGCTTCCTTTGGTCTTACTTCCTTGGTGATTTGCCTATAAAATGAGCTTTTATTTAATGCTTTGAAATGCTGTGCTAATAAGAAGGCTATAGAACCACATCAGATATTTCTGAATTCTAGCACAAATCTGTTATCTATTATTATTATTATTATTATTACGAAAGCAGCCTGTTTGGGCAAAGGAGCTTTGCAATACAATTTGCCAAATGAGTAACAGGTCTCTGCCCTAAGGAGCTTACAGTCTAAGGACAATTTTGGCATGGTTTTCAAAGGTGTTGTGTACCCACAGTTTACAGTGACTTCAATGAGAACCTATGAGTCCAATGACAACTTTGAAAATCATGCCAAATATAAATAATTTTTTTTCCTTCTTTGATATCTGGAAGTCACTCATAACTTTTTAATTCACAAACATATCAAATTTTTATTGTTTGACTTGTTTAGTTCCATCTCCCCCTTTCAGGACTGATCTTCATTTGGTTGATAGACATCTGTCATTTCCTCCCTACAGTGTAAGAGGAGCCTAATAGGCTCCTAGGAATGGCTACCCACCACTAGGGAAAAACCTACTGAATGTAGCAGCTATTGAGCTGAGCTACATTCCTATTTTTATAAGTGAATATAACTGGAAGGTTCTCTATTGCTTGTACTGGGTAAATTGAGGTAAATAATTTCACTAATACTTACAAATATAAGGGGGAAGCAGGTGCATTATTTTAGATCTCTGATAGTGTGTAGAAGCCTCAGGGTACAAGGAAATGAGGTTTTCATAGGTGCTTTTGCATAGTGGGGAGGATATTTTAAAACAGTTTTTAAAAATAAGCTTCCTGGCAAAGCTAATGCCTTCAAAATGCTAGGGCAATATAATCTGCAGGGAAATATAGACTCAAATTTAAGAATTAAACAAGATATGCACAGATCATGATGTTTTCCACTATTCATACAGATAGGTGGATGCAAGAAATGGAATGTGTATTGTGGAGGGACTCTGACATCTCCACACTCCCTAATGAACACTGAAAATCTGTATCTGTTTTCAAAGCAGGGTAAAGGGATCTAGCAGATCTAGTGCAATGTAGTCATCTGGATTAGGAGGAAAGGGTTTTTTATTTTTTTAGGGTCTTTCATGACATTACTCTTCTACTTCATATTTTTCAGTCTTTTAATTTAGAACTAAGCTATAAAATAGGTACAATTTTATTAAGAAAAAAAGCAAGAGAGAAGATAAATTTATTTATGTGATCAAGGTACAAAGCAGAACAGAAAAGCAATGTAGAGCACATGAAAGGCTTGAAAATTAAGGAGAAAATTAATTCTCTGCACATGGGGGAAACGGTAATTTTAGTCACACCAACTATTATTTGATGCATTTCTCTTGCAGATCTCAAAACACCTTAATGAATCAGTGACTACCACTACCTGATTTATGGATGGGAAACTGAGAAACAGAGAGGAACTTTCACATGCTTAAGACTGCCCAGGATACAAGGTAGAACCCGCAAAAATATTCTTCTGCTGCAAAGCTGAATCTACTAGATCATATTAACTGAGGATGATGATTCAGCTGCAAAAGCACTGTTGAATTGCCACCAATATTGCAATGCAGCCTACATGAGAAATTGGGGTTTTCTGACCCAAAATATGCTCCGAAAATGGTCTGTTGCACGTGACTGTGGGATCCTCACCCAAATCTGACATGAGACTGCAGGCTGTTCTGATTACCTGCTCAGCCCTTCCTCCTCCACAGGTGAGCAGAAGCAACAGGCCTTTGCTCCAAACTTTGTACCCAGGTTTTTACCTTAGACAACTTCCATTCCTTTCAGGCAAACTGCTGCATCGTTCTCCTGTGAGTTTCCCTGGTGCCTGGCATCCTGCCAGAGCTACATTCTTTGATAATCTCCTCTTCACCTTCACATTGTCCACATATATGTATTAATAATGGTGATTATAGTTGAGTATTATCTTATTTTGGCAGGAGGTTTTTGGAAGATAAAATAAGAAATCTACTGCTTTTGTTGATGTTGCTTATCTCCTCTGCCAAATCCTCACCTCCTTCTCCTTTCTTGGGTCTTTTCCAATGTCTGTTTTTCCTCTACGTAATTTTTCTTGTTGTTGAATATTGTACTATATTAATACTTTCTCTTCCTATTTCCCTCTGCCTTTTTCTCCTCTCCCACATTTTGATTCTGTTCATGACATCCATCCTTCTTCTTCTATGTCTTTTCCCCACATTCCTCCTTTTCTATCTGGTTTTCCCCAGTCTCCTCAGCCAGGAACAGATCGATCATGTCAGGTGGTTTGGGGAGTTTCAGAGCAAGGTCACGAACAGGAGATGGTCAGGCCAAGCAAAGCATCTGGATTCTGCAATTTCTCAGCAGTTTTGCATCTAGCTTCTGCATAATCTA
Source organism: Zosterops lateralis (assembly GCF_965231275.1). Lineage (NCBI taxonomy): Eukaryota > Metazoa > Chordata > Aves > Passeriformes > Zosteropidae > Zosterops > Zosterops lateralis. The sequence continues at coordinate 58,864,482 of NC_139762.1, read as the reverse complement.
AGCACATGGAAGGAGGCAGGCTGCCACATCAGCCGGAGAGGTGCTCTGTAATCATCAGGAATGAAAAGGTGATACAGATGTCCAGAAATTTAGAGTACCCATGAATTTGCACCCTGTTTGGCATGCAGGAGTTCACCCTTCTGTGCATTAGGGATTTAGGAAAAGGTTTGGGCATAATCTAAGGTGAGGGTAGCCCATTAAATATTCACAGAAATCTTCAAATCAGTTCACTCCTGTGGCCAAACTAAACCAGCAAGTTCAACAATGTTATTTAATACAGTAAAGCAGACAAACTGATTGAAAATTGTCTGTGTTAAAAGCCAGCTTTGGTCTTCTGTGTACTTAGAGATACTGCCCAGTCAATATCACAAAAAACATTATATGATTAAGAGTGTTAATCTTAGCGTACAGTTGTGTTTGCAATTGCTCAGTCTGATTCAAAGATACTGAGAACAATATGTGTAACCATGGCCTGCCTTCACACCTAGCTGTCAGCCCTTGCAAAAGGGTGCATATGGCATAGTATCTCATGTTGTATGAGAGAATGACTACACCAGCACTGGAAAAAACATTCAAACAATATAAACCCCACAAAGTGTGCTAGTTTTCCAGGCAGAGCCAATATATCCAGAGGATCCACCTGCTCCACAGGACTGATGCCTCAAGTCCTGAGGGCCATTTCCCCCCAGGCCTGGCCCCCTGCCTGCTGAAGCAGCAGCCATGAGAAGGATGGGGAGGCAGATGGTGCTTTGTGAGCCGCTGGCCTTCCCAGCACCGTCTTGTGCAGATGTGCTCTCAGCAGAGACAGATGCTTAAATTGCCTGGGGCCCTGCCTGCTCTGACTCCCATCATTGCTACTGCCAGTGGAAAATTGCAGACCAAAAAAAGATTCATGTAAATAGATTCTTGTTTAAAAGCTTAGTGCCTTCAGCTGTTTTTAACTGAAGCATGTCAAGGTGTAGGAGGGAAGCCCTAATGGCTTATGGGGAGCTGGGAAACACCGACTTCCGTGAAATGCCTGTGGCCAGAATTAAACGTTCTTAGAGGTTTTATTTTTAACTGTTTCAGTAAGTAAGAGATCTCTAGTGGTTGTTTTGAGGATAAGTAAATGAAGTGCTGGTAATTTAATATCATCTATGTGCTTGGCCTCATAATTTTTGTTCTCTCTGTCAGTTCTTCACAAAGCCACAGAAACCAAACTTTAGTCGCTGTCTCTTCCTCAAAACAACAAGATTGCTTTTGCAGTTCTCTCTTTGACAAGCTGCCAGGAGTGCATTATCATATATGCAAGATCTCATAAGACACTTAAAAGCTGCATATCATCACAAGCTGTCTTCTGGGTAAGAAATAGTGTAGTGTTTGCTCCACTGAAACAGTAGTTAGCTGTGAGGTATAAATTTCTAGATGATGACTGCAGAGCTTGGGCGGTGATGTAAGAGCTGCAGAGAAGGCAGTAACTCTCTGAGAATGCCTGCCCAAGACTCCTCATCACCATGGAGTGCCTAAATATACCATAAATTGCAGGGTGATTGGCTGGAGGAGACTTCAGCTCCCAAATATCTTCTGCTCACGCACACACTGGAATGAGACATCTAACTGAGTTACTATGATGCCCAGGCTATCCGCCATCCCACTCGCTCCTCAACATTTTTACATTCTGCTTTTTAATATAAATGCTTACTCTTTTTCTCCCTTTCTCAATTTTGCCTTTTTCCATTATCCTCTCTAACACTCTTTGGAATGGGTCTGCCTGCTGTCTACACTAAGTTGCTAAACAGATCACTTCAGAGAAGGTCTCCAAAGGGAAATTGCCCCTTCTCTTCATCTGACTGGTGAGGTTAAAATTTGGTCTTTGACACTTCATTCAAGCCAATAATACGTCCATCCCCCAACACATGAATAGATTTATTGTCTGCTTCTTGTCTTCCTAAGATGTGGGTCATCTGGACTGCTGCTTCTGCCAATACACTTCTGTAGGGTTGAGGTATCTGTAGTGTGCTCAAGGGTGGCTTCTGCAGAGGCCAGTGCAGTAGAAACATAATTTTATACAAGGTTTTTCTTCTTAAAGTGGTTCCATCTGCAGAATTATAGAGAAGTCCTCAGGTTTGCTGGATTTAGCTGTTACATATCAAGGTAATTTGTCTCTTAGAATCTGGCCAGATAATCCCTTTGTAGCTGTGTTACTTTTGGTAGTTCAAAAAGCTCTGACTAGTTAACTATTGCTTTCAATAGAACAGACATTTCCTTGCTTTTATATCTGATATTTTACCAGTGAAGGCTCCTACTTAACAGTTAATTTCATTCATAATTAGGCTCAACAAAACTCTTTCTAATAATAATACCAAAGTCATAGATTGGGACCCAGAAGATAAATGGAAACAGGCCAGGTAATGTATAATCACAGATAACTAGTGTAGAGATAGGAGAAATTGCATGGGCAAGTTGTCTGTGGAGCAGTGGATATCCCAGTGGCTGTATGGATGTGGGGTGTCAGCCATGCACACTTTGTCTGTCCCATGATGGGGAACTACCCACTGCCATTGATTTTGTGCTGCTCAATTCAAGATTAAGCAGATGAAAGTCAGCTGGTCATATCACTGACTCCAGGGATGGCCTTGCAGAGCAGACTGCAGAGGACAGGGCTCCCCAGAGCTCAGAGGGGATTCAAAGCTCCACAGTTCATATGTCCACTTTGCAATGCTGAAAAGAATCATACTAGGTGACTTGTCCTCTTTTAGAATGTCTCTGTAATCCAGTAAGAACACACACACACACACACACACACACAAAAAAAAAAAAAAAAAAAAAAAAAAAAAAAAAAAAAAAAAATTAATAAAACCCCGTGCCTAATATTTAATACATTAAAATTAATTTTCTAAATTCTTCACCATTTTCAAATATTCCTTGTTTAACAGGCTTAGGAGACTAAATCATGTTGTACTATCTGGAAATGTTACATCCAGCCATATTTATTACCAAGCCAAGGGGTAAGAGGATAGTGCTGCTGTGTCTCCATTTTCTGAAATCTTTCTATGTGTACATTTATTCCATCACTGTTGGAATATGCCAACATATGTTAAATAGAGAACCTGAGAAAGAATTGATTTTATCAATAATTTCATGCATAAACAATTTTGCATCAAAATCAAGTTAAAAGGTAATTAAATGTTGCCTCAATCATGACCACTCAGGCTTTAAGTCATGTGCTGCATCATTTGCCTCAGCCACATTTGGAATTGGCATAAATTATACAAATTGATTAAGAAGCAGCATAAGATGACTCTGATGTCTTCAAGTGCCAGTTTAGTACCTGTTTACAGTAATGGAAACATTTGGTCAGCTGGGATAGAGCTATCCTTACAGGTAGAGCACAGTCTCCAGGAGAGTTTTCTGTCTTTTCTGCCTTCAAGCCTTTCCTATAACCATGTGGGTTTGCTTCAAAAGGAATGCCACAAAAGTCCTCAAGACATGAGGCAACAGAAGTATTCCTGAGGTGCACAATGACAGCTGAGAATAGCCTCTGTTTTCTTTTGGCAGCAGCTGATCATCTCTCTTAGCACTTACCATGGAATCACAGAATGCCTTGGATTGGAAGGTACCTTTAAGACCATCTGGTTCCAACTCCTCTGCCAGTGTCAAAGACATCTTTCACAAGACCAGGCTGCTCAGAGCCCCATCCAGCCTGGCTTTGTACACTGCCAGGGATGGAAACAGCTTTGCTAGGCAACCTATTCCAGTGCTCACCACCCTTGCTGTCAAGAATTTCTTCCTAATGCCTAACCTAAACCTATTCTCTTTCATTTTGAAGCCAAGGGGGAATCCCCTTGTTCTGTCACTACACACCCTTGTAAAACCCTCTCTCCATCCTTCTTGTAGGTTTAGTGTCAGGTACTGGAAGGCCACAATCCAGTCACCTCAAAGACTTTTCTTCTCTGGGCTAAACAATCCCAATTCTCTCAGCCTTTCCTCATGGAAAGGTGCTCCATCCCTATAATCATCTTGGTGGCCTCCTCTGAACTTGCTCCAACAGGTCAGTGTCCTTTCTGTGCTGTGGACCCCAGAGCTGGATGCAGCACTGCAGCTGGAGTCTCAGTGTAGAGCAGAGGGGCAGAGTCCCCTCCCTCACCCTTCCGACCATGTTGCTTTTGGTGCACCCCAGGATGTGACTGGCTTTCTGCCTTAACATTTTCTGGTTTGTTTAAAAGCAATGTATAAGCCAAGAATCAATTTAGCATGCAGCTGGAGCAGTGACTTCCAGGTGTAAGGTGCAGTCATGGCTGTTCAACACATTTTAGCTCTAAAGCACTTCACTCATGTGAGAGCGAAGCTGCTGCTCTTTACGGACATTTACAGGATCAAGGTCTTCATAAGTCCCCCAGTTGTTTTTCTCAAGTTTCACAAGTGAGCAGGGGCATTTTCTTTTAGAAGAGGAAAACACTGGTAATGGAAAGTGCAAAAAACTACTTGGAGGGCAGACGAAATGGCCTAGCTATTTCTCCTTCTTTTTAAAATATACTTAGTTTTTTATGGCGGGCTTTCTACAGAAATTCTTTGCTTTGTTTCATGTTTCATGTTTTTATCTGTGATTTTGAATGAGTGAAGGAGCAGAGGCTAAGAAATGCACTTTGTGTTTGAGGGGAATATAAGGCTAAATGTTGTTAGAAATTTTCTGCCAGATGTCTGCATTTAGTGCTTTTTTAAATGAAGTAGGTACATTTCTTTTGAAAAGTATGATGTAGTTCTACTAAACTCTTTACACTAAAATATTTCAAATTCATGTCACCTAAGAATTCACTGGTTGGGACAAAAGGAATGGCCTCTGACTTACATTGTAGTAGATTGGATTTAAGTCCTACCTGTGACATGGGTAATGCTTTGGGAAGGACTGAGTTAGTTTTCCAAGACAACATGACACAACAACTTTTGGTGTTGTTGCCTCCCAGTCACTCATCTATGACCTGGTTAGCATGGCTGACATGGCACATGTGGTGGGAGAAGAGGAGACATTCCTGCCTCATTCCTCTTAAATCAAGAAGTAAGGTGGGAGAGATTTCAAGTCGTTATCACCAAGGCATATTTTTCAGGAAAAGCATTTTTATCCATGATAAAAACTCCAATTTAAAATTAAAAACTTCTAAATTAAAGAGCAAAAAAATCCCTTGGGATCCTATCAAATGTTTTCTTGGAACCAAGACTGCGAATTAGGCTTCTATTTTGTTCCACTGAAGGCAATGAATAATATTTAATAACCTCCTTATGTTATTCTTGGCCTGTCTCTGGAGGGGTTACCCTGGCTGGTCAGCGTGGATAATGGATGTCAGAAAAGGTGCTAGGCTATTTGTATATACCTTGGCGAAGATTTTACCATCCCCATTCAAGAGTGATATGAGTCTTTATGAAGTGTACGATTTTACAGCTTCTTTGGAAAAAATAGTCATTGCTACATTTAGGACAGATAGAAGAAATAATTTGGAAGGCTATCTATGAGGTGCATAAAGGGGATAAGCCATTTCTTTAGCTGTCAGTGTAGTCTAATCTGGATAAATTTCCCTTATTAAGATGGTGTGCCACGTCAGAGGGTTGGCCACTGCCCCACCAAAAGGGCTGCACAGCCTCAGCCTGCCCTTCAGAACTTCCTCTCATCTCGTGTTTCCCTGCACAGCATCCACTGACCATCAGTCCTTCAGGAGCTGGTGGGGAGAGTTGTGGTTGTATAGAAGAGCATTTGCTGAGTATTCAGTCCCAGACAGTGGGAAATCACTCACTCAGCAGCTGAGAAACCAAAACTCTTGAAGGTCTCTCTCTCTGAACAAATATAACCAGTGTCAACTACTCCACTGCTGTTGAAATTGTTGCCTGCAACATAAACCTCTAAGAAGATTTCAATCTCCGTTGCTCTCCTTCTGAAATTCTATTTTTAATTACAGAAAATTGAATTAAAGTTCCTCAAGTTGAAAAAAAAAGTCATGATGATTAGCTGGCATATCCCATATTTTTCTTCTTTCTTCTGTTTTCTGCAAGTGAAGAAATGCATAGGTTCTTTGGATTGCCTAAATGGTGTTTCTTGTCTCACTGTGGAAATTTTGGGCAGCACATGTAAGGATACAGACCACTCCTGTTCCTTTGAACAACTTTATCCTTTGATTTAGGGTTCATTCTGATTTTTCTTGTATCAATAGTTGGTGAAAAATGATAGCTATCTGTAGCTGTTTAGCCTTCATTTAGAAGGAACTTATTACTGCTGCACTGAAGCCTGATAATCAGTTGTCATATCTCCACAAGTCTGAAACTTCTATTTTTCATCTAAGTTCTCCAGAAGTTTCCCTGCATTTCATCATGTTATGTTTTAGCTACATTGACATTGAAAAAAAATCTGCTGTTTCAGCTCCTCAGGTTTGTTGCTGATCTCCTTTTTACAAAAAGAAGGAAATACTGTTCCAAGCCTCAGTTCAGCCAGTGTTTCCATGTATTCCCCTCCAAAAGTCACCCAGCCTTGCAGCTAAATGAAGAATTTGTCTGAGATCACATTTTTTGTCTTTTTTATCCTAAGTGGAATTTACACCAAATTTTGCTAGTTTTGCTGTTCAGCAGCTGCAGCTCTTCAGAGCACTCCTCACCATCCCACTTGCAGTAAGTCACTCAGTTGCCATGGGTTCTGAAGCCAAAATTACCAAAGCATCTGCTTTCTCCAAAATGTTCATTTTGATTGGTTTGTCCAGGTAGTCAATGAGAGCTATGTACCCTCCCAGCAAGTATTGAGAGTCCTGCAGTTACAGTATTTGACAGTTGGAAGTGCAGCTTTCGATGTACATCACAAATTACGTGTACAAGTTTGGTGTTGCTCCAGGTGTCTCCGGTGACCGCACAGAAAGTGTACAGAAAGCTCCAGCTGAGCCCAGGGCTTTACAGCCTGCTTAGTAATTGGCATTTTTATGCACATCTAGGTAGATTGGGTAGATAGGAATATAGCATGTGCGGTTTTTATCCATGAGGATAAGCTTTTTGCTGAGTGCTCACTAGTCACATTACTAAAGCCAACTGCATTTACAGGCAGCTCCCCTGTCTCTCCTGATCCCAAGGCTGTTTCACTCCATGTCACCCCCTGCCTCCCTCCATGGCCTTACCACAGCCCTTGCACTGTAGCCAGCAGGAAGCCAACAGGTCTTTCCTGAACACTTCAGCCCCTTTGAGATGCTCACTGCTCCCTGTGAAGGGTCACTCCATTGCCTCACTGGCCATGGGGCTCCTTCCCACCTGCCACCCACTGCTGCCTGTCAGCCTCCCCCACCTCCCTTGAGGGAGAAAAGGAAAATAAGAGGGTGTGAATGATTGGGCTGGTAATGACATTAGAAATTCCATTCTGGCAGTGCACTAAATCTTCCTTAAAAGCTTTGAAGAGTTTCCTGAATATATGAGTACCAAACAGTGTGGCAGGCCTGGGCCAGGTCATTGAGCCCACCTCTCTCTCCCATGCTGGGAACAGCCTGCCCTGCCCAAAGACACTGCCCTTCCAGCTTGATTTCAGCACTGTCCTCTCCTCTGCTGTCTTTCCTTTTCTGGTCTCTGGAAAACTGTCAGTGCTCTCAGTTTCTCTGGGTAGAGATGTCCATCCAAAGAGAGGAGGGATCTTCCTTTAAATTTTTTTCCCTCATTTTACTACATTTGCTCTTTGCTGCCCCCAAAGCTAAGAAGCAAAGAGATTTTTCTTGTCCCACAGCCTATTTGAAACAAGTCTTAAGCAGCACTGAGTCAGCCCTCAGCTTCCCAGAGACTGTGCAGCTGAGTTTGTTACACAGCCCATGGACTGACTGCACAGCCTGGGAGACCTAATTCATTGTGGTTCTTTGGCTACACCCTTATGTTCAAAACACATGAATCAGGTCTTGAAAAATCATGGAACTCACTTAATGATCATGAGATTTAATAAAAATAAACACAGGTTTCTTTTTACTTGCCTTTAAAAATTATTACACTTTTATACTTTTAGGTGCCTCTCAGATCAATGTTCAAAGCTCTTCTCCATATCCATGAGGTCTGCAAGCAGAAGTAAATCCAGAAACTTGAGTTTTAATTAAGAAATTGAATACTAGGAGATTTGTGGTTAAATCAGGAGCACCGTCAGCCTTGAAAGCACAACAACTTATGTTGCTTCACACACCCCAGCTCACAGCACTGCTGTCTGCTGCCATCTTTAGTGTGAGCAGAGGACCTGGGAAAAGAAAATTAGGCTGGAATTGGGACCTTTGCTTGATGTTCTTGTTGAAGAAGGAAAGTCTTATCACACTGCTCCCTGATACTCTGAATGTGTGGTGCTGGCAAGTCTAATTTTCTGGCACAATACTTATTGTCTCTACTATGTGAAGAAACCACCAAGTATCTAAAATGCCATAAATCACAACTGTGATTGCAGGAGAGCTTGTTCCAAATAGGCGACAGGAAAAGAAAATTTTCTTTGCTTCTGTAGCTTTGGGGGCAGAGAAAAGCAAATACAGTAAAATGAAGGAAAAAAATTTAAAGGAAGAGCCCTCCTCTCTTTGGATGGACATGTCTACCCAGAGAAAGCAAGAGCACTGAAGTCTCAGTGATATGGATTCATTGCAGGAGTCAGATGGGCTGACTTGTGAGCATTAGTCCTGAGGTTCTGTACAAGTGAAAATTCAACCAGGACTTCAACTACAGCTTAATTGGAAGGTGGAATTTATGTAAAGAATCTGAATTTGGTCTGACAAGTTTCCTGGAAATTAGAAATCAGCTCAAACTGTACCACTGCAAGCCAATTTTTAAACAGTTCAAACTCTTGTCTAGTTGATTATCTTTTCTTTCTTCTTCCTGCCATCCATTAAAGACTTGGCCTCTGCATATACATCATTAAAAATAGAAGAAAACTGCAAAATAAAACTGTGTATTTGGAACCTTTGGGGGCTTTTGGAAACCCCCGATGTGCTGAAATACTTTAACTTTCCTTGCTAAGTAATCTTCATGAAATTGAGGTTTCTGATGTTAGTTTGAGTCCTGAGTTTGGTGACACCAAAAAAAAAGAGAGATCTCCACTTCAGTCAGTCTTTGCTGTTAAAGCCTTTTGAACAATGGGCAGACTCTGAACTCATGCCTCTAAAATTGCTAAGTTTGTATATTTTGAAGTTTGGGAAGTGTCACAGAAATTATAGGTGAAGGAATCATTTTTAAGTACAGCCCCAATGGGAGTACAAAAACTGTGATTAATTAACATGAGGAAAGCAACATAATTTGAAGTATGGAGATTGTTTTTGGTTTTTTATCCTGTGGTCATTTCCATAACTGGTTAGAAAATCAGCTCTGATCAAGGAATGGTTTTATTCATTTTAACTATGTCCTACCTAATGGAGATGTAATAATCCAAAACAATTACATTAAAGTAATTATGTTTCAACAAACATAAGCTTGGCACTTCAGACTGGAAGTGGAACCTGTACCCTGAGCCAATTAGGAGGACTGAAATTAACAGGAGACAGTTGATTGTAGCTTGTGGGGTGCATTTATTAAACCAGTAACAAATAATCTATTAATCTTCCTTTAAACATCAACAACATAAAAGAGTTCCTCACCTCAAAGTCAGTTGCATTAAACAATTTCAGACGAACAAAATGAGACACCAGAAGTTTTTCATGTCGGGATATGATTTATAGCATGAATTAACTGCTTTTGTGTGATGAAGGGTGTAATTAAACTCCAGTGGCAGCATGTGGCCACAGCAAATGTCTTGGCAGAGAGCAGATCTCTGGAAGCCAGCTCACCAGGAAAAGGGTTTGTGTTGCTGGTGGCACTGGCAGGTCAGTGGAAAAGCCTGTTCCCTGGGCAGGCTCCTTCCCACCTTTCTCAGGCACAAAGGAAACTTGTGGGCTCACCAGGAGCAGGCATGCCAGAAGGTACTGTACCAGAGAGCAAAATATAAATGCCTTGTAAAAAAATGAACATTTCACTAAAGCCTTCTGATCAATACTAGGAATATCACAGGGGGAAAAGGGAAAGGGAAGCAGTCAACTCACAAATGAAATTTCTTTCTGAACATGATTTACCTCTGCTGCTGGTGTTGCCAAACTGAATGATCTAGGGAAAGGCTTGTGTGTTTTACCTTGGCATCCTTTCCTCAACCTTTTTTCTGCAGCCAGGTCTCTTGGTTCTCTCTGTTGCTTGGATTTCTGATGCAGTAAAGGAGAGACAAGCATTTGTAAAGCTGTAATATTGAGAAGATTATACAGAGAAATGGGAAAGGCAGTTGGTAGACATGGAATTTCAGAAAATGCTTCTCATGTTCCCTTTCTGTTAGGTAGAATCTCTAAATATCCAGGGGTCATCAAATGGGGCCCCATACTAAAACCTGCAGTCTGCCAGAGCAGCAGGGTGCACAGGTAGCCAGGGCTTCTATATAAAGCTGTTAAATGGGCTTATTTGCAATCTGTCTGCTCAACCAGTCGATGTCTTCATTCATTTAACACCATGCAAGGAGACACTGCTGCTGTTGCTGCTGGCATTTTCAAGATTTTATATACATTGCTTTTAGTTCATTAAGACAGGTGATGTCTTTCATATGGCAGGCAAAATCAGCATAAGCTTGTTGGCAGCAAATCATAACCTTCTGATTTACTGAGAAAAAAAACGAAGCAATCTAATATTTTATCATTCTGAAGTAGCAATAGAAAAATTTCTGTCTATACATGCAAGTCAATACATTATCAGTGTTATTGCAAGTGATGGAGTTAAACTTCAAATTCCCTCTGTAACTCTACTACTTACACTGGTTCTTCCTCTTTACATTTTCTTTCTCTAAACCCACATGCTTTTTCCTGTTTGATATTCTTTTACTCTCTATGATGACACATGGTCTTTAATCCCTTCATTTATCTTAGCATCTTCTTAAGGTCTAATATATGTATTAGCCAAAGGGGTCTTTTAGCTAATGTAAAGCTGATTTGTAATAATCAACATTAAGGGATGATAATAATTCTTGTGATTTATCCACGAACTGCATTTGGCATATCTTAGAGGCTAAAAGTGAATGCAGCATCTCCAAACAGTGTGTTAGGCTTGAGGGGATAGCAAGCTAAGCTGAATATCAGGAGTTTTTGACTCTTGTAAAAAAAAAGACATGTATTGCTAAGCTAGATTTTGGAAGATCACTGGATACCTATAAAACCTATGAGCACAAACCTTATGAGGAGTGGTTGAGGGAGCTGGGGGTATTTAGTCTGAAGAAAAGGAGGCTCAGGGAAGGCCTCATCACTCTGTACAACTACGTGAAATAAGGCTGTAGCCAGGTAGAGGTTGGTCTCCCAGGTAACAAGTGATAGAACAAGAAACAGCCTCAGGTTGAACCAAGAGAGGTTTATACCTTTGGAAAAATTTCTTCACTGAAAGTGTGGGAAGGCATTAGGAGAGGCTTCACAGGGAGGTGGTGGAATCACCATCCCTGGAAGTGTTTGGAAGACATGTGGATGTGGCACTTGGGGACATGGTTTTAGTGGTGAACACAGTGGGGCTGGCTTAAGAGTTGGATTCAGTGATCTCAGAGGTCTTTTCCAAAATTAATTATTATATGATTCTATGAAACAGTGGTTGAGACAGCTGCCGAGGATCTTTGGAGGAACATCTCACAGAGAGACTTGTAACACACTCTCTTCTCTCTCATGCTCTTGTTTTTAAAATCTCTGGTTTGGAAAAGTCAGTTTGATTTCCTGACTGCCATTGTCACAGCACCTAAACCCACAGATGCTGAAGGCAAGTGAGGCTGCTGAGACAGTCACACAAAGCAAGGGGTACAAACTGTGCCTGACACCACCCCAAGAGAGCAGCTGCAGGTTACAGTCTGAGCAGATGCAGCTGGAAGGCAGGAAGGACAAGAGCTGCAGTTAGTCCAGGAGCTGTGACCAGGGCTTTCTTAATCATAGCCTCAAGTTACCAGCTGAATTGCTCCTGGTATGAGCTGCTGTGCCTCACGTGAGGAAATGGTTTTGCTAAAAACAGTGGGTTTGAAGGGGCAGCCAGAAACTCCATAACAGAGTTTCCAAAAGAGCTGATCCGAGAGCAAGAGAGAGAAGGGTTCATTATCAAGATTGTTGTGTGTGGTTTCCATTCCTCTCTTTTCAGTATCTGTCATCATTTATTGGTTAAGACTTAATAACTAAAAGAGAGTATAACTTGGCACTCATTGCCAGAACTCCAAAAGCAAACATTACTGCTATTTTTTTAACCACAGGCAGCAAATCTTTTCAAACAGCAGCCTGACCCCAACTCTCCTCTCCCCAACATCTCTGCTGCAGTAGGGCAACTGAAGTAGCCCATGATCAGCTGGGGACAACAAAGCTTTAGCCCAGGAACCCTTAAAACAGAAGGTACAAGTGATTTTAAAAAATATGTTTTAAAGACTGATTTTTTTTCCTTCAGGTTTTAATGTATTTTTAATGTATTTTTCCTACAGGTTTTAATGTATTTTAATCAGACAGTTACACAGACACTTTAGCTAGTCCAACAAAATTTTGAATGGCAGGCTATAGGCAATCAGAACTTTACTTCTAGGTCTGTGCAACCTAGAAGTAAGGAAGGGTAAGGAACTTACTGCAGCTTGATTTTAAACAGACTCCAGTCATCTCTGACTGCAAAATGAGCTAAACAAAAGTCCACTCATAGTTTCTGCTATTCTGCAAGTTCAAACCATGTGGTCAAGAGATCTGGAGTCTTATTTGGGTTTTAGTATCTCTTGTGAGTTCCTTCCACAAACCAATAGAGGAATTCTTAGAACCCAAAACTGCTAATATCAGGCCAAAAAAGCATCAAACCACCCCAGAGACAACCTGAATCAACGGCTGCTTTCCCAAATATAGCCCTTCTTTTCTCAGCAGCTTAAGTTGGTCATAAAATTGTCGCTCTGCCTTCAGGGGTGTTGATTGGCAAATCATTTGTTGCAAGACTCTACAGTGGCAAATGCAATAATTGCCATAGCTTTTTAATGTTAGTATTGTGTGGCATCTCATTTTGGTTCCAGAAATTCTGACACTTAATCTTAATTTGGACTAGTCTTTGTTTGCCAATTCACTACTCTTATTCACATCAAGTGGATGCTATGCTCTGTCCCTGCAATTTTGTCTATTAGTACAGTGGTATATATTTTGCATTTAACAGAATTTCATAGACCTCTAACAAGGCTGCTGATCTCATTCCAGTGCAGTAACTGCCTTGATATGAAATTTCATTGGAAGAATGTTTTCTGCCTGAGAGCCGTTCATATATATGAGCTTCTGCAACCAATTAAAACATTAAGGAACCTACAGTTGAATAAATATCAATGAAAATTTAAGAACAGAGTGGTAGTTTTCAGCCAGTTTTATGGAAAGTCAATAGGTATCCGGAGGTCCAATTACAGGAAATGTTTTTGCAGTATGAAATAAAATTATAAGAAATAGAGAAGTAAATGAGAATGTTACAGGCACCTAGCATGCTTCTGGTCTTGGCATAATGAATTAATTAAGAAGAATCAGTATTAAATAGTAAAGATGAAATTCTGCTGTGCATTGCACCTCTTTAATTCTGGTATAATTTCGTTGGCTTCACAGAAATCACATTGGATATAAAAATGAGGAGCACAGAAAACTCACACTCTGTCAAGCCAAAATGTGCCACCCTTTTTGGTCAAATGTCCTCATTCCCCTGCCTATTTTGTGCAGTTCAGAGGCTGGTTCAAAAGCCAATGCCCCCTGTTAATAGGGAGCAGCAAGATAAAGGGCCACATTTTATTCTCATTCAGCTTCTTTGGGGTGTCTGAGCAATGAGGCACCTTCTTTCTTCGGCTGTGTGTTTCAAGTTGACTGAGGAGATCAGTTCAGTTGGTCAGAGCATGGTGCTAATAATGCCAAGGTCGTGGGTTCAATGTCTGTATGGGTCAATTCACAAAAAAATTGGACTAGATGACTGTGGTGGGTCCCTTCCAACTCAGAATATTCTGTGGTTCTGTGAGGAGGAAGTCTGCTGTTCCTCTTCTAGAATCATTTTGGGCCATTTAGCCTCCCTGGCTTTCTGCTTCTGCGATTTCTTCTGTTTCCTTGCAGATAGCCTGCCAGCCCTGCCTGCAGCACACATGGGACAGCCCTGTCAGTCTGCCCCATCTACCTGCTGTTTGCCTCAACAGCACCTGCAACCCCTGTCTGCTGTTTAGACAACAAGCAGTGCACCTCTAGGGCTGCCAAGTGTGCTTGGTAAAACCTACTCGGCCATTCATTTAAATACTTGTTAAACAGGAAGCTGCTGCTGGAAAGTTGAGTGCTGGTTTATATTTAAACAAATAGTGGGAACAGGCATGAGTGTCATTTTGTGATGTAGTGGAAAATTTGAATGGCTTGCATTATCCCACAAGTAACCCCTTGAAAACAAACCTGAGAGGCTGTTAAGCTCACACCTGTAAGCTTTTGCATTGGTAGCAGCAGAGAAAGGGTTACTTGCTCAGTTCTTTCACTGCAAACGTAGGCGTTAAAGGAAAAGTGATGCACGCGGTGTAGCACTGGTGTTTCCCTAGTGATTGAAGGAAAGTAGTTATTAAGGTCAGCCATGCTTATTTTTGGCAGATGTGGAGCCCCTTTCAGCCTGAACACTCCTAAGGAGTGTACTTAAGGTCAAGAAAGTTGCATATTTTGTGAGTGAAGTAAACAAGGGCAGCAAATGTTGGTGTGTTGAGCACCTCCTTTTAGTAGCTGTGGACTACCAAGGCTTATGATTTTGATCTAGCGTCTGTCACCTGCAAAGTTTGACATCAGTGTTGTCAGGGATGACAGTGGGGTCAGATGCAGCTCTGGGGTCTCCTGAAAGTTTGAGGCATCCAGGGTGATGCCAGGATGCAGAGGTGTCAGAAGCCCTGAGAAGCCAAAGTGCAATGGGTCAGAGCATTTGGATCTTTACGTGTTCTGTGAGGGCATAGCTTTTCCTTTATGGGGTTTTGCCATCTCTTTCTGTCCTGTGGGAGATTTTTGACTGCTCTGGTTTCCCTGCATCCATTCAATAGGCTGTCCATCAGCAGCAAGCACATGAATTCTCAGAAGGCTAACCTCTCCCCACTGTCACCCAGCAACAGACGTGTGATAGCCACAGTGTGTCACAGTGTCTGTTCTACTCACTGCAGGGCTACTCCTCCACAGTGACAGTCACGGTTGTTTACACATCATGGTTGTTTACACAGCTGACAGTTCCTGCCAAACTTCACAGCGTAGCCAGGAGAGTTTTCCTCAGAATGCATTTGGAGACATGGTTTAGGCTGTCACAGAGACACGTGGTAAGGCAAAAGTGGTAGGGAGCTGTACAGTTTTCCTGGGTGACCAAAATGGTTAGCAGCTCTAGTCAGCTCCCCAGACATATCACCACATTTTTCTAGTCATCATCAGACTTCACTCTTCGAGCTCTCCTATTTGCTTCTCTCACTTCATGGTGACAATTGCCACATAAACACTCCTATTATTAATAGAGGTAATGTGTTATATTTATATATCATTATTATTCATACATTGTATAATTTATATAATTACCATTTGAATTCCTTTTTCTAGTTCATGCTCCACAAATGAAGGTGGTTATTGATGATCCAATGCCAAGAAAATATTTTCAATCCCCATCATTTTCTCATGACTTTTTCTAATAATGTTTCTTATGCTTAGACATGCACAAGCATTACAATATTTTGAAAGGATGCACTTTTTCTCCAGTGTTAAAAGTTCTCTCCATTTAAAATTTAATATATTCTTGTCTGCTGGCATGTTAGAGCACAAAAACGCATTGCAAACTACAGGCCAAGTTATTTCTCCTGTGAATGCTTTAAAGCACCAAAATAATTCTCTGGTGTTGGAAACATGTCCTGAAGAGAATGCAAAGTGCCTCTCCACGCAGTGGGTAAGATGCTGCTAAAACTCCTCCATAGCCAGCCAGCATCTGTGGCTGCACATGACGTGCTTCCTCCCAGCATCCCAAGCAAGCACTGATCCCTTTTCTCTCCAGAGCCCACCCTGATCCCAAGATAGGTGGGTGAGGTAATGCAGCTGCCTTTCATGACTGTGACCCAAGAGGGTGGTGGTGGCTCTGGGTTTTTTTGTAAGATTTTGCCAAAACAGAAAGTCAGAATTAGTGTGTGCAAAACACATCTAAACAATGGAACACATACAAATTAGAGTACCCACCCACAACGCCTAATACATAACCAGTGAGTCATGCCCAGGGCCAGTGTGAGAAATCTGTGTAGGTGGGTTGTATTTGGCTTTCTTTTTGATTGCAGTGGTGCTTCTCTCTAGCTAATAATTATTGCACTCTGAACTAATAAACATAAGGATCTGAGCTTTCCAAGATGTCCTAGTGGTACAACATGTCATTTGCTAGACCTAAAAGTTTGATCCCTGTGGAAATGCAAATGAGTTATGTCTTAGGACCCTAAATTCTTTGGTGTTTATTTGAGTCCAGAGATTAAAACTGAGATACTAAAACAGTGGGATACTAAGGTAGTGGTGACCAAAACAGTCTCCACTAGCAAGTTATTCAATCACCTAAGGTAAACGTGAAAAGGGATGAACCATGATAGTCTCCTGGGGATAAAAGGAGACATCACAGACATCACTGGCAGGACTGGCTGCTTTCTCATGAAGCTCAGCAGAGATGCCAAAGTTTTCAGAGGTGTGGAGCCTGAGCTGCCTTCTCACGCCCAGTGATGGTCCCTCCAGGTCAGGGCTGGGGCTTGCTGGCAGGGCAGCGCCGGGAAGCGCACAGTGCCGCTCCCTCCTCTCTGATCAACCTCTGATAAACAGGGAGAAGCCCAGTCCACAGAGACATAAACTTGGCACTTTTCCTGAGTGCTACACTTCAAAAACACAAAAAATGAAAGGGCACATAGAAGACTAAGCATATAAAAGTCAAGCCTAAGTCAAATGTAATTTGACTTTCTGGGATTTCATTTTAATTATCCTGAGAAATAGATTTTTCTACTCTCCACAGTAATAAATATTTTTACATTATTTAGAGCAAGTGGGTTTTCCAATCAGCCTCTGAGGGCCTCAAGAAGTTCCTGTGTGGTAATTGCTGCTGGGCGTCCTAATGCCACAGACATCTGAGGTTTTCCCAGAATATTTTAGTGGACAGTAGCTGTAATTTAGTAGTCATGAATTTTGCTTGATGCCACTGTTGCAGGCAGACGTTGCAAGAAGGCAATGAAATTCTAACCTGAGGTTTTTTTGAAGTGCTCATTGCTAACCTGACATTGCCACCACCATTCACTTTTGTTGCAAGCTTGAATGGGAAAGTAATTGCAACTTTTTAGAACAGTGAGGCACTTTTGAAAATCTTGTCCTTCGTTTACTGCTTCTGCAGTGCTTCCATTTCATTTTCCCCCTTTCTTCTTTATTTCTAATGTTTCCACATTCACTTCCTCCATCTCCACTTTGCTATCATGTCTGTCTTTGATTTTTTTCCTTCCCTTTTTTCCTTACTGTCTCTTGGGGTATTCTTCCAGAGTTGTTTTCCTATTACACTCATAATTATCCATAGATGAGGTGACTGTAAGCCATCCTCATGTTGTGACAAGCCATGAAAATCAATATCCCCCCCCACCCCACCCCCCCCCCCCTTGGCTGGAACTTTCTTTCCATATCCCTGCTTAACCTCACATTTTTGATCTTATTTAATTGTTCATATGACCATTAATTCAGCCATAAACAGTAACACATAACAAAGAAGATTTATTTCTAAAGCAATTCTAGAAGTGCAGTTGTGTTCTCAACCAGCACTTATTCCATAAACTCCAGTGAATGGATAGACTTGCTCACCTCCACTGTTGCGCCAATACAGTATTCAATGAGATCAGGCTGAGTTTGGTGTTTTCTGACCTATGGAAATGCTCATGCAAGACACACAATCGTGTTTAGGACCCCTGCAGTTCATGTCTAAGGTCATGGTGAGAACAGCCCAGCTTATCTAGTGGCATGGCAAATGCTAAATGGTATGAGTCACTTAAACTCCTGACACCCTGCAGAAATGCACATTAGAGGGAAGACTTTATTCAGTCTCTTGGGCTTGTGTAGCTTTCCTTTCTTCCATCCTGCATAGGAACACTGCCAGGGCTGACTAGTGTTTCCACACAGTCTCCTTAAGTCATGGTCTAGACTCAGCAGTTTTGAATGGACTGTAAATTCTCCTCTGCTACCCAATCCAGCAGATACCACGGCAAGGAACTTGCTGGGTCTTTTAGTTCCTAATGAGATTTTGGTGTTCCAGATGGATTAAAATTCTTCTGAAGCCATAGCTCTGTACATTCACAAGCATATATTCAGAGCATGTAGGTTCAATGGAAATCAATGCAAGCTATGGAAGCTCCCTTTCATTTGAACGTTTCACAGCCATGCATTTCCTCTTCTCATTCCACTCTATGTGTTGTATGCTTTTTAGTCTTTTCTTGGAAGGAAGACCACTTGAAGGAAGATAAATACTTGGCAGTTCTCTCTCAGGCCATGATAGACAGCTCTTCTGTGTTCATGCAGCTTATTTACTCATGACCGGCTATACTTCACATATTCAGAGCTCTGTCTATTGTAAAGAACAGAAAACTGCGATCTCTGTTGAACTGACAACTTTTATTTTTTTTTTCTTTTTAATTACCATTTGCTTGGAGAGGAGAAAACACTAGTACTGCCTGGAAATCAGAAAGGCATAGGAAAATAAACCTCACATGTGTAGCTACATGTGCCAGATGCAGTCCACAAGTAGCTCCATTATTCTTAGTTGTCCTCTCAGTAACCTCTACCTCTTGTGCATAGAAGCACCTGCTTCTCTAACAACAGCAGGCAATTTAGCCTCCAGGGGGGTTATAAGAACCTCCTCAGCCATTAAGTGGGACTTACGTCCCAAGAGCCATTTTCATCTGGAGCACAGGTCCCCTTAAAATAAGGTGATAAGTTTAATGCAGTGGTATATTAGACAGAAGAAAAGGAAAAACTACCTTTTCCCCTACATTTGAGGTTTTCCAACTGACCACAGGAGCAAATGCAGGGAATAGGTCTCAATGAAATTATGGAGTGCTACCAAACTATTCCAGTGAAGTGTTTTCCAGATGTGCTGAGTAAGACTTTCATTGCCATGAACAGATTACTCAGAGTTCAGCAGATTGTAAAGGTTCAGATACTACAAATAGAAAAGTTTAGGGCAGTTTTGACAGTGATGTAGAAGGAAATGAGCAGGTCCCATTTTTGTAAATCACATTCTGCTTTTACTCTACCCAGCAACATTATCAGGGTTTGGAAGTGGTGTGTCACCTGAAAAATGCTTGGTCTGAGTTTAGTTTCACACATGCAAACTCCAGCAAGGCCCAGAGCACCCAGGCTAGCAGTGTGGGTCTCTCTGATGTGGTGTAGTTCCCCAAAACAGCTGCCAGCTAAAAGGAATAAAGCAGCACCATGTGCTCGTCTGGGCTGCAGTGTTTGAAAACGAGGTGTGCAGAAAAGGACCCGTGGTTTTAGTAATGTCACTAGGGATGTGTGATTGATACATCACTGTGGACAAATACAGCTGGACCATCCATTTACAGTTGCAGACTTTCTTCTCCCAAACCACCCTCCAAACTATTTGGCCTTTCTTGTATACTGCTATTCATTCCTGTTGTTACCTGGTCCTTTTACCTTCTCTGAGCCTGCTTGGAGCCACTTGTTATGACTGTGATGATTGCTGAAAGGGACCAGCATAGCTTTCTTGACATCACTTTCCTGATGCCTGTTTTAGTCCTTCCCAGCTGGCAGGCTTGGCTACATGCATTGCTGAAGTGTGGAACCACCAAGTACTTTCCACTCTGGTTCACTAGCAGCAGAATAGATGTCACTCAGGTGTTTCAGCCACTTTAACATTGGAACTCCTGTATTCTACCACTGTAATCTGTCACTATCTGAAACAGCTGGATGTCACTTGTATTTTGATTGTTTTTTAAATCACATGAGCTCTCCCAGCCGAAGAATTATTATTTAACTGAAGTAGATTTCAAAGAGGCAGGACAGAAAGTCTGAAGTCAAGTAATGTTACTTTGAGTCCATCACAGTTAGACTTTATGGCTTCTTGGTAGTACAGTAGGTACTACTTAGTTCAGTAGGGTTACTCAGTTGGTGTCTCTTTAGGATTGTTTTCAGAAAGAGCTGAGCCAAAGCCCTGATTATAGGATCAGGGCAGCAATGTGTTGTTCCTGATGTTCAAGGTCAACATCTGAGCTGGATATCTAGCATCATCTAGAACAGAATACTTCTGTTTAGAGGAATACTTCTGTAAACCAAGATGATGCTGTTACTGTGGTAGGGAGAGAATGTGTTGTGCTGCTTCCCACCATCCTACAGAAGCCTTTCATCCCACCAGTGCCAAGACACTGTCTCAGTTCCAAAACACTAGGAAAGGTAAGTAAACAGAGGTTCACCCCAAAACACTCAAGCACATTATTTCAGCAAGGTCACACCTTTGGAACCTCCAAACCTATTGTGTCTCCTGAAGAAAAAATCTTACAGAAATTCTAAGATAAAAGTCTGATTTTTCAGTCTGTTACCCTTACCTGAGAGCAACTGCTCCCCCTTACCCACCCTTGATGGAAGAAAACTGGAGTTAGGCCTCAGGGCTTAGTATGCCACCTGTGAAAGTCTACCAAAAACTTAGTACCTCTTATAATGTTTCTCTGGCTGTTAACCCTCAGGCTCACACTTGGCTAGTCCTGCACAGAGGAACCTCCTACTTCCCTGATTTTCTTCCTTCCTGGGTCTGGCCGGAAGATATTTATTAGGAGATTTTTCTTAGGAGTCTCTTGTTTCATATCTGTATGGAGACCGAGACAGCTAATCTCATAGGAGGGAGGGATTTACAGTTCCCATCTTTAGGACAAGAATAGAACTAAATAAGGAAAAGGGCCAAACTGAAGCAGGATTGCTCAGTAAAAGGGTTTCTTGTCCATTGGCAGTCAAGAGCAGACCAAGACAAAAACTCTGGCATCTCTGTGTTCACAAATCAACATCAAGCTGCCTCAGTAAGCTACAATTACCCCATCACCATGGCATGAGGTGTCTCACCTTGGTTTGTTCCTTGTCTCTTATGACATTGCAGAATTTTCAGAAATACACTATCTTCTAGGTTCTTTACTTTTCTCCTGTTGCAAATTAATTAAACTTCCTGTAACCTCTCCTGCAACCCAAGTTAAAATATGAAACAGATCTTAGACACTTCCTGGAAATTTTTAGCTCATAATTTGTTCTGAGTTGCAGTTTGCCCTCCACTGGTTACTTCAATCTCATTTCCTGCAGACCATGGCTCTCAAGTGGTGGTGAAACATCATGGATAAAGCACCATGACAGTTGTATTCTCATCTATTTTAACTGTTTGTTTGTTTGTTTGCTTGCTTGCTTCTTTTCATGGCTGCTGCTCTCCAAAATTAATATTCTTCTAAAATGGTAGGTAGAAATGACACTTTGGGTAACCACCGAGGACATGAAACTTCTTATTTGGACAGAGTTCCCATCAAATGGAATTTTATTTAATCATGAAATGCAGTCTCAGATGTGCAAAGAAATGTAAATACCAGCATAATTCTGCAATTAGGGCAAACTCACATTGACCTGAGATGAATTTTTACCTTCAGAGAAGCCGTAGGGTTTTAGTCTGTCTGTAAAACACATATGGCAGCCCCTTCTTCTTCCCATTTAATTGAAACTAACACAGTGGTCTGAATTCTTTTTATCTGCCTGTTCCTTCACTTGAATTCAGAATTTTATACATTTTTCAATGGAAATACTTTAGACTACCCTACACAGACCTCTAATATTTTACTGTTCCCATAAAAAATATCTATCTCAGAGATGTTTTGGTTTTTAGAACTATGATCAGATAAAGCAGCATTGTTCAGAAACTGTTGCTAAATAAAAAAGAATGGGTGGTGCCCTGTTTGGCATCTATGCAGCACAAGTGATGTGTGATTTATTGTTAGCGAGCCAAGTATAAAAGAAGATTATGATATGAAGGAGTCCCAGGCTATGGGCTCTGTCATGCATTTTATTTGCTGCTGCTCCCACATTCTGGAGGGATGTGCAATCCAAGTCCTGGAGGAATTTTGCTTACGCTATGATGAAGTGACCAAAGTGCCCCAGGAATGTGGAGCAGAGAATTTCTTCCTGCCACAGCCCTGCTCAGGCTGTTTTTCTCTCAGAAATGGGTAACCAGCCCTTCATGTTGTGCAAGTGCATGCAACGAGAAGCACAGAAGTGGTCTTTATATGCTAGCTTATTTCCGTCTGTGCACCATATAGCAGAACTCAGCCCATCTCCACATTAGCTAAAGTGGGCTTATTAAAATTCCAGTTAACAGTTCTGGTAAACTTCCTACTGGTTTTAATGGGATGTGGATCAAACACAGGGGCCACCAGGATCTGGAACTTCCAGTAATGCAATGATACATTTTTAGTTTGAGTTTGTGTGCAAGCATGTAAACATGAGCCAGCAGAGAGGGCTGCTAGTGGCTCAAGATTAACACAAGCTTTACCAATGGATGAAATATGGAAGTGGTGTCCCATGGTGATTCGTGTTATTGAAAACTCTAAGACAAGCAGAATGAAAGAAAACACAAATGTAGAAGAACAAAGTCTTGGTCTGGGCAATTACTGAATACATGTTAACAACAGCCACAGAGCGCTGGAGACCAGAGCTGACCCAAAGCCGAGGAGGAAAACACAGAGGCATGGATAAGTGCCATAAATCACTCTGACAGGCCTATCATTAGATCCGAGGGAGAGACCACCTAGAAGGCCAGAGAGAGGGACTCACCATGGCTGTCTTCTGCTGGAAAGCATTATTGCTGGAGCTACTCTCCTTGCTGTAGAACTGAAATTTTTCTAAACAGTTAATAATAGTGCTTCTTTCCTGTTAGTATAATGCAAGAATTGTTTCCCATGTGATAGTATAACTATTTAACTTTGTCAACTGGCCTGTCATAACCCAAGAGCAAAGCGTTATGAGATCGTTTCATTATCACTTCAGTATTTGACTATCCTGATGAGCTACTAAAAATTATTAGTTGGTTTTCTCACAGCTTGGAAATATAGTGCCTATTTTCCTTTCAAGGAGTGGTTATGACCTCCAGAACAGACAAGAGTTTTCCCTGATGGGGATAAAACAACTTTGTTGTATCGTGTATCTCAGCAGCATTTAAACAGAGCATTTTGTCAGAGAGACTGAAAGACAGAGATTCTGCCTTTTGCCCCAGTGGCAAAAAGTGTATCTGACAAAAATGTAATTCTCTTTTACTATCTGTGTTTCTAAAAGGCATCTATTGTGACCTCAGTTTGTTTATTTACTTTTTCATTGGGAGGAGGAAGCATTTATTAAAAGGTTCACTTGGGAAAATTGAAACTATTGTAACTTGTTTACAGATGGTCTATTGACAACTGGCCAGGCTTAAATTTCATGATTCATCCTAATATGCCATAAATGACACACTAGAGCGTGCAAGGAGACTATCAAACATGGGCTATTCTTGAACTTTCTTCTTGAGGGGGTTGATAAACCTGTTGGTTTCTCATGATCCTTGAAGATGAACTATGCTCACTTATGAGCATCTTGCCTCTTTCTAAAGAAGAAAAAAACACAGCCAAGAAGTGTGAAAATAAATGTTAAACTGATGTTTGAAAAGTTTAATCAGATTCCTTGTGAGTGGGCCATTCCTGATGCCTGGCAATAAAGTGCTCCAGGCTGGGCTCTATGTGGTTAAGCTGAGCGACACTCAACTTGGGTGCACAGCAAATGATGAGGCAGAGCTGAATATTTCCAACTTCCTCATGTGTGCATTACCCAGCCATGACTTGTCCTGGAGTCTTGTACTAATTATGACCTGAAAGGAAGGGTAAGGCAGTGTGTGCTGGCTTTCTGAAGCATCAGATCATCAGTTCCTTGTCCAGTTTTTCACTGTACTAAATTCCCCATTTCCAGACTCAAAAGGGAAGTGCACGTGACATGCATCCAGTTTTATCTAGCTGTACTAAGTATAATGAGATCTTAAGGACAGTGTTCTATGAAACAGAGATAGTAATTGCATGTTCCTTTCACCACAAGTGTTAAGGGCTCCATTCCATACCAAACATGAGATTCTCAGCCAGTGCCGAGCCTTGTGCTCCTGCAGTGCATGTGCTAATGCTGTCACACTCAGCTAATTTAAAGCTAGCTCAGGTGTGCTGTGCTACACCAGACACCCGCAGAGAGATTAAGTGACTGGCAGTTTTTCATGCAGGAATAGAACTGCACCCTGTAGTCTATAACACTCAATTTAACATCAGTATTGCTTTTGCCACTGATTTCTGCTAAAACTGGGACACTGGATTAGTTAAAAAACCTTGTCAATAGGCAGAAAAAGACCCAAACAATAGACACTCTGAAGAGTTGACTAAAACAACTTCAAGCTTAAGGAGACAAATCAGTATGTAAAGTAACTTCTGGTTTTGTCCCTCAATGCATAGTATAATGTTGGAGAAAAATGGGCAAAATGCACTAGCTAGAGGGCTCTAAGATCACAAAAAATTGAACAGGAAAAGTGGTTTAGGCCACCTAAGTGAACTGTGATGCTGCTTCTACTGCCTATCTTTGCCACTAATCTGTTGTATGATCCTAAAAGAGTCACATCTCTGAGCTACCAGCTTGAAAAAAAAATTGATGAAGTCTCATTTCAGAAATATAGAAACACATTTAAAGGACCTCTGTAGCCAACAATGATAATAACATGCTTGAAGTATTTTTAAACTGCTATCCAGTTTTCTGCTGTGCAAGCTTAGTTGTGTCTGTCTCAAGCACTGAAAAACATCATTTCTCTTTGATCAAAGGTGAAAATATTTCCTCATTCTGACAGCCCTTGAATTTCATCAGGAGTTACTTTTCCCATTTCATATTAGCATTCCTCTAAAGAAGATGGCAGGGTTAGTTCCATGTTTCTTATCCATGCCTTTTTATCAATGCAACAATTTGAGCTAAAGACAGACTGCTCTGTCTTGGACCAGCTATAATGCTTTTCCATAGCATGTGATGCCTTGAATCAGATTAAATCCTCCTGTTGTTCCATGAAAGTTGTACCTTAAGTCTGTGCATGACAAATCTCCTGTCATATGGGTGATGATTCCATTTTTCCTTTGAGTTTCCAGATGCTGGGAAAATAGGATTTAATCTATTTGGAGTGTTCAAGTACAGCAGGATCTCCACATCTGCCCTACCATCTGCAGTGGTCCTCATAGCTGAGCACACCTGATCTGTTCAGCAATAGTATCTCTCCACTGACAGTGGACAGCCTGTATCTGTCTGGAAAGCAGATCCTTGGACACCAAGTCAAATCACTCCTCCATGTAATAGCTACTTCCCTTAATCCCTTTAATACATTAATAGTTCCAAAATTATCTTTGTCAGTTGCAAAATGGTAGTGTCTGGGCTGTATCTCTGGAGCAAAGCGATGGAGGGTGCTATTAAGCAGAGTGCCCATCAGTTTAAACAGCAAGGAAGCAGTTAAAACACCAAACTTGTACTTCAGGGGGAAGTTGTTGTAGAGGTTTTGCTCCCCACAGAATATCTGTTGCCAGTCACCACTTATCACATGTAGAAAATTAAGCTGAAACTGTCCATAGTTGTGAAACTGTGCATTGGTGTCAACAGATGGTGTCAAAACAAGATGAAAAGAAAAAACCAAAAAACATTGAACACCAAAGAAAGAAATGAAGAATAGAGAGCTGGCCCAGAAATTCTGGTTCTGGCTGCAGGGGCCATCTGAGCTGCCAGCTATGGAGCAGCTTGGGCACACTGAATTCAGCATGCTCTCCTCACCACATCACCTGCATTCAGCCCATCACACTCCTCTTCTTCTGGACCAGCCAGACTTCAAAACAGCACCAAATAGCAAGCTCTTTTTTCCTCCAATCAGTCTGTTGCAAGAAATGTTGTTCTTTTACCAGATTCAAAATCTTCCTTCTCAAAATAATAGCAACTTGAGATTTGGGTGGTACAGTATTGATACTGGGAGAAGAATGACAAAGCTAAGGCCTGCCATCTTGAAGTGGATACTAAACAATGAAAAATATCTCTAGGAAGTACAAAGCAAAGCTCCTCTTTCCCTATAAACATGAAGTATTTCATTCTATTTGTAGACTACAATATCATAGAGAGGAGGGGAAAAAAAATCTTTTTTTCCTCTTTTGCTCTCAGAGGGTCAGCTTTATGACATTTGTGCCACTTTTCCTTCCTGGACATTTGACACAGCACATTTAATCCTAAAGCTCGATTTTCAACTCCAAGAAGCCAAAGGGACTCACAGTGGTGTGGCATTCAGGCACAGACGGCTCTTGTGCAGAGGTTATTTGTGGTTCCAGCATTCTTGAACCACGTGGGCTTTCCCAAGCTTCTGCCAGGAGCCTTTGCACCATCCTTTCCTGGTTCTGCACACAGCACTTCTGTTCCCTTCCCTCACATGCACCCCTCTGTCATTTATATATGTTGTAGGGCTGGCAGCTGCAAGTGTTTATTGCTGATGTTTATCTCTGTGTACTGATAGTTGCTCTCTCCTCATGTAATTTTATTGTTTTTCTATCCTTAATGCCTGTTATTTGTTGGCAAAGGAAAGCTACTGAAAGAGCAACAAAAAGTGCTCCAGAGCAGAGAAGCATGCAGTGAAAAGAGAGATTGGATGGAGCCTCTTGTTTCCACTCCATGGACGACGGCTTGCAGTCATTTGAAGTGGGGCATTTTTCCAATGGATCCTTTTCAAAAGCACATCTCACAAGGAGCCAGGCATGGGTGCAGCCCCACTCCAGGCTGGGGGCAAGTGGGAATCCAGTGGCAGTGATACTTAATAGGAGAGGGTGGCTGCTGGCAGGAACATTCCCCCAGCACACCTAGTGCATGTTATTTTCTTAATGCTTTAACATGTGGGCTTGCTCTCTGAATGGCCTGGATTCAGAAATCAACTCCCAACAATTTTTTGTGAGGTCTCACCTCCAGAAAGTCATCAGTGCCAAAACGGAGAGAAGTGGAAGGCAAAGAATAGTGCACCACCTGACAGAATGGGAAAATGTACTGCCACACAGCTGAGACTGGTGCTTCTAATAAGGAGTGGCAGACACAACACCTCACTGTGGGTTTTCTTTTGAATAGCCCTAGGTTACAATGTTTGACCTCAAGTTTGGTCTTTTTGGACATTTAAAGGAAATGTGCTCAAGACCATCTTTGACATCTAAAGCCTCATTGATATTTTCATCAATGATGTGTTCAAAATTTTTGATTTAATCTCATCACTGCTGGTGACCCCAGCTACAACCAGCAAATGCTCTCATTGTATGTGTGCTTAAGTGCAAACTAATATACTGACCCACGTCTTGCAGAAAGAGCATCTGATTGCATTGCACGTTTGATGTGTTGGTAGATCAGAGAGTTTATTGCAGAAGTGGTGGAAGACAGAAAAAGTAAGTTAGAAAAGGGTACTGAAAATTAATATGTAGTGACAGAGTTAATCTACTTTATTTCCTGTTCATACCATGAGATTTAGCTTGCCTGTAATGGAAACATCTTTAGGTGATGGACACAATGAGATGAAAATCAGACAGTCTATACCAATGAAGATGATATACTTCCACTAAAATTTCCATTGTTGCTTTCTGTTCAGTCCAAAGCAAATTTCAGAATGAGTGGTAACACCACAGCAGAGAGTACTGAACTTTGAAGTTGTCAATAGCAGGGTAGTTGTCTAGAAAATTCTTGCCCTGGCTCAATCCACAATTTCCTGCTCTGGTTAGGCTTTATGTTTTCTGACATTTTTACTCATTGACTTTATTCTGAATTCCTGATTTAGTCAGACACTCTTTCAGAGGATGAACCAGAAGCCCAGAAAAAGTCTATTCCCCTTTAACAATGCATTTAAGTACAGGGTTGATACTGAGCATATTAGTAATTTCACGGGTAACACTACATCAACTTAAAAAGTCTTGGCCATGATTCAGCAACATATCCCTATTCAGCAAAACACTTAAGCACTTTAAATTCTATGGACTTCAGTAAGATTTAAGCCTGTACTTAGGAACATAAACATTTACATAGGGTTTTTTTCCTTCTTTTCACAGCAGGAATGACTTACTTAGCCTTTTAGTAATTTAAGATGGAAAAGACTGTGTAGCTCATCATAGTCCATCCCCATGCAGGCACGGGAGATTAAACAGGTAGAGAGAAAGAGCTGGGATCTAAGTGCACTCACCTTTATTTCACTGTGCTCCAGGGGCAGGAGTCTGAAGCGTCTCTTCCTGAGTCTTCAAGTCATCTCTTCATCATCCAAACACCCCATTTGTCACAAAGCTTCATGTGTCTCCCAAGACCTTGATATAAGCAGAATTTTATTGTCAAAGCCATTTGAAGCTGAGAGAAGCCATTTCTCACTTTTTTAATAAATAGAGATATTGTTTATATGAATAAAAGTGCAAAGTACTTCCCCTGGATACTTTTGAAGCTTCCAAAAATAGTTCTAACTCTCAGCCAAAGTTACTGCTGCTGAGCTTCCCCAGGAGAGCATCAGTACATGGTACTGCTGTGTGAAATATTCTTGCTGCCAGTTAAATTGGTGAGAAATCACGTTTTGGTGGTTTTGTAATAAAACAGAATATTTTGTGGCCTGGCCCCTAATTCTTGGCTTATTTCTAAAGAAACAAAAGCCTGTCTCCATAGCTACAAAAATAGGGAAACATCTCTGTAAAATATTAGGCTGCAGTCTAGAACAGAGAAATTTTACAATTTTGTCCACAGCTGAGTAGTGATTCCATCTGCAAATAGAGAACTTTGCTCTGTTTGCAGTAAAACACTGCACTGTTTGACAGATGTGTTTTCCTCTTGATCAGGTTTGAGGTGTGTAGGTGGGGGGGTTCTCATACAAGTTCCTCTTACTGCAGAAGCACTCTCTCACAGGACCTAATCCTGCAAGGTGCAAAGTGCTCTCAGTTCCCAACAGTCACACAGAACTTTTTTTTTTTTTTTTTTTTTTTTTTTTTTTTTTTTTTTTTTTTTTTTTAAATCAGAAAGAGCTAGGTTTTGGACTTGCTGCTGCATTCCTTACCTACTTGAATAATCCCATAGGGCAAGCAGATAAGGCAGTAAAATCTGTGGTAATGTTTCTTTTACTTTTGACCACAGTGATATCTGTGAATAGGAAAGCCATTCAGACAATCACTAAGGACCAGGGGATGCAGTCACTGATTCCTGCGTATTATTTTCTGCAATGGAGAGGCTGTTTACACATAGTCTTTAAGAATGGGTATGTATAATGTGGAAAAATATCAAGTAGTTCAATATAGCAAAGTAGAAGGAAATCTGCCAGGCACCAGTGTCACTGCCACTAATTTGTTTAGAATGACAGAACTTCTAATAGTAGATAGTCTTGGAAAATATGACCTCTTTGTGGCTCTATTTTCAAATATTTTAGAATATCATACTTATCCACTCTCTCTAAAAAACACAGCTTAATGAAAGCACACTCATGTGGGAATATACAACTACTTATAGAACAAAAATCTTAAAAATTATTATTACATTCCAGACTTTTAAATTTTGTCTTAAACATAGCAATGTGAGCTTCTATGAAAGGGTAAGAGGCACAAAAGCTATGAAATAATAGCACCTTCACAAAGCCCTAGAGCACTGCAAAGAACAGCAGTGATTCCCCTGTAGAGAGAATCCATGATTACTTTTTCACAGCTGTGATGGTCGCTTTGGGCAGAACAGGAGGTGCATACTTCTTGAGCCTTCACAAAAGACAGTCTGAGATGATGGGAACCATCTCGTCCAAACCATCCAAAGAGCTTATGAAATAATTTCACACTTCAATTCTGCTTCATTACAAATGGGATTTTGTTACAGCTGCATCATAAGTTAGTCCCCGTGCGTGCTTTGGCACACAACTGCCACTGCATTTCACTTGTCACTTAAGAGAAGCCCCTTTCAGGGAGCAGAAGCCTCCATCATTGCTATCAGTTCCTGCCTTGTACAATGGCCTGAGAATTGGTTCTAACTCTATTGCTACTTCATATTCAGGACTCTCCTCCAGTAATATGCATCAGTGCATTTTCTATTAGCACTGTGGATGGCAAAATCCGGTGTTGTAGCCAGGGTCACTTACACAATTCATTTACTGCCAACAGACAGATGCTTGAATGCTCAGCTGTTTCTAGCACCCAGGAGAAAACACTGCTATAACTGGACTTTACGTTAACTAGCTTAGGTCCTGTTTTTCCACGGGCCAGGTTTGGAACCAGCACTCAACGCCTGTCTCTTGTGTCCCATTGAAGTGATACAGACATTTCTCATTGAAGGGCAGTAATTAGATTTGCTCTTTAGTACTTTGTAAGGTAAAACAGAGGTTCCACTTAGAAGGGTATGTCAAGTTTGCAGGTACAGTAGGCCTGCATCTCAGATGCTAACTGCAAGTGCATTTTAATCTGTTTCAGGGTTATTGATAAGGTACACCCATAGTATCCTTTGGAATCAGCCCATAAAAGAGAAAAAGACAGTCCATCCCTTACATGATCCTTTTCTAAATTCTTAACATTAAAAAATAAAAAAGAGCTCAAGCAGTGTGTCTGGCAGTTTAGTGCAGTTGAAGACCCAAGGTGGCTTTGGCAAACATTGCCCTGCTGGCAGTTCCTGCTATCAAGCAGACCTGCCTCCCAAATGCCTTCACTGATGGCAGTCTAGTAGTGTGCTTTGAGGAGAGAGCCTGAATCCAGAGTTTTAAAGGTCAGCACCAATACCTTGAATCCTGCTGGCAGCTAAGGCAGCTCAGAGAGCACTGGTGTGACATGCTGCGAATTTAAGATCTGATTAATATGTGACTTCTGCATTCCTGACTTCTGTCAGGCTCTGAATGATCTCAAGCAATAGCCAAAAGGAAAGCATATTACAGGAGGCTAATCTTGAGGTGACAAGACTGTGAACAGCCATAGCAAGCTCTATTTAGAGGAATTTTTTGTTATTCCAGGTAGATCAAAGATTGTGGAATGGAAATTAAAATGCTTATGCACTCTCTGAATTGCAGCACGTGTGAGCTATGGCTGCTAAGCACATTGAAGTGGTTTGATGTTAGGTATTCTGGGCATGGAATGAGTAGCATTTAATTCTTCTACAGCTACTAGGAGTTTTCTCTGACTGCCTGTATGTACCTTCACACCTTCCAAGGGATTCTGATTTCTGTCTTGGACTGGTAGTGAATGTTCTGTTTCATCTCTCCTGTTTGCAAGATGGATGCAGAGAGATTTGGTTGGGTCTTGATTGCAAATTGGTGCTATTGTTCAAGCCAGTTAGAACAGACACTCAGAAAATAATATTTTATGCTAACAGACATGTATGTTGCCCACAGCAGCAGATGAGTTATGTGTAGAAAGGGGCACCTTAGGTGACATGCAGCTTTTTTGGAATATAATGTCCCACTAATGCTGGCTCAATTCACATATTCATCAAAGGCCCCAATTGTTACAAGATAAATGAGGATTTAAATTCTAGGAAGTAATTTGCTGTGTTGCATGAAAATTAATGAAAATCTTGCTGCTCCAATGGTGGTAGATAGAATGGTGGAAAAATATTTAGGTCTGAGACTAATTAATAAACCAAGGGATTTTAATGCATTGGATAGAACTGAGCCAGAGATTAATTTGGTCCACATTGCACATACTTTGTGTAACAAAGGATATTAAGGTCCCTTATAATGCAGTGTTGTAGGATTCTTACACATTCAATACTAGCTACACCAGTTTCCACTTACCCAAAATTCAGACTTTGACAGAGATAGTAGCAGAGTTATGGTGTGTCACTTTTGCTTGGTATTGAATTTTGCCTGTGGTTTTATTTTCCTCTATAACATAACACTTTATGGCTACAATCTCCTATCCCTCCTAACAATGAAGCAGTATCTCTCCTTATTGCTTTCAATAGATGATTGCACACAGGTGCTGCTTCAAGACTGTACAGGTGACAGAATCCAGTCCTTATACAGGAACTCCAGTTGATCAAAACTTGAATGTTGGTAGAAACATCTGCAAAATGCCAAATTGCTGCTAAGGCTCTCTGTCCTGTTAGGGGTAAGCCTGTAGGAAGGAAGCATGCTTGTTTGCTCTGGAGACCTGCCCCCCAGTGGCAACACACCCTAGCCAGGCTGGAAGAGGAGGAGAGCAACGGCGGCAGAGGCAAATGTCAGATTTCACAGAAACAAAGGATGATGCCACGATTAAGTACGGCAATATAACTGTTGCATGGCACTAGGTAAAATCCTTTGGTTAGGTCTGTACTCACAAACCACGGGCCAGGGAAATTATCTGCAGCACATTTTGACCTGAACAAGCCTCTTCAAGACTTGCAGGCATGTTTTTAGGCCCTAAACACAGACTAGGAATCATTCCTGGTAGGCAGTTTTAAAGTGGCCAACCTGTTTGACTGAAGTATTTCACCATCATATGTACACGAAATATGTTGCATCAGTCATGTTGGTGTTAGGAATTGGGAATAGCCCATTTTATTATCATTTTATATTAATATAGAGTTATTGTATACTAATTATTCTATGTCTATACTAGTAGGATGATTACTATAGACATATCCTCAGAGACCTATCTGCCTCGATTCATTCATTCTGTAATAAAAGGATAATAATGCTTGTATCCCCCACTGCCTAACAAGGATGCTGTAAAAAAATATGTCCTATAAATGGTAAAGCTTTAAGGCTTTGAGAAAAGGACAAGGGAACGCATATTAAATAGCATTTATACTTTTAATCTAACTTTGCAATTTCTTCTAAGCAGGATAGCAGCTGCTTTTTCCTACCTACTATCCAGTAATTTATATTTTCTGATATGGGGTGAAGGGGAAGAGTCCTGATTAAACTTATTACATTGTCTAAGTGAGAAATAATTCATTTAATCATTAGTCCTTTTACTCTGCTGGATAGCTGCTACAGAATTGACTGTCTTCAAAGGAAGGAAGTGGTATACTATTTGCCTTCATGAAGGATTTAACATAAAGGCCATGGGCAGAGGAAGAGGCACACAATATATAGATATATATGTTGTTGTATATACAGTAAGACCCGCTCATGTGAAGGTCACATAAAAACTATCAGCTCTAGAAAATAACAAGTTGGCTACCAACTGTCCCTAGGGTCAACATTCTCCAAGACCTAATGAAATCAAGTTGGCAGGATATGAAAGTTTTGTTGTTGCTCCCACACGTCTCATGCAAAACTTCAGGAAATTGCATTCATGTTTCTTACACCAACACTCGCAAATGAGATTCACTTTTTCAGTGCAAGGACACTCAGAAAGACATATTAAAGAACTGCTATCCTCATCCACTCTGAAATTTCACTATATTAAGTACTGTCTGGAACAGTGAAACCAAGTATATTAGAAAAACACCATGAAAATGAAAAGGAAAGATCAATTTGTTTGCTAATGTTGAGAAAAATAGGAGACAGGCAGCAGGTCAATCTGTGCAGACAGGCACAGAAGAAAAGCCCTGGTGTTTCCCTGTGTCAGCGGACAAGGCTTCTTCAGGAAAAAGAAGACAGGAGGAGAGAAAACAGCAGAAGATCTATGCCCATTCTGTGAGTAGAAGCTGGGGGGAAGAAATATGAGATGTTAACATTCTAAACAGGCATCTACATTTCCTAGCATTGTTGTAGTGCTTAAATGTGCTGTGGGCTTTGCTTTCTTTTTTTTTTTTTTTTTTTTTCTTTACAAAATCTCTTATCTAGCTCTACTAGGAGTTAAAGGAAGAGCAAGTTGAACATTTCCCCTTCCCAGACTCCTCAGATGCCTCAGAGGAAGAGCACCTTGTGCAGAGGAAATTATGTAGAGAAGAAGAGTCAGGCAATCTGTTGTGTGTCCCTTCATTCATCAGTTCAGGAAATTAATGATTTCATAAATTCCACAACCACAATTTAACAAATCTCCCTAATGCTGATGCTGCCTTTCTTATATTTTTATTTTATTATTTTAATCTAACTTCTTCAGGTAACTTTGATGATCCAGAGGGTGAGTTATGTCACTGGAAAGCACTGTCTAGAAATTATTAGTGGCATGATCCTGGTCAGCCTTGGTGGTTTTCTCTTTTGCACTGAAGCGGACACAGAGTCCTCATATTGCCAGCGATGATACTCAGTTAAGAGCAGTAACAAAGCACGCAGTAACAAGCAATGAAGCTGAGAGGAGAGATTAACTTAGACTTAACCAGCTTCATTGGTGATGCACATCCAGTTCCACTACATGGAGAAGGGATCTTTGCCATGTGAAGTCAGCTCAGCACGTGGTTAGCATATATCCCACTGAAATAGTTCTCCCAGTCCAAGGGCTACTTATACATGGGAGATGTTTCAGTCTGTTTAAGGTTTTGATGGCACAGAGGCAGCAGCTGAGTGTTCCTTCCTCCTCTGCAGATGCCTGTGCTCCACAAGACAAAGTCCCAGCAGTTTGAACACTCAAGTTCAGCTTCAGTGACAAGGTCCAACACAGAGTGTAGGTGAAAACTGTGGCTTAGAGTCCACATGACATGATAATACTTGTTCCATTTACTCTTCAAAAATTTATTAACTGTAAAATGTTTGTGACCCTAGAATTGCTTTAGGAGACTGACTTATCTTGGAGACTCTGCCTAATGTACATGAGGTAACCTGTGCCTCTTGTTTCTGCCATATGTTGATAGCTCAGCTCTTGCCTCTGTCCTAATGGAGCACAGGAGGTGGGATAGCCAGCCTCAGAAACTTTGTGTTCTGTGGCTGAGGTTTTGGGGTATGGGGTTTTTAGGGATGCTAATTTAGAAAAAAATCTTACTGATTGAAGTACTAGGTTTCCAGTCTTGGGCAAGCACCTGAAGAACAAGCTGAAAAAGCTGGTTTATAATTGTCATTTACAGAGGCAAAACTATGAAACAAAGTGACAGTGCTGGGTGTTCAGCCAACTGCTAATTACAGCTATGCTGAAAACAGGCTGAACCACAAGAGCCACGCTTAATTTGCACGCCGAAGGAGGCCACTGAGAATGGACTGGGGGAAACTCGAGGAAAAAAAACCAACCCACTATTATTTCATTTCACAGCTTCATGGTAAAAGAAGCCTAAAAAGTCACTGCAGAAAGTCAGCTTTGCCTAGTGATTTTTCTCTTGTTGAACTGAGAGTGATGTGGCACAGGGCCTAAGTGACAGGAAGAGGAAGGTTTGGAAGGTGATTCACTACCTTTTTCATTAGCAGAGGCGAACACTTGGTAATTATGGGGAATATGAAATTAATACCTAGACAGCCTCATAGCTGCCTTTTAATAAAAAGTAAGAGTACTTCCTCTGGTGGCATAACACAGTAAATTTGAATGCGCTGTCCTACGGGGAGACTGTAGCATTTCCCCAGCATTGGAAAGACGCTGAACAGTCATCACATAGCAATACATGTTCTGAGCTTCTGTGCTTCCTGCTCATAACAGACATGAAAAGGAACAATCAGAGATAATTACAAGTTAGTAAAGAAGGGATTCCTGCCTTAAGGCATCTGAGTGCTTGGCTCAAATATAATTAAAAACAAGAGTTTAAAGGGAAAAAAGTCTTGCCTAGTAAGCAGAACAATCATAAGTTTATCCTGTCCATCTAGGTAGATAAAACCTTTCCAGAGTATCTGAATATGCTTAAAGTAAGCACCTAGCAACCTTACACACACTTAAATATGCTTGGCCACTAGCTCCAAGCAATTAATATGTCAGGAGAAAGGAGTCTGGGCTGCTTGCACACATTTGTGGAAAATTTTCATGTGCATGTGAAAACAGTTAAAAATCACTGGAAGTCAACACCCATCTTCTCAGGGTAACACCATGCCAGTGTTAACTCTTCTTTCAAGTCATCTGATCTCAGTCACCACAGTAACAGGTAGGTCAAGAGGCAACACAGATTGGCTTGATAATTTTTCAGTTTTGCATGCTACAATGCTTCTGTGTTTGTGGTCAGCCCTATCAGAGGTAAGTTGTGAGCACAGCTTTCCAAGCAGTGTGGCATTGCTGATTCACAGCCAGAGTGCTGCCTACTATCCTCCTGCCATGCTAGGCACAACCCGCACTCTGCATGGCAGCCCCATGTGCAGGGCACTACAGCAGTCTATTGGTTGCCTGGAGAAGTTGTGGATGCCCCATCCCTGGAAGTGTTCAAGGCCAGGTTGGATGGGGCCCTGAGAAACCTGATCTAGTGGGTGGCATCCCTGATTATGGCAGGGGGTTGGAACTGGATGATGTTTAAGGACCCTTCCAACCCAGAGCATTCTATGATTCTATGATTCCATGATTCTATGATTTACAGTTATGCTAGATGTGAACCCCTGTAATGAGATGTCAAGGCCATATCCTCCAACATTTTTGAGTTGAAAGAAGTAATTTCTGACCATTTGTTCCCATATTCAATTGGTTGATAGGGGAAGGAAGAAAAAGACAACTCTTTGAAACCCTGGAAACCTCAGAAACCCTGGACACCTCCTTGCCTCAAACCAATTGCAACAGGATGGATGCCATTATACAGGTGACAGCCTTTAGAAATGTTTTAGCTATTCTTCAGATTCTTCTGATTTACTTCAACTGCTTGATCCCCAAGCAAGTAGCAGAACACTTCAGAGAAAAATTGATCCTGCACAGCCTGGCTAATGGATACAGTCGGGTCATCAATATCTCATATTCATCAAAAGCTATGTAATAGATATGGTGTTACCTCTATTGAAATTGTGTCTCCAGTCATTAGTTTTTCTCTGCTAGACTGTGACCTGGTAACAAAGTCCACAAGACACACTCTGTTTTGTTCACATACCTATGGGAATTCATAGAATCATGGAATGGTTTAGGCTTGAAAAGACCTTTAAGACCACTGAGTCCCAATACTAACTCAGCACTGCCAGGTACCCCACTAAACCATACCCCTAAGCATCACACCCACACATTTTTCCAGCAGTTCCAGGGACAGCGATTCCACCACTTGCCTGGGAAGCTTGTTCCAATGCCTGACAACTTTTTCTGTGAAGAAAAATTTCCTGATATCCAATCCAAACCTCCACTGGCACAACATGAGGTCATTTCCTTTTGTCCTATTGCTTGTTATTTGGAGAAGAGACCAACCCCTACCTGACTGCAGCCTCCTTTCAGGTAATTGTAGAGAGCAATAAGATTCCCCCTGAACCTCCTTTTCTCCAAGCTAAACAACCCCAGCTCCCTCAGCCATTCCTTATCAGACTTGTGCTCCAGACCCTTCCCTATCTCCACTGTTCTTCCCTGGACATGCTCCAATACCATGTATGTTTTCTGCTTCCAATTAGAAAAGTAATCCAGAGTTACCACTTGTGAACCTGGTCGTGATTTGTACAGTAAAAAGTGGCATAGTTTAGATAATCCAACCTCCTGTCTTTTCTGGAGGAAACATGGCTTGACAGAATTCATCCACCCACTGAAAGGTCTATTTCAATTTACAAAATGAACACTGGAGATTCTGTAGAGATATGTAATTGTGATCTTTAATGAGTGTGTTTGCTCTGTCAGAGCCTTTGTCTACTATCACAAATGTGAATGCATTTGGTAGGAAAAAAAATCTTTTTTCTGGTTCTTCCAAAGTTCTTTTCAAGGGTCAGCCAAAAATTCTTGAGAATAATACATGGTGATATAGAAAGATCGTCAAATATTGTTATCTATGTTGTACCTACCTGTACTGGGCATGCACTAAATGTAAGTCTTCAGAGCTGTCAGCTTTAATCATTAGAAGATTATTTATAGAAAAATTATGTACAAGGAGAAAACATTTGAAAGAAAGGAAGGAGAAAACATTTGAAAGAAAGAAAGGCCTATGTTTCTTGCAGGTAACCAGTTAATTTGTATTGTTATATGTTATTGTATATTGTTATTGTAACTGGTATTGTTATATGTGTGTATGTTCATTTCCTGTGATAACCATGCACATTGAACAATTCAAAGTCACACACCTAAATGCTCATTTGCATGGCTGATCTCCTTGTCTAATTAATACACTTTCAGATCTAATTTTTCTGCATATAAAAATATTTCCTTCAGAATATACCTTCCCAAACCATTTTAGATACCTCCATAGACAACCCATGGCACAGATGTTGTTTTTGTTACTCTTCATAAAATTTAAACAATAGTTATGATGATAAGGGGTTTCTATGGCTGGTGTGCATATTAGATCTTCCCGTTTTAAATTAAAAAATCCTAATAAAAATGGTTTTTAAAAACCACCAGGGACTTTCCTTGTATGAGTATTGTAGCTTTTCTTACAAAGATGTTTCAGCAACCACATAAAAAACTATTTAAGGAAAAAAAGGAAACAGCACGTTTAAAGCAAGATTAAAATAAGAGTGCGATTGATTTGAACTTCTCTCTTTTCTTCTTTTTTTTTTAATTCAAAGTTTGTTCTTCCCATATTGTTCAGGAAAATGTGCCCATGTGCAAAAGTATATGATGCCTAATTGGTTCTGAAAGTAGAGTTCATATGTAAATAGGTGGTGTGAGAAGACAATGACAAATCTCCCCCATTACTCATCAGGATAGAGCTGTTGCTGATTGTCAGTGCAGTTTCCTGAGCTATCACCATTCTGTTGCTCGAAGCCATATTTCCAGAGTACCATGTATCTGTTTCGGTACTTAATTTAGTACAGAATATTTAGAGCTAGCAGCTGAGTTAAGTCTGAGAATGCATTTTCTCCTCCTGGCATTTATGCTAGACCAGAAGAGGTGGGGGGAGGAAAGCATAAAAAAGAAACCTTAACCTTTTAATATTTAATTCTGTATTTTAAAAGCAAAACTAGGGAAACACAGCTAACAGAAATAACCAGGGGAAGATAACATTTAAAATGAACTAAAGAAAGTGGATTTAATAATATCTTTCAAAGACACTGTAAAGTCAACAGAGTTGAGTATGTATGTCACTATTGCTGCTGCTTTTTTTTTTTTTTTTTAATAGGTTTTCTTATGGCTCAGTCCCTCTCATTTTTCCCCAAATTCTCCATATGAGGAAGAGTCAGGGCAGTAGGGTGCTGACAGATAAAGATTAAACCTAAAAAGAATTAAGTTCTACTCAATCAAAAAATTGTGTTTGATCCAAACTCTTGTCTGTCTAAAGATAGTTCTTGCATCCAAACACTTTCTCCCAAATCTCTCCTTTGTGGCATAACTTGGGGATGATATAGCTACCAAGGGGTTGGTTTCTTTCCATCTTTACTTCTGGAAATGTTCCATTTCATATAAATTATTAACTACCACTGGTCTAGAAATTGAAGTAGAGGGAAGATAGCAGGGAGAGAAAAGACACCTTGACTCTCTGGCCCACTAGTCAGAAAACACAGAAAAGTTCTGAGTTCAAAGACCTTCTCAAACAAGTATTTGATTATTGATATTAAATGGAGCACCCCTCAGAAGAGAGGATGGGATATTCTTCCCATAATAGCCAGTAGACTTGTCACTCAGGCAGTCACCTAGAATGCAAGAGACTAAGTATAAGTCCTAAGTTAGGGCTAAACTAAATTAGAAAAACCTAGGTTAGAAGGTACCCTTGAGAAGTTCATCAGTTGGCTTATATTAAGATGGATCTTGGTGTATTCCTAAACTCTTGTTAACTAGAAAAATGTTACTTAGACAAATTGTGCACTTTTTAAGACACACATTCCATGAAGTATTTGCAACATGAAAAATGTTTAAATACATAGAAATTCTCTACTCTGCAAAAAAATAAAGATTCAATGGGTCAGACAATTTTCCTGCAACTGACACCTATTAATGCTGTTCTGGGTATTCCCCTGGCATGAGGAAGTAACTGTCATCTTGCCACTAAGGACGTATTCATCATACTCACTGACCACAAGGAATGAGTGCAAGATACCGCCTGGTACCTATATGAGGAATCTTTATCTGGAACTACAGTTTGAGATAGATATATGCATATCTATATATCTATATATATCTATATAGATATATACAGCCATTAAGAGTTAGAAACTCACCGAAGTACTTCCATGACATCATACTTAGCATATGCTGTAGGTGTAGATATTAATTCAGCCTACTACATGCAGATCTGAACCTGTGAATATTTATCAGGAAGGTCTGCTCACTGGTTAATTATGTCCTGCCAAATGCAGTTAAAACATTTTCTATAATATATGTAAAGCAAAAAAGTGGGGGATGTAATGAAGTTATGTTTAGATCCAATACTTAAACAAATGGCAGGTACAGAAGCCTCCTACCTTTCTCCTCAACGTGTTTGAAATTTAAGGTTAATGTAAAGAATCAAATTACTATTGGAAGAAGACAAGAAATATACATGTTTCAGCTGATCTACACTTCCACATAAGAAGAAAGATGAGCCAATGATAGGGAAGGGAATGAAGCTATTAGTGGATTGTCAAAGAAAAGGAAGTGCTGGAGAAGAGGTTTTGGAATTAGGAGACTGATAAACATAGATTCTGGTCAGAAAATCTGGAGGATAGATTTCCCACTGGAAAACTGACATCTTTCAACAGAGGAGCAATAACTTCAAAACTGATCTATAAATGTGACTTCAGTATCTCATTTTGGGCCAGAAGTCCCATCTGCCTGAGGAAATCTCCCCATCAGCCCCCACCTCCTATGGCACAGTACAGCTGTACCCAGCATGAACATGGCTCCTCCAGCACTATGGGAAGCCAGGATGAGAAACTTGCTCAAAGAACAAGGAAACCAAGACACTGCATTACATTTTCTAAGAGGTACCACTGTGCCATATTCAAATGATTTTGTCTGGAATATACTGGCTGAAATATTGCCTCTGCTTATGTTTTCAGGTATATTTCCTTATTTTTTCAGGCATTCTTTACAGTCAGTATTTTCTATAGTAATAAACAGATATTCTTCTCAGGTCTACACTGCACATGCACAAAACAAAAAATTCAGTCTTCCACTGTAAACAGATTTTTTTTAAAAATCAAGCAACAATCACATTTAAAAACCATACTCAATAATAAATAATTAGGCATTTCAATTTCTGAAATAATTTCTAAAATTTTGGTTAAAGAGGTAGCAGGCTTCCTGGGCAGTTGAATCAATGACTTTTCTTGAATTTGTAAAAAGCTGCAATCTCCACGATGTATCCTTAAGGTTAATCAGTGAAACCAACTTTCTCCCTGATTATCTATCTACCTTCCTGGCACTGACAGAGAGAAGACAAGCCAGAATGTGGCCTCTGAATGTCTTCAGTAAATTGTGTACTTAACCCTTAGGCATCACTCTAGCTACTTTGGAACAATCTTGATAAAACAGTACAGATAAGGCAAACCTACTTTTGTTCCATTGACTCAAGTACTTGTACATATGCTACCTCAGCACTGAATATTGTGCATTTGTCATTAGATTACTCCATCTGATACTTGTTTTTCATTGGTTGGGGCTGAAAATCTCAGTAAGAAAAAGGTTTCTTGCAGAAGTGATCCTTGCCATTGGATCAGCACATGCTGCATGGTGTATTTTGCAAACACATGGCTAATGTGCAGGTGATAGGAAGGGGAAGCAAAGCTGATATTTGTTATTTTAATTTCTTACCCAATTCCATCAGAGAAGCCATCTTGCACAAAGATTTCCCTTGGTGTTAATCTCTCCTAATAGCTTAGTTTTCCTCCACCCATTGATTCATTGGTCCAATCTTTTTTCAAATTTCAACAAAGAGAAAAAAAGGGGGGAAAAAGTGTTTTCCCATTTCCAATAGAAATCCCTGTGCTAGTTCTCTGCCTTTTCCTGTCAGAGGTCTATGGGTTAATACTTGATAAAAGGAAAGAGGTAGGTATTTGTCTCCTGCCTAGAGAGAAATTCTTTGCGTCTTTGCCAGGGAAAACATCTGATCCTGTTGCAATGATTTTTCTTTTAATTGGAATGCAAAGATCTTATCTTTTTATTACTCTTTTATTGTTGATAACCACTCCGCCTGCTCACTCTCCACAAATGTCCAGCTTATATATACAACCAGGGAAGCAGTTCATTTTTCCTCCTTTTTAGCTTTAATCATTTGCCTAACAACTGAATTGTGCCAGAGTGGTTCATATATCCCTTCCCGCACCACCGTCTCTTTCTCAGATGCCTGGTCTGTGTCTGTCTCTCCCTAATTTTCAGGCACAGATTGGCCCAGTGACTGCCTCCTGCTCTATCAACTGCCTGAGGTGTGGGAGACCACTTTATGGGAATTCAGTCACACGGGCCAATTCAAAAATAACAGTAAACGAGAAATTTGCAGTGAAAGGGAAACATTGCATGCAAGTCATACGCCTACTACTCTCCTAATTTAGTTTCTTTGTGGCTTTGCGTCGCCATACGTTCTGTAATGTCAGATCAGTGCGTGGGGAAGCGGCGGCCTCATGGATAGAGCTGCGGCGCAAGAAATCTGGGGTTTATTCTCAGTTCTGCCCAGCTCCTGCAGAAGCATAGCTTGACCCGTCTGCTTGCCAGCACACAGGGAGAGCCCTGCTGCCAGCTGCCCACCTGCCCTGCTGCTCAGCTGAAGGCTGCTCTCTGCCCTAGGAGAGCAGCTGTGGGCACCTCCACAGCCTCAGGGTTTCCACAGCAGCTCCACTGCATGCAGAGCAGGGGGCATTTGGGAACTTCTTGTAACCAGGACAGCCACAGATGTCTTAACCCTGCCTTTTTCTGTGTGAGACAGTCCCCTCCTCCTAATACCAATTTTCTGTCAATTCTGGCATATATGTGAGCATGTGTTTGTGTACAAGCAATACTACTTCATCTGCTGCTCTCTGATTACTGTTGTTTCTTTAAGAACTTCTCCCACCATTGTAAGTTCTCAGCTGCTACCTTAAGTCTCTAAATGCCCTCTGTGTTTCCTGCCCTCCTCCCTTTTTCTTCCTCCTTCCCATACTCCCCTTCCCTTCACACATTTTCAGTTCTGGTTTTGACCACCTCTTCCCCTCCTCTCCCCTCTCCAGCCCCAAACTGTCCCTGCCAAACCAATGTGTTCAGAGTGTGGCACTGTGAAGAGCACGCACGTGGATGAACATGCCAGTACAGGATCAGTGCTCCTGATAACTGTGCTGCAGCTGTGCTACTGGTCTGGTCTCACCATATTGCAAATCCTCCTGAAGAAAAAATTACTACTTTTATATGATCTCGTAGGACAACAAGTCTACTAGGACTCCCATCCTAACAGTGATTACAGGGATGCTGTCCCCTTCCCCTTCAGCCCCTAATTCCCCTGCCACACAGCACGTCACACCAGCCCACAGCTCATACCAAGGCTGCAGCTGGACCCACCTGCTGCCTGCCATGGAAATAGAGATCATCACCGTCCCTGTGCCACAGGGGTTTGGCTAAGTTCAATTCCTCAGTTAAGGAATGTGTGTGCAAGACATGCTCAGGATCTGTGAACTTGCAGTATCTCTGGTTTGGGATACTACATCTAGAAACATACGAGACTATTAGCTGAATATTAGCTGCAAGATTTGTTCTTGAAGAGTTACTGCAGTTGGATACACACATTTACTGTGTACTACTGTTTCCATCTGTGCAAGAAGAAAACCTAGATTATATGTCTGGAAAAGATTACAGAACTTTTGTATAGTTCTGAATGAAAAGGTAGATTTTCTTTTCTCAGTTCAATTTAGACAATGTAGCTACATCCATACTAAACAGGTATTTCTGTCCACTTTTCAGTAACCACTATATCATTAGAACAGACAGAGAGAAAGATATGTTCTGAAAGAATTAAAAAAGAAAAATAACCTTCTCTTCAGATAAAATAAAACCCTTCTCTTCAGGATATTTTCCTGAAGTTATACTGCAAAGAAAAATACCAGGTTTCAGAAATGTTACCGATATAGGCTGAAGTCTAACACTCAGTGGAAGAGTAGCACTTTTCTCAGATATGGCTAAGAGTGCTAGCTGAGTGCTAGCTATAGAAAATACATTTTTCCTCCATTAAGTCTTCCAGTGCAGGCTGGTTCTGTATCAGATCATATTAGTCATCCCAGAAATCTTCTGAAACATAAAACTGCCCTTTATTGGGAAGGGGAGAAAACAGAACTACTGCTCTGCTGCATTTATGTGGAGCCTTTATCACACCTCCAGCAGCACTGCTGAACTCTACTTTTTATTTATCTGTCAGTGGACAACTGGGACTACTAAACACATGTACATAAGCTTTAAAAAGTGGCATCACAAATTGATACATGCTACTTGAAGAACCCTTTAGCTTTTGTTTATCAAACTGTCTCCAGCAAGAGCCACATTCTTTGTAGAGATTTAGCCATGCAGTCAGTGCTATGCACTAGGACAGAAATTACAAGCATCA
Organism: Zosterops lateralis; assembly: GCF_965231275.1. Lineage (NCBI taxonomy): Eukaryota > Metazoa > Chordata > Aves > Passeriformes > Zosteropidae > Zosterops > Zosterops lateralis. The sequence goes on along the minus strand of NC_139762.1, from coordinate 58,820,095 downwards.
GTAAAATGGGGAGAGAGAGAGAGAGAGAGAGAGTGTGTGTAAGCAGCAGTTCAAAGCAGGATATGTTGTTTAAAACTTGAATTGCCTGCGGCAATGCTATAGACCCTGTAAGACTTTACTGTATTGCATCCTGACAAAAATGTCATGAACCAAGAAACACCATCAGCATCTTACTGTGAAGACCAAACCAGAAAATAGCATCAGTGATGGCAAGACAGTTGAATCAACAGGCAGCAGAGCCCAGGCCTGAGAGCTTTCTTCAACTCTGCCACCACATAAAACAGTTTGGGCATGAAGTGCAGCCAGAATGACGACCCCAGGCTCCCTGCTGCTCCTCTTGCCCGTGCTGGCACCCAAGCTGCAAGCCAGATAGGGGACATAATTAACAACTGTTTGGTTTTGTCAGGTACATTTTCAGATAAAATGAATTTCCTGATTGGACAGGCAAAAATAAAATTGAGAGAGAGAAGGAAAGCTGAACTGACCTTCTGACAATCGCTTGCAGCTCTCTTGCCAGGATGTGCTCTGGGGACACACCGGCAGGGAGTGTACCTCAGCACACAGGCCAAAGATGCCATATCAGGACAAAAGCTCCCTAAAGTCAAAAGCCACTTAGAATACATCATGTAAACAATCTTTGCAATAGCGATTTGATACTGAGGAAGGAGGTGCAAATTAATTAAATGCATAGTCAGCATAAAAAGAAAGATGAGGTACATTTCTGAAATATGGCAGCATCTCACGTGCAGCCACAGCACTGGTTTTTTATTGGTTCTGTGTTTTCACAATCCACTCTGTTTCAAAGGAAACTAATATATCTTTGTTTTCAAAATGGAAAAAAGCAGTACTGGTTTTAATTTTCTGTCTAACTATGCTGTCACACGCACAAGGCACATACACATACAATTGAAACACTGACAATTAAAATCTTGCACTGCCATCCTGTGGTGAATGTCAGTAAAACATGACGTTGCTCTGCTCATAGATACGGGGATGATCCTCTCGGAAACGCAGAGCTACGCTTGAGCCAGCAACAGCTCAAGCACCAAGAGTTAGCTCCGTGTTGCTCTGGAAAGCAGAGTAGAATCTCCAATGACATTATTTCTCATTATTCCTCCAGCAATTAAGTATCTTCTAGACACCTTTCGGAAGACCCACAGTCCATCCCCAAGAATATAGGTTCTTTTAAGGGAAAGTATTCTGGATTAGCAGTGAATAGCCCCTGTGACACAGCAGGCCAGGTGAGTTAAGCAAGATGGGCTGGAGGGAAAACATCAGAAGTCACTGAGAACTCGACAGGGCTTTAACTGGCAGTCAGGGGAGTGCTTTGGGCTTGACTTTGACCTATGAAAAGTATAGTGAAGTTCACTTGTAAATAGGTCAGAAACTCCTGCTCACTGGCTAAATGAATTTTTTTCCAGTGAATCACTACTAGGCTTAAGAAGAAAAAAAAATGGGGGAAAGCCAAAAGGGCACAAAGTCAGCCAACAAGGGAAAGAGAGAAAAGGAGATGTCATGCAAATAGTGTGCAAAGCATGCAGTTGAAAAGTAAAATGTTTACCAGATCTTGACCACAATTGAATTCTGTGTGAGGATAGTTCTGACTTGTGCTATCACACCTGATGCTAGTTTTTCTACTAGACTATGATTTTGCTCCTATAAAAACATGCATTTAATATACTGAACATTGCCCCAGATACATAAACTGTTTGCTTACTTTTCTAAGACAGAAGCATTTTTGTCAAACCGAGAAGAATGGAATAATATATTTATCTCTCCAAGAGCCAGCAATGGAATGGTTCATCAGTACAGAGTGACTTCTTAGCTTACTACATCTCCATCAGGGACTGTGCACAACAAGAGCTAGCCTCTGATGTGATGCTAAAAGCTAAAAAAAAGCCGGCACCTGGAGCAGAGAGGATCCTAATTGAGGATCATTACTAACAGTTTCTCTACTCTGTTTTAAAAGTGCCCATCAGCAAGATCAGGGGGAGTCCAAACTTTGCCTTCCTGAGAATAGACTATAAAAATGTCTCCCAAAAACTATCCCCAAACGAGGAAAAAAAAAAAAAAAAACCCTCAGTACCATCCATACAGCAAGTTTTCAAATGAAGTAAAAGAGAGAAAATTATTTAGCTCTCAGCTTGTGCAGACACCCACATTGCTTCTACATGTTTCAATATATGATTATGGGTTTATTAGTAATGTGTATGGAACCCCACTTTTCCCAGATCAGAGCTCACAACTAATGCTACTGCCATAATTTATGTGTTTTAAGATCAGCTTATGAAGCTGCCACACTTGTCTCTTACGTAGTATATGCTATGTCTTCTTTGATCATTTATTGTCCTGTCTTCCCCCTTCTTCTTCAGATGTTCTTATTTTCATCCCTGCTTTTAATAATAATTTAAAAAAAGGTACTTGTCTCTATCTCCTCACTTGGTAATGACTTCTGTCTCCAGCATGTCTTTCCTCAGCAAGCCAACAGATCAAATTACTTTTTTGTGGTCTCTTCATTCAGCAGCTCCCTGATGGATCACTTTTGATTCTCTTTATCTTTTTTGCAGTACTGCGACTTCTTTCTTTGCTTAAAAATCACGATTGACAGCTTCTTTCTTCCCTCCCTACTAAGTATCTGCTTGGTTTTCTGAACACTTTCCCCATCCACAATAAGCGGGGAAGTATTACCTTCAATCCTCTTCTGAACTTCGAATTTATCTGTCCCATTTTGCCTGTGCAGAAAAAACAACATGATTTTTCTTTCCCAGTTTGGTAGATTTTTTTCTCCACTGCTCTAAATAAACATTTTTTTCTTGTTTAAGTAAGAGTTATCTTACTCAGTATTTTCAATGTTTCTTCTTAAGAACTACCGTATGGCACTCTGCTAGAACAACTCTTTTCTTTTCTTTTTCCTTTTCTTTTCTTTTCTTTTCTTTTCTTTTCTTTTCTTTTCTTTTCTTTTCTTTTCTTTTCTTTTCTTTTCTTTTCTTTTCTCTCTTCTCTTCTCTTCTCTTCTCTTCTCTTCTCTTCTCTTCTCTTCTCTTCTCTTCTCTTCTCTTCTCTTCTCTTCTCCTTCCTTTTCCTTTTCCTTTTCCTTCCTTTTCCTTCCTTTTCCTTTTCCTTCCCCTCCCCTCCCCTCCCCTCCCCTCCCCTCCCCTCCCCTCCCCTCCCCTCCCTCTCTTCCCCTTCCCCTTCCCCTTCCCCTTCCCCTTCCCCCTTTTCTTTCTTTCTCTCTTTCTCTTTCTCTTTCTCTTTCTCTTTCTCTTTCTCTTTCTCTTCCTCTTTCTCTCTTTCTCTTTCTCTTTCTTTTTTTTTTTTTTTGCCTTTCATAAAGGGAGCACCAGGGTCAAAGTTGAAAAATTTGGACTCAATAAACCTTTCACACAAGTCTGATAAGAAGAGCAGATGTTTTATTATAGTATGGCTTTTTGGCTGGTTTTCACCTCTATACATTTTCCAGTGGATAGGAAGGAAAGAAAAAAGTCCCAGCTGTAGACTACTAGACAGCAAAGTGTCTTTCTTAATCACCATCTGTGGACTCACCAGTACCAAAAACCTGCAGAGCACAGGCTGTAAATCACTGCTCTAACATTTTGCAGTCACAAACAGCCTAGATTATAAAAATTCCCTGTCGTGTCTGGTTGATGGCCCAGTCCAGCACTTGAATGAACTTCTGTTGTGATGGCACAGGAAACTCTGTCATCAGCTTCTCTTCTGAAATGAAAATGTTTAGACATGTCCCTCTTCTGCAGAGGAGGAAGGGATGTTAAGTTCTAGGCATCCCTGCTAAGGAAAGGGAGAAGTGTTCATTCACACTTCCAAGTCATGCACTTCAAAATTATGTGGGCTGCAAGATGTGAAGCATGACTGTGAAGTGCCGTGGGAGTAGCCCTAACCTTAGTAAATAATGGTTTACTTTATGACTAAAGACAACAATCTGTAGGATTTTCAAGGGCAGGACCAAAAGGACATGTCTATGCTGGGGTGTGTATGGGTAGACAGCCACATACCTGATGATGTACATGCAGTAATCTCCTGTGCAGCAGATCTGGCATAAGCCAGTCTTGATGCTGCTATACAGAAAAACTTACACGCGCAAGTGTTTGCACTGCTGAACATACACCTGTGCAGATCCATCTAACCCCACTCACAGAAAAGGAGCTGCAGGGGAAATGTAACACTAACATTCACAAAGGGCTCATTTTTTGTATCTTTTTCTTTCAGGTTGCCCAAGAAAAATAAAAGTTGAGACGCTAAATTAGTCTCCAGCATATCTCCACTGAGGAGCACAGAGCTTTGCCAAAGATATTATCTGGGGAAAAAACAGATCCCCTGTTAACAGACTATGAAGATCATATTTTCAGACACTAGGAGACAGCTGATGGAAAAGCTGGTGACAGTCCAATTTAAACTGTCTGCTAATTGATTATTGCAATGCTAAGAATTTGTGTTGTCTCATTTTGAAGGCAATTGACAACATTTCTGATAGTTCAGTGGGAGTGCGATCAAGCTGCCGATATGCATTTTTTTGTATTCTGTGTGTTAAAGTCATTCCCTGGGTTGCTTCTGTAAAAGCCAGGAGAAATCTTGGCAGAAGGTCCTTGGCTAAAAAGTCAAGAATCTAGAGTCAGGAAAGGATTGCCACAATGGAAACTACCCAAACCTCTTTTACACAGGGTGCTCACATACAGCACAAGCTGCCTTAGTTTCTGATAGTAAGCCCTGCCAGCTTTTGAGGAGGGTAAAGCTTCCCCTCCTACTGGAATTGCTCAAAATACAGGATGAGGTTATTTAGTTTCCCCAATTGGAATCTGTCACTGGTTATCACAGTGGATGCAATGAGGTGTCTGGGCACACAAGAGCTGTGAGACCTTTTAAATATCTCTGTATTTTTTCATCATATTTAAATGTGATAGCATCTTGCTGACTTCTTGTACTGAGGAATTACATATAAACAGCTATAAACTCCCTGCCATAGGGACTGGCCAATCTGTGATTCCTGAACAACTTCTGCATCACTTCTAAGTAGTTCAGCAACAGCTCTCATAATAACATTACATCACATAATTGGCAATGGGGCTGTCTAGCACCAGGGCAGCTGGTCCATTCAAATCCCCAGCCACAGGGGAAGCTGAGAGTGACTTTGCCCAGACACCCTGTGCCGCAGCTGCACGCCTGGGCTTCAGGCTGGAGCAGGGTCCGTGGGTTGCTGGTGAGCTGCTGTCACGCCCTGTCTGCAAACCTGTCTCCTGGGAGCAGTGAGGTATGGAGCGAGAGCCTTGTGGCTCTCCTCTATTTGCAGATCTCTGTAAACCACTTGGAGATTTTGGAGGCTGACCACCTTGTGTTCTACACATTCCCAAGAATTAGTATGGAATAGGTATTAGTGAGGATTAAGTATGCTGTGACAGGCTTACAGCATCAGTCATCAGTCTGAATAGGAAAATACTTTAAGAGGCATTATATAATACATTTTGAATTTTCATTAAAGCTACAACACATAAAGCACAGTAACATCTTTTATTTTAAAAGAAGTCTTAGCTAAGCATGTTTCAACCATAAGTAACTACACTGCAGATTATCTTGTTTATCTTCTTGGAAGTCAGCTGTATTTTTACAATGCATGTATTTTTAAAAATCTGTCATTTTCAAGAAGTGCTTTGCCACTAGGCTATATCTACCACCCCAGTGCTTTCACCCAACAGTTCTATGAAGCTGATATCTACACCATATGCTTTTGTTCATGCTATGTATTCAAATACAAAGGCGTGGTTAAATTCTGATGTCCTTTTTGAGGGGAAGACTGAGGAAAACATCTGCCTCTTGATGGAAGCCATCTGGTATAACCAGACATGAAGTCAAGCATCCTAACACGATGTGCTCCTTAGGATTCTACTAGATTAATAGAATTACAGTTCTTCCCCTAATGCTCTCATCACATGCCATCTCAGGGATTCTCCCTTGCACCTACCTAGGATTGATTGGTGCAATTATTTTGCAAACTTTTGCCTCAGGGCAATGAAAGTAACCAGAAACAATAATAATTGTTATGCAGATTTCTGTTGTTATTCCCCCATCCGAGCTGTTCCTCTGCATAATTACAGGTGCAGAGAAAATCACAAAATAGTTACTGTGGAAGGAGAGGCTGCAGAGGCTTCTTGAGGTCAGCAGTACTGCAGAAGGTGCAGCACACCTTTAGTTTGTTCCAGAGATAAGTTAATGCATCAGAATTAGTAAGGGGAGGTGAGCTCTTCTCAATTCATCCCGTACTTGAAGTGTCAGACTTCAGTCACTCCATCAAACCCACCAGTGAGAGATCAAATATTGTCTATCCTTATCCAGTGAGGGATCAAATATTGTCTATCCTTAACCCTCCAAGGAGGTCTGGTAAGACAGATATGACATTGAAACATAAAAGTGGTAGAGCAGCTCTCAAGGAAACAGCAGCTGTTAAAGCTGCATGCCTTAAATGTGTGTCTTTGACTGAGTGGGATTAGCAGGTAAAAGGAAAACAGAGTAACCATAAGTTTAAGATACGTGTAGGGCAAACAAAGCCAGATCATTTTTGTGCTATGGTTCTGCTCTGCTGCCAAGACTATCTTCTCCACATACAATAACGGGACATTCAGACCAACAAAGTTTGTTTACCTGAGCTGATCTTCAAACACGAGGCAAGATTACACTCAGGGAATCTGGATAAAGTTAACAGTCCTCACTGATTTTCTTAAAGAGGTTATTCTCTAAGTCAGAAATGGAAAAAAAGAAGAAATTATGAATAGGGCTTCCTGGTAGAGTTCAAAGGTGGCCTCATCAGAGCTCACTGGGGATTCAAAGTTCAGTTTTCATGAGCAAGAGGACATGGGCATATTGCTTCAGTGCTGATTATTTTTATTTTCATTTCAGATTTTCGGATTTTATTTATTTCAGATTATGAAAGAGCAAATAAAGCAACACAAGTAGTAGAGAGATAGAATACTATGCAAAAAGTACTCACCTTTTATGAAGTAGCTTTGCCACATATGCAGGACAGCATGAAAAGAACATTAAGAATAATGTACACTAGGGAACACTGTGTCATTGTGCCTGTGTAGAAGGAGCTGATAAAAGAGGCACAGCAACTTTTACTCCAAAATGTCCCAGTCTCTGGTTGTTGGTGATGATGGCTGCCTCACAACCCAAGCTCATCATGATGTTCATGGCAATGTCTTGCAGGTCAAATTCTCACCCAGTCTACACTGGTCTTGTTTTAACATCTCTCTTAACTAATGTAAAGAGGAAGAAACTCAGGAATACATACTGTTTAGAGACTGCTCGTAGACTGTACGCTAACAGGCTTCTCCCTGTTGAGGAAACTTCCCTGTCCAACCATCCAGAAGCCACTCTGACATCACTTAAACTGGGAACAAGGCCCTTTTGGCAGCTACATTCCCCATACTCCCAGTCAGACCAGTTTTCCTTATGAGCTCAACGCCAGGTTTCCCTTAGCTGAGTCTCAGATATCCTGATCCTTAAAATAATTTAATCATAGAGCAATATCAAAATAACAGCTTGAGGTGGGTGCCTCTAAGGAGTGACAAAGGAAACCCTGGGCTTTTATACCCTCTAAGTTCAAGCATGGGAAAGTCTGGAGTCTCCTGTGTCTCTGTGTTGTCCAGGTCCCCTGGGTGGGTCACAGGTCCCCAGGCCCTCTGTTATGCAAAGGGTTGGCAGGTCAGGGCTTTTCGCCTTGGGCTCAGGCTCCTGCCCCTCCAGAGCTCCACCTGCAGCTCACATTGCACCTGCATACCGAGCTATGGGCACTAAATGTATTCCTCAACATCCCTATCAAAATCCTATCCAGTAGCAAGCCAGTCACTATCTGGAAAAGACTTTTGGTGGAAGCCTCTGGTGTCTGCTGCTCTGAGCTCTAAGGTTAAGATGTTAATTCAGGGAACACGAAGTAAAAACAAGGTAAAAAGACTTGGTGCACTTGCTACACAAGCACTAGAGATGCTGAGGTAGTTGAGCATTCCCAGGGAAGCTCAGACCATCTCATTGCTCTGTAGCAGGCTGCACAAAACTTGGCCCATGGCACGAGGCCTCCATCCTTGGCATGTGGCTGAAGAGATAAAAGTACCCTGCTGTGTGGCTGCCAGGGGTGGGAAGCACGTCCATGGCATCTTTTGATGGAGATGCACACATGCCCTTAGGGGCATCTCTGACCTCAGCTCCAGACAGCCCTGCTGGCCTGTGGAGGACAGCAGGGGGGTCCCTGTTAGGCTGTGCCTCTGCAGGGCCCCGTCCACATCCAAGCTACTCCATGGATATGTCCACATCCGAACTCCTCGCTGCCAGACATTGCTATTCCTCCTCCTTGCTCTGCCCATGTACTGTGGTGTGGGGCCAGAGCCCAGGGGAGGTGGCTGCTCTGCCAGGCAAGGGCACTCTCCTTTTCCTGCCCTCTCACCCAGGGGACACCTGGAGAGTGCTGCAGAGCTTCCACAGGCTCCTCAGGGTCCAGCACAGAGCAGAGTGAGGTGACTGTCCCTTATGTGCTCTGCAAAGGTGCAGCCTCACGTCCAGTGCTGTGTGCAGTTTTGGGCACCACAAAATTAAAAAGATATAAAGCTACTAGAGAGTGTTGAAAGGAGGGCCATGAGGATGGTGAAGGGTCTTGAGGGGAGGCTGTATGAGAAGCAGCTGAGGTCACTTGGGCTGTTCAGGCTGGGGGAGACTGAGAGGGGACCTCACTGCAGTTACAGCTCCCTCATAATAGAAGAGGAGGAGCAGGCACCGATCTCTTCTCTGTGGTGACCAGGGACAGAACCTGAGGGAATGGCCTGAAGCTGTGTAAAGTGAGATTTAGATTATTGTTCTGGTTTTTGCTAGGGTAGCGTTAACTTTGTTCACAGTGGTCGGTATGGAGCTGTGTTTTGGATTTGTGCTGAGCACAGGGTTGATAATTTAGCGATATTTTTGTTATTGCTGAGCAGGGATTGCACAGAGCCAAGGCCTTTTCTGCTTTCCATAGTGCCGCACTGGCAAGGAGTGTGAGTGTGCTTGGGAGGAGACAGAGCCAGGACAGGTGACCCCAACTGACCAGAGGGACACTCCAGACCACATGACATCATGGTCAGGAAAAATGTGGTGGAAGGAGGGAGACATTTGGAGTGATGGTGTTTGTATTCCCAACTTGTTCCATGTGATGGGGCCCTGCTGTCCCAGGGATGGCTGAACCCCTGCCTGCCCACGGGAAGCAGTGAATCAATTCCTTGTTTTGCTTTGCTTGTGTGCATGGCTTTTGCTTTTCCTATTAAACTGTCTTCATTTCAACCCACGAGTTTTCCAGCCTTTACCCTTCCAAGTCTCTCCCCAGTTCTGCTGCTGGGGGAGTGAGAAAGTGGCTGCATAGGGCATGGCTGCTGGCTGGGGTTAAATCAAGACAGTTGGATATCAGGAAAACTTTCTTCACGCAAAGGATGGCTGAGCATTGGAAAAGGCTCCCCAGGGAAGTGGTCACAGCACCAAGCCTGAGAGAGTTCAAGAAAAGCTGGAAAAACGCTCTCAGGCACATAATGTGATTCTTGGGGGGGGGGGGGGTTCTGTGCAGGGCCAGGACTCGAACTCGGGACACCGTCCAATTCCGGTGACGCCACTCGGGGCGGCGGGCGGGGCCGCGGGGGCTGCCGGGAGCCGTAGTTCCTCCCCGCGCCGCCCCGCGGGCCGGGCCGCCCGCGCCTGTGCCTTTAAGCGCGGCCGGACGCGCGGCGCGGCGCCTGCGCGGAGCCGCCGTGACCCCGCCGCCGTCGGCGCCGCCGGTGACTATCGGGGCGCCCCGAACCCCCCCGGCGGCGGCAGCGCCAGGTCCGGCCCCCCTGCCGGGCACCCCTGACCCACCCTCCGCCCCCGGCCGGGGCGATGGAGGAGCGGTCGGAGCGGGGCGGCGGGCCCGGCGCGGAGGGCCCGGCGTCGGTGGCGGAGATCCGCGCTCCCGGCCCGCGGCCGCTGCGTCTGCTGGAGTGGAAGGTGTCGGTGGGGGCGGCGGTGCAGATCGGGTCGGTGCTGGCGCTCTGCGCCCCGCTGCCGCCGCCTCCGCCCGCCCCGCGCCCCGCCGCCGCCGCCGCCCCGCTGCCGCCCGCCGCCAGCGGCGCCTCCGCCCGCCCGCAGCGCGGCGGCCCCGAGCGCAGGCTGCGCGCCGAGCGCCCCGGCGTGGTGCGCGAGCTCTGCGCGCGGCCCGGACAGGTCATCGCGCCCGGGTGAGTGCGGGGCGGGGGCGCGCGGGCTTGGCGGGACGCGGCGTTGGCGCCTCTGCCGAGGGGGCCGGGCCCGGCCCTGCTCACAAAGGCCCTTCCTCCCGAGCTCTGCGCAGGGAAGCTGCCCCGCGAGGAGAAGGAGGAGGAGGAGGAAGCGGCTGGGGAGGTGCCGAGGGATCGTGCTCCACTCCCGTGTTTCAGAGCTGAGCCCTTGGCTGTGAGCTCTGTCTCAGAGACCTGGGCATCCCTCTTGCTCTCTCGAGGTTCTCTAAACACAGCTCTTACTGGAAGAGCTACTTGGGAATCACACAATCACGGAATGAGTTAGTTTGAAAGGGACCACAGTCATCTGGTCCAACCTCGCTGCTCACGCAGGGTCCCCCTAGGGCATATTGAACGGGATAACATCCAGACCGCTCTGGGAGGGATATCTGTAGTGAGGGAGGCCCCTCTTCTAGTGCACAGTCACCAGCACAATCGTTCCCCGTATTCAGGTGGAACTTCCTGTGCATCAGTTTCTGCCTACTGCCCCTTCTCTTAATATACTCTTTTTTTTAGTTTGGCAGTTAGGTTGGTGCAAAACTCAGGGAGCAAACAGATCTTTTTGTGCTTAACAGAAGAAATTTTAATGGGAAACAACAAGTGCGGCAAGGCGTTTTAAAATTACTAAGTACCTTACTCATAATATTGGTAGCCTAAATGTTTTTAATAATGTAGATGTTTTAATGTATAAGGCTTCACAAATATAACCTGGTGTTGTAATTTTAACTTTCAGAAGATCAAAGGATTAAAAAAAGACTCTTTTTTCTTATAGTTTAGCAATGGGTTTGCCTTTATAGGGCTGAATGTTGGTTGACTTTTTAATTGTTAAATGCCTGACAGGTAGTTGGCACTCAGATTTCTGGGTTAAATTGGGCAAATAGCCTGCTACCATGTACTTTAAACAGATTATTCTTTCTCAACAGGAAACCAGTTAAACAATCTACTTTCCCCGTTTTATGACAGCAGGCTGTTTTCTTTTTTTAGGCAGCCAGGCCTAAACTTTTCTTGACTGGAAGTCACTGGTATACGCAAAACATCTGTATACTGGGGTGCTCTCAAAGGTTTAAGAAGAAAACCAGTCTGATGCATTTTTATATCTGTCAGTCATGATAAACATGAGGCGGTGCAAGCTATGTTTCTTGCTATAGAGGTATCTCTTTCTGACATAATACAGTGCCTTTCCTTTTGTTCCACATCAGCATTTTGCTGTTGCATCTAGTGTGGCATGGGCAATCTTTAATACCTGATGTAGAACAAAGGTACAGTAAACATTAGGTCAGACTAAAAAAGATCTTAAAAGTACAGACTGAAATTTTAAAACGCCATATGCACGACGAAATTCATGTTGCTGGCACTGAATAGAAGGGGAGATAACTTTATCTGGTCTTTTCATTGTGTTAGCCAAGCACTTGGAAGAAAAACCAAACTAAAAATATTCTAAGTGAAAAATGTAATCAATTTAAAGTAGTCTGGGTCTCCTGCTGGTGTAGCATTTTAGTTTTAGCTTTGTTCAATGTTAACTTCATGGACTGGAATCCACCAATTTTTATACAGTGTTCTTATTGGATTTGCCTGGTCATAAGTCACTTGATAATAATTAGTAAGTCCTTGCTTTGAGACAATTAGAAAATACAGTGTTCTTTATTACCGTTCTTGGCTTCTCAGATATTTGTATCTTACACAACTGAAAGATGGTATTTGATATTGACCATTGCTAGGCCTTACGTTTCTGGAATTCTGACTTTTCAGTCAGGCTCCTCTGTTGCATGTTGCAGTGGAATTTACTGGGTGAGTGCAAGGGAACAGTTCAAGTGAAGAAGTAGAATAAGCATGACCTATAGGTAGTGGAACTGGTCAGCAATTGAAGACATAACTGCATTTCCTTGGTCATGTAAAAGGTTTTTTTTGGCAAGCATTTGATATCTTGCCTGTGGCTTCCTATTTTGTGGAATTGAAATAAAAACATATTGCTAATTATCAACAATATTTCAATATGTGTTAAGACTTTGCATTATTAAAACACAGGTGTGATTAAAGTAAGTAACATAGCTGAAATTTATTCATCTTCTGCAGAAGATGCCCTTTTTGTCATCCAAACTATCCAGAGTGGTAGACGCTGTCCTGCCCTCAGGAAAGTGAACTTGGCTGATTTAGTGCTGAATTCTCAATGAAACAAAGATTTTTGGAAGTATTTGTCAGATTCTGAAACACTGTAGAAGTACTGTTTCTATTCAAAATATTTTTCCTTTTCATTAGAACATGAGAAGATAAGAATGATCAAACCCTTTTATTTGAGGATAAACAATATGAGTGGCTGGATTTTCTTGTATGTCAGTTAGGTCATAATAATTCTGGAAATAAAGACATCTTTTAGCAGAAGTCTCTCCCAATTAAGAAGGCACATATCTAACTTTTGATTTTTTTTTCATATCAAGCATTAGATTAAATCTTTTGCTGCATGAAAGTCGTTTTGCACATTTATAACACTTAATTTTTTGTAATGTTATTACCCACTTTGTAGCATTGTCAGGGGTGCAGACTTTCCCCAAGGGAGAGCCCAAGGCAGGCAGGCACTAGGTAGGTTTTGCTTATTTTTGCAGAGGTAGGCTTGCATCACATGTCAGACTGGAACTTGAGAGAGAAAGGGTGTCTAACCTTTTAGGACTGTAAATAGCAGGGAGTACAGGAATCAGTTAATGAAAGGCCTTTGATGTCAAGGAAGCATAATTTTGATGGGTAGCAGAAGCAACAAATTAAATGCCAAAAATCCTGTACTGCTCTGTGTGTATCATTAGTGCCAGTTACCATCATGGTTAATTATTCTGAAGGTGCTACAGGTGTGTCAGGATGCTGGGTTGAGTCAGTATTAATGCTTTATGCAAATACTTATATAAGCATTTCTAATATAAAATGGTTGCCCTGCTGATGGGACAGACTATTGCAAGCGTGTGTTTGGTTCACATTAAAAGAGTCTTCTGAAATATTTATTACCTGCATGTTTAACCTGGGTATCTTGGTGTCTTACCACATACCTTTAATAGCAAAAATTCACATTGTTCTACAGAGTATATTTGTGTTGTTATAAAAATCTTGTTTAAACTATCTGGATCCTAGTGAAGCACAACTTGTCATTGTTAGAGAAGATAGCAGGAAAGAGGTAGGGATTTGTTCTCTAAAACTGTAGTTTTTTGTGTCATTGCTTGATTTTTTTTGTGCCAGAAACTTGATTATATATTTTAAAAGGAATGTCTTCTTTTGGGTATCTAAAGTCACACAGGCTCGCAGCCTTGTTTACTGTCCACTTGACCCCAGACCCCAGTATCATGCATCTTATCATCTTAAGGGGAATAAAATGCTAGTGAATTGCAGTTTATTTTAACCTTGTTGTTTGTTAGACACAAATGTTTTCAGAATAGCCTGGTAAATATCTAATGAAGTTATGAGTCTAAAAAAAATCTCAGTGCTGAATATTGAGGATTGTTAAATAATACTTAACAACCCCAACTTATTGTATAATTCCTTTTTATGCCTGAATTCATCCCATTATTTTTTTAGTAAATTTTGGTATGCATCTTTCTGACTTGTGACTCTTTTTTTTTAAAATTTTCCCCCTCTCCTTTCTGCCATATACTATGATACTAAGAAACATTAAAAGAAGCCTGTCTCTCTGGTGTTTGGTTGAACTGTATAGTGAAAACAATGCAAGTTCTAAATGAGGGGCTTTGTCTTTCATTGCCTTCTCTTTCTCCTGTTCCTAGGCACCTAACAAGTTGGAAGCCCACAAGATAGCTCATTATACTGAATGGTAGAGGACAACATTCTGTTTCTGTACATGGCCATTGTAGGAGCTTCTTTATCTAAGAGGATCAAGCTGCTCCATCAGATTTGGTTGGAAACAGGCATCAGGCTTGGAATATACCAGCAGTGTGGTTGTAGCAGCCTTGTGTATGCAGTTTTTCTCAGGGTGACTTTCTTAGACCATGGTTTCCTGATTGCTTCGTGCAGATATGAGAGTTGGCTGGAAGTGCCTTCTGCCTGCATTGAGTAGGGTGTTGGAAATCGTGTAGTTAAAGACGGCTTGGTTTCTCATCTTTTTTTCTTTCTGTCCTTCCTGCCCAATCTCTTCTAAAATGGTCTTTAGTAATCAATTCCCTCATTTTCTTCAGTTGCTTCAGCAGGAGTGTTGTGTAGGGGAAGGGGGAGTAATTTATCCTTTCAGCAGCACCCCATAGATAGGTCAGATCAAAGTGATTGTGTAAACACCAGTAGAGTCATCAAGGGAATAAATGACAGGTCAGCACTGGGGAATAGCATTTTTGAGGTTGTGTATGTTCCATTTGGCATTTTGTATGATAATCTTTAGTAGCGTTCTTATCTTTACAAAGTTTCTCCCAAACCAGGGAATTTTCTGCTCTATTTGTTTGTACTGTGAGTTGATTGTCTTACTTGAGCTGTGTTGTGGTTTGAAAGCAAAACAAGTGAGAGGCTCTAAGTCAGAAATAAAATTTAATAAGAAGAAAGGTAAAAAGGTAAAATAAAATAAAATGCAGTAACACAAAGGATCACTGACAGAGTCAGAATACAACCTGAGCCAGGATGGTTGGAGCAGTCCAGATGAGATGGTCTTCCTGAAGCAGTGATCCTGTAGAAAGGTCTGGTAGCTCTGCTCCTCTGGGAATCCAGTGGGTCAGGGCTGCTTGTCCTGTCCCAAATACCAGCTTATATCCAGGTGAGAATGCTTGGCTCCTCCCCCTGGGTGGAGCATCTCACAATGGGATGAGGAGTTGTGAAGTGGGTCCTTGATGGCCCATTAACAGAGATAACTCCTGGAGGGAGTTACCTGTGAGTCATGGGCCAGGCATTGATGGGCCATTAGCAAAAGACAGCCCAACACTAGAGCACTGCCCCACTTGGTTTTAACAGTTCATGAAGATGGTGATAGAATAAATACTTTGTGTACATCCTACACTGCAACCCAGGACAAGCTGAAAGACATTTTGCTGTGTGTGACTGTGTGGGCCAGCAGACAGAATGAGACAGGTCTTTTATGCATTCCATTGTAGGACTACTAGCAGGTTATAGCAGTTTTTTAAAAATGATGGTTTGTAGATGTCTGTGCTGGAAATAGATTTTATTTTTACCCGAATGGTAATGGATTTTCTTTTTTAGTTATTGCTGTCTAGTTTCTTTAGGACATTTTTGAGCTTTACTTTAATATTAGAGTTGTTTAGAAAAACAGTTTTCAAAGGCAAATGGGCATGGTGTTTCTTCTCAGCAACTGCCACATGGTTTTCTGTAAATGTTCTCTTCTGAAGAGAAAACACATGAACTAAAATTCTCAAAGGGGGCTGCAATGCAACATATTTTTTATGTTGCACAATACATAGACATTTGTCCTGGGAGGGATTGGAAAAGTTTGAGAAAGGAAGAGAGCGACAAGACTTCAGCTTTGACTAGTTCTTAAAGTTTGTCTTGACACAAGGAGGTTTTTTTTCTCTTGAGCAATCTCGGTAGTACAACTTGCATGTCTGCTTGGACCTTTCTGATTTGATGTCTGTGTGTTTGGTGTTAACTTAAGGGCTTGCCCTAGCAGGGATCACAGTTTGGATTTTCAAGGTCAGATTTACCTAGTGGAAGACTCCCCTTAGGTAAATGGCTAATGAAGCATTTGAACTTGCTGAATAAAAGTGAGTATGGGGTGATAGTATTGCAAATTCTTAAATATCAGCAAGAATATATAAAAATATTTGCGGATGGAACATACTGGCCTAAAGGTTCAATAAAGAGCTGCCAGCTTTTAATTTTTGGGACCCCTTTTGGGAAATGAAAATAGACAGTTCATTGTAAATTGTCACTTAAAAAGTGGATATCTGGATATCTAATATGGATATCTATTTTGTATAGTTAATAAATTAAAGGTTAGCTTAAGGTCTTCTACCATGTGTGGGTAGCTGAATTGGCAGTAGTTGCCTTTTAAAGCATATTGGGGAACAAGAAATGACTTCTGGGAGAGCAGGTAATGCATTACAGGTTACAGTTTAAGGATCTTGATTATACATTTTGTTTAGGTTTGGTTTTGCTGAAGTTAGACCTATGGAATTCAAAATATGGGAAGGGTTGAACTGTCACCAACAGGAGAGACTACTGGTCTTAAAAAGGCTTTGGAAGATGGAAAGGTTTCCCCGGTTTTCTTTAACACAGTGTTGCTGTGTTAAAGAAAATGCTTCCTTTTTTAAGGCAGTAGTTGAGATACTGCTAGGTCACTATTGCACTAATATCTTAAAAAACTCAAAAGAAATGGCTTTCGTACAACTGTTGTAAGAAAAAGTGTAACATAAGGTAGAGATTTTGACACTGTAGAATTGAATAATGACTGACTGTTTGCCTTCTAGCACTTCCTAGTTTAAAAATTGCATCTAAGACTTCGCAGCATTCAGAAAGGTGTGAAAGGAAAATGGTCTTGGTCCAAGCTTAGTGGAGTGAATGCTGTCACAGAAGGGCCCTGAGTGGGGCAAGTGGCCCCAGCCAAGGAAAGCATTGCTCGAGAACTTCATTAACTTAACAGCTGTTTATCACACGTGTCTTTTATAAGCTAAGCAGCTTCCCAAACTGTTGTACTCTGCTTTCAGAGTGTGTTGGGTTTCTGGGCTCACATGATGCTGTTGTTGTCAAATGTGGAGCTGCTGCTCCTCGTTTGAACATTGTGGTGTAACTTAGGACTGTTTGGTTCATGATTGCACTTAAGGGTGTTAAGAGTTAATTTTTCCCGTGTAAGTGTGTTCATTTGTTTTAATTTGTTTTAAGTCCTAGAGGAAAGCATGCAGGATGTAGTGTCCAGGTGAGTTTGCCACAGTATTTATAAAGGGAAAGGATGGGAGGACGCTGCTAGAGTTGAGGATTGTGCATCCTGCATTAAGCCTCTTCCCGTTTTATTTATTTGGAAGTAACAGACAAAGGGATTGTGATTGCCTGAGTGCATGGTTTCAGTGGGAAAGGTGATAAAAAGTTTGCAGAAGGTGTAATATTCTATTAATAGATGCAACTTTCCAAGGCAGAGGGGGAGAGATCACAGGATCCTCCCAGATTTCTTAGCACAGGAAGAAGTAAAGCCTATGTTTATAGCTTTGATGTCAGCTCTGTGTGTGTTTGAAACTGTCTCTTTCTCAGTCAACTTTCTCTGCTTTGATGGCCAGGCTGTTTTGGTGTTCATCTGTTTCTGTTTCTCTAGATATGCACCTACAGGGGCAGGAGGCAAACCAGATTTATTCCAGTAATTACAGGTGATCTTGACTAGGCGTAGGAGGAATGCAGGGTTAAGTTGGTCTGAGGTAAGGGGATGTTGTGTGCCTTTATCTGAAGGAGAGGTGTATGCCTGAAAAAACCCAAAAATTAGTCAATGGTGGAATTAGTCCAAGACTGTTGTCTGGATTTGCAGCAGTTCATCTGCAAGTACTATTCTTCAGTAAGTGATGTGAAAGTTCAAGGCTTAGGTTAATTACTGTTCTGTCAATTAGAAGGCTGTGCAGTCACTACTCAGCCACTTCAAATTTTTGAGTAAGTGCCACTTAGATTGCTAGGGTTTATTGCATAGATTTGGATTGATCCTGCTGTCAGATGGATGTTCCTCAACTCCCAGGTGGAGTTTTGCAACAGCTGTTCGAGAGCTACTGCATGACTGCTCACACTGCAGTCAGAGAAGTGGCAATAGAAAAGCAGATGCATAAAAGTAATGTCAGCAGTTGATAACAATAATGAGGGGAGTGGGCTGCAGAACTGTTTATTGCTTAAATGAATTACTGAGATATGACAGGCTGTTTTCTTCTGTGATTATTAGAAATACTTATTATTGCTAAATGAACAAGTTACAGGGTTACAGGCTTGCATCTTTCCACTTCTGAATTCATTCTGTGTGAACTGAATGTTTTGAAGGGGTTCTATGTAAAAGCATTGGGAACTATATTTTTACCTTTTCCCTTAAAAAAATAAAAGTCTTGAATTCTTCTAAATAATAATACTTCTGGTTTTAAATGTTCTAAATTAAAAAAAACCACGTAAATAATGTTTGAAAGATGTACTAGATTTTATACAAAGGGCACTGCAAGCCCATTTGTTTGGGGTTTTTTGTATCTTTTATTATATATTAACTCTTAGAAGTGGCTTTTTGAAACATGCAAGAAGCTGTTCACAGATATTGGCATAGAAGGTGAAAGAGGGTTACCTTGTTGCTTATAATGCAAACTCTTCTCCAGAAGTAAATAGAAATACTTAAAGCCTTAAAAATCATGAAAATAGACTTCCTTCAAGCTTACAATGTTTTTTTGATTATAAATAAAACCCAGGAACTCCGGGCCTGTGTTTCTGTTGGCATTTATGACCTCAGTCTAAACCTGAATAGGTATTTTGCCTGAAAAGTAGAAGAAAAAAGTTCAGAACACCTTAACTCCTAGTTGTGAATAGTCTGTATTTAACAGAGGAAAAATAATCTCAAGACCGGTAATTTCCCCATTAGCTTTGGAGAACTGAGATGATGCCTTGAAGTGTGAACTGTGCTTTCTGTGAGCTACTGCTCATACCAGTTGTTGCCTAGTTGTCTAGGCTAGGGTATGGGGATTTTGTTTGGATTTGGGGGGATTCTGTCAAAGGACATGACTTGTTTGGATGAGGCCTTTGGGGTTCATGCATATTTGGAAAGCATCCATCTGTATTCGCTGTCCTTGAGTGTAAGTCAGGTGTAGTGGACATTCCCCCCAACAGCTTGAAGAGGCTGGAGGCCATGTGTTGTGCCTGTAGCAAGAAGGGCCAGGTGTCCTTGTGAATCCTTGGCATTTTTAATCAATTATTCAAGGACTCTCTCTGCTTCCTCACAGATATTGATGAGGATTAAATAAATTTATAAATCCAATTGTTGAACACTCTTACATGGTTTGACTAAGGTGATTCAGGCTTTGAAAACATCCTTGCTACAAAACTGGAGTCCTGTGTACAAAGGCTGTAGTTTGATGTAAATTGATTATAAGGGCGCTTAGTAGGGGCTCTAAATGCTGCAGACAAACCACAAAGTACTGTTCTGGTATAAGCAAACAAAAATGTCTGACTGAAGAAACTGTAGAAGTTGCTTTAGGTTGATTCTAACTTCATCTGACAACTAAAGGATTTGGTGCTCATATTTGTTCTAGATTGGTTGGTTAATTCAGTAGTGGCTGGTATTATTAATAACTGATCTGAAAATGTGTTCATCTGGTATTTTTACCCCTTGACAGTTTGCCAGTAACACCCCCTTGAGCATTTTGCTGAACCAGGGCAGCGACTTCACTTGCACACCAGCATTTCCTTTTGCTGCATTAGTACACTTAGACATCTTCCAATGCAATCTGGAAGGGCATATGGCATCAGATTGAGGACAGCAGCTTTAAATGATCACAGGGACAATTTGGTCTGTGTGTTTCTTGTGGTATTTGACATCTCTCTTTATACCATACAGATCTGAGGAAATCCAGCAATTGCTTGGCTGCCAACGCTCACATGAGCTACAAGTCAGTAAAGGGTAGTAGCTTCATCTTGTAAATTTGCATTATACTGCACTATATTTTCAATGTCAGTGCATGGTACCTTGAAGCAGACTTTAAAATAATAATTAAAACTTGTGTTTCCATGACTTGGAGTTGTCCAAGGTAGTTGTCTTTACAGATAAACAAATTCTAGCAAAGTGGCCTGGTTACTGTGGAGAGAAAATGTGAGTTGCTTGGACCATGTCTGTCTTTCCCCAGTCTTAGCCCTATTTTTGAAACATTTGCAGCTTTGATCAGTCGCCCTTGCTGGACTACTCTTACCAGCTGCTTGACTCTAAAACCAGCAGAAAACTTGGTTAGGATTGGTGAGTTCTACCTTACAGGGTACTGAAATCATCTTTTCTGGAAATGCAAGAGGAGGGGTGGGCTTTCAGAGGAAACACAAGGGTGGGGAGTAAAGAAAGTAGGCCATTGCCTTTCTATGGCAGCATGACGTTGGAGCTGTTGACTCTGGAAGTGAAGCTGAGCTGTGATAGAAGGCCATGGTTAATGTAACAGTCAGGTTAGACTCTGAGTAACAGAGAGAACCTCTCTGTTCTTGTCTTATGCTGAGTATCCTTAAGATACTGAGCTTTATTGTAGACAACTGCAAAGAGATCTTGTGGCCATTGTACTCGTGTGCTGCTGCTGGCCAGCCCTCCTGATGTAGGTAGTTAACTTATTATGGAAAAAAATCTCAAGAAGTTCTTGTGTCTGTTCTATTATTTCTGTACTTGCTGCTGGAAGTGTTAGATCATGCTTAAGAAAAAGGACAGACCAACAAAAAAAAAAAAAAGCAATAATAAAATGTTTAGGGGAATGTTTTCTGTTTGCAGTGAGTTCCCTCCAGTGATCCAGTAAACTGGTTGCTACAACTGAGGTGTAGCACAGATATGAGAACTCTGTTTTGGCTTTCCAGTGTAATTCAGTTACCAGAAACCAGTTCCATGGTTATGTTGCATACAAAGTTCTTCCATTTGGAGTCAACAGTAATGACCAGGCCTTAGGATTACCACGTATTGGATTTCATGAAAGCTTTCCCCCTTTTTTTTCTTTACCATGCTGCTGACTTAAAACAGATATTACTAAAAGACTTGGTTTAGAAACAGGATGTAAGTGTGGAAGTACTGGGAGAACAGTGATGAGCTTATGGTCACCTGCATCCTGAGGCTGTTGGTAAATTCTGTTAGTTCCTATTCAAGATTGTGGCCACAAAAAATAAAATTTTACCTTAATGACACACCTGATTTCTGTGTTGTTTACAAGTACATCTGGAATGAATGTGAATAGGGGCCCAGAGTGAGTTTCCTTATTTACTGTTTGAAGTTTCATTGTACCAAAGAAACCACGTAGGTAGTTTGTGGTTCTGTTGCAGTAATTTAGCTCTCAGGCTGGTATTGGAATGACCTACCACCTCCACGATTGCTCAGGAGAAGTGTTTGCGTGTCACAGCACCGTGGCTCTTACCCAGTTGCTTCACCTGGCTCATCTGCACAGCTGGGACAGTTTGTAAAACTAGAAAAAGATTTTTGCATCTTTTGTGGCAGTTTCCTTGTAATGCTATTGTTGAAGTAGCCAATTAGCTCTGCTTATTACTGTGTGGACCCTGAAGAAGAGGAAGATGCTGTTAATGTTGCCAGCAGTAAAGTATGCTGTAGGTCCTCATATTTGGAGGGGATGGGAGGGGGAATCTGTTTATTCTTTGTAGAAATGAAGTAGGGAAAGGCTCTGTTCTTCTAAGTGGGTTTCACTTAGAACCTGGAGAAGAGAACAGGCAGAAACCTAAACCTATGTTTGGTATATGCGGCCATTTAAAACAAGACATGCACACTTTAATTCAGCTCACTTTTGTCTGATAATTGACTTCGCTTCCAGGTGTGAAATTTTAAAAAGTCATTCTACTGGAGGTCTATGTTTGTTCCTTTTTAGTAATTAAAACACATGTGCTAAAATTTAAGTATTCCCAGGTGTTCCTAGAGTTCAGGCTTTCTTTCTGTAGCACTAAGTAGTGTTGGGCTTTTTCCCTGAGAGAAGTCGGCCTGATATCCTGACAGCTGGAACTGAAACTTGACCCTTTGGTTGTGTGTTGCTCAGACATTTATCAGGGCTCTGAAGTTCTTCCTATGTCCTTTGGGTTAAGCATCACAGAGAACAGTATGACAGAGGACTTTGTATCATGTATATTATATTTTATATCTTGACACACCCAAGTGTGGCCAGGAGTTCTGGTTATGTTTAGATTTTGCAGGGACAAAACTGCTATTTAGTGGTAATGCTTGGTATGAGATAAGGTACAGAGGTGTTTTTTATGAACAGTATCAATGAATAATTTTGAACTCTAATTTTCTTTTAAAAATATTTGCTCTTGCATGCCCAATATTGAATTGCATCTCAGCCCAGGAGAATGCCAGCTTCTCCTGTTGCATACTCCTCATATGGAGCGTGAGGTTACCTTGACTGTGAAGTAGAGAATGTCTAGAGATATTGTGGCTTCTAAGCTGGCATTGAAAGGCTTTTGTCTTTTTTCTATTGAAAACCAATTCATTTGGGGTATAAACTCAGTCAATGTAATCTCTTAAGCATGTTTCTGTAGCTTGTACCATGGCAGGGGCAGGGGGGTTTGGCCATATAGGTGTGTCTGTAATTTCTGATTCATACACTCAAACACATGATGAGGATGAAAAATTCTGACATGGTCATTAGTGTGTGTTGGTAGCCTAAAAAGGAGCTTAGCAGTAAATCAAGGTAAAAGACAGCAAGATAGACATATTGTCAAAGGGAGTGGGGAGAAGAGTCAAATGAAATAATGCAAACATAGCGGGATGAGAGGAGACATAAAATCTGTGAAATAATCACGCATCAAATTGCCACTAGTGGAGGGCCACTAAAATACAAAAACAAGTCTCTTACAGTGTCTGTTAAGTGTTTGAAAGAAAATAAATAATGATATTTTCAAGACATGGGATTTTGATAACTGGATGAGGAATACTTTAGTTGGAGTATTCAACTGAAAAGTAGAGTTTGTCTTCTAAAGTGATTGGAATATTGAATGTCACATTTCTGTTTCCAGCTCTGATTTCTGGTTTGGTTTAGCCATTGTTTAAAAGAAAGACTAAAATATCAGCTCATATGTCTTTATTTTAAGATGTGGTGAGGCAAGGCTTAAGGATCAGAAATTAAAATATTTATATGAGAAAATTGAAGCAATATATGTCTGCCATGAAAATTATAAACTAAGATGAAGTTAGTATAGAACTTGTCTGCCCCTGTGTTTGGCACTGGTGAGGCTACACCTCAAATCCTGGGTTAAATTTTGGACTTCTCAGTAGAAAAATGACATTGAAGTCCTGGAGCACATGCAGAGAAGGGCAGGAAAGCTGGTAAAGGATCTGGAGCACCCATCTGATGCATCTGAGGGATCTGGGGGTGTTTAGTCTGGAGAAAAGGAGGTTTAAGGGAGGGCTTTATCGCTGTCTACAACTGCCTGAAAGGAGGTTATAGCCAGGTGGGAGTTGCTTCTTCCAAGTACCAAGCAATGGGAGGAGGGGAAATTACCTCAGTTGTGTTAGGGCTGATTTATACTGAATATGAGGATAAATTTCTTCATGGGAAGGGTTGTCAAGCAATGGAATGGGCTGCCCAGTGAAAGGATCAAGACACCATCCCTAGATGAATTTAAGACGTGCAGGTGTGGTGCTTAGTTACATGGTTTAGTGATGGGCAGTGTTAGGTTAATGGTTGGTCTCAGTGATTTTAAAAGAAGAGAATCTGAGCTGTTCTGTCATGTTGAAGTCTCCGCATTTGGTTTTCATTACTGTGTAGCTCAGTAGGGTATCAATGGGGAGTTGTATCTAAGTGAATGTAAACTGTTTCTGGACAAACAAAGTCGTTCTCATCAAACTTCCTTGCTGAACTGTGGTTAGAAACTGACCTTAGTATATGAGTCAGTGACTCCTAAATGTTTGAAAATTAATAATTTGAAAATTTACATGGTTGTCTTTTTTACCATGTTGTGGCAAAAGCATGTATCTTAAGGGGCTGACACTCAAGTCATAACCAGAATTTATTCTTTCAGTTCATTCAATCTGTGTGTTACTAATCTGAGTGCCTGTAATCTGCCTTCTGTAAGTGGAATGTCTGTCTCTTTTTCAGGACCGTCTTGGTGAGACTGGAAGGATGCAGCCATCCTGTTGTTATGAAAGGCTTGTGTGCAGAATGTGGCCAAGATTTAACTCAGTAAGTACTGTCAGCTCTTTTCTCCAACTTCTTGCTTCTGATTAGGAATTCAAACTCTTCCTTCTCTCATCTAATGGAGTCATAAAATATCCTGGGCTGGAAGGAACTTGGAAGTCATCTAGTTCCAAACCCCTTGCTGTGAGGAGTGATATTTTCTACTCAACAAAGTTGCTCAGGGTCCCATCCAGTCTGGCCCTTAAACACTCTCAAGGGTGGGGCATCCACAGCTTCTCTGGGCAAGCTGTTTCCTGTGCCTCATGACCCTCACAGAAAATAATTTCATTCTTATAGCTAATGAAACCTACCCTTTTTTGTTTAAAGCCATTCCCTCTTGTCCTGTCTCTACACATCCTTGTAAATAGTTCCTCTCCAGGTCTCTTTTAGGCCCTTCCGGTTGCTAAAGGTAAGGAGAAGGCTGCTCTGAGGTCTCCACTCATTTAGGATTTAAGAACTGTGCATGCTCTTTTTTCATGGAGATAATGCAGGGTAACTCAGGTAGAAAATATAAGGAGTGTGTGTGGGAGAGGTAAATTCTCATCACACTTTGCTTTCCGTGTACTCACTACTGAGACTGAGAGTTGTATGGTGTGCCAACAGTGGCTTGCTTAGTAAACCTGAGAGCCTTATCTGTGCAGGTGCAAGTAGCCGAGAGGTAATAGCAGTCTCATTCGTCTCAAGGTCATGAAGACCTTGCTTCATTTGTACTGTGAATGGGAGCTAGCTTGTCTCCAGTGCTTTCCGTTTAAGGCTTCTTAACTGTTTTTTAATTTTTTGTGAAATACTCTGCCATGGAACTAAAGGAATTTAAGCCATAGCTGAAAAAGAAAGCACATTCAGGAGATGATTGTGTTTCTCCTTTGCTGTGTCTCATGCTTGGTAAAGAGAATGTTTCTTATGCATATCAAATTCTATTTCAACAAGCTGTATAGTTGCCTGGATTTTATAAATTAATTTTGAATACTCATTTCATTTGGCTGGAAATACTTTGGTTTCATTTTAATTCATGCTCATTGTTAAGAATTGTTTTGTGAACATTATCCCACGAACCAGTACAAGTGAACTGAATATTGAGAGTGCTATGCAAGAAGTAGCCTAGTTAATGTTTGAATGTAACTTTTTATTTAAAGTTAAATGTTAATATTTTGTAAACAAGTATTATTTGGCAAACCTAGTGAAGTTAGGATGATCATGAATAGGGCTTTGTCTATCCTGAATAAATACTTGGTTTGAGGTTTGAATACAGTTGCATCTAAATATTGCTCTACTGCTATAATTTCATTTGATAAATCCACACAAATTAAGTTTTTTCACTTAATGCTTCTTACTATGTCTTATGTCTTTTTCCTCACTTTATACAAAATGGCTTATACATCTGATATATTGTGTTATGACTGCTGAGCCTACATCAGAATACAATTCAAAAGCATTGATGCTTTTCTTGCTTGGAGAAGAGCAAGTACAGCATTCTTAGTAGTCCTACAACTAGTGGTCTGAAAATGGTTAATAGTTTTTAAAGGCTTATTTAAAATGCCACTCAGAGTTATAGATTAAGTTTTCTGAACTTTGAAGCAAAGAATGTAAGACGCTAAAATGTACACGTAAACTTTACACTAAATAAATACTTTTGTTCCTGGATATTAGCAATGTCATACACTGTGGTACAGGGAAAGACTTTGTATTTGTGTGTGCACTTATGTACAATCTGTCTCACACACGTGTACCCACACAAGGGTGACACCTATTCTGTGTTGGTATCTGTATATGCAAACATCTGTATACCAGTAAGACTGTATGTATAATATACACATAAATAAAATAGACACAGGCATACAGAGTTCCTCACTGTTTTTTGCCAATGGAAAGAGCATGTTAAGGGGATTTTTTTTTTTTGGATGGTATTTTTGAAGCCGCAGTCACTGGTAAGGCACTCTGTGTGCAGATAGTAACTTTGCCTACCCTTTGCTTATATTTTTCATACTCTGGCTTGGAAAACAAGTAGATAATTGCATGCTGAGTGATTGCAGAAAAAAAAAAGCAGAGTAGTTTTAAATTTGAGTGGTTGGGTGGTTATACCTAGTTTATAGCTTGTTTTTTCATGCAAATCAATACAAAGATGCTTTTCATCTTAGTGTCATGAAATAATTGCATGGAAGTATAACTTACTACAGTGACTTTTTGCAGGGTGTTTCTGGTGAGCTTCTTTGATCTCTATCCATTTTGTCTACTAACTTGCAATAGCAAGAATTTAAAAGAATATGTTAGTTAAAAGAGCTCTTTTTAATCATTTTTGGTGGTGATTAGTTTGAGGCTACAGATTTTAGTCTGTTTAACATTTCACTAAACTATTATTCTCTCATGTGAACCTTCTTTTCCCTATGTGATTAGGATACGAAGCAAGAATGGAAAACAGAGCGTGCCATTATCCACAGCAACTGTATCAATGGTTCACAGTGTCCCAGAACTGAAAGTTAGCTCTGAGGTAAGTACCATCATGCTTTTCTTGTTCACACCTTTCACAGTAGCTCCACAGCTGAGAAACTTAATTGCAGTGGTTTTGTAAATGTTGTATGTACTTGATACGGGAAGTTTGGCTTCCCTTTGAAGAGGAATTTGGAGTTGAACATTAGTAGCTCCGGGGTTTTGTGAGCTTATCTTAGTACAGACTGATTTGTAGGCTGGCTTATACTGGATTTTTTAGAACTGTACACTGAGAAGATGTCACTTTGACAGCAGCCTGTAAGCTTAATAGTGGAACGTTTTTGTCACTAAGAGTGAACATTAAAGTGAAAAGTTCCATTAGCTGAAATCTGTTCAAAGCTTGCAATGTTTTTTAAACCTAGCTTTAACCTTCACCTTGAAATTGACCCACTAGATACAGTGAAGCTAGTTTGCTGCAACTTACCTGTATGGTAAAATTATTTCATTGTTTTTCAAATACTCCAAGTATTCTGAATTCATTAATATTTCTAATATTCATCTGTGTTATCAAAATATGCTTGTTTACCCCTCAGTTTTTGTATGGGGAAGGAACATGTTTATTTTGAAGTAAAACATTCTGTTTATCTTCTTTATCAACCTGATCCCTTTTAACTTTTTTTATGTTGCTACTTGATTTTTTTTTTTCTTCTGGTAATTCTTCAAAGAACACCAATGAAGGGGAACTGTGAAGATGTAAGCAGTTAGAGGTGTCCCCATCATAGAGCAGTGTTTCAAAGGCCGTTTGCACTTGATCCTTGCTGCTGTGTAGTGCTCTAACTTTACTTTCAAGTTCAGCTGTCGTGCGGGTAGCACTGCAACTTGCTGTCAGAAGTGAATCAAGTGAACACAGAGCTTCACATGGTACTTGGAAAGTTTGTAAATACGCACAGGAAGAGTAAACTTTACTCATATTTCCTGGATTATAAGGTCTTAATGGTAGTGCCTGTGTGGCACTGCATAATCTTAGCTATTTATGTCAGAAGGCATACGTTCTGTAATCTGAAGTTCACAGGTATCATTTCTGTCACCAGCAGCTTCAATTTTATACTTAGTGTGGAGTTTTCAGATGTATTGTACTGAATGATGCAAAATTGCTGGATGTAGCAGTCAGAAGTTCTGAGACCTACTGATGAATTTTCCTTTGTGTTCAAAGCTACTGTTATTTCCTATCAGGACGCTGGGCCTTAAATCAGTGGTTATTTATTTACTACATTTGCAAGTTTTGTGTTGAGTTTTTGAATTTTAAGAGTTAATAGTGTCACAAAGATTCTAGAGTAGACTTTGAGAGCATTTTTCTTCTATAGCAAGAACTACTCCACAGATGCCATTGCTACAGTTATGTTGAGGCATCGTTTTTAGTGCAATTAGTTTGTAGCAGAAGGGTTTCTCACCTGTACAGTACACAAAAGGCAATAAACCTAATTTATTTCTATGGTGCTAAGCTTAGCAGTGAATATTCTGTTACAGCAAGCTGAGCAGCTGGGAAGAGAAGATCAACAGCGACTACATCGAAACAGAAAACTGGTTCTCATGGTAGATTTGGACCAGACATTGATCCATACTACAGAACAGCACTGCCAGCAAATGTCCAATAAGGTATTTGGTACTTTTCAATCCAATATAACAAGAGGAATGTTTCTAACAATACTTAAATGATGGTTCTTTAAAAGAACATTCCGTGGTTAGGTAAAATTGTAGTTGAAGAATAAAAGAAAATGAGAAAGAAGTCTTCTGTAGTATGTTCCTTTTTCTCTGCATTCAAATTAACATTTTTCTTTCTTCCATTCATGCTTTCCTGCACTTTCTTTTCTAATCATTTTGAGAGATGTTTCAGGCAGCTATTTTTAGTCTCTGCTTTCCTTCCTCTGCAATTCACAAGCTGAGTACTCAGTAATGAGACTATTTTCCCTCCAAGTCTGAGGTATATACAGTGAATTACTGTTCTAAGTCCCTTTTGGAGCAATCCTGTGAGTTCCTATGTCTGTCATTTCATGAGTATGTGTAGGGATTTTTTTTTTAACCTTTTTTGGGGGAGTGAGGAGGGGAGAGGTTGTGTGTTGTGGTTTAATTTCTTCATGAAATGCTTGTTATTGAACTGACAAGGGGTATTGGCTTGTAACATTTCTGGGAGCGCTAAAACAAGAAACATGTTGTAATGTGTACAGTGTCTGGAACAAGAGGATGCAAACTCAAACATCAATATCATGCAAACTATGATTGCTTAGTTCTTCTCTTTCCTCTTGCCATTCTTGCATGTCCATTAGGTTCAGCATATGTTCACAATTGCTAGGAAAAAGCAAGCTAGAAATGTACATTGCAATTAAGAGGAAAGGGAACCATGAATATTCAACGTAAGGATTAAAAAATCTTGTGTGTCCGAAAGGCTATGCCTTTATCAGTATAAATTCATTGTTTGAAGAAAAATAATCTTAAAAATATTTTGAGGTTTTTAACTGGTATCTTTATCTGCAAGCTTCCTTCATGTTTCCATAGACAATGCTATGTTTCCATAGACAGACTTTGTTGGAGGAAGAAAATACTTTCTCTGAGATCAATGCATATTGAAATGAGTCCGTCAGAAGTTCACTGAGAGGTATTGATTGTAGTGAGATCCTCACCTTCTGTGAAACAAGCAGGTTGAGAAATTTCCCAGATTGGTTTGCCATAAGTAAAGATTTGAATGAAAGCCACCTGCATCATAAATTTTTCAACAGTACAGGTTCCTGCATTTGAAAGCCTTATTGTTGGACTGCCAGGCACAGAGCAAAAATGTGCTTTGCATTTTATTTATCCACACAATCTTGTGGACAAAACTTGCTTTGATCTAGTAGGACCAGATAAAGTCAAAGTGAGGGAAGAGGGTAGCTCTGGAATACTGGCATTTTTGTTTGCTATTTTGATAATATTCGACGTGGTTTTTCTTCTAGGGAATATTTCATTTCCAGTTAGGTCGAGGTGAGCCTATGTTGCACACACGTTTGCGTCCTCATTGTAAGGAATTCCTGGAAAAAATTGCCAAGCTCTATGAATTACATGTTTTTACTTTTGGCAGCAGACTGTATGCACATACAATTGCAGGTGAGTAATATGTTACATTTAACAATATTTACCTACCCTACCTTCATACCCAAATAATTAATTTTCTCTACGGAGTTGTTTTCAAGTATTTGTTCTTTGTTGTGCAAAGCCTAAATAGTCCTGTAAGTAGAATTCTTAGCTTGTTTACAAGGCGGTGCCTGTATGGCCTGTAATTTTAGAAATAATCCCTTTTTTTCCCCATCAGATGTGCTTTGCTTTGCTGATGGTTAGAGAATCAGTGTTAACTACTGCCTTCTTATTAAGTGAGAAATAATGTTGATGGACCTTAACAATGATCTGCAACTTCACTTGTCTTACAAATCTAACGTAACTGTTCTATAAAATTCCAGCAATCTGGCATCATCTCATCCTGTGGGGAACATCACCCCCATATGGTTTCCTTTCACCAAAGGAAGTTCTGATGCTATAAATCAATTTACAGCAGTTCTGTTTGTGTCCTGGAGCCGAGTTACACTTACTTCATGAAAAACAGAAATCTAGCAGTATTTTCACATAATTTTCTCAAGAACTTAAAAATATTTTCTCCTAGCAAGCGAAAGCTTTTATTTGAATTATAACAGTAGTAGTCTATTGTGTGGGTCACTGGCTGAAATGTAGTTTTTTTTCCAAGAAGCATAAAAGAAATAATTGCCCTGGTTGTGCAAGTGTATGGGTCTGAATAATGTTAGGAGGGACACCATGTGTTTAAACTGTCAAGATGTGGTAAAAGCCAATTTTAGTCTTCCCTGTCAGAAGAGCATTTTCTCCTCAAACTTCCCTTTATCAGCTCCATTGGTCTAAGACAATATAATAAACGATATTTTAGGTTATGGCTGTGTCAAACTACCCATGCTTCTGTTCCATGTCTCCTAGCATTTTTTTGTATTGTCTTTCATGTTTGCTTTTTTTTTTTTTTTTTGTCATATTGCCAGGAGTGTTTTTAACAGCAATGTCCCAGTAATCTCACTTCTTGGCAAGAAAGGAAGATTCCAAAATAGTTAGAGAGCTAGCTATCCTAGTTAGCTCTAAAATAATTCAGAAAAAAAAAAAATCAAACAATTCTTTATGCATGTTAAGTGGAAGAGGCTTGTAATGACAATTATAGGAGACTTCTGAATGACGACATAGAATATTTCCGTAATCAGAATGTGATGCTAATTTGTGGTCTCCAGCTAATATTCCTTGAAAGGTTTAAGGCATGTCCTGTCCTGCCAATCCAAGTCAATGTTTCTGTGTCACTCAGTCTTTGACCATAGTTTGAAGAATCTTCCTAAAGCTTCGTCAGTCTTGCTGTTGGATTAAGTGTTGTGTACTGCTAATGCATGAACAATTCTGTACTTTTCTGTCCTTCTTAGAATGTTTTTTTATCTTCTGTGGCAAAAGAGGAATAGTTTTCTTATGTGCTAGGTTTAAATACATGGTAGTCAGAAAGTGAGGGGGCAGTCTTCCTTGCCTGGATCTGTGTGCCATGATCTGGCCTAAGGTCAGAAGCAAATGGACTTCAGAGCCAGGGAGGGGTTGCAGAGGTAGTTAACTCACTATGTCTAAGTGCTTTCCCTGTCTTCTCTCAATGTGTGATTTGGTCCTCTGCCCATTTCAGTCTGATTCCCTTTGTGGATTACCCTGCAGTCCTTGTACAGCCACAGGCTGACACTTATTGAGGTCATCATTCTCAAGCTCCCCATTTATTCCACAGAGGGAACAGCCACCAAATGAGCAAATTAGGGGTATCACTGCTTCCTGTCACAGACTTCTGGATTTCTGCCTGAAGCTGTTTAACCTCATCAAAAGCAGTCAAACTGCAAGTGGGTTATTTGCGCAGTTGGTGTTAGTTTCAGCTGAAATCTGTGGACAAACACTGGATATAGCCTTTGGTTCACTTGTGCAGCCAAGTTGCAGTGAAATACATAGAGAAATACATAGCTGATACATATAGAGAACACTATATAGAGCTGCGGTGAATACTAGAGAAATACATAGCTGATACATATAGAGAACACTTGATGGCAGTATTGGTTAAATGGTTTCTCACAGAGCTGTCAGTTTGATACTTTATTGTTATCCCTATGTTACCTAAAGAACATTGTATTAAAATGCTGGGGATCTTTTTCATAAGGAAATGGTTGTTTGCTTAGGTCCTCTGTAGACATACTATATATCTTCGTGAATTCTGAACTCTGGGTTGCTCCTTTCATGTCCTAGAAGACTTTTGAAAAGAGATGACATCTCAGTCCTTTTCTCTCTCGTCTCAGCTGACTCTTGCCAGCTGTTAAGTGGGATTAGCTGGTATTTGTAAACACCATTATCTAGAGCTCCCTGGAGTATTTCTCTACTAAATAGTTATTTCGAGCACTTGTTACTTAATTTCTTTTTCTGCTCTATATAAGAAGTTTGGTATATTTAAAACCAATGTCATCTTAAAAGCTAGTTGTAAAATGCCACAGAGAATTTTGAGTTCAGAAGCTATTAAGCAACAATAAAGCAATGTGAAATCACTCCGGATTTACAATGAAAGTTAGGACCAAGTTGAGAGCATTCATATGTATGTATGGTTTACTACAGCAAGTGTATTACAGAATGTATACAGTGTATATGTATAATCACCAGTGTCTGAAATTGTCCCAGCTTTTGAAAGATTGGGTCAACAGCTCTTTCCAGATGTAAAGTAGAATCTCAGAACTGAAGGTAACTTGATTCTTCCAAAATTCAGTTTTAGTTTTATTTATAATTACTCAAATTCATGTTGGTTCTCACTGTTGTATAACTTCTCCTGGGAACTGTTATTTACCTAAATCTTTCTCTAAGATTTGAGACATCCCCAATATGAGTTAATTTTCAACATTGTGTCTTCCGATGGTTTTAACTTAGTTTTTACTGTTCTTTTTTAAGAGAGTTTTTGTAAGAGCAGGCAATACAGTTGGGTAAGTCTATGTGCAGAGAACCAATCTGAGATAATGGGAAACAAACTACTGGGGCAATAGCTAGGTGAGTCTACTGGATAGTCCTTCCTGAAATGGTGAAGAATAATGATAGTGTCTTCCGTTTGTTCAAGAAACTTGGGGGCATACCTAGCTAAGCATCTAATTTATGAGACTAAATGGAAGCTCAGTTTGTCCTAGTCTCTCTTGGTCCCTATCTCAACCCATGAACCCATCATTACATTTTATCTCCCCTGTCCAGCTGCAGAGGAGTGTGGGAGAGTGGCTTTGTTGGGTGCCTGGTGTGTTGTAGAAAACAAATGATGTATGATGAATGAAATATTACTTCCACTTTCCCTGAGATGTGAAAATATCAAATTGTTACATTGATTTAGTTGGCTAGGAAACATCTAGAAGAAACCAAACAGTTTGACCTGGAAAGAATTTTTTTTGAAAAGAGACCAGTGCTGTTTTCTATGTTGTTACTCGGGTAGCTGAGCTTCAGATTCTTCTAAGGTGGGCTTGTATCTTTGCAGATGGATCTTCAATGAACTTCTATCCTCAGGGTATTTTTAGTTTAGCGATAAAGCATTACTGTGGGGCTGTGGAATGCTACCTAGTCTATAATCTCTGGCAGCCAGGCTTTCTGCACTTGGACCTTTTTAGTTCAACTTCATTCTTCTTACAGTTTTAGCTCAGCAACGTTGCAACTGAGTGCTTTATTGAAGTTTTGCCATGTGGTCAGTGCACTTCTGTCTAATTCAGTGTAGAGAGTTCCTTTGTATTCAGACAATCAGCTGAAGAAAATTTTGTTGAGGAGAACAGCAACTTGTATGACAGCTTTTGTAGTTTGTCAAAGTATCTGTGTGTACAGCAATAAATCTTTGTAGCTAATTCTCTCAATTCATTATGCCTAGGTACTGCAAGGGTCTCACTACAGGGGATGATTCTACGAGTTTGCAGCAATTCTTAAGCATAGTCGGGTGAGTTAAGGTTGAACCTCTGTCCTTAACTCAGAATTTTCTTGCTTTTATGGGTTTTAAGTTATTCCAGTTACACATCAATATTAATTACACGCAGGATCAACTTTCAGAAGTGATGACTAATTTTTAGGGGTTTTTTTAAACTTTGTTTTTGAAGTCCCAACTTAAGGTACTCTTGGGAGCTGGACTGTTAAAAGGAGTTGAACATATGTTCTGTGAAAATCTGAGCTCCTTGAAAGAAAATTAAAGTTGGTCCATAGAGTCTGTATTCATTTTGAATTCTGTTTCTGGTTATAATATGGCCATCATTTAAAGTAAAAGACAGTAGAACTTGAAAAGATGGTTCCCAAGTAAGTATTGACTGCCTTGTATTATTCATAAGAATAATGAGAAGTTGATACTAGCTTCAGTACAAATTCAGTAAAACAGAAAATGCAGGTTAGCATGTAGTATGCCAGTTTCTTTCTAAGCAATTATGTGGCTGTGATCTGTTCATGAAGGTGAATTTCATTATTGGAGACTAGGTTCAGAAGCATGTGCATGTGTGTTTGTACAACCAAGTCATCATTTCCCTGAATAGTGGCACTTTATCTTGCTTTAAGATCAGCTAGCACAGCTTCTGTTCTGGCTTTGGGGTTCTTTTTTGTTTGGTTGGTTGATTTTTTTTTTTTTTTTAAAGAGCGCATTCAGAAAAGTTGCTACAACTGGGCCTAGATATTTCTAGAAGTCCCAGGATATGTTCATTGTGTGTAAATGTATTGAAGTAGTTGTTAGAGGTACAACTTAAAACCTACAAACGCAAGAGCTCTGGCTGGAACTGTCCTGTAACTTCCTACTGTGCTTAAACATTGCAGCACATTGCCAACTCTTGTGAGACTTCTCTGCAGTCCCTAGGCATAATGAGCTAAGGAGAGCATTTAGTTTTTAAGGAACCAACTATAGAGAGATAAATATAAGTTGCAAAAATCATGTATCACCTGCTGTTATCTCTTTCAGCCGTATTTATTTGGCTGTCACAAATTCAGTTTTGTTGCCATCTTGAAAGAAAATTAGATGGAATTTTTTTAAATTAATCTCAGTGAATTAGCTACAAATACTTGCTCCTCTGTACTTTCTCCCATCTGATCTCATGCTTTAAAATTTCTGTTAAACTGCTGTTCCACAGATTTAAATAGCAGAAGTATATAAGACAAAAACAAGGAACAAACATCTTGAACATTAACTTTTTAATTTCTTCTTCCAAAAGGATTTTTGGACCCTGAAAAGAAGCTTTTTTCCCATCGGATATTGTCAAGGGATGAATGTATCGATCCATTTTCTAAAACTGGGAATCTTAGGTATGTATATGGGTCATAGGCATTATACAAAACAGGACAACAAACAGAGAAAATATGCTAAATAAAATAAAAATTACTCCCTCTGTACTTAATGTGTTTATATCCTTCTTTGTCTGCCTCTTAAATATCAACACCATCTTAGTAAAACTGAGGTGTTGAGCATTGCAGCATTTCCTCTACTTAATGGGTTCTGTGTTAGCAGAACAGTAAGAGTTTGATGGCATGGCATCATGTTTTCACTTACACTTCTTATTCTTGTAATAACAACCATATTGCCACTTCATCTTGTGATCTTTTATGACGACTTTTATGCTGTGCTATTTTTAAGTAAACCAAAATTCTCAGTTTGCATTTAATTCATAATTGAATACCTAGTATTCTAGTTTTCAAATGTGCTAAAAGCACCTTCTGTTCCTAGTGTTTCTTGAAATTAGGTCATCTAGAACCTTGAATTCATGTTTTAGTCTAAATTCACATTCTGATCTTTTTCAGAGTATAAAGCCAAGATTTTTTCTAAGACAGATATGTTAAATGCAGCTTCATAAAATACTGAAAGTTATTGCCTCTTCATACCTGACTGTAGCAAACGAGAAGCTTTTTTTCTTTTCTTGCTCTGTTTTTTATATGCATCTTAAATACTCTTCCTCCTAGGTGATGGGTGATGTTAGTACTTCTGTTTCCTTTATCTTGGATTGAATTAATGTACTTTTTAAAAACTCTTCTTGTGTCTTTCACCTATCTGTATTAGGTAGTGTATTGTAAGTTCCATGTTCTGCAGACATGCTCATAATAAACCGGAGCATCAAGAGAAAGTGATTTCATTGCTATATGAATTTCTAAAACTGACATAATTTATCAACTATTTTATCTCTTAGAGATCTCTTTCCTTGTGGAGATTCCATGGTTTGCATCATTGATGATAGAGAGGATGTCTGGAAGTTTGCACCCAATTTGATAACTGTGAAGAAATATGTGTACTTTCAGGGGATAGGAGATATTAATGCACCTCCTGGATCAAGAGAAATGCAAATGAAGAAGAAAGGTAATTAGGTTGTTTTAAACCACGTTTATAACTTTGTCTACTTTTCAAACATGATTGATGCAAGTCATTGAGATGGTCTTAGTAATATTGCTGTTGTGCTCAGATGGGCAATCCCCGACTATTGAAGTTGACAGCGCAAATGTGAATAGCTTGGTAAAACTGGACTGTTCTTACTGAGCTTTTGGCATCAACCAGAGCAGAAGCAAAGCAGCAGTAAGTGTTGTGGCTGAGAGCTCTGGCAATACACCAAACTTCAAGGATGTGTCGAGGGGAACAGTTTCTCCCTCACACTCCCATGTAAAACATGCTGACTTTTTCTTCTTCAGTCCCCTTCCTTGCCTGTGAGACTTGGAGGAATAGGTAATGAAGTCTGGCCTCAACCCACTGCTGTAAATGAATGTTGAAATCTGCTTGCCTCCCATTCTAAATCGTACTAATAAAACTAGGGTGAATTTTTAGCATCTGCTGAACATGATGTTCTGGCATTGGACACAAGAACCTTATGTTCAACAGGCTCAGCAGTGTAATACACATAATGGATTTAGAAAGTACACATTACTAGATTGGTAATTATTTGGGGGCAAAATGTATTGGAAACACAATGCTATAAGAAAGAATTGTTGGGCTTTTTCCAGTTTAGCCAAGGGCTTGGATTTTTTTAAAATTTAACACTTATGACATTGCTCTTTCCCTTGTTGAAATAGAAGTGTCCAATACAACAATAGAAATGTATGATCAACCTGAATCGTGTGACTGTGGTGTAGGACCTCTACACTTGATTCCTGTTGTTACTTGCAGGGCAGGAACATGCACACAAAAGGGAGACAAAGTAGCATGATTTCACAAATTGTTACCAGTGAATGTTTGCGTTCAAAGTTTTGGAAGTCTGTGGTTGCTTTGTCTCCCTACTTCTGCAGACATTTGCAGACACATCCTAAAACTGTTCTTCTGCTTTTGACTCTATTACTCTTTTACTTGCATTCAATCAGTCTTAAATTGAGCTTGAGTGGCATCTTGTGCTGTTAAAATACATATGTCTTTTCAAGGACAGTTCAGTTATTTTGTTATGAAAATTAGGTAATATGAAAGACATGGCTGTTTATAAATAAAGTTCTTGCACTGTAGTTCTGGATTACAACCTTACAAAGCAAATTCTGCCTGTCTGCCTCCCATTTGTTTGTTTTCTTTGATCTAAGTTGTAATAGTAAAACTTACACTACTAGATAAATCCTTTAATGTTTGTGGAGTTAACAAATAATTACTTATGATCTGTGATTTTAAGAAAAAGAAACTGCTTATATAACTTCCTTACAAAAGTAATGTTTGTCAGGTTTGACAGTCCTTTCTAGTAATCATTGACATCTGGAGAATTTTAACAACTTTGAAAAGCCTAGTGATTACTTCCAAGCTTAATGATATCTAAGTCCATATGTAAACTCTGTGTTTAAGGTCAATGAAAATTAAATTTTGGTTAATCTTTAAAAAAAGGAAAAATACGTATATGTTTTCTTTCTTTCCCATGTCTTAGCAAACCACTCTACAAAACCCGAGGCATTGGATTCAACAGTGATTTCAGCAAAAGATGTTGAAGAAATAAAGAATGTTATATGTGTAGAAGAGCACAGTAATGGTCTCAAGAACACGGCAAAGGCCACTTGCACTGCAAATGGGAGTACTTCTGTAAGCAGTGAAACATCTGATGGGGATGTGAACTCTCATGACAAAGTTAATACCCAGGACTCCTTAAATGATAGCACTGGTCACAAAATGGACAGTGAGGTCCCTGATGACTTGGCAAATACAAAAGAATCTCAGATTTTTTCAGAACAAGTTGATACAACAGTTACAGAGAAGCAGCAAACCCAAGAGAAGACAACAAATGACTTGGACTTTGAACTGTCTAGTGACAGTGAAAGTGATGATGGATTGGATACCAAAAAGTCATCCACTTCTGTATCAGATAGTGAGAATGAGGAAAAGAGAAGCTGGAAGAAATCGGAACAATCTCTGCAGGATGAAAATCTGCAGCAAGAGAGTTGCACTGATGTGAGTGAGAAAAAGGATGGTCTGGTGAACCATTCTGAGGACACACAGTCTAGTGAAAATATCCAGGACAAAACTGATCTTGAAGCACAAGAGGAAAGTGAACAGGAAAGCCTTGGTGATTTAGGAAATGGGTCTGGAGACAAGAAAGAAGCTGAAACAGAATCTCAGATTAGTGAACAGTCTGGATTTACAATGGGCGAGTCCTTAGACCAGAGCATGGAGGAGGAAGAGGAGGAAGATGATACAGATGATGACGACCATTTAATATACCTCGAGGAGATCCTTGTGCGAGTTCACACTGATTATTACACAAAGTATGATAAATACCTGAAAAAAGAGATTGAGGAAATTCCAGACATCAGAAAAATAGTACCAGAACTAAAAAGTAAAGTCTTGGCAGATGTAACCATAATATTTAGCGGACTTTACCCAACAAACTTCCCTATTGAAAAGACACGGGAACACTATCACGCCACAGCGCTTGGAGCTAAAATTGTGAAGAATCTCGTACTGAGTGCTGATGATCCTGATAAAGCAACACATCTCATTGCAGCAAGGACAGGTAGGTGTTTGAGCAGCTTTTAGTCTGTTAAGAGTTCATGCATTGAGCTCTTTTTTATAATCTTTACAGACTTTAATGTGACTGAGATTAGAATCAAAATCAAAGGGAAGATTCTTCCTGAAACAATTTAGCAGCCTTTTTAAAAGGATCTTTCTCTTCTTTTTGCTCAAATGTGACTTTTAATTGTTAAAAGTAGGCCCCACTAAATACCCTCTGATGTAATGTGTCATGTCTCAGTTTTTTTGTTAAGAATTGGCAATACTAATAGTCAAAGATTCAAAGTTGTTGAATAGAAACTTTTAATATTTGTGTCAAAGAAAAGTTTATGGTCATCTCGCTGTAAAGGTATAGCAAGGTATAGCTCTCTTCCTCAGTTTTTCAGATTCACCTCTCGTGGTTCAGTTTCACTTGAAATGGAATTGAAACAAATTATTTTAAGAGACTGCTAATACCCTGTCATTGCACTGTACTTAAACCGGAATTGTTTTGTCAAAGAAAATGTAAAGAGTTTAGGTTGTCTTTGACAAAGCTGCCTGTTTCTTCATAGCTGTAATGGGTAGGAATGTACCATTGGCAACTGCCACAGAGGAGCTACCAGTCAGCACCTCTAGCTTCTAGCACACTTTTTTTGGGGGGTGCACCCTGATGCTTGGTTCCCTCATTGCTGACCTTTCAAATTTACATGGAATCTAAATATCTGATAGTCAAACCCATGAAATCCAAAAGTAAAACTGCATGCTTTACATCATCTAAAACTTGCAGGTACTTTTAGGACACACTTAGATGTTGTAAGCAAAGAAATACATTATCTACCACCTACTGGATTTTTTTTTTTTTTTTTACTGCTATTCATGTGGGGGTTTAGTACATCAGGAGCAGCTTGGTTTCATTGGCTTGTATTTTAAAGAGAAGGTACTTTTCTCAAAAGTGTGTATGTTGAGAGGCATTTAATTAGTAAAAGCATATGGTATAAATGGAAATAGACATTTAATAGTAAAAACAACTGGAAGCTCAGGAGATGGAACTAGATGCATTGAGATTAGCTGGGATTCTGCGTTGTGAAGATGTGATAATTACAACAGTGAATGTGAAGTTTTGAAATCAATGGATGCATCAGTTTGGGATTCCATTGTTTTACCACAGTTGCTGAACAGCTGTTTTAAAACTTCATAAATAGTAATACTCATTTCAGCAAGGAATTATGCAAGTTCATTGTACTTCATTGGAGGCATAATAGCCATCAATATAAGAGATGTTTTTCCAATTTCAAATCTTAAAATGCTTGATTTCACAGTTGCTTTGTTTATCTTAAACTAGATGACTTCTGAATGTAGCTACACATCAGATGCAACTATTGTGTGATGGGGTAAAATTGATAAGATAAATGTAAATGAGACCCTCCCAAACATATTCATTTCTCTGGAGTAAAAAGTTTTGAAAAACTTGTCACATCATGTGATAATGAGAGGCAGTTGACTTTTTTTTTGAGTTTTTTTGGAATGTACAGTTTGAGGATTGTGTGTTTATGTAGATGCTATTTTTAAAAGTAAATGATTTGCCACCTGCACATTTTTAGTGAAACGTACTAAAATGCATCTGAATATGAAAAACTATTTTAACTTTGTTTTTTGATTAAATGGAATATTGCACTAATTCTACATGAGGTAAATTGGCAGTCCTTTCTGCCTAATGGGCAGTACTGTTGTCATTTTCATCATCACTTAATTATTTCTGTAACAATGGCAGTGAAACAGAGGGATTTAGAGTGAATAAAAATGTATTCTCCAATAACCCTTTATAAGATACTTGTGGATTGACTGGTTCTGGTTTTGTGATGGGGTTTTGGGTTTTTTTCCAACTGGAGACTATTATTCTCACCTCTGGAAGGTGGGAATAGTTATGCTGCATTGTTCTAATTTCACGAAGGAAACTTCTTAATCAGAGATTTTCAGGATATAAATTTTGTCCTGTCACAGCTGGATTTGTGATAATTCATCTGTCAATGTGATTTTCATAGTGATTCTTTTACGGTTAAGAGAGCAAATTCTTACAAGCCTCTTGCTGACAGCAAGCCATACAAATATTGTATCTTTGGCTCCCATGGCAAACATATGAAGCACTGCTTGATGTCTAATTCCTGGTGAAAAGGAGAAACAAAAGCATGTCACTTCTTGAATTTTATTCAGAAGTCAATAATGTGAGACCAGGCAGCATCGTTATCTGTACTTTTATCTTTTTTTTGTCTTTTTTAACGTGTTTGTGAAAAGTGATTCTAAAATACCTGAGTTCAGTCCTTCTGGGTGGCACCACTAACAGCAGCAGACCTGGGACTCTGACAAGCAGCTTAATGTGTATGTTTACTTTGCTCTAGCTGAGATGTAAGGAAAGGCACATACTTAATCTGCAGCAGTGTTTGGGGGTAAATACTATTAGCTTTCTAATTTTGAAGACAAAGGAAGAATTTGGCAGGGGACGTAAAAAGGAAGAAGTCTCTGTGAAACAGAGTTACCCCTTAGGTCTGGACGTGCTGGGGTTTCTCTTGCAAAGTGACCTCGTCATGGCTTGGTGCATTGAAATGAACAGCTACTGAAAAACGTTTTGGGTTGTTGCTACAGCATTCTTCCCAGCCCATTAGAATAAATAATATAAATTTATTTTATTCTTTATATATACTTATCTCTTTCTCTGCAGTTTGTTTCCCTGTAGACACAGGCACTCTGAATTCTGAAATTAATTAAATCCTCGTTCTTGAATAAAAGTAGGACTTTCTTCATTACATAGGGCAGAAAATACTGTCTGCATTACTGTAAAATACAGTATCTTTGCATCATCTAATCAACTTTCATAAATCTGAGTGACTGAGAACAGGCGATCCTATACTCCTTTCCACTTGTCTATGGGCTGCATAAATCTTGCTTCAGTTTCTGAAGCATCTGCTGTTTGCTTTAAGCATCAGTAAACTGCACTGTAGGATGAGATTTTATAGCTGTGTACACACTTGGCTAAGCAGTTATCACACTATTTCATACACCTTGTTATATTCTTTCCTGAACAAGATGAAAGACACTAGTTGATTCCTGTGTTGAGTTTTTGTTGGTGGAGCAGATAGAGCTGTTTAGATCTCTCAAAAATTATTTTAGTGTGGTAGGAATGGAAATACATCAAATTTAGACCCCAAACTTTTCTTCTATTTTTCACAATATATTTGAGTCCATGCCATTTCCTACTCCTGTGATGTGTCAACAGTGTTTTTTCCTGAAAAATATGTTCAAGGGCTGTGTCTTTCTAAAAAAAACGAGTTAAGCATTGCTCTAAACTTGGCCACTGACCAGGTAAGCCTGTTGCTTTTATTGGTAAGGCACAGTGCAGAGTTAAACCTGAACTTTAGGCATAGCTTCAGAACAGCACATCTGTCACTTGTCTTAGGTTGGTGTTCTTGCAGAAGAGCTTCAGGATTTGCTTATAAGTCAAGATCTGTATATAAAGATTATCTGAAGAGAAATAAACTTTTAGTGATCAGATTTTCTGAGCAATGTCTGGCAGCCTGGTTGCAAACTTCCATAAGGATATGTTGGTTTTGGTGTGTTGGAATCAGGAGAGAGTTCTGCAAGGGCTGCTGGTGCTCTCTCCCCATCATGTGCTTTGATTAGTCCTGGCACAGCCTTGGGCACTCACACTGAGTTCCTCTTGGGTGAGATTGAATCAGAGGCCACAGTCAACTGAGAACTGTTTTCAACAAGTGCAGAAGTAGATTTGATGAGCACCTTCCCCAGCTTTGAAAATAACATTTCCCAATACTATCTGCTTCAGACTGTATCCATCAGAAAGTAGATGTGATTAATTTGGCTCCCAGTTGCTTCATGTGGAAAACCTTCTGTGCCTTTTTAACTTTTTGGAACTACTTTAGAATTTGAAGTTGGGAAAGGTGATTAGATGACAACAATGCAAAAAGTAGCCTGGAAAATCAGTTTTTCTCTAAGTGATTTTCAGCTCAGCTGGGTAATTCAGATGTTTTTAGCTGCATCAGAAATACCATTACTTGGATAGATTAAAATCTTTTTGCTGTTTTGTCTTAAGTGTAATTCAAAAAGGAGAAGTTACACTGGGGAAAGGGAGAGGGGGCAACAAACATCACGGTGCTGTTTCTCCTCACAGTTAAATTTGATGTTCCACCAAATGTTGCTTTCAAGTACATTATACTTGTGAAATCTTGATTTATGAGGATGTCACCTAGAAATAGGAAACCCTCCCCAAGAGAACGCAGTTATGTTTCCTCATGGAGTTTTCAGTATGCTGGAGTGTGCAATGGGCCACTGCACTTCAGAAATGGGGAGGAGGCAGAAAGCCTTGATGTTGTGGAGGTGAGAAAGGCAAGACTTTTGACTCCTGGGAGGTGGGTTTGGTAACACACAAGTCTGTGTCCCCAGCTTTGACAGAATCCTAGAACATTTAGCTTGTTAGGCACCTTAAAGACCATCTTCTTCTAGTAGCAACTTCATACAAAATTGTGCTGTTTTGGCTTTCATGTTTAAGTCTTCTGTCACAATCCTGTCGACTAGAAGAACTTACAAAGCTCCTCAGCATGCATCCAGTATGAAACAATCAGATGTATGAGAATGCAGAATGTGGGGGTGGGGAGGAAGGGGCAGCAAGATGAAACACCTGGCATCAGTACAGAAACTTGAGTTTGAAAAATAGTTGAGAAAGTCGTCTCCTCGTATAACTTCACAAATTTAACATGAGGTGAAGGTGCAGTTTTACAGTTTTGTCCAGGTTTCCCCTGATGAAGTCCAAAAGGAGCAGCATAGTCTCATCTATCCAACAGCATCACCAGCTCTGGTTAACTGCTGTGTATGCTTATTAGTGAAACCACTGCTATTTTTTTGTGGTATTCAGTCAGCTCCAGAGCTGGTATGTGCAGGACTGTATTGCCAGCTGTGTCTGATATTTGATTCAGTATCTAATAATAAGCACAGGTACCAAAATTTCCACCAGACTTCTTGCTCTCGTTGCTTTTTTTTGCTCCTCTTGTTGCCTTTTTTTTTTTCTCTGAAACTCTTATGCTTATGAACCTGGTTTTAGCATCCTCTTTATAACAGCTGGTTTGTTTTCTGATGTAGTTCCTTTTCTCCTTTATTATCAAAAGAAATGTCCAAGCTAAGCCTTAAACTTCTTCAATCCTTTTTTCCCCAGATCTCCTAAACTG
The DNA here is from genome assembly GCF_965231275.1 of Zosterops lateralis. Lineage (NCBI taxonomy): Eukaryota > Metazoa > Chordata > Aves > Passeriformes > Zosteropidae > Zosterops > Zosterops lateralis. The sequence goes on along the minus strand of NC_139762.1, from coordinate 58,776,387 downwards.
ATTCTCTTTCAGAACCTTTGCTTTATTTCCTCTGAAATACACCGTGTGTATGAATTAAATACAGCTTTATACACAACTGTTTCTAACTGCAGGTATTTCTACAATTCGTATTGAGGTTAATTAAGTATTAATAATACCTCCAGTCAGAGCTCCTTCTGGCACTGTGAACAGGCTCATTTCCAGCAACTGTTGCATGTTTCTCTCAGTTGCTTTTGTAACTGATAATTAATTGGAAAACAGATTTCTTAAATCAGGGCATGTATGATTTCAGGGACTACATTGACCTCCCTTATTAGGGTTTTATGTTTTAGCCAGTTAAAGCCTCTTGAACTGCAAAGGTGTGCTGGGTTTAACACAGTTGCAGTTGTAAAATTGTTTTCACTTTCACTTTTCAATTGTTTCTAAAATTGTTGAATCGTTGTTGGACAGTGGTTTTATTTCTATTTCATGGCAAAAATTAAAATATGACATGTCCAAATTATTAGAGGTTTGGACAGGGCTATATCTTAAAATACTTATTTTTTATGTTTGCGTTTCTCTGGGGTTCTTAAATTAACTTTTTTTTTCTCAATTATACTAGTATGGAGTAAAGCTTTATATGTACAGCTCTTACATCCTGAACTGTGCAATTTAGAGCTGAAAAAATAAATCTATTTGTGCACACAGCATTGTTTTCTATTAATCTAAATCCAAGAAAGGGTGTGTATCTAGAGAAAAAAATGCAGCCCTACTCCTGTATTCGATTGGGTTTGGGGGATGAAAGGCAGGGAAAGAGAGGCTTTCAGCAGTTTGATAAAGGAGAATTATCTCATGCCCTTTCTGTTTATTTAGTCTTTTAGTCTTACAGATGTCTTGAACTGAGCTGCCTAACCAACTAGCTGGGTGAATCCTCAAGTGCATTTCCATTCATCTGTCTGTCCCAGTGGATTGTAGTTCAGGTTGTACTAAGTGTATTAAATATTTGAGATTAACTGCTTTGTCTCATCTTCAAATTATGTGAAGTATGGGTACTTCAAGATTTTCATCTAAATTGAAACAAGTAAAATCATGTTGTTAAATGACAATCATGAAAATGAAACTCCAGGGAACTGTGATGAAAACATCAAATTAATTTACTGTTCTTGCTTCCTTGTCAGAATTGTTCTGAAACTTGATTTTTTTTTCTGGAGGCTTCATTGCTTCATTGTTCTCGCATGTGTGAAAACAGACTGGGGCTCATATTATTAGTATCATTATATTTTACTTTGTTTCAATAGCTGTTGTCAACTCCCTAGTGTTAATATTTTTTTCCCTGGTTCTCTTCCCCGTCCCACTAAGATCATTGGAGGAGTCAAAGAGTGTATTTGACTAAAACCACAGCACTGATTTTGATGCTTTTTGGCAGATTTGCAGCACCTTTACTGAGTTTCTCTCTTCCTCTGGCATCCCCAGAGAGTAGAATTTGAGATCAGCTGTTACTTGCAAGCTGCACTTATTATTGTTTCACCTGGACTGCATGCTAGCCTGCCCTGTTTAACTTCACATTCTTTGTTCCTGTTTCAGCACAAAGGAATTCTGTCTGCCTTGCCTCCCCTTCTGGTTGGAGGCAAAGTGGAGGCTGGGTGGGGACAGCCTGTTAAAAAGTAGCACGCTGTATGAACAGGGGACCATGTGTAAAAAAAGTTACTATGATAAGTTGGTCAGGCTTCAACAGCATTGAAAAGCTGCTTCTTCTTGGACTACTAACAAATATAAGTGAAGGAGATGTTAAACAAAAATGCACTTGTGTTGTTTGTTGGGCTAACATGCTGAGGAGATGCAGAGATTTTCTGTATAAATCTTAGTGGGCTACTTCCATGGTGCCAGTTCTTCAGAAAGTTACCTTCATCCAGCTTGAGTCTGAGGTACTGCATCTGACTTAGATTCTCACTTTTATTTGCTGTGGTTGTTTTGTCGTGCTGGGGAGGAGTGTTGCTTTGTTTTTTTTCCTGTACAATTGATGACAAAATGTTCGTAGTTACTACACTGGTTATCTTTTGTGTTTCTGGGAACACTGTCATGTTGTGTTTGACTCTGTAATAGGCACAGAAAAAGTACGGCAAGCTCAGGACTGCAAGGATCTCCATGTTGTAAACCCTGATTGGCTGTGGAGCTGCCTGGAGCGCTGGGACAAGGTTGAGGAACAGCTCTTTCCCTTAAAGGATGACTACATCAAAACACACAGGTAGGTGCTATTCCTTGAGGGAATAGGGGCCATGAAAACAGGTTATTCATACAGTAATGCTGATACATTAATAAATTGATTTCTGACAAGTTCAGAATGGTGTGCAATGCTTATGGATTCTATGGAAGAAGTCCATGTTTTTGTCCATTTCTCCTTTGCTTAAAGAGAAGACTTTTAAGGGAGCCAGAGGCAGTTCAGTAACTAACATAGTCAAGAGAAAGCTCATAGAAAAGTTGTGGTAACATTGCTCTCTTCAGCAGTTACTGTTGTTAGCTCTTTTAATTTGGAGAAGTTGCCCTTTTCAGTTTATCTATAAGCTAACATAGGGAATGCCACCAAGGCACAGAATCATTCATGCTGCCAAAAAATGTACATCCTTTGACTACATGAAGAACTGGTAAAGTATGGCATTTTTTGGTGAAATTTGGTAGTGATGAGAGAGAGAGAAACAGAAAAATACCATAGAAAATTCTAAGAGGAATTGAAAGGCATGAAGAAAAGAGCAAAAACTGGAAAAAAGGGAGTAGTGAGAGGCAGTTTTGGGATGACAACAACATACTGAAAGAGAAAAGATAAAAAATAATTAGTACACTAGGGTGACAGTAAGTATAAGAGGCAGCCAAAAACATTATTAACAAAGAGAAAGTCGAACTGCTATCAGTAACAGTCCCCTGCAGGATAGTGGCATGGCTAAAGTAACTCACAAGGTACTGTCAAGCCAGCTTCTGCTTCTTGACTTGATCTGTTTGGATAGACCTGCATTTTGCAACCCTAAGAGAGGATCTTCCCTTCCATGTTTAGACAGGAAGGAGCACAGCGTAATGGGGTTTCTGTATTAAACTGATACTGGTGTGATTGACTATGCTAGAGATTTACTTTCTACTTACAAGATGCCCTTTGGGGACAGAACATGGATGTGTAAGGCTTTGAAGACACTAAAAGAAGAAATGTGGAAGTGAGGGCATTTATCAAATGTAACATGAGACAGCATTCCTATAAATGGGAAAGGCATGGCCTGCTTATGGCTTTACTAGGTACTTAGTCTTCAGTAAGTACTATCAGATGGTTTTTAATCAAACTTTGAAATATTTGCATGGGATGTTTAATTTGTCTCAGAGACCTGACACTGCTAATTATGCATTAGAAACCTGGACAGTGGTTTGTGAACATTGTTTTTTGATGTCTGGATGAATGTTAGTCTTCTTCCCTCTATTAATTTAGTCTTCCATTTTACTGGAACATGATAATTTTTCCTTCTTTCGTGTTTCAAATACAGTGCATCTTCATACTTCCCCCCACCCAAGCCTCCGTCAGTAAGATACCTATCTTAATGCAAATACTTTTACTTTAACCCAGTTAGGTGCAGCTATTTTGCAAAAGATTTTTCTCCTTAATGAAGCTGCTTGAAATAGTGATTACGGGTCCAAAGCACTTATAAACTAGAGGAGGGGAGAAGTCTGAGAAAACATTTGCATGTAAAATGAACCTAAGATAGCAAGAAAAGAATAGGTGAACTTGGAATTGGTTTACCGTGTTATTGCTGCAAGACTGCTTCAGAAACATCCATAACAGCATCTGGTAAAAATGGTTTTTGACACTTGTAATATTTGTAACAAATCGATTGAATCTTTTTTAACGTGGTGTTGCTTTCATGGAGTATAACATGCTGTTTATTTGATGATTTAAAGAATTATTCGATTTGCTTGCACTTTTTTTTGTGGCACTTCATCATAACTGGATAATTGGATAGTATGCCTAAAGGTGATTCCTGCAAGACTGATCTCTGAATGTTTCTCCTGACACTTCTGAAGTTATGTTTTTAAAATGCAGCAGGGTGATCATAGGCAGTTTAGTGTTTTAAAAAATTAGTTAGGATGACTTGCAAGTTAATACTACTTGTTTATTTTCTCTCAGAGCAAATTTGGAGAGCAAATAGATTGATAAAATAGCCTGCTTTTCTCTTTGTTGCATATATGCAGATTATCATGCTGTGCTAACTGTGCTGTGTTACTACCTGGAAGCCATTTCAATAACTTTGTGTTTAGACAATTTTTAAGGCACACTTATTAATATTTTAGTAATTTAAACATGACATTATCTTGTATTGGCAGTTTTGTGTTTTAAATTCAGTGAGTCTTTAATGAGGTGGAGGAGGAGAAATGTTACTTTAGAGATTTTCCAAGTCATTTTCCTCTTCTGCTTTAGAAGAAAAGGGAATGCTTGTTTTTTATGTTCTGGTTAGATAGCTCATTTAAATTTCTAATGCAATTTTTTTCTGAACTTCATCTAACAGAGAAAACAGCCCTGCCACGTTTCCTGATACACCCAGCACATTTCAGACAGCTGTGTTTCACCCAACACCCATCCATCCGAAGTCTCAACCTGGTCCTGAAGTTCGAATTTATGATCCTAACACTGGAAAGCTGATCAGGAAAGGCACACAGACATCTGGGCAGTCAATGTACATCCAGTCTCCAGCTCCTCCCATCACGTTGCCAGTCCACGGTGAACACTCATCCTTCAGGTACCTAAAGCACAGCTAAGAGTCACTTTATCTACATTTTTAGATTCTGTAGTAAATCTTATTATCCTTTCATTTGATCAAATTGGCATTTTTGCTTTACTTTGTTTGCTTTCTGAAAACGAGCAAAATGAGCAAAAGTGAATAATCAGCTGAGGTCAGGATGCTACAATTCCAGATGCTTTTTGTGCCTCACTGAAGTGGAAATCTCAAACCAACTAAATTCAGCATGTAATGTGTGTAGTCTTAACAAATGTTACAGTAACTGATCTCTAAAGTGAGGCAGTTTGATGTTCCTTAATGAGTATTAGAATACTGGATTGTTTTTTTGTTTAAAAAAATATACCTTTTAGCCTTTGGTTCTTGTTTGTAAAATTTTCCTCTTCACATAATTCCTTCAAATGGGGCATTAACTTTGTCTTTGAGGAATATCAGAAGTGATGGAAGAGATGTGTAGCTGACTGAGCATTGTGAAATAAGGCCATATGGCTGAGTGCTCATTACTAATCCTTAGACCGCTGAGTCAAGACACTAACTCTGGAGGTGGAAGAGACAGTCTGATTTTTGAAGTACAAAGGCTAATATCTATCTGGACTTTGTCAAAATTTGTGTTAAGTTGCAAAAACACCTCTTGTCTCTTAATGTGTAAAATACCTAGAATTCATCCCCAGTTATCTAAATAAAAGATCAAGCTTAGCAAGGCTCATTCATTCCCATGGTAAAGAAGTATCCAGTTGAAGGCAACGCTTTTCTTTGTAAAGTGTAATCAGCATTCCCTTGTACAATGTGATCAGTACAGCAGTTGTTACAAAGCAATTCAATTTTCAAAACGTATAGATCACAACTGCACTGTTTTCTACCTTTCTTCTCCCTTCCCTGCCACTTTAGCAGTATTATCACTTGTAAAGATTTAGTATAGTGGTGTAGCTTGTTATGTTTCCACTCTATTTTCCTGTTGTTAAAAATGTCAGCCGGGTTTTTTTGAGTTGTTATCTGTTTATAGCCTTTTTCTTATTTCAGCTTTCCTGTTGTTGTCAACACAGGTTTTCTGAGTCTCTCTTGTTTCTAAAGATGTCCTTTTTCAGTTCCTTTTTAGCTGTGTCTTTTTTAAAGTCTGTTTTAGTTTACTATGACATGGTAAATGAGCATTAGAAATTTTAAATAATCAAGGCACGGCATGCATCCAGAGAGGAGCTAAAAAGTTTTTTGATTTTCTGGTCAGTTATTGTGGAAATAAAGTTTTCTGGAATAAAGCTGGGCAGGCTTTACCTGTGTGTAATTGTCATGATGCTTCAAGTGCTTCAGTATGATGGGTTATGTTGATATTAATACATCACTGAATGCTTTCAAAAGAATAGGTTTTAATGATTTCCCTACCTATGTCAACAACTTGATGAGGAGATTGTCCACACCTAAGCGCATTTTTCTGTAATGCTAAAGTGCTTCTTAACTTGAGTATCTTATTTAAAAGCAGAGAAGTAATAGTTTAGCTGTCTCTTGAGTTTCATAGAGCTTCAGACAGGTTTTGAGGGCAGAGTGAGGCTGTGTCTCCTTTTCCACTCCCTTCTTTTATTTTATTTCAGTTGGGGTTTTTTGTGACAGTGCTCATAATTGAAATGTTTTAATCTGACTGTGGATCCGATTACTCTGTGCTGCAACTTTACCCCACAACTAAGCAGCATAAAAAAAGAGATGAGTGTAAGATCTATGCTGAGAAAAAATTTCATTCCATTTCCTGTTGATTTTGTTCTAATGGTGAAGCTGGTGACCTGAAAACGCTAATCTCTTAATTGGGGGACATCTCTGTTCCTCCAAGCAGTTCCACCTTCTTGAGTTAAGATCCTGAGGAGTGTTTTGGCAAAGACTAGGGGAAAAGCAAGGCAGTGTTTAAATACCACAGTGCAGGCAGAGCAGGAAGGCTGTGAAGAAATAACAAAAAGCTGAACAGAAACAGCTTTGCTGTGTCTTGACTGAGGAAGAGCTGAGGCAGTACGGTGAGCTTTATCTTAATGCATACGTCAGTGATAGCTTTTTAAAAAAGCTTCACATCCACTTTAAAATTTTATATAGTGCTTTTCTTAAGAGAAAACTACATTAGTGCAGCAATCTATTGGTAGAGGACAATGTATTTTGTGACCTGACAGACTTCATGTGCTCCCTTGTTCACAATCTACAGAAAGAGGTGAATATTTGTAACTAAAGCATTGATTTTAAGCAGAGTTAAAGTTGTTGGCACTCACAACTGCTCCTGTTGTGGGTGGGTGTAGTCAAAGCCTCCAATAATTTTCTCAAATCTTCATATGAGTCTGAATTTCAGATAGTGGGAAACAGAATTGCACTTCTGTGAGTGGAAGCCCTTGGGGACATGGTAGCTGCACGTGGCATAGCAATGGTTCTTGATGTCTTAGTCTAAGAATAGACCTCCTTGTGCTTAGGAGAGAACCTCTTCCTTGCAGGGCTGATAATTGCAAAGGGCTTCAAGTTATCTGAATACCATTTCATAAGAATTGTTTCTGTTCTCACTGTGTTAGATTTCAACAGTTTCAGTTTCTTTCCGGGATTCAACTTAAAACATAATTTAAAATTGGATATAAATAGTTTAAATTTGTACATGCAGTTTGCAGTGAAACTGTCACCAGGGAATTACAGATGGTTCAGTTAATGTAGTCAACATTTCAAGCAACAGGTCCTGCCATTGTGCTCAGCTCTGAGACTTGAGCACCTGCTTTTTTATCATCACGGCTGTTGCAGCCCATGCAGAAGAGTGAAAAAGGTTTGCAGCTAGTAGAAGGAAGGAGAATACAATGCTGTTCAGGGGCTACTGGTGGTCAGCAGCTCTTCTTTGTCTGAGAACAGGAAGGATTCCTCTCTAAAAATAACCTACATGTCAGAGCTTTGACATGCCTTATATATCTCAACAATTTGCATTTTCATACAGAACAGTCTTTTACAATCATTGCAGGAAACACTAAAGTTGTAATGGGTCATGAGACATGTCATGTAATGCTGTTCAAAGTAATGCAAAAGCTAGTGGCAGCTTGGACTAGAATAAAGAAAAAAGTTATACTGCAAGTTGCATATTCGTGAACGCTAGTAATATTCTAACAGATGAGGCAAAGCTTAAAATATGGGTGTCATTTACATGTAAGAAGTTAAAACTGGCACCCTGGCTTAAAATAATGCTAAGATGCACCAAATGCTTGGTTTGAAGAGGTGTGTCAAGCAGATGTTGGTGACTTAAGCCATACTTTAAGATTTGTATACAGAAATCTCACTTAAAACATTTTTGTCTGAATTTATATGCTCATAGTTACTATTTCTCCTACTTAACATTATCATGTTATAATGTTATTATGACAGCAAAAATATGAAGTGCCAAATTGAACATGTGACTGGAATTTAAATATTTTTAACACTTCTGTGATGATAATGTTATTTTAGCTTTTACCCTGATGTATCAAGGAAAGTGCTTGTTACTTTTGCAAATGTTGAGCCCACCCTGCACATATATGTCCTTGTGCATGTAAGGCTGGGAAGCACCAACCAACCTCTGCAGGGTTGAATATGGTGTTATTTTTTAAAAAGTACTTATGAATCTCATTTAGTTAGAAATAAATGTAAATTCCTGCATTTTTATGTCTTTAATTTTTATTCAGCTTTACAGGCAGCTGAAAATGTAAAAGTCCAAAAAATGTTTTTGACAAAATAAAAACGCCTTACAAACCTTTAAGAAGACTTTATTTCACATTGCTTTTGGAAGGCTTTCATGAGAAGACCCAGTGTTTAACTAGTAGCAGTGGGAACATACTGGGAAAAACATCTGACAGAAGCCTTTAGAAGCTATTAATATAGTTATTTTACAGTTAATATTTGTGTGTAATGTAATCAAGTATGATCTCACACTGTGTTCTACAAAAGGAGAAGTTCTCGTCAATTGTATGACAATGTGTTCTTAAAAAATAATCTAGACTTATTTAGATTTATTTCTAGTCTAAGAAAATCTACTTGGCTATCATGCTACATATAACTTCTCTGTAATTCTTGGAATGGTCAAGCTTGTCATATTTTTAATAGAGTTGTGTAAGATGCCTGTAGCTTTTGTTTTGTCATTCTGTTTTGCTAAGAATGTAAATGGCATCACCACCTGTCCTTCCTAGGCAGGGAAATCATACTTTAAAAGAACTTTTTGGAAAATATAGTGGAATGCCATATTATTTTCATCATCTGCCTATGAAAATTACTGTCTGAGAGCAATTTAATAGCAAAAGAAAGCAGTGATCTTTAAAGTAGAAAACATAGTAGAAGGAAGAATAAACCACCCAACCCAAAAACTGTTAGCCGTGGTGAGAAACTCTTGCAAAAAAATGGTTTGGTTAGTTCTTTTTCACAGCATCCAAATTGTTTAAGCTTCACAAGAAATTCCACCGTACATGAACAAGAGACTACAAAGGGGCACATGTCTGCTGTGCTGCTGAGTTGTGCTGTGCTGCTGGGGGTCTTCTGCAGCAGATAGTCCAGGTCTGGGTAGTAAGGCAGTGGCTTGGCTCTTTCCCCTTCCATTCAAAACAAGATTTTGAATTTCCTGCAACTGTCCGTGGGATCTGAGAAGAGAGATGTGTATTTGCAAAATACGAGCTGTCAAAATGAGCAAAATTGACAGCTTTGTATGGCTTTCAGATTTAATACATTCTGGAATTTAAGTACTGAGGTAAAGAAAACCCTTGGTAATTAGATAACCTTCTTAAGAAGTTGTCAAAAGGCAAAATAATTTTTTAGGACCTTGCCTACAACTGACTGGATTTGCATAAGTTAGTAATGGCTTTTTTTGTGGAAGACTGTTGGTCTAAAGCTGATTCTTGTAAATCCTGGCCTGATGATAATTAGCCATTCTGCATAGAAACTTTTCTGTACCCTTTTTCAGCCACTGCCACACTCAGAAATGGGTTGATGATCTCTCAGCTGGTAGTTGCAACTTTAAACTGCTTGTGATTTCAAATACAGTCACTTTTATACCTGCTTTTGGTAGTCATTCTCTAAATACACAGTCTTATGGCTAATGTAAATATTTTGTGACCCGTGAGCTTTATGACCTTTGGATTGGATTCTAGGGGGTGCTGAGCTGCTGTAATTTGTTCCAGGAGGCTAATGTGACAGACCACTACTGGTAGTTAATCTGTATTATGTAGTAACTTTAGCTTCTAGAAGTCTTTAGTACTTAAGTAATAGTCACAGAAAAATTTACCCAAGGAAGATAGAAGTTTCCTACTGTTGTTGCACATGTAGTCTATCTTTTTATTACTATCATAAAGTAATTCTCATGAAACTGTGATTATTTTACCCACTTTAATGAAGATTTTGATATTCCTTTTTGTATCTGCATATTTGAATTAAGTAGTGCAATTAACAATGTAATAGAATACAGACTAAAAGAAAAAGCTACCATATTTCAATACACTAGCTAAAAATAAATATTGACTATTTTGCATCTTATTGAGGCTTAGCATGTGGGAAATGTCTGAAGATTGACACAGCTAAAGTGCTCTTTGTACATGCAGAACTCTCATCTGTAAGGTTGAGAAATAGAAGAGTATATTTAGAGACTCAAAATTAAAAGCCTAGCATAGATCAGGAAAAACACATTAGAATGTAGGAATTGCTTCTGGAATAATAAATTTGTCAAGTGATGGAGAAACTCCACTTGTGCAGGAATATTAATGTATTTTAAGGGTAACACATGTGCAATTGCCACAAGAAAGGTTTGATGGCTACTTAAAAGAGAAATATGAAGGCAGGAGAGAGTGAGTGCCTTGTAAAATATAGAATAAAAACTTTAGCTGTCAGACTGAAAATAAAAGCATTTATCAGGAGACTTGACTAACCTGTTGATGAACACAGAGCTTTATTAAGCAAAGTCCTACATACATGGCAGTCATAAATTGTATATAGAATTTCATTTGTAGCTCTGAACCAAGTAAATCTTTCTTATGTGAGACCCCTGATTTTTTTCAGAGTTGTTCAGCCACATCAACAGCAGATGTTTGAAGAAGATGACCTACCAGCAAGTGAAAATGAAGAGCAGCCTGGTCCATCAAAGAGGAAACGCCAGCCAAGTATGTCTGAAACAATGCCCCTGTACACTCTATGTAAAGAAGATTTAGAGAGTATGGATAAAGAGGTGAGCTTAACTAATTCTGACAGATTTCAAACATGACATAAGTTCTAACTTTTGTTAAATTATGCATGTATGTGAACTGACCTTGTATGCCACTACAGTAACTTTAAATAAAAGCCACAGCAGACAAAAGTATGACTCAGGCTAAAATGCTGTTAGGTTCTGCAAAGCAGAACAAAATACTATGGTGTGTAAGTAGAGCTTTAAAGTAGAACTTCACTTAAGAATAGCTTTTTCAAATTAAACATGTTATTGAATTTGCTCTGTGGAGAGCTTTGCCATGTGTCACTTTAGAGTTGTTTTGCTTTGCCTTTTTTTTTTTTTTTTAAACAGTAAATTTCAAAATAATCTGGACAAAAATCAGTGATGGGATGGGAGAAGAGAGATTTGCAGGTGCAAAAGGCACAGACTGTATGGAAGACTGGGGAGACAAACAAGCATGGGGCCTCATTATCCATAGACATGTAATTGCAGCGTTGTTAAGTCATAGCTGCGGTTGTTTTGCAGGTGAAGGGAGCTTTCTGTTGCAGAGTGAACTGCTCATCTTTCATACAAAAGCACATTATTTGCGATTCATTGCGAACCTCTGGCTACCCACTTTTCACTTGCCATTCTATGCACTTTTTTCAAATGAGTCACCATCTTACATAATATTAAATGATACATAGAAGAAAAATTACCTGTCATTGTGCGCCATGTTTTCATTAATTTATCCTCTGTGTGACTTTACTATAAAATCTAGTGACCCTGGAGCTTGAATTCATCTTCAAGCTTAGATAGTTCATTGGGGTGGGGACAGGAGCATATAACTTGCCATATTCTTGGCAGTAAGTTCATTACAAGGTTCTAGCTATAACAGGTTTTGAGTTCTCTTCAGAAAATGTCATAAAAGTATGAGAAGGGAACTGCATACTTCACCAAAAAGAGACTGTATATATACAGTACAGGGTAAATTAGGGATGGACTTTGGGAAGAAATCCAATTCCCCAGAATATCTGGTATTCTGGGGAAATGTCCCATAACTTCCAAGTGCTGTGCTGATCTCCATTGAATTTCAGGTGACTTCAGGCTTTTACCTTTATCTGGTAACTCTTGGAGTTAACAGCTTTTGATTTCTTTTGCTTTTTGTTCTGAGGTATTTTGCCCATTTGATCTGAAACTTTCCCAGAAATACTATTTCTTCTTGACGTGATACCACTCCCTAAATCCATCTGTGCCTTCCATATGTATTGTCAGTGATGCTTAAAGACAATTGATATTGTGGGTCACCTTTATGATTTTATGTGCTAACTTTTTTTCTAATTGTGTGGCTTCTGAAAAATAATAATGAATTGCTGATGCAGTGTGTGCAGTGAATCAAAAGGAAGTATGCACGTTTTTCAGACTCACTGCATAAATTATTTATTGTTCTGTTTTTAAAGATACTATTTAGGAACCTTGTAAAAAGTCTGACTCTTTTGGCACTGTTTTTGTGGTTGATTGCTCTCTGCCACTACATTTATGACTAAAGAAATTAAAGTTTTTCTACGTCTCCCACAACTATAAACATCTTAAATTACAATGATTTGTTTTTAAATTATGCTTTTGCTTAAGCAGCATATTGTGCTTGGAAACTAGACTACATGAATTTCAGAAAAAATGAAGGCCAAATTCCAGTGACTCTGTCATAGTTGGCTTTGCTTTGATTCCAGGTGTGTGATTTGAGGTAAAAGTTGCTGCCAAAAGTTTTCCCTTCCACCAAGTCTCTCTTCCTTGGGTAACTGAACCAGTGGGGGGGGGATATGTTTGGGGTTTGTTTGGTGCAGAAGCAGGATGGGATTTTTCTGGTATTTCATCTTCCCCATAGGATTTTATCAAGGATCAAATATTAGCACTGAGACATGGAGGAAGTATGCACAGAGGACATATATCAGGGAGGTTGAACTGTACATGGTAGTGCCAGCAGGTCACTGTCTCCTGGAAGCTGACTATAAAAGACAGGCAAGGAAAACTTGAGACTGCTAGCGTCACCTCAGTAAACGTGTTGTGTTCGTGTAGAAGAAATGTAACACAAGTAATTAAGCAGGATTTTATGGCGTTGTGTGGGAGTACGCTTAGTAAAAAGAAATGACGTGTGGTAACATAGTCTATAAAATATAAGTTTAGTGGACTGTACACAGGAGAGTCTGCTGTCAGGAACATTATCAAATAAAGTGAAACTAAGCTTAATCACCCTTGCTAATTTGGGACTCAATTCACTTTGCTTACACTGTGACTGCTTTCAGGTCCAGAGAAACATGTTTGCCCCCATCTGATTCTTTATCAAAACATGTTAAAGGGTAAGAACCTTTTTGGAATCAAATTGTCACTGAGAGATGTGAAATTTAGGCTTTTGCCACAGAAATGCTTTTGTTTCATTTGTATGTATTCAGGTGGTTATGGCAGCCACAAGAACTGCAGCTGACTGCAGACTACCTGGGCAGAGCAAGGTAATTGGTTCCAGTCACAGCAGTAATTTCTTGCTTCACTTCTCAGGTGCTCATGCTGAGGCTGTTTGGGTCAGGGGCATGTGGTTCAAGCAGAGGGAAAGAAAGTTCCAGTGGGACTTCACTGCAGTGTGAGCCAGTCCAGGCTCAACTGTTCTGTCTCTGCCCTAAGCCACTATTGGCATTCATGGGGACCCTATGGCAAGCCAGCTCAGGGAGCTGGTTGGGACAAAGATGATAATTTCTAGATTAATCTTCATCATTCCAGCTTCCTGAAATAACCTACCATTGCTGCTGCATGAGTGCTAGTACCAGGAACAGGCAGAAGATGGGAAGGTCTGGAAATAAGAGTGAAGGCAGAACTGCATTTAAAGCTTTAAAACTGCATTCTCAATATTTCTACTGAATTCCCTCACAAATTCAGATAAGACCAAAAGGAGCCTTTTAGATTTAGGCACTGAGATCTTTTTAAATGAAATTAGATAGGAAATGCAAGCATTAATACATACTGTTTCTATGGGTATAACTAGCAATAAATTACTCCTTTGCTGTTAACATCTAAAGAAAATCTTGCTTTTTCTTTACAAAAATCTGTGAAAGGCCACACAGCCCCAGGTAATACAGAATTTGCATTAGTTTATATGTGGGAGAGTTTTGTTAGAAGCATTAAAACGGAAGCTGATAAAGAGAATTTAATTATGATATATTCCCAAATTAAATCCCTTTCCTTCCTTAACCTATTTGAAAGTGTGTTTGTCACTTTTCCTAGTAAAAAAGCTGTAGCTCTTGGGAAGAACAACTGTGGATAAGCAGCTCTCTTAAAATTTGATCTTGTGTAGATTTTTTTATCTTCTCTTATTTTTTCAGTTGTAGTTGTGCTATGCATACCAAGGAAATCAAAGGAACTGAATAGCATTTCAGCTATTGGGTTGCGGTTTAAGGTCACTTAGCCTTTTATATCTTTTTCAGTGCCAAAGATCTGGAAGATCGGATCCAATGGTAGCTCCCTTTCCCTCTGACATGAAGGACTGTTAGAATTTTAGAAAAGTAGAAGCACGAGAGTGTTCAGGGAATAGAATTGCCATTCAAAGGGCAATTCTCAATTCGGAGTAAGTGCATAAGGAATATATCCCTATTTAGGAAATATGCAGCCTCCTGGTGCCGCTGCCTCACAGTCAAGCGAATGTTTTCCCCTTTTCCTATACTAGCCTGACACAGGTGGTTTCCAACTGATTACTGCTGTTTGTCTCCATTATGGGACAGTAAAGGGCAGCAGAATTAAATGCTGCCAGTCAAATTAGCTTGTTTATAGTCATTTTTACAGGACTGGATAATTTTTTACTTTTAAATAACTGGTTATCTGCTATGTAACCTGCAAAAGATCATTCCATAAAAATGATATATTTATATGGAGTTGTATTTAGTGTGCTGTAATCATCACTAAAGAAAAATCTTTAGAGGAATGGTTTCCAATCAATTAAATGGAGTCAATAATTAGAAGCCTATTATCCCTAATAGCTGTTCCAGGATGAATTTGGTTTTCTCAGGATCAATTCTATCACTTTACAGAGAGGTGATCTGCTTTTGCTTTCAGTGTCTGAGTTGGTAAGTAACTGTTGCAGAAGCCTGTCCTGTAGGGAGAAGAAACTGGGCTGTCTGCAGCTCTTCTTGTTCCCCATTTCAGCAGGAATGGACTTCTTACCTGCAGGAGCCTTTGTTACATTCTCAGGGTGGGACTGTCATCCTTTGCCAGGGATAGGTGGAAGTTCCTGGCCTACCAGTCACTACAATGTGTGGATCTGCTGTAGCTTACTGAGAAAAAACAGACAGTGGAGTCCAGGCTTCAAATGACTCTTATTTGTTTCCAGAAATAAGATCTATTAGCTAAAGTAAGTTGTGGAAAGGAAAGGAAAGGAATGACATGCAAACCACGTAGAGATGTCTTCCCATTCATAACTGATTATCTCAGTATAAGATGCCATGTAGCTCCCCTTCCCAGAGGTTACTCATCTTGTGATCATCTTGTGAGCCTATTTCTTCAGAACTAATTGCTAGTTCCTTTTTATTAGGGATCATTTTCTTCTAAATTTGTGTTCCTAAATTATATTTGGAGGGAACGTTATGACTGGGGTAGTATCATGCACAGTTACTTAGTTAAGTTGATCTAATCCTAACAGTGTTGTGTCCTGTGTGTTACAAATAAGCTGTTTGATTTTACATACTAATTGCTTCCTGATGGACCTTGCATTTTACAGAAAAGCAAAGTCATTCTTTCTTCATGGGCATTTGTTGCAGACACAAAAGGTGATTTTTTGCATCGTGCTAGCTTCTTTTAAAATTTGAGTCAGCTTTATAAAATCTTAAATGTTTTCCCTTTTTTAGTAAGTGTCCCTTTCATAATTAGGTTGACATTTTTGTGATTAATGACTTCTATGATAAATGACTTCACCATGAAATAAGTAAACAAGGTCAAGAGTTTTCATTCCTCTCTTCCTTTTGGCTACAAATTATTCTCATCTGTTCCTTTTAGAGCCATGGCTGTCAGTACAGTTTCCTTATGTTACTTTTCAGGTGCCTTTTAATTCATCAGTACATGTAAATAGTAGAAATGCATAGCAAGAATCTGAGATGCTCCCTTTATAAAATGTCAGTGATAAAGGAAAAAGAAATTACCTTGAACTGAGCATAAGGTCCTGCTCTCAATTGCTCATATTTCAGCTGCTGCTACATCCATGGTAACAGTAGAAGGCAGACAGCCATAGGTCCTCATATGTGTCAGTACTTTCAGGACCAGTCCTTGACAGATGCCAGCATGGGTTTCACCAATGGGAAGGAAGTTGAACAGGGACTTCCAGTAAGGCAGAAAGATTAAACAAGTTCAGTAAGGCAGAAAGATTTCTGTTTGTTCTGCAGTACCTTCTCCTCCAGCATGGCCTGGGATTACTAACATCCTGGAACAGCTGTGCACACAGTTTACTGGCTGTATGATGCTTAAGCTTTTGTGTTTGTTACTGTGGTTTGGTCACGGTGTTTGAGAGAAGCATCTGTGTCTTGTCAAGTGTCATCATCTCTGCCATCTAAGGTAAAATATTTTGCTGGTTTAAATTCCTTCAGTTTGGGACTTGGGACAGAGGAAGAGAGGGAGTGAATCTGATACCAGTCCAACCTCTAGCTTTCCCATCTCTCACTTCAGTTAGTGGAGTTGCAGAGATTCCTACCATCTGGTTGAGATATGTGGTCAGCAGCTGCAAAGTGACCACATTGCAAAGGTATGTTCTGTGCACGAGTGCATTTAACTATAAAGATATTTCTTTAGTGGGAATTGCCTAATGAACTACTTTTGCATCAACATGGTTCTGTTGATTTGGGATGTATTCTGCGCGTGCTTTTCCTTTAAGTCATAATTTAAATGACACGTACAAAGACTGAAATTGCAACATTCTGCTCTTATATAAGGCCACTTATGCTCTTACATTTTGTCAATCTGCATTTTGCTTTTATCTAAGCAAATGTATCCTTAATTTCTGGTTTTTATTCAAGTTAGTGACTGTACCATGCAGTGAATTAGGAGGGAGTGTTTTTCTCCTTCAAATTGTTGAAAACTATTATCTCAGTAAGTGGTTAGCTCTTGGTTAGTTAAAAAGTACTAATTTAATGTGGAGGATGTGGTCTCTAGAGCAAATAATAGCTGCCTGGGCTCCCTTGGACAATTATCTTGTACATTAACAGTTCTTTGAATTTCCACAACTGTTTCTCATACAAATTTTCTTGTTTGACACCTCAGCATGTGCTATGTCATAAATTGTACAAATGCTAAATTTGGTTAGCTGCTTATAAACTGTACCTTGTGTGGAAGTAAAAAGAATAAGCCTGCATATACACTTTCTGTTAGTGATTGTCATCCAGGCCCCTTGGCCCTTGGAAGTGATGACGTCTTGCTGCAGTTGTCAAGACAGCTTTCACTTGAACTTGTAAAAACAATTTGAAGTAACTATTAGTGAAAGTACACATACTGAGAAGTAAAAAAGGCAAACGTGCTGCTCTTCATCAAGACAGTAGGAGACTGTTAGGAAAAGGATTTTCCAGAGCATCTTCTGATATAAGCAGACCTGAGGAGACCCAGATTGGCTGGTGTCAGTCCATTGGTGCTTCCTGGTGCTGTTTCCTTACTGAACAGCCCTGTTGTCATCTTCCTTTACATGTTGACTCTCACATCCCCTCTGGTCCCCATGCTCGGGACAGTGTTTTGTTTTCAGTGTGGAGTGCTTATTACCAAATGGCTTAACCCAGCAAGACTATATGCATTGCTTGCTTTCTTTTCCTGGGAGTTTTCTGGAGAGAAATGGTGAGGCCACAGTGCTAGGAATCAGGTTGCTGGCTTGTCTTCATGACCAAGCGATGGCTGGCTGATGCACCAAGAAATGTAATGTGTTGTTTTGGGTTTTTTTAAGAACATACTTAAAGCAGTTGTATAAGAAGGAAAGTATATTTACTGCTTCTCTCCGGTTTTATGATTTTGACACTCACCCTTCTCTGTTATGGTTAAATAATACAGAAGTAATTGAGCATTAATATATTATAATGTTAAAGCAATTATTTCACCCATATCTCATCTGATTAGTAGAGAAAGCTGAATAAAGTTTTCCAATTTTTTTTTTAATAGTTTGGCAGTGAGAATCAGAATTAAGATACTGGTACAGTGCATTGGAGAGAAGAAAGATGAGGACTTAAAAGAAGCTGGCCATCAGTAGTTTGCTTCTGCCATTGTTTTGCTTTGAAGAATTCATTTTCTACCAGAAAATAGAAACTAATCTAAAAAAGCAGCTAGGCTTTCCTCTTTTGTCTTTTAGTTTCAGAAGACATAAATATATATTTTTTAAAAAAAATCAGTATTGGTTATGCTTAAATTGTAAATCATCCTGACCAGAAACATTGACACTCTGATTGTTATTCACCTAATAGAAAGAACACCAAAATACATGTAGTGTTGATAAGACTAGTGAGATTCAAATAGGTTATCAAAATCTGAAACATGAGTTTGCCAATTTTTTTGTCTGATATTTCTCTGCAGACCATTAATTTATGCACTAATTGCATTGTGCTGATTGTCTGCAGTTTTGTTTAAGAGAGCATCATGGTTCAAGCTTGCTTAGCACTTTTTAGAAGTGTTTGGAAAGAGGCTTTTTAATGTAATACCATGTTTTACAAGGAGACAACTCATTACCAAAATAGGAAAAGGATTTTTATCAAAGTTAATATTATCTCAAGTAGGCAATCAGTTGTGGATCACTTCTGTTTTTCTGCACAGGTTGCTTAGAAAATACTGTTTAAACATGGGTTTTCAGTGTACTTCAGTGTCTTATTTTCATCTTAGAGGGTTTTTTTTTTGAATTTGTGTATCATGAGGAAATATGGGAAATATACTGTAACCTTTTGGTATTCAGATGTCACATGGTATAAGTATCTGCATTTTGTAGATAAAAATGGAGACTACCTATATATGTAAGAATTAGTTTAATGGCAGTAATGACAAGTTGTTAATTAAAATGTGATATAAGACTTTTGAGCAAAATGAGATCAATCAAGTTCTTGGCTGGTCAGGCTGTTAAGGGGAAAATAAAACATTTCACACTATAAGCTGGATGGGAAGGACCCAGGAGGATCATTGAGTCCAACTCCTGGCCCTGCACAGGACCATCCCCAAGAGTCACACCATGTACTCAAGAATGTTGTCCAAACACCCCTTGAACCAGGCTTGGTGCTGTTACCACTTCACTGGGGAGACTGTTCCCATGGCCAACCACCCTCTGGGTAAAGAACCTTTTTCTGATATCCAGCCCAAACCTGACATGACTTCTGGTTGTTCCCTTTTTTATTGAGACTTCACTTCTATTATGATTACTTTATTCATAAGCTAAGTACAAATACTTGTGCTACAATAGATATTAGTAATGGGCTGCACCAAGTGGACATCAGCTAAAGAAGTAGTCATGCTTGCTTCAGCACTAACTTCTTTTTGAGGAATATGATAAAACTCAAAGTAATAAGATTGATGAATTATCAATAGAAAAACAGGGAAATCCAGGCAAAACTTAGTCCTAGACTGGTCTGATATACTTGTCAGGAAGGATGCTTCTGCCATCTTACAGAGTCTTCATACTTTTTTGGTTCATTCAACAGTTGATTCAGATCCTCTTCCATTCTCTCAAAGGTGTTCACAAAATTGTTTCATTGTAAGCTTGGGTTTTTATAAGAGTAGCTTCTTTTTCCATGTTGCTATCATTCTGTTAAGCATAGAGTAAAAATCATTATGCAAATAAGGATAAATCTTGAGCTCTCTGTACTGCAGATATGAACAACTTCTGGCTTTTAAACTATGGCCGATTTTATAGCAAATGTGTTATTCTAATATTACTCCATATGAAATGGAAAGTAGTTCTATAAAGCTTCCACCTCTAGAATGTATATACAAGGTGTTGGTTATTCTATAGGGAAGAAGGCTTTTCCATACATTCTGTGAAGGTTTTTCAGCCAACTCTGGTAGTACATTATATCTCTACCTGGTCTTAGTAAAGAGAAGCTGAAAGCCTTTTTCAGCTGTTTGTTTACTCAACAAAATGGGGCAAAACCTCTTTAAATAGCGTTCAATAACCTTATTTTAACATGTATGTCTACCTCCATATGCTAAATGAAATGCAGCTAGGCTGTCAACACTAATTGGCCACAGTTAAAAATGAGTTGTGTGAGCTGTGTTAAACAATTTGTAAGCTGATCTCTAACATAATTCTGAGCAGCTGCATACAGGGCCTGATTGAGCCTCATCACGAGTCTAACATGGTTTTACATTTAAATTTGAGCTGTTACTCTCCATGAGTGGTATTTAAAGGTGTCTGTTCAAGTCTCAGTCTAAGTCTGAACTGGTTTTTCATGACTTTTTCTTTGTTTTATCAATATCTGCCGATACTTCTATTTCAACATACAAAGAAATACACGATATAGTATAATGTATTTTAAGTGCTGTGGAGAACCTTTGCGAACATTTGCATAATGCGAATCTGCTAGCAAACTTAACTTGTGGTTGGAATTCTGGGGTGATAAAAATACAAGTCCATGTTGATGGCACAAAGGCCAGGTTATTTCTACATACAGATTGAAGGACAGTTTAGTTTGTAATCAGCTGATCTTGATCAGTTATCATAATGTGACTTACTGTTAAATTTAATTTGCGCATAATTGCAATTGCTCGCTTCAGAGACATTTTTGAGGGAAAACATCTCTGCTTTGGTAGTCTGTTCTTTCAGGTGCCAGCTCCAGGCAGATCGAATACAGCCACTCTCTGTGATAGTCCTTCTCCGAGTGTTCTAGCTCCTGTGTCAGCACCACTATTTCCATTCCGTGTACAACTTTAACAGAGGTTAGGAAAAGCTGCAGAATTAAAGCCCCCTACTGATGTACAAAATTCTCTGCAGTGATAAGTTGCAAAATTAATAATTTCCCAAATGGCTGTGCTGCAGTAACTTTTTCATGTCTACAGTAGTGGCATTAATTTTAGATTTTGGGAGAATGCCGTTGTTACTGTGTTGTTACAGGACTTGTATATGAGCTTACACTTTCTAATTGCCAGGGGTCACAATCAGCTCCCCTGTCACTCCTTGTAGCAAATATGATGATACTGCTTTCTCTGAGATTAACACAGACAGCTGCCTATCCCAGATATTTCAATGCTACAACATCAAACTTGCTTCATCCCAGAGGTATTGAGGACTGGATATAGCTGTCATACCATGATACAGAGATCATATCAGAACCTGCATGGTATTCAATCACCTTAATATTGAGCTTGTTGTAGAAACAGATGACTCTTCAGCTGCTGGGCTTATCTTTCACTGTATTATGGATTGCTTCTTTTCTTTTTCTTTAACTTGCTCCATGCCTAATTCTGGCTATTGAGTAGGCTAGCTACGCAGGATGCCTCCATATACACAGTGCTCGTATTTCAGCACTACTTCACTTAAAAGCTACGTGCTTGTCTGTACAGAGTCAATCAGTCCCATTGCCCAGTTCAGTAGAAACGGTTTCAAAACTGCTCAGTCTTCACTGTCATCCTTATATTTCTCATAAAACCAGAAACAGTTTTCTTCAATGCTTATTATTTTAGGTGATTTTCTTGAGCACATTCGTTAACATATATATTCGTTAACATAACTATGTCTTGGTTCTTGTAATAATAAAGCCAAGATAATCAGGCTTATTGAAGAGGAAAGTTCACTGACAAATAATGCTTCATGAAGTCAGCTGATGTCTGCCAATGGTAAGTAAAAATTAGCAAGTCACGGCAGATCCAAGCTGGCTTACCCGTCTTAGGGGTGGGTTTGTTCATAGTATGTTGGAGTAAATCTGTAACTGAACACAGCATAGCAGTGAATTTGACCTAGTAAACCCTACTGTATCCCGGTTGCTCTACAAAGCAATAGTTTGAGTTCCTTTGTAGCTGTGATAACTGCAGAAAGCTTGTGCATGCAGGTAAATGAAAGCAGTTTTTTGCCTGTCTTTTGTTCTCACCATAATGGTTTCAATTTCACTTAGATTGTTATGTCTGAACAACTTTATATCCTGCTGAACAAGAAGGAGTTCAACCTCTGAAAAGGAAGAAAACCTTATTTTTCTGTAAAATACGTATGTAGTGATGAATATTCAGTCTCTCTAAGTGAAAGATATGCTTTCAGTTAACCTCAGGATGGTGAAACTCAGCACTGTGATAAGAGAATCTTGTTAAAACGTGTGATAACAAGGACTCATTGGGAGAAAGCTTTGAAAGTTGAGATGCAAAAAATGGGAGGGTGTGCATGTTGGTATCAGCAACTCTTTTTATGCTTTTATGAATATTCTTTTTGGGGTGAGGATTGCTTGGGTTCTTATATCTTCTGAAGTAAGGTCCATAATTATGGCTGTTGATCTACAACATTTTCTGACCATGACTGTGCAATAAGAGACTGCATTTCTGGTTACAGCATTTCAGAAGTTTAGTGTTTGCCTCTGAGCTGAAGCACATTAGAGCCTCAAAGGTAGTTTTAAATAATCTGTAATTCAAGTTGAAGTGTTTGGAAATTAGTTCAAATCAAGTTCCCTCCCACTCTTGGTTTTCTTATTGTAATGGAACAACCAAATGGGTTAAGCCCTAAATGCTTCTGAGCGGTTTTCAAGGATAATGTGCTAACTGTACTTGCAGGTTGGCTACACTATTAACTAATGCCTTTGGGGCTAACTTGAAAGAGAATATGTAGATTAGTGTCCTAGTACTTCCTTCATAAAAGCTGAGGTTTTCTATTTAGAAAAGCAGGTTGCAAAAACCTAGATCACCTCTCATATTAGGAAAAAAATTACTATTTTAAACTCCATTCACCAGTTCAGCAGGTATTTCCAGATGAAATAGTGAGTATATGTTTAGAACTGTCCCACTCTCTTTTAAAAACCATTTGAGTAGTCATCAAGCTGCCTTGATGAGTGAAATCTGTTCATGCCCCTTCAGAGCTGCCTCTCTGCATCAGAAAGAAACTTATCAGCTGGGCCAGAGTGCGAGTGAGCTCTAGCAGTAGATGACACTTCATCCTAGCTAGCTGCCTAAGAATCCCACTGATTATTAGGTTTGGGCTGTCAGTGTGCTGTCCTTTACAAAATGCTCATGGAGGGGAACACCACAGTTAGATGTGTTCAACATCCATAGATTCTTTCGTGTTTTTTAAGTGAAACTACATGAGAGCAGATACTGTCAAGAGGTCACCTGATGGTATTCTGATGTTCAAAAAATAGTTGTAAAATGAAGTTTATGTCCAAAAAAGGCTTGCTCTGTGAGGGACTGATTAGAAGCAGTACAAATGGACTAAGTATTTTTTGTGCTAAATTATTTTTACCCAAATTTCTATGTCTTTATATAAGCTAAATAGTATAAAACCAGGTTAGGAGCTCAGAAATTGTACAATTCCTTGCTAGTAACATACTGTTATCATGCTGCCCTCAGCACTTCATTAGCAGCTTCCTACTGATGTCTCCCCTTGGCAGTGAAGTGTCAGAAAAGATCATTCAGGGCCTAGGCTTTGTGCCCTCTTAAATTGCCGTATGTCATTTTTAATAGAATGTTATGATTTCTAACCTAATATGTCAGTGGTATTTTGTGACAGTATTTAACCAACTTGTGCAAGTGTTCTTTCATTAGTGAAATAGATTAATTTATTTTTAAAGAAATTTAGATCGTGCATGTCTCTTGCTAAATTAAATCTCTGGGAATAAGAAGAAAGTTGTGACAACTTCTGGCAAAACTGTGCTTCAGTTAATAGCCAGACTGACAGTTCTTAGAGTCTTGCAAAATTGAGACAGAACTGTTCTTTGCTGTGTATCAGCAAAGCATACTTTCTGCTTTAAAGAGAGGGTTGCTTTGAGAACAATAAGTGTGATACTGTCTTGTTTTAAAACAGGTGAGCAGTACAGCTGTAGGCTGCTACAGCTTTTTTAACCTGTTGCTATAAAATTTTGCAAGATAAGAGCTATAGTGACACATGTATGCAGCCAGCTGAAATCCCAGAAATGTCCACCTGTGTTAAACAAAAAGAGAACAGGTATGGATACTCCTAGTCTTTACCAGGCCATTTTTGTTCACTGGGAAAAGACTACGGTGATGTTAGTCTTTGTTCATCTTGCAGACTTGGTAGTTTCTGTGAATTAAAGAACACCAAAGATGTATTTTTATAAGAATTTCCTCCTTGTTCCTTTTTCTTCCCTCCAGAAGTTTATGTATTAATATTCTGTTTGTGTAGCATCAACAGACTCTCTAGGTATTCCAGTCTCTGGATATTTAGATAGTGCTTATTTCTACAAAAAGACTCTTAACAGAATTTGAGTGCAACAGACTTATCACCTGGGGACTCACTCGCTCCCTCATTTCTTTAAGATCAAGGTTTGCCTAAAGTGAAATCAAGACACTTAGTAATATGTGGCACTTGAACTTGAGCATGCAGCTTGAGTTTCTGTTCTGTTGCAGTTTTGGTTTGTTTTGTTTTTTAAGACTTGCATGTAGAGGAAAACTTGAAAGATAGCCCAGTCACAGAAATTGTAATCTTCAGAAGAGAATTTGCTGTGATAGTACCAATAGGCTGCGGTAGTAGTGCATGGTGTGGTTCATCAGATTATGAAATTCTGTATTGGTCACAAAAGAGCATATAGTAATACTTTTTACATAACTTTTCCAAGCCATTGGTCTGTTGCACTCTTCCACTTCTCAGGTTGTGGTTACGCATTTAATAAAGATGGTTCTCCAAAGTCTCTTTGCAGCTGCTTATTCCTGCTGTGGTGTATTGTTACTCCTGTGTGATAGTGTAGACGTGAAATGAAGTGTGACAGGGAAGTGGTGTAGCTAAGCAGTAATCCAGCTTAAAAAGCACTTGAAGGTCACTAAGCTGCTGCTGTTTCTGAGATGTCATCACACAATGAGCAAGGAGGTAGTTTTGTTGCATCACTCTGCAGCAGGACACCTGAAGTGTCAGTCTCTTCTGCCTTCTTGCTTCTGCTTCTCTTGCAAGACCAGGAAACCCTGTGGTTAAATTTAAATGTACCATCTATTTGTTGAAGGTGTACTCACTCATGTTTCTGCTTGGTGATTGGTAGTGTTACACAGGGGAGGGGAAACAACTCTCTCTGAGAAAAAGGAAATTATGAGTTTTGAAATTATAAAAATAAAGCTGAACTCCAGCATACCCTTTAATAGTTTTATTTCCATTATTATTAAAGTATCAACCCTTCAGAAATCAGAAAGGAATGCTCAAGGGTTTAATGGTTAATTGCCTGTCCTAGTAGAAAAAGGCATGCTGTATCAAACCTCTTGCCTAGAGCTCCCCCAAGATCCAAAGTAACAGGTTTTCTTTAAAAAGTATGTACCCTTTTAAACTCATAGCAACTCATTAAATGATGGTGATGAGAGTTCAGCACCTGTCAACAACAGCGTGACTGTTTGAAAAAGACAAAGGTGAACAATTCCCAAATATGTACAGTGATGGGGCAAGAGTCAGCAGACAAGAATTGCAACAAGGATAACTTTGACTCTGTATAATGAAAAACCTTCTTACCTCAGGGGTGATCAAACTTTGGAAGAGGTTTCCAGGAGTGGTCCTAGATCTCAGTATGTGAAGATATTTTTAAATGCTCCTGTACAAAGCCTGGAGTAGCTCTATAGAACTGGTCTGACTTCAAGCAAGGAGCTGGACAAGATGACCTGAAGTCCCTTACAACTTAAATTATTCTGTGATTCTAGTTTTTTACAGACTGACAGAGTCTCAGATGTCCCATAAGGCGTTTTTCTCATAAAGGATGGGCTAATTGAGATAGAAAAAGCAAGATTAATATTTTGCATAGTGGAAATGTTAAGCACTCAAATGGTTTCCATTTCCTTTAAGCTTGCAAGTATTAAACATGTTTACTAGTTAAATCCTGTAATTTTTTTTTGTAGGGGAACTGATATTGAAGAACGTGCTTAGTTCATGACTAAGTATATAAATGTACAGCTTTTTCTGACCAGCTTTGGTTTCAGCAGGATGCATTTTAATTTACATGTAGTCATCTAGGACATACAAGTCAATCTCTAAATGAATTATATGTGAAAGAAACCTCATAAAAGCTTTTTTTCTAAGGTTTAGTAATATTCCTTAAACTGTTTAGAGCAATTGTTTCTCAGTTTACCAAAGTAGATGTAATAATACTGCCAGATTTGATATTCTAAGCTGAAGCATGCCTTTATCAAAATGAAGATAGGACAAAGGTAGTTCTCAGTGTATGGAGATTTAAATAGAGAGTGCTTCTTCTGTTTAATCATGAACAAGACTGGTCATTTCTGATGTTTCTGATTCATCACCTGCTCCAATGAGCCAGTGGTAATTGTGGTAGAGAGCAGTGAAATCTGCATTTGAGCTGTTTGAGACAAAGGAATATTGGACACTTGCATAAATCCATTGTGTGACTAAAAATTGAGTCAGAACTTTGAAAGGAGAAAAAAACGCTCTAATGCTAAAGAAAAAAAGCAGATGAAACAATGTGAAAGACAAGTTCTTCTGAGGTTACTCAGAAGAAATGGGACTGAGTTACATCACACATTCGCCCTTAAATTTTATGTACTGAGGGACAACTTAACCTAATTCAGACAGCTTGTCCTTCCAGTGACATCTTTGTTTAAGAAATCTTTTTGTTTCAAAGTGACTTAAATTCAGCCCAAATCTCTTAATACAGACTGTGTCTGTTGTAGCAAAGTTTTATTGTTCACATGTATTATGCCCTAATATCACCTCTCAAAAGCATGCTGAAATACTTGCTAGGTTTTTTGTTTTTTTTTTTTGAAGACATAGGTGGTAATATCTTGCTCTTCAGTTAACTGTATCTAAACATTGGACTGGTCAGAATAAACATTAAAAAAGTTTTTCAGTTCATTGAGGAAAAATGTGAAAAGTTTTCATATACAGAATAAAAAATTAAGATCAAAGCTAAGTTTAAAATTATTAGCCTTTTCCATATTTGGAAAAAGGTATGTGATGTCAGACTAAGTGGACTCTTTTCTGTGCAATAAAGTCATGGTGCAGGCCACAGTTGCATATAGGTATGAGAGTGACCTGAAAAGTCATTTGCTGCTGAGGAGGCATTGTTCTGTTCTCCATGTCAGTAGAGGATTGCTTCCCTGCAAAGAACCCCAGGACAAACCTCGTCCAACTACTTGCTTTTTTGCCTTACCTAAGGCCAGAACTTTTCATAAATAATGGTCAGTAACAGACTAAAAACACATTCTTTCTCTGAAGGGTAACTGTAGATCATGCTCTTACTCACTGGCCCTTAACTTACATTGTTGGAGCCTTTTCTGGAATTTTGGCGTGGGTATTTTCAGCAGTCTAAACTGAAGAATCATTGCATTTAGCAGCCACAGAGCTCTCATGTATGCTAGGGTGTCATTGTTTTAGAAATTCGGCAACCAAAGGAACAGAGGACTCCACACTTACTGCCTTCAGTGTGCTCAGGCTGTCTCTCCTCTCCATCCCAGCCCTAAGCTGATGGGCAGGGAAGGTGGAGTTGAAATGCTATTCTTATTTTTGAGTGGTTTTCATCGAGTCTGTCCTCCTGGATAGGTGAACTGTATTCTGGCCACAGGTACTGTGGTAACTTTTGTTTTATCGTAGACTTCACCCTTTGAAAAAAATTACAGGGGAGATTTACAGGCCTATTGCTATTTAACAATCTTTTGGCAGAGGATTTCTTTTGAAAACAGAATAAAGGAAAGGAAGATTAGAGTTATGGATGGCTTTATAATCAGAAAAAGCCATAGCTTCCAGGCTCCAGTGATGTCTCTGACTCAGGATAGCTTTAGAGGAATGATCGTATTATCTCCCTTGAGACGTTTTCTTGTTAGTCTTTGAATTTAAAAAAATGTTATGAATATTAAAATCAGTAATTTCTAGTCCATGTGAATTTAATTTAAATTTCACAAGTTAGTAGTTAGGAGTGGGATTTTTTGTCTTTCCAGCATCCGTGAAGCGTTACCAAGTGACACCAATTTTCATTATACTGATAATCAGAGAATCATATAATGATTTGGATTGGAAGGAACTTAGGTCATCTTGTTCAAACCCCCCTGCCATGGCAGTTAGATCTTGTTCCAACTTCCCTGCCATGGCCAGAAACACCTTCTACTAGACCAGGTTATGCTAAACCCCATCCAACCTGGCTTTGAACACTTTCAGGGGTATGGCATCCACAGCTTCTCTGGGCTGTTCCAGTGGTTCACCATCCTCACAGGGAAGAGTCCCTCCTGATATCTAATCTAAATCTGTCCTCTTTCAGCTGAAAGCCATTCCCCCTTGTTTCATAATAAAATCTATGTTTTAGAAGGACTTTGGAATCCTTAAGTCAGCACTTGAGATACCCTAATTATAAGGGAAGAATTGCACCTTGTGTTTCTTTTAGCAGTTTCATGTGTTTATTCTAGGCATCTTAAGTTTACAAGGTTTCCACTCAAATCTAGACATTGATCTTCAGGTGGGAAATTAAAAGTTTTAAATTACGTTCTTTGAAGAATCAATCCCATTCAATCATAAGCATGGACACAGGTTTGTTATTAGTGTTGCTTTTTATACCAATATTGGTATGCAATGTCCAAGTGACATTTTATTTCATTCTAGTCAAAGTATTAACTGCAGTGGTAAAGCCCAAATATTGTGAATTGTGTAGCTGTAGTTGCAGTTACCTTACCTTTTCATTTGCAAGAGGTTAAGTGGTCACATTATCAGAGGCAGTGAGTTTCCATTTTTTCCCTTCAGATCTGCCTTTTAGGAGCACAGTCTGTTGCCCAGGGCTGCAATTAAAACTTGTGACAGCATTGTAGCCAGTGCTGTTAGCAGCATTGGGAGCTCCAGCTATTGGGGCTGCCCTGCCACTTCATTTCCTGTCAGGATCTCAGTGCAGCCTCCAAGGAATTGCAGTGGGGCTCCTTGTAAGTAACTTCTACATGGTGTTTTTAAATTGCTGGTTTTCAAATCTGAGCATAGCAACTATGCTCAGCATCAAGCCAAGGCTTTTTATTCTCACATAATTGCTTTTCATCCTGAAACTGAAGGTTATTACCCAGAGCTGCTAATATTTCTGTGTGCAACTTGATAACAGTAGGTGAAAATAATTCTAGACCACAAGTGCCAGGAAGCACAAGTTACAGGTTTGATTTTGCTCCCATTTTTAAGGCCTGACTTTGAATATAACTCAGAAATCTGCTTACTGCCTAAACTAAAAAAAGCTACCTGTGGCTAATGCCCCTTCACAGAGGAAAAAGGCAATCACCTCCCACTCAAAAATATACCATAAAGTGTTTAGAAAAGCAAAATGTATTTTAAATTATCCTTTTTGAGCATGAAGGTCTCTTATTCTGGGACTTCAGCTGCTGAGGAACAAAGCAGTAATGTCTTTATTTCATTAATACTTTTCTATTACAAAAAGACAGTAAAATGTTGTAATATTTCTTTAATTGCAAATGAAGAAACTACTGGTAAGTATCATTGGGGGTGTCTTTTTGTTGAAAGGTAGAGACAAAAAGTGGTTTTGAATATAAATACAGTAAGTGATAAAAATTAAGAAGAAAAACACATTCCCTTCTTTTGAAACTATTTGGATATTCTGAAAGCTTGTCATGAAACAGTTTTACACCATTAAAAACAGATTCTTTGTTGAACTCATTCACAGAGTAAATAACTGCTGATCTGTGATGATTAATACAAATTCACTTGACTACAATTCTTATTCTAGGAAAAGTTTTCTTTTGTTTTGGAATTTCAATTGAATTCTGTCTTTAAGTACTACTATATTTCTTTACACTTTGGTTTTGCTTCCTTGCTGTTTGGCTTAACTAGCAATGAAGAATATTTTATAAATATACTGTTGAACTCAGCCCTTTTTATCAAGGGTACAGTGTAACACATATATGTAAAAACTAGATTAATGCTGTATTTAGTAGAAGATCACATTCAAATAGGCAACTGTCACAGAAACTTTATTCTGACATACAAAGCTGCATAATTAGCACCTGATCTTGCTTAAGTTTGACATATGGGTAACATCTGTATTATGCTGTTTAGCACAGAACCCAGTGGGATTTGAAATTAGGAGGACTGCCTGTGAAAGTTAAGTGACCCAGCACTTTGCTTTCTGCCTCCTGCTCATTCAGGAGGGGCTTTGTCAGTTCAGTCATGGCCTCTCGCTCTTCTTCACTGAACTGCGGTTCTTTTCTGTCAAGCAGTTAAACTTTCCAAGTCAATTGCACAAATACCAGTTCTGCCTCTTCTTGATAAACCTTTCCTTGCTTTACCAAATGCCAGGTGTATGCTTTGAGGGGCTTGAGGAAAGAGAGGATGAGCATGTGCGATTGTGCCACAATAACAATTTGACAGGTGATGGTGTGCGCTGTGCAGAGAGAGAGCACTTTTGGATGAACCTCTTGTAAGCTGGGTTATGGGAATATAACTGCACCTGCTTTAGAGTTATCAGTCCTGTATTAATTCCTGCAAATTACTTTATAATGTGGAGTTAATAAAGTTTTACAGTATTATTTACATTTATTTTGCCACAGATGGAGCAGTTTTGTTTTCACATCTGTCCTAGAAGGTTTGAAAATTCAGTGCACAGCTCCAGAAAGATGGAGCCACCACTCTCTCTAGTTTGATTTACAGTCTAATAGCACCATTCACTGTTAATTTCATATGCTCAGAAGTGCTGCAGAGTTTGTAATTTTCCATGTACTTTTTCCTACCTCTTCTTCGTCTTCATGACAAAATTATTTGCTGCTCTTCTAAAGTTTCTAAAATAGCTGATTTCTGTAATGTAGTAAAAAGCAATAGTTTGAGACAAAGCAGAAGGGAATGTTGGAAGGGGAGCTAGGAGTAAAGATTATAGGATCATTTTAGTGTTATTTTTTGACCTTATATACCATGGGGGGAATATAAGGTACATATTGAAACCTTTTGATGCATTCAGATAACAGACTATATTGGTTTTTGAAAATTCATCCTAAAATAAAATGCATTCAACACAATCTCAAATAAATGGTCAGGACACATAGGTTTTATGCTGAAATTGAGTTGAGTTTTAGTTGTACTTACCATCAATACCAATTGCTTGCATTGCTTACAATAAACAGTCATTTTTGTGACAGTAGAAATAGACCTAAAGAACTCTTTGTAAATGCTTGGTGGTTTTTCTGTTTCTCCCTTAACTTACACAATCAGTTGGAGCAAAAGTCTTTTTGGGAAGACCGGAGGGGAGAGGCAGAAATGTGTGTATCCTCTGTGCAGTACTGGAGCACAAAATTAACTGATGTTTATCAAACCTATTGTTTTTGTAGAATTTTTTCTGTAATTCCAGTAGAGATGTTTCAGACGATTGTACCACTTTTAAGAGAGATCTTTTAAGCAGTTGCAAGTGTTGTTGTGTTGTCTGTCTAAGGGAGCTTCTTAGTTCTATTAAAACTTGAATCCTAAAGTACTTGCTTGTTGAAAAACAAGAATTAAAGTTTAGTCACAGCCCCTTTTTGGTTTTAAATATGTAGTTTGCCTTACTGTGTAGGTAGTTGTTACTTCCAAAAAATGTAACATGATTGTGCTCTGTCATATCCATGAAGCTGTATCAAAACATTGCCTGTATCTTAACTAAAGGAAAAATTGAAGTTGCTCATAGCAGTTTGTTTTTGGTATTTTTCTTGGAGTCTTGATTCATTTTGAGTGTGTAAACTCAACTTCTGGAGTAAAACCACTTCCAGCTGATCTGGTTAGTTAGTACTACAGAAGGCTTTGACTTTCCTCTTAGCAAAGCTTTAGGTACTTTTCAGCTCTTAATTGGAGAATGAGACAAAGTCTTACTGCTCTTTGGTCTTTATACTTTGCATGAGTGTATGCTCTGCTCCTCCTAAATGAGAAATAAAATAGCTTTGTCACATGAGGACCTTTACTGGCTTTTGTAATTGTATGTTTTTAAAAGAGCTCTCAGGCTTTTGATTCTCTTGCTGAATTGAACAACTTCATCATTTTCAAGGGATGAATCATTTTTCTTTTTCAATGTTAATGATTGTTGCTGGGTTATAGAAGTCTATTTCAAAGATAGTTGCTATGGGTGTTAAAGCAGCAAGCATCCCTTCACTCTACCTTATCAGTAAGATTTGGTATTAGCTGGCATTTTCTTCTGAAGTGTTAATATGTTCAATTTATATTAATCATATAAAATCCAATCACATAAGCTGAAGCTATAGTTGGTACTTGGTACATTTGTATCTGTCATGTTCTGAATCAGATTAAAAGTTTCCTCTGTTCTTTGAACTTCATTATTTATTCAAAGTTAGTGATAGGTATAGATAGATGGTGTTTTTAGATATTAATGAAGTTTTTTTGCCTATTAACTCATTTGAGTGTCATGGGCTGAAATCTCACTGCCTCAATGAAAATGTGGATTGTTTTCCATTTCTTTTGAGATTTGTGGAAGATGAGGATGTAATACTTACATTTTTCAGTACACTTGCAATTTAGCTAATCATTAACCAGGAATCCGTGTTTTGGGTGACTTTCTAGTTACAGATTTGTAGAGACATTCCACATCATTTTCACATGCAGTGATTTTTGAAATTTTATGTATTTCTGTGATTTATACATATATTTTATATAGTCTTTCAGAGAAATGATATATATGTATACAACTAATTCTAGTAATTCTAATATTAAATGGCATTTCAGACTTCAAACAGTAATGTTATCATTGTACAGGATGAAAGAAAAACAGACATGGCAATAACTAGTCTGTCAAAACGGTTCACACAAAGTAAATTTAAAAATATTACCAAACTTGTTTGGGAAAAGCATCTCTAATACTGAATGTCTATCAGCCTAACTTTATCCTTTGAAAACCTTAACACATTTTGTAGTGAGAATGTAGTTTTAAACAGAAGGCTTTCTGAAAAAGTATTGGGTTTGGAATGAAGGACTGTAATTTTAAATGTTAAAGACTTGCAGGAAAGGAGTTGTTAGAGCTGTGGATCTGTCTGTCAATTACTGGCCGTGTCAGCTACCTGGAGTGTCTTCTACCAAAGCTGCTCAGGCGGGATCTTCTGCCATCCCATCCCAAACTGTAACACTTAAAACACTTAAAACACTTGAGTCACTGTGTTCTGCACATACAGAAAAATCCCCATCTTGTGTACTTCACATTCTTCTCTTTGCTTCACTGTTGGCTTATCTCTAGCAGTGCTTTCCATCTCCCTGACCCTGAATTGCATTCCATGATTCTTATGTGCCATGCATATGACAACTGCTCACAGGAAAAACATTTTTGGACTAATGCAATTTCATTTGGCACAGCAATTTCAACAGTTTCTACCTGAAAATGCCATCTCGATTTAGATGCACTAAACTGGTTTGCAGTTACTTTAATGAGTTAAACAAAGAAATTAAAGGTCCATTTATGAATGACCAGATATAAGTGACTTTCTTACAGCTTTCTTTAGCTTTTGGGGTTATTCATGTAAAAGCAGCAGATAAACAGCATAAAACTTTTTAGTCCGTTTTCATATGCACATATTTTTCTTCTTGATAAAGCAGATGGATTATAGAGAACAAACAGTAGTAGTAAAGCATATTTTATGTTGAGAGAAGCTGCTTCTAGGAAAATTCTCAAATATCAGTAGAGAAATGCTCACACGTGGCTTATTTCCATGTCTTCTGCCAGTCACAAAAATTGAGAGAATGGGGGATCTTCACCTGTGTTTTCTTACGTTTTCATCTCTTTCTGAAGGTTGAATGCCCACTCAAAGAGAACATAACCTTTTGAAGCTCATTAGGGTGGCTCATGAATATGATTTGCATTTAATGATGGTTTCAGCAGATCCAGACCTGTCACAGGAAATTCATAGGTTTTTAGATGATTTTCACGTCCTATGGTAATTTTTCAAAAGTAAAGGACAAACAATTATTTAACAAAATGTGTAAGCCTTTTGATAGATTTGTCCTTATTAATTGGCACGGTCAGACAGTCAGGTTAAAAGGGGTTCATACATTCTGTTTCATTCATATTTTATTATTTAGAAATAGACTTCTTTGCAGTTATATGTGTATCAAGGAATACCTGTAAATATAAGAATTCTTACCAGAGATTTTAATATGCCTTGCCCAAGTGATTCTATATGTTACAATAATATAAAACTTACCTAGTAGAAGATATGTGTCAGTATGTTTCAATAGTATAAATCATTTATCCCTTTAATTTCGGAAGATAGCAGTCTTTTTATAATACTTTCTTCTGTGACTATCATGTATGTGAATATATGTATATCTACCTTAAGCTAAGCATAGAATAAATATACCATATTTGAGTAAAATGTTGCTGCAGTTGTTACAGAAGCTGTGTTGAAGACATTGTGTTTTAATTTAAATTTTGACAGAGAAGGCCAAAGAAACTTGAAGCATATTCTTAATGATTATTGAACAGTGATCCAATAATGATGAAAGATTAATACAGATTAGTCTGGTGGAAGATAAACTGACTCCTCCACTCTTTGGCAGGTGGATGACATCTTGGGAGAAGGGAGTGATGAAAGTGATACTGAAAAAAAAAAGCCTGAAGAGGAAGGTGAAAAACCTCAGACTAGTGCAACAGAGACTCTGGGGAGGAAGGCAGATCAGAGACCTGGATCATCATCATCATCATCAAGTGAAAGAAGTTTAACAGGCAGTGTACCCAGGTATGAATTTTTCAAATGTAAGAAGTGTTAATGATGTTTTGTTGTGTTTGTGCTATTGAGCATGCTTTCTTACAATCTGGTATTTGCGATCTGATGTTAAACTATGTGTAGGCAACTTTTTCTTGTAAGTCTGTGAAGCTGTCATGCTTATCTCTGCAATGTTTTGGGATTTATTTAAGGAAGTGGTCTTAGTAAATGTCTTATTGAGAACCAGGGCATCACCTGTTCAGAAAGAACTGAAGGCAATTGAACTGCACTTCTTTTAAAGTTGTCTCAGTCCTGTATCATACAGAACCATGTCCTCTGCAGTGTGACTTAAAGTAAAATAAGGCATGGTTTGAAAAGCTATGCTTTTTTTTCCTCCTGAATTATTGAGATAGTTTTATGTCGATCGTTCGTAACAATAAGATTGCTGGGATACTTTTCTACTTAGAAAGAAACTTAAACTTGCTAATCTAAGTGCTTATGTTAAATATGTTAATGAATTGTTCTCAATTAGCAGCTTCTTAATAGTTTTTAAGCTAAAAAGTCTAGAGCAAGGAATATAAGGTTTTAATTAAGAATTGCAGGGATCATCATCCTGTACTACAGGGTGCTGGAAGTGCAAACATGACTCACATGTGTGTTGTACTTCCTTTCTGCTCTCTAACCAAATTCTGTTCCCAACCATAAGACTTTAGGCTCTAATGCATTTTCCTTAATGAGGATAATATAAGTAGTCGGTCTTAGGCAATTGACTTACATTATTTTAACTTTTCTGAGCTTTGTTCTAGCACACAAAGAAGGTATGAGAGAAACTTCAAAAACTGCCACAGAATGTGATATATAAATGTTTAGGGAGAGATTTTGATTGGGGTAATGATGTTGCTGCGTGTTGGGTTTATTGGCGAAAGAGCTACAGAGGAAAGTTTCATGGCCTCTTAGTTTATCATGGGTAGTTCTAATCATTAAACTTTTCTGAAAAAAGTCTGAAATTTGTGAGGATTCGATTTATTTCAAATGGGTAGAAGAAATATTTTCTCTTAAATGAAGTGTGGAAGAGGAAAGGCAAGCAAATGTTTAATGTTTTAGAACACAGCTTGAAGCAGCAAGGCATGGTGGTGGCATGTCACTGTTAAGTCATCCTAATACTGTGATGGTTCATTGTGTGGAAGATATACCAGATTCTGGAAAAACCAAAAGGAAGAAAGAGTCACCTTAAGGAATATTGCTAAACACTATTCCCCAAGTATGGTGTAAAAAGATAGAGCCAAGTGCATTTGTAGTTAAGTTTTATTCTATATACAGGAAGGTTTCCAAGTAACCTTGGCAATACTTCTTCACTCAGAAACTATATAGACATAGTAGTGTTCTTGCTGGGATAAAGTCTTTGAGCAGCTTCTAAAGTAACTTATCTATTTTCAACCTCTCCACCTCTTAAGAGGTTCCTTGTCAGTTTGCTAAATTGCATCCAGGATTGAGCTTGAGTGGCGTGCTGGAAAACATACTCACAGAAAGTGCTGGTTCAGATGCTGACCCAGTGTCTACTAGGCAGGAAATTCTGCTTGATAAGAAAGGAGCCCGTCGTTCCAATTACGTTTTAAGTTTGAAGCTTTAAATTGATGTTTTCATGTTCAGTCAGTGTTGTATGTACTAAAGAGATACCATATAAGAAGGGTAAATGTAAGAACAGTCTCTGAAAAACAGAATATGAACAAGAAACAGTCCAGATATGACCCAGTACTCCTATGATCTGGCTCAGTTCATTTCTGTTAGAGACGAGGCCTACAGAGACTATACGTTTCTGCTGCTCCTCTACACCTTTCCTGTAGTTACTGACACTGGAAATATAGCACTTACAAAAAATTCTAGTGTTTACATTTAATGTTAGTCTTCAGTCTTGAAACTTACTGAATACCTTGAATGTTTCTCCAATTGCTGCCACTTGTGAAATTCTCAAGCATGGAAAAAGAAATAAACTTAGAGAAAACCGATAGCTCCTACTGGAGGGAAAATGTAGCCTTTCTCCTAGATCCACTGCTAATTCATAATCTAGGAAAATTGAGCTCAGAGCCTCAGAAATCCCTCAACTATCTTCTCTAGGTTTTCTAGACACTGCCCATTTATTAGAATTTTAAAAGGAATGGTGATACTTTGATTCCTAAGTGTTTTCTTTCAAATATTATAGAACTTCTTTACAATAGCCACTCTTCTAGAAGACAGACATGACAGTTTTCCTTTCTTTCTTACTGACAGAAAAGACACTGCTGCAAACTCCAGTGCAAAATTTTGTTGGTGACATCTTTTATCCCAGTTGAACAAGTATATTCATTGTCACTGTAACTTTATTCCAGTTCCCAGTCTTGAGACATTCTGCCTTGATAGTCTCAGGACCTAAGTTGTTTTACAGCTCAGTGCTTCTCAAGCTGTCAGACTCAGATTTGTTATAGTCTGGGATATTTTTCAAAAACAATTTCAGTGACAAACCATTCAAAACATATTAAGGAACTATCTGGTATGTGGTCAAAGTCCTCTTGAAAGTACCCTTAATAGCCTGCAGCACATCTCAAATACAGCTGACAAAACAATTGTAGAAGTTCAACCATTTTGCCAAAGAATGATGGTTCCTCTGTTTTCTTACCCAGGCAACTCATTGCATCGTTTCACTAGTAAAGTTGTAATGTTATTACACTTAAGAGTCTTCCAAAATTGCTTTCTAGATGATGTAAGCATGCTGTTGATTTGATTTTTACAGTATAGAAAACTGTAAAATGAAGGATCTAAATGAAAAATGAAGATCTAAATTTAGAAATACTGGTGATTTAAAGTAATTTCCTGCCGCCTGGATCATTTGTTGCATTAGCATAGCTCACTTAGTTATCAAGCAATCTGTCTGTTAAAGAGCTTCTGTGTAAGGTCACCCTAGGAAAAAATATATTGTGTGAAGTTAATTTTAAGAACTAAATCTTTCATTATCTCCTTTCCCTTAGAATGGATTTTATTTAAGGGGACGCTCAGTGATGTCTAACTGCAAAAGGAAAGGAGATCAAAATTTCTGTATGTGGTCAGTGCTTGGATGTTCAAGGAAACATAAACCTCAAGTCCAGAGTGAACAAATCCTAAAGTAAACAATTGCTTGCGTTTGTAGGTAATTGGAAAATGTTGTTTGTCTGAAGAAAATTCAAATTCATTTTGCTCTCATTGTTAGAGCTTCTCCCACATAATTGTTTCAAACTTGTAATCTGAATTCTGTGATGTGTGGTTATTCTAAACTACTTACATTTCTGGAGCCATTAGAGTTTCCCATGCATAATAGTGAGGTCCTTTTGAAAATCTCTTGTTCAGACTCCCTCAGTAAAAGCCAGAGTTCATTACTGGAATTGGCCAGACCTGGAGGATCAGTTCAGTTCATTTCTGAAACTGCACTGAGGTTTTGGCTGTGGGCCTGCCGTGTCAGTGGCCGTGGGATTACAGAGGAACATGTCTCATTTTAAAGAGACATGTTCCTCAAAGCTTATTCCATCTATCTTCGTGTTGCAGAGGCAGCACTTCAGTTAAGCGTTGGTGAATGAGGTTGAATCTTGCAGCTTGTTCAGGGGCTTTATGATCTCTGCATAGAATTAAGATTGCTGGAAAACTACAGAAAGCAAATGTGGCCCATTTATTGATTTTGGCAATGAGATATTGAATCCCAAATCAATCGAGGTATGTTTGATAGGAGCAGTAGCTCATTATTGTTCCTTGATGTAATTTGGTAAATAAATGCAGTTTTCCTACTTGAATGCATTTAATGCATTTTAATGAGAGTCTCACTCTTATTTTAGAGAGATCCAATATGTCTCCTTAACAAAGCAGGAACCCCACTCAGCCTTTAAAGACAATGTATAATCGTTGTGTAGAGGGAAAAACAGACCTAAACTCTGCCAAATTAGAGATCCTTGGCAGGCAGCTACCTCCTCTCCCAGTTGTGGTAAAGGCTGATTTGCTCTAAGGGTTTGCAGTGATAGGTGGCATTTGTCAGTTTGAAGGTGCTTCCCTGGAAATGCTTTTCTTAAGGTGAAGCAAGTTAAGGAAGTTCATCATAGATGATATGATGGCTCCAGTTTTATAGATTGTTATACTTACAAAGCTTCAAATTGAGTCTGTTTCAGAGAACAGCCCAAATTGTCTCCCATGATTAATTTCCTGTAAGTTCAGTCTAGTTCAGCATTCTAAATTACACATCTGGGAGAAGAAAGCATCCTTCAGGTAATAAGACAATGGGATGAATACTTTTTTACATAACCAAATTCTGACTGATTTTTTGCAAGGTTGTTTCAAGTACTTTTTTTCTTGGATTTAAAACTTAACTTATATGAGTTATAGAACACCTGGATTGGCCAGCATGTTCCAGGTCTGTACAGTACTCTTGTGATGAGTTTAAATGGCTATTCAGAGGGGTGTTTTGAGGTGTTAAGAGCTGAAACTTTCGCCAACTTCATTTTCCAAAAATTAGTTAATGTATTCAACCTCCAAAGGAGAAGTATTTTTCTTGATTCCTTCTGGTACATTTTTTTCCTTGGCATAACAATTGTTCTTATAGTTACTGCAAGCTGAGAGTATGTTTAAGTGACTAAATTTCCTTACATTTCTAACACTTTGGAAGTAAACAGACTCTTTGATGTAGTCCACATAAGCAATTAAAAAATTACTGCAGTTTTAGTGAGGTGTTTTTTTCTCAGAAGCAATGGTGAAACACTCCAGACTGAAAACCAGGATCAGCTTCTAAAGAGAAGCACTTCTGTTGGCAGCCCATCGTGCTGTTTTCACATGAGCCGGCTGTTCTGCAAAATTTTAATGTCATTCCTGTTTGGAAGTGATCTTGATGATGACTCTAAAATGGAAGAGGATTCTGGGCATGCAAAGCATAATTTGCTTCTTTACTTATATAATAAAAATAAGTTTTCATATAGGAATGTTTTTATTTGATAGATCTCTTGTTATGCAAAATTTCCACATGAAAAAAATCAATACTGAGGTAATAACAGCTTTTTGAAGCCATTTTAATTAACTTCTTTTTTTTTTTCTCCAAAGGTAATTTTTATTTTCAAGTATGTGTGGTCCCAAGTACTCTACCCTCTGCTACATTGAATCAACAACTTACTTTCAGTTTGCCAGCTAGAAAATTGTAGATCCAGGTTCTAGAGAATTGAATAAATGGAAAAAAATGCTGGATCTCAATTGATAGTTTATGTATCAAGGGTGTTCCTTTTTCAGGCCCTCTTGAAAATTGTACAGATGTCCTGAAAACCAGTAGTCCTTCAGCTTGTAATCTTTATCTGATAGGGTTACCATCTGATTACTGACCATGTTCAAAGCTTCATTAGGGTTGTTTTAGGCAACTGAGGCAACTGAGGCATCCCATCTCCATTTAACATCATTCTTTAGATTATTAAGACATTGGTTTTTTGACAGTTGGTACTTTTGTTTTCAGTGTTCTGTTTAGGTTGATTCTCAGCTTTTTGTCTTTGTTTCACATATTTGTGATAAAATTGACCTTGCCTAATTAGAGAAAAAGTAGTTTGGAGACATAGGTGGTTTTGCTGACTTGAACTTTCTTCATCTCTTAAGTTAAATCTCACCCTTTGGTCCTTGTC
Organism: Zosterops lateralis; assembly: GCF_965231275.1. Lineage (NCBI taxonomy): Eukaryota > Metazoa > Chordata > Aves > Passeriformes > Zosteropidae > Zosterops > Zosterops lateralis. The sequence goes on along the minus strand of NC_139762.1, from coordinate 58,736,125 downwards.
TTTGTTACAAAGCACAAAAGATGATTTTAAGAGTAAGCTGTGCCAAGAATGTTTGTACTTGAAAAGTGTAGTTACAGGCCATGCTTTGTTTCATTTGAAAAGCTTTTTTTTCATGAAAAGTAGATTTGATTGAAGTGAAATAACGTCCAAGCTCTTAAGGGATTCTTTCTCTATAGCAATCTTTTTCATAAACCTTCAGTAAATACTAGGAAGTTATTCTGAGTGTGTCTTTACTCATTGATCTGTGGAGCTTTAGCTGAAACCTGAAAATTAAGTGATTTTTAAATCAGAAAAGTTCAACAGAATTAGAGTGTTATTGCAGGTATCTAGTGAAGTCACTGAGAAACTCAACTTTTCCAATATCTTATTGGATACATGTTATAATTATCAGTGGAGAATTAAAAAATGCAGTAGAAGTAATTGGGAACTAGAAATGTTATGATTCAAACTATGTCTATGTGCCAACATGTTTTTGTTTATCACCCCAGTTATTATCTTTAGATTTTTTTTTTAATATGCTAGTCATATCACTTGGCTGTAAACACACTTCTAAAAAAAGTCATTCTTATACTATGGCCTTCACAAATATTATATATAATGAGTAGAGCTTTATTTGCAAGTGAAGTAACATAGTTTGCTATGACAGTCTTTCTTTTGAAGGAATATATGAAGGCTTTTAGAATAGAGAGCACAAGCATTCAGATGGCTATGACAAGTGCAAGTCTTGTAACAGTGCCACTAGAAGACAGAGATTTTTCTTCTCACTAATGAGGTTAAGCATCATTGGGTTTTCTTACAAAATGCTGAGTTACTCTGTAATTCATTTAAAACTATTACAGAATATAGTTTTTAAGCTCTCTGATAAGAGAAACTGCTTGCTTTTTTTTCTTATTGTTAGAGCAGGATGGGGGATCCAGCATGACTTCTGCCCTGAGGAATCTGTCAGCTGCAGGCAGTGCTTGTGTGTATGTTCTCTGAGATGGAAGGGCAGGGCAAAGAGTTGGGTTTTTTCCACCATGTGAAATAATTTTTTAAGAGGAAAACTGTTTTTTATGCCTGCAGCAACCAGAAGAACTGTGAGGCCTTTTTGTTACTTATGGCTTAAAAAGCAAGTTACTATGCTGGCCACTTGCTGCTCTTCAGTGTTTCCTCATATGAGAAACTTACCACCCATCTTATGTTCAAGAACAGAATTGTGGGCAAGTCACTTAGAGGGGTAAGGAGTGCTTCCTGTGGAGGGGGAATGCAGAATTCTACTTTCTTTTTCAGCTTAATATACCAGTGTTTTTCCACTGGGGAGATGCCTGCCTTCTGAAACAGCTATGAAGCATTTTACCTGGATCTTAACATCTGCTTTCCAATGAGGTTTGCTGGGCTCACTGAACAGGGTTAACAGTATGAAGGGATCCCTAACTCCTTAGGTGCCTTCCAGCTGGTCAGATAGTATTTAGTCTTTAGCTGTTTATAGAGTATTACTTCTCTTAAAAATCTGGTTTTGGTCAGGAGGTTTTTTTTCTTCTTTGAGCAGAAAGGGGTACAAGCAACACACAGATTTGGTCACAGTCATAAGGGATTCTCTCATTAGGTCTACATTTCAGGTCATTTAAGGTTTTAAATATGTTCCATTATGTTTCAAAGCTACTTCAATGATTGTCTTTCCTTAACATTTCAAGGAATCTTTTCGAATTTAAGATTGAATCATCCAACTCTTTTATACACAATATTTGAAATAATGGCATTTGCAAAATGGCAGTAGTATTCTGCTTATTTACTGTGTCTGAACTGGTTAATATGTCTTTGTTGGATGCATTGCAGGAGTTTGCTCAGATGTATATTGCTGGATGTTTCTTAAATAGCTTTTCACAAAGGATTCAAAATTCCATTGCCATGAAATGATTACAGAAAATTTGCTCTTATTCTTTCTATATAATCTTCCTAGGAAGTCTTTACTAATGGAAAGGTCTCTGTAGGTTTTTCTATGCTAAAAATGTGATTTTCAAGGGGTTTTTTACATATTAAATTTATTAAAGTCTGCATTCTGCTATAATGAGTGCCCTGTTAAACTAGAGCTTTTGTTTTTTCCTCTCTCTAAAAAGCTGTGAGGTGTTATCTATGGCATGTTAAGCCTGGAAGAGTAACTTTAAATCATATGGAAATAACTGGATTGTAAAATACATGTATGAGAGCTATTTCATGGTTTTGTGGCATTGGTGTCAGGAGAAGGCAACGATGTAGAGGGATGTTCTACATCCACAGTAGGGTGAAACACTGCTGGAAGCTACTGGTGGGTAGGTGAGCTCTAAGGTGTATAAATGTGTGGTATTATTTTCAATGCACTATTTTATTTAATAGTAGGAGAAAAATGTCTGACATGCCTAACTAAATTGATAGTTTAAGGGACTTACATTTCTATTAATTTCTCTTAATTTCTCCAAATGAGAGAGTATCTGGGAGATGTGTCACAAGAGGGAGCGCTGTTAGAAAGGGAGTTTGGCACTACTTTCTAGAAAAATTGAATGAAATTCTCAAATACAAGTTTAAAAAACCCTTTAAAAATACTTCTTCATTTGATATTCTGCACTATCTGATAGAGTGGACTGTTCCCATGAGGAATTTTTGAGATAAAATCTATATCAATTTGTTTATTTTTTTAAGAGAAATTATCTTTCCATTAATATCTTAAACTTCCACATCTGGTGTGTGTGTGTTCTTCATTTTTAGATTTTATGTTTAGTTTTCTTTTGCTGCTGTGGTAGAGAAGCTTTTATTTTATTCTTCATTTAAGCAAATTAAGCTTTATGATCTCATATAAAAGAATTCATGTGGACGAGTCTAAAAGCTTTTAAATCATCAAATATAGTTTGAACTACTCTAGCTGTTCAGGGAACAATTAGCAAAGCATAAAATAAATGAATATATTATTTCATATTTCCTCAGAGGTAAATCAGAGAGTATGCTATAGGACATTTAGTTCCAAATGTTTGAAAGCAGTTGTGAGAAATGAAGGAGTTCCTGTGTACAAAGTACTCAGCTGAGAAGCAAATGGTAGCAGTGAGGGTTCCTTTGGTACTTGAAGGTTGTATCTCCATTAGTGTTTTAGCCCAGGTGAGGAGTGTTTAGCCTTGGTGCGGCTCCCAAGGGGATCTCAGGGTTCATCATTTCCTTTAGATCAGTGTAAGCTGGTGTTTTGCTCCAGAAGCTTGCTGTGGGCCAGCCACTAATGCACCTTGAGTCCAGAGAATGAGCTGAGAGCTCATCCAGAGTAAAACCCTATTTCTGCCTTAATGAACACCAGTGTATTGTCTCAGTGCATACAGTGTCAATAGGACAAAAGTAAAAAAGTCACTGGCATTACTCTGTTTAAACTTTTATATAGAGTTGGATTCCTTTTTTTTATCTCTTTTGACATTCTATCTAGACAGCGAACACAATTTTGCTGTTATTTCTTGGTCATTTAAATGTTGGGGCATCTCAATACGCTATTTTAAAATTTCAAGTGGTTAAATTACTTAAATTATAAGCATGACACTGATAAATGGTAAAAACAGCTGTATAAGCAAATGAATGCATGGCTCAGTTTCTTTAATGAAGGCACTTAAGTAGATGAGTCGTTCATATCTTCAAGCTTGTTAATGATTTTAATGGCCTAAAGTTTCAAGCTGTTACTGAAAATACACCTACTACAGCTTCAGTTAAGTTGCAGACTGAATTACAGTTGTGTTTCCAGCTGCTGATTAGTCTTGTTGGTAAACAGTGTGCATCCAGTTGTCAAGAAAACTAAGAAAAATACTTGAGAAAAGGAATCTGAATTTCAGAGGAAAGATGTCCTTGTGGTTTGCCTTCATTTTTTTTCAGAGAAGTCTTTTTCACTTGCAGAGAAGTACAAGTTTACAGTTAGCTTTATTCTTATAATGTTGTCTTTAACACTACTGTCATCCAATTACACTGTAAAAATTACAATTTATGTTGGAAAGTCTTCTCTTGACTATGTATATAAATTGCATTTGCAGCCTGGAAGACTTAGAAAGGAAAAGCTGCAATAATTAAAAAACCTTTCTTCTGCATAGGATGCTTACCTAGGAAAGCAAGCAGCCCAACAGCTTCATTATCTATAATGTGTACGAACATTTTCTTACACACTCAGGGAAGAGCCTAACAGGCAAATTGTGCCATCTTCAGCTGTAGATGCATGAGCTGCCACTGCATTGAGAAAATCAGAAAATTGTTTGTGATTCATGTATTCATTCTGTTCTCAGTAGAGTCTTAGTCATGAATTACCATAATCTTGGTATTTTCAATGGTTGTGTGGTGTCTTCTTGCTTGAAACTGTGTTTTATCCACATACAGAAATGTAGGCACAAAACCAGATACATTCAGATGAACTGAAGGAAGTTGTAGAAAGCAAGCCTCTGGGATTCTAGAGCTTTTTCCAGAAACCTTGAGTAGCCCTTAGAAGTTTTTTCCTTTTGCAGAATTTTGCAAGTAACCCTCTTCCCAAATTGAGGAATGAAGAATGAACTCATAATGGGACAGATGACACTCTGGAAACTCTTCCAGCCACAGGAAGCTGTTCCTATTTTCTGGGGGTTTTTTCCACTGTTTTCTGGTATCATGAGTTGTCCAGGAAGAAGGGATTCAAATTTTCTACAGATTTGCAGAGATAAATCACTTAATGTCTTGTCTTTATAATGTATAGCCTGAGTTTGTTTGGCTGTGGTCCTTTTTTCTCTGAGAGTTAATGCATCAGTATGTAAAACACCAGAGTATGCAGTGATTGATTATGACCACCACAGCTGCGCCTGGGAATCAGTGGATTGGGTTTGAGGCAACAGAGAGCAAAAATGATGGGAAAAGTAGATCTCATCATAGCAAGTCTGCCTATCTTTGTGTTCTAGTGCTGTGATGGTGGAGGCAGGACCAGCATACTGCTGGATTTCTTTCTAAAACTTTTGGAATATATTGGGTTTAAGATGGGGAGAACAGGCGAGAGTAACTGAGTGCCAGATGTGTTTCCTCAAGTTCTTCTGGCACTCAGATGTCTGCCCGGGCGCTCAGCACTGGAAGCACCTCCCATAACAGAGAAGATGAATAATTTCATATCTCTGCAAGCCTAATCTAGCATTTGTTCTGCATCAGGTTCTTCACATGATCGTAAAGTTTCTGGTGTTTGATGACTTCTCTGGTGTTTGAGTAGCATGAAATACTTGTGTATTTTTTGAGGAGTTCTCAAAAGAGCTAGAAAGGCAAGACGATAGTGCTGCAGGCTTTAGTATCTCCAAGGATAAAGCCTCCCTGGATAACCTGTGCCAGTGCTTAATCACCATCACAGTGAGAAACTGTTCCCTGATGTTTAGAGAGAACTTGTGTATTTCAGTTTGTGCCTGTTGCCTCTTGTCCTGTCACCGGACATGACTGAGAAGACCCTGGCTCCATTTTCTTTACACTATCCATTCAGGATTTTTTACATGTTCAATAGATCCACACTCCACTCCTACATCAACAGTGTCTGAGGATCTTGAGACACAGAACTAACGGCCTTGGTAAAGTACCCTCTGCTTTTCCCTCATTCACCAGGCCAGTCATTTCACTGTAGAAGTGTATCAGGGTGGTCAGTCAGTTTCCCCTTGAACCTATGTTCAGCACTACTGGTCAACTTGTCCTTCATGTGACTAGAAATGGCTTCCTGGATCAGTTGCTCTTTCACCTTCCCAAGGACTGAGGTGAGGCTGACTTTCCCTCAGTCCTGCTCCTTTTAAAGGTGGGAGTGACATTTGCATTCTGCCAGTCTTTAGGCACATCTCTCAACCACCATAGTCTCTTAAAGACTGAGAGTGGCTTCACAGTGACATCACCCACCTCCCTTGGCACTCGTGGCTGCATCTCATCAGGGGCCATGGAGTCAGGTATGACCCATTTGCTTAAGAGTCCTTCCCTGTGCTGATCTTCTTCCACCAAGGGTACCTCTTCCTTGCTGGAGTCTTTCACCATCTTCTCTGGCCCCTGAAGGTTTATCGTGCTAGTAAAGAAAGACTGAGGCAGAGGAGGCACTATTACCTCAGCCTTTTCCCATGTCTGTATCACTGGCCCCCCTGCCCCGTTCAGCAGCAGGCTCTCATTTTCCCATTTCCACATTCTTCTGTTTCATACTTTGAGTACGAGACCTTCTGTTGTCTTTGACAACATCAGCATCTCGTGGTCATGGCAGCTAAGGCTCCCTTTAGCCTTCCCACCCCCCAGCCTGTGCCTCATTTATGCCTGAGATCCAGCAGAGCATCTGTCCTCACTGGCTTCTCTGTTGCTTGGGATCAGCACTGTGCAGTGCTGTGACAGGAAGGCTGAGGCCATCCTGTGCACTGAAGGAGTGGAGAACATGGAGTAAATATCTGAGCAATGTAACTGAGAGCTGGAAACATACTAATGGATGCTGAAATGCTAGAGCTGAGCTTGTACAAGTTCAGGTCCAGCACCTCCACGCAACACAACTTCCAGACCAGCAGCTTCTTTTGAATAGCTTATAAACCCTCCAGAACTGAGTACAAATAGGATGTTTCCAGTGTGCTACCTCTGAAGGGCTTGTTTTGAGTGTTTTCCATTATTCCTCTGCTTTTGCACCCATATGGGAACATTCTATGGAGTTGCAGTACGTAAGTCTGGGTCTTGCAGTGCCCTAGCTTCTATCAGTGGGTTTAAATTTTACTTGCGGTCTCTTGCAATGTGCTCATGTTGCACCTGATAATACTCAAATGTGAATTTTCTGTTGTCAAGAATAACCCAGCTTATCCTGTGATACTGATCTGATCTTTGTATATCTTGCTGGGAAGAAAGGGTCAGAAATGATCCTCCCCACCAAGTCTTGTTGCCCCTGTTCTGTACAGGTGTAAAAACTAAGGAACGTTTTTTTGTAAGGATAGTTTTCTGTAAAAATATTTGACCCATAGCCAGTTATTAAAAGCTGTTCTCAATAAAAATAGCTTTCTGTAGATACTATTGACACATTGCATCAAAGTATGGAAGAAGGAAGGAGAAATGCCATGTTCTCCTCAGTAAAAAGGCTCATCTTCCAAAAGAGCTCGACAGCAACATAACTTTCAAGGCTTGGAAAAGTTTTTCCTTCACTGTACCAATTAAAACGACTTTGATAATTGCTGTCACCTCCTGCAGAGTTTTAGTATTGCTAAATCTTTTTATATTAAAAATAACCCCTCAAACTGTTCCCATTGCCTATGTTTGTAAAGTTCTTCTTCCAGCTCTCCATGGGTTTAACCTCCTTCACTGTTCATAAAGGAAAATATATGAGCTTTAAGGTGATGCTTTATAGCAGAAGCTTAGAGCACAAGTATAAGATTAATATTAGAGTGTAATAGCTATGACATTTATATTGCTTGTCCAAGGAATGTCTTTTTTCCAGCAAAACACTTTGCAATTCTTTTGAGCTGGGAAACTCTTCTCCATTTCATCACTTTTTAATTTTTACATGGCTGTATGTCTTGGGAAAAAGGCAGGTTTTTCTTGTGAGGATGAGGGAGAATTTGAATTAAGGAAGGTAGAAGTTTTAGGGAAACTAATAGAAAAGGTGTGAAATGTCAGGTATCATACCTTGACATAAGGAACTGGTTAGTTCTGGGGGATCAGAGGAAAGACAACCCAGCAAAATCAAATCCTAAGGCAGGAGAGAACAAAATATGCTCTTGTAAATCAAAATTAGGTGCTCTGGATGTAAAGCACCACACACCTTGCATGGCAAAGTCATCACTGGAGTTTCTTGCTGCTGTGGTGCATCCTTTCTGTGAATGGTACAAGCCTTTCAGGGACAATGGGATGATTACATTTTCTTTTAGATGTGTCTTTCAGGGGCTCCCAGTCTGGAGGACGAGAAGTTTCTGAATCACACTATTTGAGTGTCGTAAGAGTTTAGGTACAGGAGTGCCTGTCTTAGATATTCTGTCAGTTACCTCTGCTGGTAGTGTTTTACAGCTCTGTAATTGGTTAGACTTCCCATTGTCTGAAGCCACTCTTCTAAATGAATATGCCATAGTGTCTTTCTATAAATAAAAACGTGAATGAATAATTCCCATGGGCTGGCTGAGGCTTTTATAATCCCCGAATTCCTGAATGCTTATTCAACATCATCTCTCTTCTCTCATCACTCTCTTCAACATCATCTGTCTTCTTTTTTTCCTTAGGCTTCAGAAAGTTGTCATCTGTTTCCATTACAAAAAAGCTTTTAAATAATCTTAAGATTTCTGAAAGGACAATTGATAAAACCCTATATTGATTTTAAAAGGAGACTGTCAAGTCTGTTACGCCCTTCAGATGGCTTCCTTTTAGAAATCAAAGTTCTTACTGCATATGTGTATATTTATGTATGTCTGGATTGTTGTTCCTATCTGGGGATCATAAAAGATGACAAGCCAGAGACTGAAACTCATAATTTCTTAGGCAGCAGGGACAAAAAGCTGTGTTCCACTAACAAAAAAATTCAAATTACAATCTCTATAAAAAGAAATTTTAAGTGATTGCTGTCTCATATATATGTTGAAGATAAAGAGTTTTAAAAGCGGTAGTTCTCATACTGGAGGTTATATATGTTGATATAAAGAGATCAGCTTTTGATGATATAAATAGTCATAGCTTCTTTTTTATCTTAGACAGTTATTTATAAAAATTGAAAAGGGGATGGAAATGGGCAACTCTCCCCACAACCTGGACATCAGTTCTGAGGGATAAACCTGTGTGCAATGGAAAGATCTCTGCAGTTCAACCTGGGCAGTTTTGCCCTGAAGACTCATCAATGAATCTTGTAGGAAAACTACTGTGTATTCTTATTATAATTTTGTTTGCTTATCTGGAATATAATGTTGTATATTTTTTGTGTGCCTACCTAATGCTTTAGAAAAATGTTATTAATATTATTAAAATCAGGAGATTTAAGAAAGGTATGCTGTGTGATTAAGCAACCTTGTGCTTGCAGCTCTATTTGGGAAGCTTGCATTGCTTTAGTTTTCTTTTAGTCTCATTCTTGATGGTTATAGTTGTCAACCTGTAGCCTTAGGTTTCTTTGGAAATTGTATGATTCTGTGTGGGGAAATTAAAGGTATAAGAAATTCTTCATAGATGCCTTACAGAACACTAAGAAGAGATTACCTTTCCCTACTGCACATTTGTGCCTACTGAAGTATAACATCATATTTCAGATGAAGTTACTTAGGATTGACAAATGTGAGAAATGTGTAGATTTCACTAATCTTCGAAGCAAAGCAGCAGAAAGAATATTGGTCACTAGAGAGGAACCAGTGTGAGGAAGCACTCATCAATTCAAAATATACTTTATTTTTTCCCCCCTTAAGGTATTTCAGGTTTTTCCAACCAATTTTCAAGGAACAAATAAAATTGTTTTAAGCAAAAATAAGAAGGTAATGTTGCAGATGGAAAACTACAACACACGTGGAGCTAATTACTACTCATATTTGTACATTTTTCTCCTTCACATAAGCCTGCTCTTAATCCTGTGGAAAGCAGGAAACTCGTAAACTAATTTTCAGAGAAATAAAAACCTCAGAACTCCATAGTACTTTTTCTCTCAAATCCCCTTTAAACAAAATTTTTTTTTGCAGTTATATAACATGGATAATAGTGTTTCCAGAGTGAAGGCATGGAAAAAGCACTAGCCTAGCTTTGAAAGTACTTTAGTATGATGAGCAGATGAAAAGGAGCTACTTTTGCTGTCCTGAGTTTGCACTAAGAAACTTAAACTCCATTTTAAAAGACACTGAGGATTCCAACACAAGGGTTGTTTGAAGGTAGAACTTAAGAGGGAGCAACATCTTCATCTTGTTCTTTTGGTTTCAGTAACTGTTCTGTGATGAAAGGGATTGCATGAGACAAATTACTCCAGAGCTAATCTTTGACACCTGACACTCAAACTTTCAAACTTGGGGCTGAGACTTCAACGAAGATGTGTTTGAATAGGAGTTCTTCAGTAAAGCTCTTCAGATGTTATATAATTACCTGAAATTCCAGTTTTCCACTTACTGCACTAGCCTTACAATTCCTGTCAAAAGGGATAGGCAATTCTAATTCTTCTATATATTTATATCTATTTCTCTCCTTGCTGTACTCTTACATGAAATGCTCTTTCTTCTTTCTGTATGTCAGAGATGTATCCTGAATTTTTTCTTGATAAAATACTTCCCCATGTTGAAATTATTAACGTGTAAAGAAAGTACAAAGGGATTGCACTGTGCATGGGAATTTTGAGATACTCAACTGGTTCAATCTTCATTTACTGCAAAATCAAAATTCAAAATCACTGAAAGATTCTTGAGAAAATACAGGTCTAGTTAGGTGTGCTGCATATTCAGTGATGCATAAAATGCATAGGGAGACAAAGGTGTGCTGATTAAACTACTGAAGAGGAAGGTCCTTGTTCTAAGACTCCTGACAAAAGTGTGTCACTGATATACTGAGCACAAGTGGTAGATGCTAAGTTTGCTTCACAAAAAATCACAGAAGGACATTGTTCATTTTGTTGCTGCTTCTGACATGTTCTGAAATACTTGGAGTTACTGCAAAGGTCTAATATAATATCTGTTAAAGAGGAACAGGCATTTTGGAAAGCCTCAGATCATTAACTGGATAAGGGAAAAAAATCACAGGAGAGAACTGAGAGTGTGAACTTTCACACATCTAGGCTATTAACTGCAGCTAAAATTAACCAAAGTGCTGGTTCACATTTCGATCATGAGACTTCAGTCTTGCTCTTGTATTTCTCTATATTTCCTATAAGGAGCAAATGCACAGCTTGTGCATGTTTGCTCAAAGTGTCAAGCTGTTAAATTTCCATTGCAGGTTTTTTTTTTTTCTTTTTTAAAATGGAGATTCTTATTCTCCTAAAGGCTTTTAGAAAGTGAACTGCACAGTCTAAAAGTTCTCAGGTCCAACTAGGCAAACCTTGACACAGAATTAATGTGCACTGTGAGAGCCTGGGTTGATCTCAAGGCATCTCTTTAAGGTATAGCTGGGCCTTTCCCACAGTCCTAAAATGACCAAAGTTGTAGGTATGCCTATTGTGTCCATGTCAGCTGTTTCTAAAAGAACTAACTCTGCTCACAGCTGCAGCAGCAGAATGGAATTCATCCAGTGTGCTGCTACTTGTTGCCTGGTCCTTGGTGCTGATCTTGTCCTTGTAAAGAGCAATATTATCACAAATACCTGGGGGGTTTTGTAAGTCTTACAAAGTAAGTGCCATAGCTGCAGTTCAGTAGGACTGAATGATTTTTGCTGATTTCTCCTAGGATGGGGCTTTTTTGGAAAGAATATCTGAGCTATTTCTCTTGTACAGTATTCCTAAACAAATTGAATAAGTGATTTCTCAGTAACATTTATATCTACAAAACATAAGGCTTTTTTTCACATCAAGCCTATCAAGTATAAACAGCAGTTGAATTTTTTAACCTTCTTTACTTTTTGTAAGAGATTTTTTCCAAAGCCTTTCTTTGTGGATATGATGCTGCTGCTTTTGGCAAGTTTCTTTAGCATTTGGTGTTATGAGTGAGGTGTTCACCACTTAAACTGTCAGCTAAATCTATTAAGTTTTATGTTAAGAATAATGTAAGTTGTTGCAGTTCTAAGAAGATTTTTTTCATTGTTCACCAAAAAGCTGAACAGTAGTGTTTTGAACTTCTGCAAGATACTTTAGCATAATTCTGTGGTATCTTCATGTATCACTCCACAATATGTAAATTGCCAAAAGACATACAAACTGCACAAGACTACTTTTCTCACAAAGTGGTGAGTTATAATACTTGTGTTTGTGTTAGACCACATCAAATGAGAAGCTTGAAAATGCTTTGAAATAGATCGTAGTTAGAGTGAATATCTCCCTTTAGCTTCTTTTACAGTCTAACTGTGAAAATACCTAGAAGTTGTTCAGATGCAATAATGCAATATTATTCAGTCTATTTGTGTCTGTGTGTGCAGTTATTACTTGGCTTACACTGATACTGTGGTTATACCTGTTAGTTAATACAGCAATTATGCAATTGAGATCAGGAAAAGAAGTTTCTTTGGAAAAGTGAAAAATAGCATAAAGTTCTCTTATTGCTTTCAGTATTAGATTTGAAAGCTACTTTGTCTTACTAAGGTTTTGATCAAATTCTCTATATACTATGTCATCAATACATTTATTGGTCATGGGTTTTCCTATTTCAGTACTGTGTAGATTAACTATGCAAGTCTACACAGCACTAAGTTGCAACAGTTCTAATACTTCAGGGGAAGAATACACAAGCAATTGGAAGTCTGTATGTTACTAATCTGTTACAAGAATTAGGAAAATGCTGTTAAAGTATATCCTTATTTTTTCTAAATTCATTTTAAGACAAAATAGGTTTCACTTGTGCTTCTCAATAGAGGTGCACTGATATCTGTAAAATGAACTGGGGAATCTAAGTTGCCAATTTTTTTAGGGGTAAAAGTTTGGAATCATAAGTCATCAAGCATAACAGTATTTGCCTTGTTCTCCTTGTCTCCTTTAATGTTCTAATAAATGTGAAAATATGTACAGGAATTGCTGTTATTCTTACATTTCTCTGTTCTAACTCTTGCTGTCTATAATAATTCAGTGACTCTGTCTATAACTTAAGAGTTCTGAGTGAAGTAATGTAATTGATTTCTCACTAATGCATCAATGTATTTGAAATAGAAGTCTTTCTGCAGTCATTGCTTTTTATCACTGCAGAGCCATTAACTAATAGCTTCCATCCTGGGACAATGGAGTGACTAGAGCCTGAGGGAAAATAATTTTCTGCAATATATCTGCAAGAAGCACCAGTCTACAAGAGCTGGATTTTTGTAGAAGCAGACTATAGAAATCATTTGTTGTAATCATTTCGGGAAGAGTGAGGGCTGAAAAATGATGAAAGGAATTCACATAATCAGAGAGAGGGAACAGAGAAATGAGATGTGCTTTCTAGCAGAGGATTCTTGTTTAACTGTGAGGCCAGCTGAAGAAGACAAATTAAATGAAAAACAAAAGTAGTGAAAAACAACACTTCAGCTTGGAGAAGAGGCTATATGTGGCAGGGATGATCCTGGCACCCTTCCAGGACCCCAAACCTAGGCTTAAGCAGTGATCAAGACTAGTGAGAAGAAATTAGGTCAACATGTTTGTCGTTTCATCTAGCTCTGTTTTTCTTGAGCATGTGCAGTAGCAATGAGTTTGTCTCAGAATCAAGAATGAGTGTTTTGTTTGCATTAATTAGTATGTCACAGTTAAGTGATCTGTAAAATCCACAACGCTGAGATCGAAGTTGAAGGAAAGTGTAGGGATTGACTACCTGGGAGTCAGAATAGCCCTGAGCAAGTCTGGGGAGCCTACAGCAGAGTTTGGTGCTTGTGGTGAAGAAGGGAGAGAGCATGTGTTGATGAGATTACAGTCAAACCCTAACCCACAGGGTTCTAGGAGCTGTCTGACACTGTATGAGAAGCTTCCAGACAAGGAGAACTCTTGATAATGTAATGCTACCCCTCGAGCTTCTGGGTTGTGGGAGTGAAAAGCTTTCAGAACGCACAAAGGGCAGTTACGTGATGCTGGTTCCTCTAGCCCAGCTGGGAGAGATGTTATTGTGTGGAACATTTCATTCAGGTATTCCTACATCCAAAAATGCCAAAAGCACAATTTAAGTTTGAAGAAATGAAAGCTGCAGGAAGCTAGGATAATGGGAAAAGAATTTGGGAGTTAATGACTTGATCTGCTTAATGGTCTGCCACTTTGAAGAATGAGCAGCCCCAGCTTGGTTCATGTGGTTACCAGGGCAAGAACTAGAACTCTGAATGAATTTAAAATCTTGAGCTCCTAGTATTCACTCACAAAGAGAGGAGTAGGAAAACCATTTCATTCTGTCTTCAACTTCAGAACACTTGTGACACACAGAGCAGACAGTTCTTTCTCTGATGGAATCTGAATTCCGCTAAGAAACTGGAGCATCAGATTGTTTGGGGTGTATTTCAGTTCCTGCACAGGAGTAATTAACAACACTGGGTTCCAGTATCCTGCCTCCACTCACACAACAGTTCCCCCAGCACTGTGTGAGTATTTATGGACTTATGACCTCCAGCACCACTAGCCCATTCCAGCAGTCCGTAGATATTAATGTTGTTTTGCATCTGTGGCTAATGGTGTGGGATAAGAAAGATGTAAAGCAGAAGTTCAGGGTAAAGCAAGCCTGTAACACACTGCTTTGGTTTGCATGTTGCTGAGAGAGCTGCACTGGGATCTGAAGAATAGCAGGGGGTTGCCCCTCAGGTAACTTAGGCAGCATTTTTTCCTTTAGTCAGGCTGAATGCTTCAGTGCAATTTATGAGCTATTAAACAATTTATGTTTTTCCTTAGTAAGATATGTGGATATCTAAATATCCCTTGAGAATAAGGAAACCAAGAAGTACATTAAGAACTGTCAGTGAAGGTTTTTAATCCTTCAGTGTGTTGAGACCTAGGACATTAGCGGGAATACTGTAAGGCAACATTGTTCCGATCAAGAAAAATAGCTCTAGTTTCCCTAATGAATTCTAAAAGTACTTCAAATTCCACATAATAACTAATGTGCATTAATCTTGATCGCTGCAAGTCTTTAATGGCTGCTAAACAGCAGTGTATATCTTCAATTAAAATGCCAGCTTGAAGCATGTGCTAAAAATGTTGGTAGAAGAGCAGCAGTGCTGCTTCTTAATGGAGGGAGGGAAATCTAGGAATCAAAATGGGTAGATATTCCCATTTCCAAGTAATTTATTAATCACTTGAACTCCTAATAGGTTCTTCATCGAGAAAAACAAAGTCAAATGTTTTAGAAAACTTGCTTCAAAAGACTGTTGCATCAAGCCTGTCTTGGAGATCTGTCCCTGAGTTGTTGTCAGCCATGCCCATGAAAAGCAGAATAGGGATGTTTTAATTCCCCACACCACAGCAGATGTCACAGGAGCAAACGTGTCCTCTACTGTGTGACCCAAGCATATACCACTGCACTGCACAGAAGAGGCTCTTGTTTGCTGAGGGAAATGTCTCCTGTTCAGAGCCTCCTTCTGCTGTTTCTCAGACTATCACTGTGCCTTGAGTGCTCCTTAACTATCCCAGTAAATGTTTACTGGAGAACACAATTGAATACATGACAGTATATGTTTTGCCAGTTGCAGTGAAATAGCCCATCAGACAAACCACATCACGTTAAATGTTCTTGCAGAGTAAGTTTCTGCTAGGTAGAGAACCTGTAAGGCTTGCAGATTAGCAGAAGAAAGGCATGTCTCAGCTGATGTTGCTGTTTGCTTCAGACCACTGAATGGTAATACCAGAAAGTTGTTAGTGTCCCAGGTGTTAGCAAGGGTGGATAAACAGCATCTGAGCAGTAGGGCCAGAACTGCCTGCAAGACGTTGGTATGTGGCCAGGCTTCTCTCTGTCAGGGCTGTGCACATGCACTACCCCTCCTCACCCCTGAGGGTCACCTGTGCAGGCTGAGAAGCAGGCAGGGGTCTCTGAGTGAAGTCAGCTGTGAAATGTGTTCTGGCAGTCTGGGAGAGGGCCTGTAAAGTGGTTTTATTCCTAAAGTCAAACAGAGAAGTGTCTCATCCCCTGCCTGGCACTTCAGACGTTGCTGCTGTCCCTGCATCAGTGTGGCTATCTCATTCTCAGAAAGCAATTAGAAAGAGAACAACTTGTAAATCTCAGGTTTTGTTACATGTTTGAAGTGCCGTGTCTCTCTAGTCATTTGGTGCCCAGAGAAACATCTTCACATTTTCCTCTTCTGCCCATCCATATATCCAGGTATATTGATAACTGTACTTTATCGGAGCCTATGGTCAGTACTATTACATGGATAAGACCAGGCTGTCGTGGTTTAACTCCAGACGCCAAGAACCACACAGCCACCCTCTGCCCTCTGTGGTAGAGAACCAGGAAAAAAGTAAACCTATGGCTTGAGATCAGAACAGTTTAATAATTGAAACAAAGTAAAATATTGTATTAGTATCATAAGAATTGTAATGAGAAGAAGGTAGGTTTAATTTCTCTAAGGGAAACAAGTGACACATGATACATACAACTGTACACCATCTTGCTGCTTCTCCCTCAGCAGCAATCAGTCTGTCCTGTCAACTCCCCCCGGTTTACATGCTGGACGTGGCGTTCTGTGGTCTGGAATATCCCTCTGGCCAGTTTGGGTCAGCTGTCCTGGCCATGCTCCCTCCCAGGTCCTTGTGAAGCTCCTCACTGGAGGACCCTGAAAAGCCCCTGGCTCAGGGTAAGCACTGCTGAGAAATGACTGAGCATCAGTGTGGTATCAACAGCAATCTCATATGGAATTCAAAACATCACACTGTACTGGCTAGTGGAAAGAAAATTAACTCTCTAGGACACAGGCTCAGTAGCTGCCTTTTACTCTGGACTGATAAATGATAATAAGCTGCTTCTCCTTCAGATGCCTTCTTCATTAGTGGTATTGGGGAGGGGGGCTACAGATGAATGATACCTTGAATCTGGGTTTTGGACAGCACCATCATAAAAATTGCAGCTTTGCACCAGAAAGTAGAGAGCAAGTATAAACTGCCTTTGCTAGTTTGAATTTATTCCAGAAATATCGACAAAAAATTGTAGAGCAGACTGTATAGGGGATGAAGACTGTGAGCCAGGAGAGCTGCGATCTGCTGCACTGGGTCGTTTGTCGCATCGTGGCTGGTGTGAAAACAACAGGTACGGGGAATTCTCAGCGGTGTGATTCCATTTGGTACATAAGCTGGGGGTTGGCACATGCCTTTTGATCCAGATTGAATTTGTGATGCTCGCTGACCCAGTATTGTAGAGATCCAAATTTAATTAACGCAGACCCACTTTTTAGGGAGTTTGTTGGAATTGCACACTAACATAAAGATGGGTGGCATTCTGTTTCAAATGTATTGCATGTGTTTTTATGGTGTATGTATCATTTATGCTAACCTTATAAAACTGATGTAAAAGTCATGTGGTTCTGGCAGATATTCTTACAACCTCAGTTCAAATTTGTCTTATTTGCAAACCAAGCCTTGGCACTACTTTGCTGTTTCTAATGGAAACCTAACCGTTTCTAGACCAAATCTGTAACAAATTTTTGAAAATTTCTTTTGCCAAGAAGTGACTTCCTGCTTGATGTAATTTGATTTTGTAACTTACTAACTTTTCTAAAACATCCTGTAGCAAAATGGACTGTTTGAAGTCAAGTGTTGACTTTTTAATGCTGATAAATTATTTTCTAGGTTCTCTGTAGCTTTGTTTTATAATGCAGTTGTGTCTCCAAAACAGTCTTCCAAAACCTGTTTTAATGCATGAAAAAATATTTATTGTGTACAATTTCAACAACTAACTACAGAAAAATCTAAGTTGTCAGGGCTAGGCATTTGGAGAAGGAAGAAGTGAGGAGTGCCAAGATAACATGTCTTGCCATCGGGATAAAGCAATAAGTAGTAGAGAAATGTAATATTGCAGGAAGATGTTGTATGATAGAGAGAACAGATCTTGCAGCCCATTGCTAGATGAGCAATCTCAGTCCCAGGTGCCATGGTGTAATCCACAGGCTCACAACTGCTCCAATAGCCCAACTGTTGTGGAGGAAATACTCACTGGAAACTGACTACAGAGATGGTGGTCAACAGGCCCACCAAATTTTGAGGCAGGCAACAGAGTCAATAAACTGGGGGCTTATCCAGTTAAATCACATGGCACTGTGAGAAGGAGGAAGGTCTGACCTTTTTTGGCAGGAGTGAGCTAGTGCATTTCATGAAAGAATATACCTGTGGGGTGTGTATTTTGGTCCATAGAACACAACAATTTTAAAGGAATTTGAAATCTGGTTTTTGTGTCTCATTGGAGATGACTACTACCAGTATCCATATAGAGTCAGTGATGTGTTTTGTCTTATTTTCAATATTCTATGATAAAGCAGAGGTGTTCTTAGTTAATGTTCTTGTTAGCAAAGCAGTGAATGAACATCCTAGAAGGATGTTTGGTTTAGTTATTTGCAATTTAATCTCAATTATTTATTAAAAACAAGGACAAAGTAAGAGAAGAGTAAGTAAAAATCAGAATTGAAGGCTTTGACAGAATAATCTTTCAGTATAACTTGGTGTAGTCCATAATACAGATTAAGATGTATCTAATTTAAAAAGCCACCATATCTTACTTCCAACCTCCTTGGTTAGCATAGTCAGTGTTTTATCAGCTAAATTCTATCTTAAAAATTTAAGAAGCCAAATAATGCATGTTGAAGAGTGTTCTCAGTGTTTGTGAGTGATGGTGGCAAATCCAATCAGGATTACAGGCATTACTGTGCAGTGCTGGGGGTCTTCAGACAGGAGTTGGTTCTCCATTATACTGGCACAGGGGTACCTCCACATACACATTGTGCTCCTGTGAGGAAAATGAAGGAAGCTCAACTTTTCTCAGATAAATCAGATGATGTTTCTTTTCCAACTTCTTCTTTTGATGTATGGTTTTGAATTTTCTAAATTGCCCATACATCTGAGTTTTTTTGCCCACTTTTCATCTTAATTTTTATTGCATACAACCATTCTTTAAAACAATGACTCATATTTAGATCACTAATGAGGACATTATTCTTCATCACTATCTGAAACTATTGCCTTTGTATAACAGAAATTAGTTTGAGGAATTAGTCCATTTTCAAAAAACTTTTTTCAAACCAAATCCCAGTTAAGTTACTGTACAATGCCCACCCAGGCAGTGGGAAGGAAGGCTTGAAACTTTCTTTGCTCACTGCTGAGCCTTGGTACATCCTATTACAGCCTCCCAGAGTTACCCAGGATCTCTGCAGAGCTACTGTCTGACTTTTGTTGTCAGAATAGTTAACATTTGTAAACTAGAAGAAGCTGGAAAGAGAATTGATGCAAACAACAAAGGCCTGATTTAGCTTTCAAATAGGATTAAGAAGTTATATACCAAGTGCATCTGTCCATTTCCCTTATGAAAGTGCCAGGTAACAGTCTGGCATTCCACATAGCGAAAAGTATATTTAATTTTCTGTTGTCTTCTACATGTCATTGACAAGATTATTTGTTGTGTGACATAAAACTGTCACTGTTACCTTTGCCTTTTGAAGAAATAGTCATATTGAATGTTGTAAGTGTCTTATAACTATGTTATTTTTTAAAAACTTGAAGTTAATAACAAATAATATTTTAGGGATGCAGTTTATATTTCTGTGATGTAATTACAGAAGCAAAATTGTAGGTTCAACTTTTCAGTTTTCTATCATTCCATTCAATTGTTATCTGTGTGTAAATTAGTTGAGAGCAAAGAAAATCACGCAGCATTTAATTTTAAAGTTTTATTGCTACACTGTTTGGTTTTGGAATATCTCAATGTTTAACTATTAAGAAATCACCATTTTCTTGAAGAAAACATTGATGCTGTCAAGAAACCAATATTGGAGTGATTTTCTTTTCCCCTTGATCTGAATATTAAGAAAACACAGGCCCATCAACAGTTTTAGCAAAATTTACAAATTATCCTTGTTAAATCCAGGAATTGCTACAGTGTGTTAGTTTAAATTTTCTGTGACTTCCTGACTAAAAATATTCTCAATTTAGATATACATTGAGTGTTTGGTTCAGAGAACTACCTATAAAGCTGTTGTAGGATGGTTTTCAGTTTCCAAGATAGTTTCTCACCATTGGAATTGTGCACAGGTGCGCTAAATTTTAAAGCAGAAAGGCACTGAGGGTGTAGAGAATTTAATTAGCTCTCACTTTATTGTTGTGTTAGTTAAAATACTCTTTGGAGATGTCAGTTGGAATTGGTGGGTGCCTGGAAGAATTTTTTGTGAGAAGCGTGAAAGCAACACTGTTCCTCCAACTGCAGGGGCTCTCTCTGCACCCTGAGGGTGTGCAAGGAACATTCTCAGTGCATTTTTCTGCATATTAGATTTCTGGATCATCCTGTAATCCTGCAGACAGCGTTGGATGAGTTCTTGAGGAGATATATGAGGTGTCTGGCGTTTGTTCCTGCGGAGCTAAATAGTGTCCTGTTTGTCCCAGCACGAGCATGAAGTGCAAACACACTGCAGCTTTGCCAGCCGTGCTGGGGCGGTGCCGGTTGTTGCTCCCACGGCTGTGCCTGGCAGTGTGCTGTGCTTGTGCTCTTCATCCCAGTGATGAGTGCTGGGACAGAAAATCCAGTGTTCCTGCACAGATGTATGAGGAATATTGCCAGAGGGTAGACACCTGAGTTACAGGCAGGCTATGGACAATTGCTCACTCTTGTATCAAGTGTACATAAAAGGGCATAGAATCAGAGTGGTTTGGCTTGGAAGGGACCTTAAAGATATTGCCATGTATCCCATGTTAAAAAAACATAACCAGAAAACTTGAGACATCTCTCTGAAAATTTAACCATCTTGTCTGTCTGTTTCATGTGACATATTAATGCTCACAGCATTCATTTTCAGTTTGTGTGTTGTTATAGCTCAAGGCATTGAAGCTTGTTAGCCAAGTACTGGGCTGGCATCTTCAGAATGGGTTGAAGAGTTTTACTGGATAACCAGCCCTAATTCTTCATAACCGAGGAATATTGCCAGAGAACTAGCTTATCTGATTATGTTGTTCCCATAGTCGAATTCCTGTGGAAGGACATCAAATTCCAGTTCCATTACCAAATGCCACATCACTTTCTTTCCATTGTGGAAGGAGTTTACAGAAAGCTGTGGTCCAAGTGTATATAGAAACCAGGACAGGCCTTCCACATGGAGCTTCAGAGGCATGCCTGGGTGTAGGTTATGTTGCAGGGCTGTGATGATGTTGGAAGGCAGCAGGCAGTTTCAAAATGCCCTTTCCAAACCCTTGCCCTCCAAATTACTTAGGGGTGCTGTGCAAGGGCTCTCATTTGAGAGAAACTTGGCTGTATTTGGTAGGAAATTGAAGTCATAATTTACAGTGCCAATGCTGTAAGCTGATTGCTTGTAAAGGACTAAACACATTTAGTCTCCAGACTCTACTTTATTATTGTACTGATTTTAGGAGCTATTGAAAAAAGTCAGGTGAACTTGCAAAAAATTAGAGGTTTACTCATTATCAGAATAGTGATGGGGATTGTGGGTATTTCAAGTTTCAAGGATATGTGAACTTGTATTTAAATACTTTCTGTAGTTTTCATTTACAATTTTAAAATAAGGTTTGGAAAAGATTTAAGTTTGTTTTGTTTAAAGCAAGGGTTATGTTGCCCTTTGAGTTCTTTTGCTAATTAGATGTTTCTATTTTAATGTAGCACTGTAATTCTTAAAGGGGTGCCATTAGAATGCAAAACAAACCAGAGACAATCTGCTTTTCAGTTAAGAAGGGTGTTTTTTCAACATTATTTTCAGCCAATTATAAATTAAGGCCTGAAGATAATAGAAGCAAGAAATACTGGACTTCTTTTACTTTGTTCCCTATGGCACTCTTAGTGAACTAAATTTAAAGTAAATTCATAAGAATGCAGTTTTCATTCAACCTGTACATTGTAATCAGATTTTAGTGGTCATTTTAACTGTTCAAGAGCTAAATAAATTTTCATTGTCAGGGATTTTTTCTGTGCTATTTTTATAGGCATGCACCTTATGCTATTGCACCTTTGTAAACCTCTCTCTTCATCTGGAAAATCACTATTTCTAATTAGCATTCTGTAGATTAAAATTCCCTAAAAGCTACTTTTATATGTATATAATTACAAATGTTTTTTTCTTTTCATTTTTAATGTCATCGTGAATTGTACTTGTAGTTTATTTAAATCACTTGACAATTCACTTAGATGAGAGAGTTTTTTTGAAATTTAGTTCTTTTCTGAAAGGATTTTTCCAGCACACGAACTGGTGGGCCTCCTGGTACTGAGTATTACAAAGCAAAAATACTTAACGCAAAGGAAAAGGAAATCTGGGTTGTAGAAGTTTTTTCACAGAGTTGTCAAATATTTAAAGTTCTGCATTCAGTGTTTTGGCAGTTGTTCATATGTGAGGTTAAAGATACTCAGTTATTATGGACGTGTTTGGCTTTTAATAGCAGTTGAGCAAAATTCGTTATAAAAATGTAAATCAGGCTAATGGAAGCCTGCAATGCTGCTGAATCACTTTCTCTAAATAGTAAGAAGGAATCCTCTATGAGCTTAACTTTTCCACTCAAAAGTGCTGCACACTATGGCTCTGAAACTGGAAATCACAAAGAATGGGCACAAGACAGTGAGGAAGATATACATTTTAAATTGTTTGTTATGTTAATAGATACACTGCCATGGGGATATACTGCTTTTTTTCTGAAGGTAGAAATTATTAACAGAATGTTATCTCTCTTTCCTGAATTTGCAAAGAAAAATGCAGCTCTTCGTTCCTGGTGTCCTTCCTCCATTCTTCTGTCAGGGTTAGCTTTTTATTTGATACCATAATATTCATTTAAATGTTTTTTGAATGCCTGTGAAGCTGCAGTTTACAGTACAGAAATACTAAAACATTTTTATATCATAATAAAAAATGCTAACATTCAGGAGAGATTTTTTTGTTTTATTCTATAGAGAACTAATACTTAGCTCTCTTTACTTTTTTGGTCTTTTCATGTTTTTTTCCTCCCCATGAGTGACTAATGTTTCATATGAAGATTGAACAGAGCTGTCATTCTAGCCTTGCTGAAACAACAAGAACTGACAGAATAGATAATGGTCAGGCTTTTGGATTCCCAAAGATACTGTTTAATACAATTGAATGAGGGATGAAATGTGGGAGATGCATCCATTAAGGTTTCTGGAAAGTCTTTTTGTAGTCTGGAACTGCACTCTTTAATTAATTAGTCACACTGGGTATTCCAGATCCCTGTATTTTGCTGATTGTCCTCACTGAAATCTAGTTGCTATGAAGTATGTTGAAATTTAAAAAGTTACTTTCTTGCATAAATTAATAATTTTGCTAGTCTTTGCTGTAATTATTTTGTAAATTAACTGTTCTGCACTTTCAAGAAATAATGAACTGGCAGTGAGTTATTATTTCAGTGAGCTGTGCTATTGATTTATGTCCCAGTAAACTTACAGTATTTGGGCTGGCTCTAAAAGCCCACTTGTCCTGACACATCCTTTAATAAGGTATCTGCAGTTGTGTGTGAATGTTCCATATATGTAAATGACAATCGTCAGATCGCTAATTTCATTTTTCAATGGGCAAATACCATCAGATTCCATGGATGCAGCCTTACAAATAGATGAATATAAATGCTTTCAGCTGCAAGCATTGTGGAATAGATTCCCTTCATGACTTTATTTCTCAGTTAGCACTGCCTGTGTACTTCTTATCCACTACTTGTTAAAGATGCACTGCTCGTTTCTTCTTTTGCTGAGTAAGACTCTTTCAGGTTTCTTTAATTCCCAATTAGCTTTTCTTTGCTAATAGTATCATTAATGCCTGAAATAGCACTGTAGCTCTGAAGGCTGAAATCATCATGAAGTCAGCAAGTGTTGCTAAAGCTCCATACATTTGTATGGCTTTTAATGAAAATGTGCTGAGATTTCTTCCAACTGGGCATTTTAAGCATGGGAGCTTCCTTGTCCAAACTGCATGCTAATAGAGGCTGTGTGGAAATAATCACTATTATGCCTCAGAAACTGCTTTTTATTGTGAATTAGGCTACATTTAGTGCCCTGGAACTCCTTCAGCATGCCACAGTTAAGTTTCAGTAGCAAAGTATTCAGGTAACACTTTTGCTTCATCCCATTTTTCCTTGTTAGGGATTTAGAGCCCAGAGTGTGTCCCAAGGTTTCAGCCTCGCCTGCCTCTGGAATATTACTTCTACCCCTCTGTGCTGAACAACAAAACCCAGCTGACATCAGTGGGAGGAAATGCTCTGTAAAACAGCAGCAGTGTCTCTTTTTGTCCCACAGCTGCAACAGAAAGGGAAGATGAACATAGTACTACTGTTCACTTCCCATTTTGATTTGGACTCCCCTTCTGACTTCCCACCAGACCTTGTCCATCTCCCTGAAAAGCTTAGAAAGGGCAGGTCAGGTGTCAGTCAACCAGCCCACAAACCAAGCAGTCAGGGCTAATGAGCATTCCTCTTTCTTGGAAAACAGCAATAAAAATTTCTGTGTAAAGAAAAATTGCTTTGTATTTCAGCATTGTTTACAAGCTCACAAGTTTAACTCTGTTAATCTTTGCCTTTATTTCTTTTGGATATGTATCATTCATGTCAGTATTTATCAAAGGTCTTTCTTGTTACATGCTATTTTTCCATGCTCTCAGAAGTAACAGGATTATCATTAAATTACTGCTTTTAGCTAAAATAGGTTATTTTATTAGTTTTTCATGACTGCAAGTCAGTGCATTCTCTTCTTAATGAAGCCCCACCCGGCAAGGAAAGTTATTTGAGAAATGCCTGCCCCTCTGCATGTATTTTTCTGCTTGAAATTTGAGCAAATTA
Organism: Zosterops lateralis; assembly: GCF_965231275.1. Taxonomy (NCBI): domain Eukaryota; kingdom Metazoa; phylum Chordata; class Aves; order Passeriformes; family Zosteropidae; genus Zosterops; species Zosterops lateralis. The sequence continues at coordinate 58,711,659 of NC_139762.1, read as the reverse complement.
TCCAGAAGGATTTTGAAGGTGTTTCTACATCTCATTATGAATTCTGTGCAATGCAAAAATCTCAACTTTATTTTTGTCTCAGAAGTACACGTCTGATATAAAATTCCCTTTGGCAAGGAAAAGAGATTTTAGGATTCCACAAATCCAAATTCTTTTGCTTATGGCTACATCCCAGTTGAAGCGTTAGATTTTCCTTGGAGATCTTTCAGAGCCAGGAACATGATTCTTTCAGGAGGGTATGGTGCACATCAGTTTCCTGTTTAAACTGGTTCATTCTCCAGAGATGTGAAGAAATGTGTTGTTCAGCCTGGCAGTACTAATCCAAAGAGACACAAAAGGGAAGGATGGGACCCCAAAGTTTGGAAGCATGAAAGTGTGGATGCTGGTGCAGTGAGATTTGGTTGATCAGTTATGGGTTTATTTTTATGAAAAAAGCAGAATCTTGAATATTTCAAAATCATACAACATTTATACTTTGGTAATATCTCTTTCACACAATAGCTCTCTTCTTTCTTTTGGGATGCAAGAGGAGCGTAAATCTACTCATTATTTTCAAACAGTCTCATACTTTCTTCAGAAGAACAGAAGAAACAAATTAACACTACCTTGTTCTTTACACCTACTGCTGTCAGTACATAACAGCAATTAAAAAATGAATTGTGTGAACTGGCTACTGTTAGTTCATGTAAAAGCAAGTGCTATGCTTTTTGTCTAGGCCTGAAAAAATATGAGTTCTTTAGCCTCACTTTTTCTCATGTTGAATATGAATCTCTTAGTAAGCACTGAGATACCTCCACTCATGGGCCTTGTCTCTGTCTGTCCTTCCAGGGGTCACAAGCGCAAACTGGACGAAGATGATGCTGCCAGTGAATCCAGTAAAGAATCCAGCAATGAAGATGAGGAGGGAAGCAGTTCTGAAGCGGATGAAATGGCAGCAGCACTTGAAGCTGAATTGAACGACTTCATGTGAGATTCATGCAGAAGACAGAATTTGTAATTATATTTTACTTCTCATAAACAGATCGGACTTCAGATGAGTCCCTTATGTCAGTACTCAATGTTTTTTCCAAAATGTGTGTGTATATTTTGCAAAGCAACTCAAGAGGTGATACATTATTTTACAAAATCAGAAATAGATGTTTTTAAGTTGTTTTATTAAAGGAATATATACTTTTTTAAGCAAAAAAAAAAAAAGTGTTAAATGGGACATGATGTGCTATGCCAAAGACATGTTAGGAGCTCTGCAGAACCTTCATGTACGGAACAGTGGTACAAAGATTTGTGATTAAACACATCAAGTTTCTAAAAATACTGCAGGCTGTGGTTTATGGGTTGCAATCTTCAAAAACAGGAGGAGATAAAGGAGATGGAATTGTCTGGGTAGTACAGCAGGAACCTGACAAACTGGTCATCCTTTTCCAGAAATAGAGCTATCAAATATAAAAGGATTTTTGAAATAAAAAAGAACTATTTATATTTGTATAGAAACAGAGAACGTGATATGCAAGCTTTGTGAACTCTGCACTTGACCCACCTGTCATTTGCTTGTAAGAGAATACATAGTGGTCAACATTCATGTTTTTAGGTTACTTTGTTGAATAGCTGGGTTCTTTAGAGACATTGTTTAGATTTTTAACTTTCCTTCTCTGTAACCAGAAATTTAGCACAGCAGACTATATGGTCCTGTACTGCCACAAGATGCATATTCACCCATTCGTGTTGTCTTGGAAGGAACAAGTGCTACTTCAGTCTAGGTAGAATTTAATTTCTTTGACAAGAGATCTGATGTAAAGTTTTTGTATATTCTATTTCATATTTGACCCACAAAACAGATTTTCTTTCATTTAATAAAGGTTCATTTTGTATGCTTTGTTTCTCTTTCCTGTTCATTTCCTTCCATCAAGCATAAGACACTTCTCTGTATTATCTTTTCTTTATTCTGCATGAAAATAATGAAAAACATTGAAAGCAGGTGCAATTTTGTAGATTCAGGCAGGTAGCTGAAGGACAGAAGAGAAACACTGGCTCAGAAGATTCATGAACTCTAACATCTGACTTTTCTCAGGTGTCTTTGACTGGCCTCTGAAATTACCATAAGAGTTGTTGCTTTGGTATTGAATTTCTGTGGCTAGGACCATGGTTTATTCTCAATTGCTAGCAACTGGAGATTGAATCCTTTTAACAATATGTTTGCAAAAGAAAACTCTTTCATTTGTATGTCATGGTTAAAAGGAAGTGCATCCTGGTGCAGAAATTTTTCCACTTAGCAGTGAAACAGAACATTTCAGTGGAATTTCAGCTGCTTTACAAATAGCACTCTAATTTTAAAGCTGCATAATGACAATCAGAGGAAGACTGTGAAAATATTAGAGCCTTTTCAGATTAATACTGCTTTTCCACTTCAGAACATGAAATCAGCATCCACAGACAAAAATAGTGGATTTTTTGGGAAAATGTTCACAGGAGCATTCCTGGACATTTACACAGGTACCACACAGCTGAATGCTACAGTGCTCTGCCTGCTGTAGCTCTCCATGAAAACAAGCAGGATGTCTCCAAGTGATTTTTCATAATGTAACAGAAGAAAAAGACTAATGCTTGTGAAATGGGAAGTTGAAATACTTTCCTTTTTTTCAGCAACCTGAATGCAGCATCCCCAACTACCAGAGGATGACTCCTTGCAATTAAATACTAAAATGCCAGGGGTTGTGGGGCATGTTTTGTGTTTTCTTAAACCCTCACTTGAAATAATGTGAAATAACATCAGCTTTCTGGGTCACTGTGATGCTGCAAATGACTTGACAGCGCAAATTTCAGCAGAGACTTGTTCTGTCTGATGGTCTTTGCCAGTCACGCAACTCTGGGGCAGCATTTAAGCTCTGAATGTAAACACAGCCAGTGAGCAAAGCCAGGCTTTGCTGGGTGCTGCATCCCTGGCACCTTAGCTGCCTCACAGTGCTCGTGGGGCAGTTCTCTGCGGACAAGCTCTCTGGTGAGAAAGGCTGGATCTTCCTCCCCCTGTTATTTTATGGATGATGGTTTTAACTGGTGGGAGGAGGTGGTCTGGGCAGGAGTCCTAGAAGCCGTCAGCACTCCAGAATCTCTTAACAATCCCTGCCCTCCAGTCCTTGGAGTAGGGGGAAGCTAGCACAGGGAGGGTTGAGAGCCACCAACTCATTGCTCACTGTCAGAGCAACCCAGAAGGCATCAAGCCTGCTTTCTGCTGAAGAGAAAAGCCTGCTCAGTCAGGTGCCTGTGCTGAGTGCTGCTCACCAGTCTCTGCACAGGTGGGAAAGAGAAGTGGAAACTGAAGATTTAATAGATGCTAAGTTAAATGCCCGTTCTAACCTGCCAGCAAGAAGTCTCTGGATGTATGAAGTTGTCACTCACTCCCACTAGCTTACACTTTCGTGAAGGTGCAGGAATATCCTAGGAAAAGCAACAAATGTGCTTTGTGAAATGGGTTTAACTCTTCATTATGTGACCTAGATATTTTGACTGGGTGTTTTATCCTGCCTTCCTCCCCTACTTCTGTACATTAGGTAACTAATAAGGACCTGCTGCCAGAGAGGGCACTCTGACAACTGACATGGAAACCAGATTCCCAGTGAGGCTGTTGAACTCACTGGGCAGTACTGGTTTCTGAAAGGGTACCAGGTGTGGAAATGGGCACAGAAAGGGCACCTTGCTTCATCAAGCTTTCTGAGCGTGTACTATCACTGATGGCTAGGAAAGATGGCTCCTAAGGGCTCATGGTTATTTAAGAACTGGTAAGAGCCGTCATTTTGATTTAAAGACCAACAGGTTTACTTTCTCCTTGACTAGCCCTCACCAGTTTTAAGAGACTGAGAAGACATCACAGCTCTGATGAGGATCATAGAATAGTTTGGGTTGGAAGGGACCTTTAAAGGTAATGTAGTCTATTCTCCCTACAATGAGCAGGGACATCTTTAACTATACCAGGTTGCTCAGAGCTTGGTCCAACTTGGCCTCAAATGTTTCCAGGGAGGGGGATATAGTGGGACCTGTGATAAAAGCAAAAAACATCACATAGTGGCCAAGCTTTTCTCCTTGTGCCTGTGCTGGGGACAGGGGAAAACGAGGGAGCTGTTGCTTAGCACTGAGATGTGAAAAGCTCCAAGCATGCAGATACTTTCACTGTTGGATTTTGTGCATATGTGAAGTAGGCCTCGAGTTTTCTCAGTGTTAGATAGTAACATCCTCTGTGAAGGGTGGGAAGTCTCGATTTTCCTTCTTGGCACTACTGCTTGCGGAATAGGTGACTGTCTTACAAGTGTGAAAATACACATATACAAACATGGATCTGTACCTAAAGATTTCTTAGCTCTTCATAAATTTACTACAGTGCAGTAGGTGACAAGTCAAAAAATAAATACATAGTGGTCTTGTTGAGGAAGTGGATCTCATCATGTAGCTGAAAACTCAGCCTGAGAAGACTCCCGATTCTCACTACCTGCAGGCAAGCTTTTTATACATTTGTTTTTCCTATCCCATCCCACCTTCTGTTGTCATTTCAGATGTTTTTGGAGCTCAGCCTCCTCTCCCTTTCCTCTCCCAGGAACAGGAGGCAGCAGTATCCAATCGCCCAGGCAGCATCACCTACAGCAGGCATTCATACTTGTACTGACAGGCTGCAGCGGCATGTCCTGTGCTCCTGCTGACTTGGCTTTGAGAGAATGTCATGGTTTGGGAAGACAGGTATCTGCCAGGGAAAGCTGGAGTTTCCCTTGGAATGGAGAATGTTATCTTTCTCCTCCAAGGAAACAGTCAGTCTGTTGTCATCAATATATGCATGACAGAATGGCTGAGGTGGGAGTGGACCTCTGGAGGTCATCTGGTCTAATCCCATGGACCTGTTCATGTCCGTGTCAGTGTCTAGATGTCTCCAAGGATGGAGAGTCCACAGCCTTTGCTCTGTCACCTCAGAGAAAAAAAAATACTTTTTTTTTCCTTTTTCCTTTTTTTTTTTTTTTCTTTTTTTTCTTTTTTTTCTTTTTTTTTTTTTTTTTTCTTTTAGGGGAAGTGAAAAGGAAAAAGTGAGTACAAGGTGCATGGTTGCTTGCTAAGACAAAGGAGGCATAAAGCAGGTGTGGCCCTCACCCCTGAGTTTCTCAAGGAGCTGAAACTTTAGGATGCATGATTGCCAGAAGCTTGTTTTCTTTCTAGTCCAGAACCAGACACTGTACTGGAGAATCCCCTACCAAATGTTAATGAGAGTGTGGATTTTAATAAATATGTGATGGGGTTTTGAGCCACTTGAGATTTTATTTGGGAACAGGGTTTGAGAAGGATGTCAGGTTACCTGGAACACAGGATTGCTAGAACTGTGGAGAAAGAGACATGAACTGTAAGCCTAGCCCTCTTTTGCACAAACTCTATTTCTGGAACAGCAAATTATTCCTTTCACTCCTCTCATTCTTCGTGACTTTCTCTTTTTCCTGGAGAGTGGCAGAAACGGCCTGTGACATGATCCCAGGGGAGGGTGGGGTTGGCATAGACCTCAACCCCAGAGCACTCAGATCATTTATTTGGAGAGATGGGGGCTGATTTTGACTCAGATTCTGTTGTGTGCACTGAGCAGAGGGTGGGTTTGATGTGCTTGCAGTACTTGACATGGCTGATTTGCACGGGCCCTTTTAGACTCCCTGGAGTTCTCATCCCTGCAGGTCTCATGCCCACAGAGCCTGTGCTGCCACCCCATGAGTCAGAGCTCCCCTTGGCAGAGGATGATCAGTCCTCTTTTCTTTCCACACTCCATCCTAACTCTGTTCCCTGAAAAGACAAGGAGCCGTATCTGGTATCTATATATGGCACTTCTAAAGATCTCTATCTCAAGATGAAGCTGGACTGACTTAGTCATTGGGTGGGTTTAGAGGCACTTTAAAGGTAGAGCAGATGCTAACCTGAAACAACAGAGGTAAAAGTGCGTTTTGTTGTCCTGTCTGTGGGATAGACAGCTGTCTCCATGGCTTCCTTCCATGTGCTGTCCCCTTCCACTGAGCAGTCCTCCATGAGTCAGTGTCTCACCAGGAGCCTGGGAAGCAGAATGGAGACAGACCTTCCTCCTGAGGCACCACTGCCATATTCCTGAGCCAAACTCTCACCAGAGCTGGCAGACAGTAACTGTATTGCAAAGCTGTGTAGGTTTAATAGGCAATGACAAAACACCCATCCTTCTCTAAGTCTCCTCTTAGAGCAGTGCAATTCTCCTCTGTCCGTTCTACATCTGCCAGGTAAGTCTTGAAAAAGTGAATCACAGTGACAGGTCTCTACTGACATTAATCATGAGGGAGAAACCTTGACCAAGGACTGTCAGAAGAGCTGGGTCCTCCTTCCTTTCCCTTCTCTACAGGAGAAGGGAAACATCTCTTCTCATCTCTTAACATCTCTTAATCCCCAAGACAGTTTGCCTGTCAGATTCTGGATGTTGTTGCTCCTTCACAACAATCAAGCTGTTCCTGCTGAAGCACAAACTGCCATTGCTATTGATCAGTTGTAAGAGGCAAAGCCTGTAGGCAACCTCCTCCTCCTCCTCCTCCTCCTCCTCCTCCTCCTCAGGCTGCCTTCAGACCAGGCACTGGTGCTTTTCTGGCAGGGAGCGCAGCAAGAAGTCAAAAAAGCTTATCTTTTCAGATCTACTACCACTATGGATATGTATGACCCTTTCAGGACATAAGTATTAAATATGTCACTTAGTTCCAATACAAATGGTGCTTGGGAGATTCTCTGTTTTAATTAAGTGGATAAGTTTGGTCCTCAGAGAGCTAAACATGTCCTTGGGTGAATAAATGTTTTAATAATTCAACTTTGTCTCTCATAATCTTATAGCTGCATCCCACAGAAAAGCTTTCTTTTCCTTGACACTGAATACCAAATGAAGAACACTCCATCTGATTCCTCTGCTTTTTGCTTTCTGTCCTTGTACCAAGCTCTCATCCAGCCTCTCAGACTAACAGGGGAGTCTCACCACAGTACCCATATGCACAGCAGCCCTGTGCTGAGTCCACAGGACATGGCCATCAGCTGCATCCTCCTTGGGCCTCCTCCCTCCAGGGGCTGCCTGTGGAAGCTGTGTCACCTCTGAGCCTACCTCAGAACAGCAGCTGTGTGTCTTCCAGCATCCATCTACTCCACTGACCATCACCTTTCCCTTGCTGGTGAAAAAGACTTTCAAAAGGCTTGCTGGCACAAGGCACATCTTCCCCTGCAGCTGGCTCCTCCTGTCAGCAATCCAAGACACTTTTCAGCACTTTGGGTCTGGGTACTTTATATCTCTTTTTTTTTTTTTTTTTTTTTTTTTTTTTTTTTTTTTTTTTTTAATTCCTAAGACAGTTAAGGAGGTGAAAGCAGGCCCCTGGTGGGCTGTGGGCTGGAAAAGAAAGAAACTCAAGAGTTTGAAAGCTGTATATTGCCAGAAGATCTCATCTCTCACTACAGAGGTTATGCTTGGTGTGCGTCCGTCTGAGCATACCCATCAGGCAAGAAAAGATGAACAAAGGCTGGACACTGCTTCCTTACAAGAGAGGATCCCCAGTCTATAAGGGGAAAGAAGTGGGCAAAACAGAGGTTCATTAGATTAGAAATTCTCCTTTACAGAATGTACCCAGGGCTGTATCAGCCCAACACCTTCTGCTGTCCTTGTAGGTGGAACCACAGCCCGTGCTCAGGCCACCAAGCAGAGCCCCTGGTTTGCTTCCTTACAGGAGGGTGCCCATAGGTGCAGACTGGTGTCTGCAGGGGTTGATTTCAGCTGTGGCCTTACGTAATTTTTAATTGCCCGTCTGCATTTGACATCCATGAGGCAAAGGCACCAACAGCCACAGTGTTGTGGCTGAGGAATAAATCCGTGAGTAATTCCTGTTTTATCCCCAGCTTGTATCGCTTACCTCATTATAGGACTGCCTGCAGGCTTCAGCTGCTCTCTGCTTCCCCAGAGTTCATAGATTCCTCATGCCCCTGTGCCACATCCCTGTCCCAGCTGAGCTCTCCACGCAGACACAGCACAGCCTCCCCCATGCCCACGGAGTTGGTGTGAAGACAACACAAGCGCTCTGTGGTGGGGATGCAGCAGCTGCTGCCTGAAAATGTACGATGTTCAAAAAGCAGCCCTGGCCACGGTGCTTTGCTGTGGTGCAGCACAGGCTCAGACACGAGTGGCAGCACAGAAACAGCTGCTGGTTTCAGAGAGCAAATAACAAAAAGGCTGCCTGTGCTGGAGAGGGACAGATTGCAACTCTGCTGCAGCTCACTCACCTCGGACTGCAAAGACCCTGGAGCAGCCTGGAGACTACAACATAGTCATTGAGATGCTGGAGCATGTCCAGAGAAGGGCAGTGGAGCTGGGGAAGGGTCTGGAGCACAAGTCCAATGAGGAGTGGCTGAGAGAGCTGGGGGTGTTTAGTTTGGAGAAAAGGAAGCCCAGAGGGGACCTTATCACTCTCTACAACTACCTGAAAGGAGAGTGTAGCCAGGCGGTTTCTTCTCCCAAGTAGCAAGGGATGGGTCAAAAGGAATGTACTTCAAGTTGTGCTGAGAAGGTTTAGTTGGATCTTAGGAAAAAAATCTTTACTGAAAAGATGGTCAGGTATTGGAACAGGTTGTCCAGAGAGAAGTGCTCAAAAGGCACATGGATGTGGCACTAGGAAACATGGTTCAGTGGTGGATTTGGCAGTGCTGGGTTAACAGGTTCAATGAGCTAAGAGGTCTTTTCCAACCTAAACTAATCTATAATTCTATGAGACAGCCGCTGTGTGCAGGTCTCTGCCTGGGTTTGGGTGAAGCAGGTCCTCACAGTCAGCCTGAGCTCCATCCCCCAGCACCCTCATCTGAATCCAAGCCTTGGTATTAGGGGCACAAAATATGTTGCTTTTCTTAGATCCCTCCATTGCTTGTTGTCCTTGTGCTGCAAAGAGCTATGGGACACCATGGAGCTCCCAGAGAGGCAGCTCCTGCCTGGTAGAAACTGCTTGTGTCTCCCTTGATGGAAACCCTGGAGCCCTCCAGGAGCTCACAAGGGCTGAAGAGCTGCTCTCTGACATCTCTGGAAGTTATTATGGACCAGTTTTCAGATCAGAAGTAAGAATTTAACACTAATTCAGGATCCTCTTCTGGGTCATTGTGGAAGTATTTGGAAACCTATAGAGCACAAAGGAAAAACTGCTTTCATTGTGCAGGGTTTCATTGTGACACTGGAGCCTCATTGCTTGTAGCTCTCATGCTATGATGTTCACTTGGCTTTCTTGGGAGATATTTAGCTAATCATTATCATTTAATACTTTTATATCTGTAGATATCGCTGCAGGACTCCCATGACACACTTCTGCTACTGGCTGTTACCAACTCCCTTTCCATTTAAAACAGTGGAGTCTGTGAACTACAGGAATTTCAATTTGCACTTTAGAAAAATGTGAATTTTCTTCTCTACTCCTTCAGATTGTGAAGCAAACTTTGAAGTCATGTCCTGGCTGCACTGTGAAAAAGCTCAGCAGTTCAACCACAAATGGTGATTTTTAAGCTAAGCTCACAGCTTTGTGGGGGTTTACATGCAATTTTGAGTATGAGGGGCTATGAATAATAATAATAGTAGTCTTGAGGCAACGAGGTGTAATGTGGTAAACAATATGAGATTTTCCCACTGAGTTGAAATGAGACTCCTTCAAATCTTTTGTGAAATTTTGACACAGCTCAAAGAAACATTTTCTGAGGAACATGTGGGCTGCAATATTGGGAACAGGTTCTTCCAGTGGTAATAAGGGTACTGCCTCAGAAATTACATCCAAGCTTTTTCAGAGTTGAATATCTTATAAATATATTCTTTATGTTCTGATGTGTGAGATTGGGCATGGGAGGGTGCATCTGTTTTCCAGCAGAGAGGGTCTGAATGATGCAGTTTGAAGAGAGGAGCTACAGCTCAAAGATGAAATATTGCTATGAAGTATCCTACAAAACAAGAAAGCTAGACCAAGATTCAGAATATTTGGGGTGAGAGGGATGCAAATCATGCCACACAGCAGTGACTTCAATGCAGTGGCGTGAATATGAGTCCCTCACAAAACTCATGAGTATTCTTTGTTTCAGACAGCTTTTGTCCCCGTAAATACTACCTGAGATGCAGGCTCTGAATGAAAATCATCTAGGGCAATCAGTAGAATTTCCACTTGCTATTCCCTTCCCATTATCTTGGTATTTCGGGCCAAATGTTTTAAAATATTTCTAATTTTCCATCTTGAAACTATCAACATGCAGTTCTTCATTGGTGCTTCCAAGAAGCCCAAGTTCAGCTGGCTGCCTGTGTGCACACAGTCTAACTGATTAAAACAAGAGTATATTCTTGTTTGCATCTGCTCCTCCTCTGTCTTTTCATGCTTTAAGCTAGAAGCCTAAAGTGGCCACCAATGTTAAAGATGTTGTGAGGTGCTGCACCTGCATGTGGGCAAACCCCAGTACCAACACAGGCTGGGGGATGAAGAGATGGAGAGTAGCCCTGCAGAGAAGGACTTGGGGATGCTGGTGGAGGAGAGGCTGTGCACTTGCACTCTAGAAAACAAATCCTGTCCTGGGCTGCATCAAAAGCAGCATGGGCAGCAGGGCATGGAAAGAGATTCTGCTCTGCTCTGCTCTGCTCTGCTCTGCTCTGCTCTGCTCTGCTCTGCTCTGGTGAGAGCCCACCTGGAGCGATGCATCCAGCTCTGGGTTCCCCAGCATCTGTTGGAGCAAGCCCAGAGGAGGGCCACAGATATGGAACATCTGTCCTGTGGAGACTGAGAGAGCTGGGATTGTTCAGCCTGGAGAAGGGAAGGCTTCAGGGAGACATCATTGCAACCTTTCAATACTTAAAGGGGGCTCATGAAAAAGGTGAGAACAGACTTTTTAGAAGGGCCTGGTGGGATAGAACAAAGGGTAGTGGTTGTAAAAGAGGGTAAATTCAGACTAGATATAAGGAAGAAATTTATTATGAAGAGAGAGGTGAAACACTGGAACAGGTTTCCCAGAGAAGCTGTGGATGTCACATTCTGGAGGACATTCAAGGCCAGGCTGAGCAGGGCTCTGAGAAACCTGGTGTAGTTGAAGATGTCTCTGCATAATGCAGGGAGGGTATTAGACTAGATGGGCTTTCAAGGTCTCTTCCAACTCAGACTATTCTATCCTTCTATGAAAAACATCAAGGCCCCAAAGCTGAGCTTCTGCACCAAGTTGATTTGAAGATTAAATTTTGAAAATATAAAAATAGGCTTTTAGCAGCCTGCCTGACAGAGGCAGAGATATTGTGTGGGCAAACTGTTCCAGAACACGGCTGTGCAATGGTTATTAAGAGCTGTACTTCCATAATAACAGTGCTGGGAGCTTTCCTTAGTAAAGAACGATAAGCAAGTTTCAGCTTCTTCCTTGCTGAGACCTGGAGGCAGCACTGTGCTTGGTTAGCCTGGTGCATTAGCCTGTAATAGCTAAGCAATATACTTTGAGTGAAGGTTGAATAATAGAGTTTTCTCTCCCCTCCCCCGGCCCCCCACACCACTTTACTTTCAGAATAGCATCTTCCATTGTTGGTTATTGTCATTATCAAGTGATTTCCCCAACGACTGCTCTAACCATCATTTTTAGCTTCTGGGCATTAAGCAAAGATTGCTGCAGCATAATTGGATTAATTTAGAGACTGACTTTGAACAGCATAATTGATTTGAATTTTATTCTCTTTTCTCTAGCCACTTTTTTCACTAAGAATCGTGTGAGCCTGTGAGCCTGGGCATGGGCTCGAGTCTTCTACAGGAAAAGCCTTCATGAGTGGGAGCCCCTCCTTGCTAGGTAGATACCTTCACCCGTGCTCTGTGCATCCCTCCACTGGGAGGGGCTCCTGCTGGGCTTCATGCCCCTTCCTTCTGCCACCCTTTGCAAGGCCTTCAGGTGTCAGAGGTGCCATGAACTGACTCACTTCTCCACCATCACTGCAGAGGTTGCTTCCTGCTACAGGAATGATACAGGTTAAAATGTGGTCAGAGTCTTATAAACCATGTGCTAATGCATCAATCTCTGAGGGTCCAGCCCTTGCAGATTGGCTTAAAATAATTTGAGTGAGACTGCTTTTCAGAGGAGTTTTGTAAAGTAAAAGGTTTAATAAGAAGAAATATCAAAATAACAAACGTTACAGAAAACAAAGGAAAAGCCGTGCACAGATGTCCGAGAAAACCTCTGACACCCTGCTAGAAACACTCCAAAAAGCCTCTTATTTCCTTTGTGCCTCTTCCTAAATACTGAATGTTTTAGGAGAGACACTCTGGCCTGCTGCCAATGAAATTAACAACAGGCTTTGAGTTACACTGCCCAATCCATTCTCTTGTGCTGGCACTGAGCCAATTACATAAGAGAAAACCACTAAACTTTCTAGTCAAACTTTCTAAAATGTCTAAAGGTAAACTGAAACTCTTTCCCTATTTGGAAGCACCTGCTGGGGTGCCTGCACTGCTGCCTTCAAGTGCCACAAGGCAAAAAAACACCTGTCTTCCTGCTTTTCCATACAAAATTGCATATGTGCACTTGCAGGTGGAATTCATGTCCTTTAGTACATAAAGGCCATGATTGTAGGATTGCTCATGAAAACATAGTTGCTATAAGGCACACAATATATTTCCCCACTTCCCCTGCTTGCTATTGTCTTATAATAAAGTTCTGGATGATTTTGTTGAGTTAGAGGAATATATCCACAGCAACAGTATTAGCCTTTTCCTTAGAGTAATGTTTTGCTGGAATAACATCCAGCAAACTGGTGCCCAGGAAGCTTTTCCTTCCAATATCTGAGCAATAGTTCTTAGGGGTCAGCTTTGCCAGGTTTACCAGTTTTCACTAACCTTGCTGCTTGTACTCCCCATATGCCAAGATTGTCACAAACACTTCAATGTTTTGTGCTCTTAGCTCTCAGGCTTTTGTAGGAGACTTTTGCCTTTTGCTTCCAGCTTTCCAGGTTCTCCTTGGTAGCACAAAGCCAGGAAGAGAAAATGGGACTGCAGAAGTGATGCTGTTGGGCACATGCAGTGCCCCACAAAAACTCCTCTTCCCAGTGCCTGGAAAACTTTATCCCTTGCCCATATTCACCTATTCCTCCTCCTCTGTCTCAGTTAGTCATGCTCCCCTCCTTACACTCACACTTCTTCTGTGCAGATGTTACAATTGTGCAGGCTATAACGCACTGGAAGATTTCTTTTCCATCCTCCACAAACATCTAAATTTATCCTTAACTACCTAGCTAATCTGTCTGTGAGATCCAAATGTCCCCAGCATTTGGGGGTATTTGGGTTTGGGATTCTGATTCAGGCTTATCTAGAGAAAACATTGAAAGGTCACTGTATTTTAATTCATCCAGCAAGTGGTAGGAATGTGCTGCCTGAAACCAATATCTACTTGCAAACCTGGTGGGACTAATTCAGGTCTGACAGAGTTTTATGTAAGTATTGTTTTACTTTTAATGTTCTCTTTACTTCTCACCACTTCTCTAAATCCCACCAAAGACGGGTTTTCTCACAAGATGATGCCTTGGCACATTCACTCAATGATATTGACTTCCCAGTGGCCGCAGGGGAATAATCCATGAGATTAAGCTGTCCAATCAATTGCCCTCCTGCCTGTGTTATGTGCACTATTTCCCACCGTGCACATTCGACATCACACTCTGTGACCATTAACACAGTGGGTGCTGTTAGACAATGAAATGTTAGACAGCAGCACGCTAATAAAGGGTTTAATGAATAACATGATATCTTTAGCAGCAGCTACAGAAGAGTTGGTCTGGGGCAACAGGGACTGTGTGCTGGGGAATGTTGTACATGAAATAGGGACGTCTGTGCTAATAAGCAAATTATCACAGGGCTGGTGTAGAAACATCAGCCTGGAGAGAAAACTGAGTTTGAGGAAAATATCCCACTGTATTAGAGAGGTGGACAGAGAAGGCATTACCTCCCAACAACTTGCTTTTTGAAGCCATATGGCTTAACATCTCAGCAGGACATTAGTGCCAAGAAATTTAACAAGTATTTTTCTGCACTGCCAGGTTGCCAAGTGTTACTCTTTGCTCTCCAAATCTGCCATTCAAATCTTACCTGCTGCTCTCTTCTGCTCTGTGAAACATGACACAAAACTGCACTTCTTGCCAAGGAGAGGTTTTAGCTTTGCAGCTGCCCCATTAGGGTTTCTCACTCCCAGCTGACACCCTTTCCCACCAATGCTTTTGTACTTGTCAGGCTAGAGAACTCTCGTGGGCATCTTCTGGACAGCCTGGATTTGGCAAAGCTGGATTGGTGAAACAAGCAGCACCATTCTCCTGGCACAGAATCATTTTTTGTTCAGGAAAGACTTGAACCAAGGAAGGGAAAGACTGATTTCTGATGGGATGAGAACTTATTCATGCCCAAAAGAGCCTCACAGGAGGTGAGAAGCTATTATCCAGCCATGGGCAGGGCAGAGGCATAGGGATGCCACCACCAGGATCTCCACATACAACTGGCTCACCACTGCCTTGTGACATCCCTCTGGTGAGAAGTGGAAGGCTGAGGACGGGCAGGGGGACATCAGCCACTTCCAACTGGCCAGCTGAAGCTGCCCACTCCTGGCTATTCTCTCTTAGACATTTTTGTCAGGTTTCCAATGGGCCAAGTGGAGTTTCTTTCATTATATCTCCTGCGAGATCACTGTGCAAGTTAATGGTGTGCTGTTAGGAAAGGGACTGTTGACATATAGTCTGACCTCCTCCTTACCTAGTTTCACCTATTCATTTATATTTCCTTTGAATTAGCTGGTGAAGTCGCTTTAACAACATTATTTATGGGTTTTATGCATTTCAAGACTGCTGCTTTGTTCCTAGGCTGTACTTGTCTCTTAATCTAACTAATCATCTAATACATTTTGAAGTCTTTTCATTCTTTCTCATAAATCAAATTTTGGACCTTGATGAATCCATTTGCTGTGCTGATCTGAATTCTCTCTCTTTCATCAGATCTTCTTCATCTCATAAAGAAGTGAACAGGCTATTCCAGGAGTGCCTGTGAAAAGATTTCATCTATATATTCCAGTCTCATTATATATTTCTCTGGCTATTTTACCTTGTTATCCTGCATTGAAAGTTCAGCCCCCTAAGATTCTTTCCATGTTGTTTCTTTGCAGGTTTATTTGATAGTACATGTCTTAGATTTTTCTATCCCCTTGTGAATTAGAACAGTTTTTCATTTCAATTGCATTTTAATCCATAAATAGTATCTAATTTTTTCACTTTCTCCCTGTATTTTTTATCTGGGTGAGTTCCATCCTATTTATTTCATGTCTCCTTTGTATTTGTAATTTCCCTCAATTTAATACATATGTGACTTCAATTATTATATTCTTTATTCTCTGCTCTAGATAATTAGTAGAAACACAAAAGAACAGATGCATGTTATTTAACAAATGTCTCTGCTAGTGTCCCTGCCAACCGATAAGTTGTTAGTTCCACCATTTGTTTCTAATGTTTAAATTTATTTATAAAAGATGTGTGATCATCTCTTAACCCTAGTAAATGATGTTGAGATGAAGCCTTTATGGACATTCACATAAAATATTCTACAAATAACTCCAAATATAACAGTAGGAGGAGGTCGTATGAGATGACCATTGCAGTCTCTTCTGTCTGAATAATCTGTATTACACATGTTATTTTCCCAGAGCTGTCTGTTTTGTAATGTTGGTGTCACCTATTAACCTTGACAAAAAGGGGTACTCAGAAAGGCATGGCATTTCTGTGCTTTGCATTATTGAATGTTTTATTTTTAAGTTAGATTTTGTGGCCCTGAAAGGATATTGCCTTTCAAAGGAAAAATCAATGGTCTTCCTTTTGTGACAAAATTATGCCAATATACTGGAAATAAAAATTACTCTTTCTAGCTTCAGAAACTCCACAAAGTCTTTTCATGACTATTTGTGTTTACAGTTGTTGTGGTTTAGGAACTTAAACCACTGAAAACACACTTAACTCATGCGCCTTGCTCACTTCCCATTCCTCCTGCAATTCTCCCCTGTGGGGACAGGAGAGAACTGGAGACACAAAAGGCAAAGATCATGGCTGGAGATGAGAACAATTTACTGGAAACAGCAATGAGAGAAGCAAATGAACAGTAACAGCAACAATACTAATAACAAAAGTGTACAAGTGAGAGACAGAGGTGATCCACATGCAAAATGCTCACCATGGAATCCAACCCGTCCACTCCACGCTTCCCCTGTATGGAAAATGAGGTGAGACGGTACAGAGTAATCTCCAGTCCTAGCCAAGCCCTCTCCTGGCTACTGCAGAAATCAGCCCTGTCCCGACCAGAACCAGGACAGCAGTGAAATTCATCAAAATTCTGTTCCATCTGCTATGGAAGTCACCTCCATGAAAGGTAAAGTACTGGGTTTTACAGCATAAATCAGGGTCTTGTTTTTTGAAACGTGATTCAGTTCTTCCAAAAACTTATTGAAAAGTTATTGAATCCCTCTATAGTTCTCCTTTTTACAAACCATATGTACAAAAATTTTTTAAAAAATTGGAATGTACTGTAAGCATACTATTCCAGAATTGCAAAAAAGGGTCATTTTTCTGCTTCAGGGGGAACAAATGATCCCTGTTTCTCCATTAATCTTTGTATAAGCAACAAACTGATGGACAAGCAGTTACTCATATTGCTTTAGTTTATCTCCTCCTGGTTTTGTGGCACTCCCTGCTTACAATATCCCAGATTTCACACTATCAGAAATGGTCCAAAGGCTTTTTAAAGACCTGTACACTTGTACAGAGAGCACCTGTTCATCTCTTGGTGTTCCTGGTTAGAGCAGGAAATCTGAAAATCCTGAACAATTTTTACTGATCTTTAACCTTCTAGAAAGCCTTGGGCCCCTCCAAATCTCTAAAGTTTACATTTGCGACATGGTTTCTTATTCCATACTACTAGAGACCAGTTGGGTTTCATTGATTAAACTAGTGGGAGAAACAGAATACTTTCAGATCTCTAGGACACACCTCCCAGCCTGATACCAAAGAACTTCTGCAAAATCTCTAAGCGCTTGCAAAACAATCCCGTATCAATATTTCTTTTAGTAATGGGGGGTGAGGTGGGGTGGGGGTGTTCCTGTTCAATTAGAAACAGACTAAAACAGCCCACACATCACACATTACTATTATTTGCCTTTTTAGAGATCACACCTGCATTTTGCGGAAGCAGCGCACGGCTATGACACCTTTCCTTTGCCCCTTTTTCTTTGTTATGGAAGATTTTTCTACACAGCTATTCAGCATCACAGCCATTCTCCATTCATCGTTCATTTCACATCCTTTGTAACTTGTAAATTGAGTTGCAGAATTGCTCGCACAAACACTGTAAAAAAGATGATTCAAAGTGCATAAAGGTCTCAGCTGAGTATTCCCTGTCTGTACAGATAGTTGTGCTGAGGGTAGTTTTGCAGGATCTAAAAGAGCATCCAATATTTCCAATTGTTTGTTTTTGCAAAATCAAACTCACTGCAAGAAACACAGTGTCAGAAATGCCTTGATTTAATGTAAAATAAACAATGGGACTGTAAAAAATTTACTATAGTACATGACTGTCAGTACACAACTAAAGTGGTTCACAAGTAGTGAGAGGCTGTCAGGGTACATACATTTGTTTTAGACTTTAATTATGCAGACCAAGTGGATTGGTCTGACAAAAAATAAAACACAATTGTTCTCACTCAATTCAGTGAGCATTTCCCACTGAAGAGATATTACTAAGTGATAGTGCATAATTTTGTTAGGGCAACTTGACCTTTTTGCTTGTTTTTCCCTGGTAATATTTAAAGACAATTAATCCCACGTGTTGAGCTGATGAGTAATTGTTCCTTGTAGAATCAGTGGTCACATGCCAGTACATACATCAGCATGAATCTCTATTAATCACACAGAGAACAATGACAGTTTACTGAACAACAATTACAGTTGTTCAGTAAGCTCTACACCAAACTGCTGAAACATTGTTCAGGAAACAGAACTGCATTGTAAGTTGAAGAAGTAGATGGAAAATCTTCCATACTGCACACAGACCTGTCTAAACCTGTGCTGAGCTTCACTTCCAGCTCCACACAGCACAGAGACTGATTTGATTGGAAACCTGTATCCCTCTTCCTCTGAGGTGCCATCTCATCTGTCTGCAGTCTGTCTTGTAAATCCAAGTGTACTCCCTGGAACACAATTTTTTTTTTTTTAATGCTCACATGTCCTTTCTGAAAATAGTAAAATATTTAAGGTAGAAGAAAGAAAAGAAATGGAAATACATTCCCTAAATCTCCAGGAGCTGGCCTGCTCCGCTTGCACATTGGCAGACATTTCTTTTCTTACCTCCTCTGTGGTGAGCTCCTATCAAATGTGAAATCCTCTTCTGGGTGCAGGGTGCAACAACTGGCTAGTGCTGACTTGGATGGCTCTGTCAGACAGAACAGGCTGCCAGGGCCAGCAAACATCAAGCCAGAAACACACTCAAGGACCTTGGCTTGTTCTTTAAACCACAGGGCACAGGAAAGTGCTCTGCTAACCCAGAGTCAGGGAAAGGAGAGTGATGGTCACAAAAAGAGGGACATTTGAGATGCAGTTGATAACTTTGCATTGCACTGTATTCCTCTATGCACAGAAACGGCTGGTAAGTCTCTCATTCCCCAGGGGATGTTGTGAGCTGCTCCAGGCACGCTGCCCGAAGCTGCTGCTTCCCAGAGCTCCTGCCTTAACTCTGTAAGACCAGCAGTGAGCGGGTTTGGAAGTGAACAGTCAATTTGCTGTATCAGTTGCCCTGGCAGTCTGATAATTGCAATGCTGAAAACTGAGCCAGGGGATACAGAAGGGTTTTTGGAACAGGCTTTCAGCAGGTTTCTGACTCCTGTTGTGGAACACCCTCAACATTCACAAAAGAGCAGTGACCTAATTGTGAAAAACTGCTCTCAAAGGCTCTGTCTCCTGTTTGCTGTTTCATGTCATTTTGGTGAATTCTTCTTTAAAGGCATTTTCTTTCCATTTCCTTGAAGCACTATTCTGGCTTTGTACTTACGCCAGCAGCCTTTGGGCTTTGTCTGCACTGAGTCTGGAAATCTTTCATTCCCCTCTCCCCAAGCCAGCCATGTTCAAACAGTGCTTTTGGAGAGGTGCTAATGTGCTTTCCCAGGCCTCTTCAGACATGATTTAAAAGCTGGTACTTAAAAGCATAACACAGAGAAATGCATTTGCAAAAGGATACATTTTTCTTCCACTTGGAGCAGAACTATCTAATTTTCTCTGAGAAACTGAGCCAGAAGTCATTTAACTTTGTGCATACTAGCTGAGTTATAATTTAATTGAGGATGTATTTTATCTTTGGGGTTGTTTTTAATATTTTTTTTTTCACTGCTTCAAGCTCTGTGATGGCTCTCCTTCAGACTTTACCAGGCTCACCTCATGTCCTCTCCACCTGTGGATCAGTAATGTGTGATGCAGCCTGAAGCTGGAAGTGGTCTAGGCTCCATTTGGAAGATGGTGCCTTTCATTTTAGAAATAAAACTTTATGCTAGTTTTTTCACTGTCAGTTCCAGATTTTCTTTAATATTCAGCTCTTTGGATATTTCATTCACTCTTCTGAATAACTTTCAGCCAATACATTTTTCTGTCTGTAACTGTACATTCCTGTCTCACTGATATCTTAATATTCAATCTTCTGCAGAAAAATGCTATTCTATGGTAAAGTTTTCAACTTCTAGGGATCAAATAATCCATTCTTCCCTGTTTCACTGAAGGCTCCATAGTTACTGAACTCCTTTCTTTGCTTCTGCACCTTTGAATGTGCTGACACTACTTTTTCTTGTGCTGAAGCTGTTCTCTTGCACTCTCCCAGACACAGCTGCCCCTACCTCTCTCCAGCTCTTCAATACACTGTGCTGAGGGGTGGAGCCAAGTGAACACTTAGTGGCATTTGTTTTGGTGACCTTTATTATTTTCTGACCTGCCTTTAGCCTTTGGAGGTAGACCACTGGTTCCTTTCATATTCAGCCAGTTGAGTCAATATTTTGGTGACTTGCTGCTGTCTCATTATGGAACATCCAGTAGTCTGAATACATTTTAGCCTGTGCTAGAGCTTGAGGCAGTGCCTGTTAGACCATAAGCATCTTGTGATGCCACAAGCAAACCACTTATTATGAAGAAAATAAGACACCAATATGTTTAGGTGTCTAAATCTAAATCCCAACATGAAATCCATCAGTTGGATTTTCATCTCAACCCTCACTGAAACACTTCTGGCAAGGAGCAGGTCTCAAGATACCTTTAAGGGTCTGTGCTGTAATGTTGAGCTGCAAATGTTGCTCTAACACTTTCCCTGAGACTAGTTTTCTTCAGGTTCTGGAGTATGTTGAGCCTGGAATAGAATAGGTTGAACTCTCATACTAAACACTGTGTAACGCAAAGTGGAACAGTTTGGAGAAAATGCCATCTGCACAGCCTAGCCTGAGAAGTGATGGGGAAGTATCTGCCTGAAGCCACTGTTTCTGTAAACTTGTTAATCAGAGCTCCCTGACTGCATGAATTTCCCAGGATGACCTCATTAGGCAGGTCACTGTCCCTTTTAAGGTGGCTACATGTCCTGTATGTGAGCAGATATTGCTTATTTGGGAGCTAATGACATCATTTCCATGAAGGAAAGAGCTACTACAAAATACTTGCAGATTGAAATAATTTTCCCTGCTGCAACAAACTTAATTTGTGTCACAAATAGTGCAGTACCAGGGAGAGTGCCTCAAGTGCAAGCTTTTAATACACATATCTTTTGTTTGATAATGGATAGGGAGGAAGTTATTCTCAAAGAAAAAACAAAATTATTTGTTTGGTTTGGTCAGCAATTTTCTGAGTTAATTTACTTCTCGTATATGAACATGTTCACGCTCCCGGGCAAGTGCTACATTATTATAAATTGAATTAAGTAATAGGATGGAAAAAAGGATTTGCATGAATGGTGCTTTATATGAGCAGAACGTACAAGAATCTTGAGCTTTATTGTGCTGCATTTTTTTTAATTGCTGTCCCCTCTAAATGTTTTTTTTTTTCTCTCACTGACAAGCTAGTTGCTAGATGCTCTAGCAGCACAAGGTCAAGTCTGCCCAGCAATGGGGCTTTGGTACTCAATGGAAATCTAAATGTATTTAGATTTAACAAGGTGGTATCTCCTAGGGCTTTTGATCAGTGAGAAGATAAAAAGCCAACAGACTGACAGCGGCATGAATTCTCAGTCAGATAGCTTGGACCCTCTTCCTCAGCTGTGGGTGGTCTTTTCTTCTCCCACAGTTGTGTCCTAGGCAGAATGGCACAATGAGAAACACGTAGAAAATTGGTAGCATTCCTAGGTGTAAGCTGAGAAAAACCTGTTGGCTTCAATGGGGAAGAGCACAGTATCTCAAAAATAGAAAACTAAATAAGGAATAGTATCTTTGGTAATATCATAAATGGAGGGGAGAAACATCAATGTATTTCTCTTAAGCAGAGATTATCATTAACTGTGGCTCTTTTTGGGATAAGCCTGGAGAAGATGGGTAGGAGGAAAAATTGTAACCCTTTAGGGCGATTGTGTTGAGGCTGTCACCTGATGGCCAATTGAAGACCAGCTATTGTAGCTACTTCAGCCCTTTCCAGGAACAAAGTCTGAACCTCATATTATCATGGTAAATTCCTGAGCCACTCCAGCCCCCCTGCAGCTGAAGGACTTTGTGTGGCATATGAAGAGCAAAGGGTGTCTTTTTTTCTTTGCTGCATTGGGGTAGCTCTTTCTCATAGCAAGACTTAAATGCCTTGTCTTCTCAGTATTTCAGCTTCAGAGTTAGTGGGTACCAAGAGATGGATATACAACTGTTTGCTATTAAGTATAAAAATGAAAAAGAAAAAGAAGTAGATGGAGCTAATTGATCTACAACCTCCTTGCTTACAGTTAGGAACCCCTTGGAAAATAAGATAAGGGGATCTGAGTAGTACTGCTTTGAGGAAATAAAGAATGCACACAATGGGTAGTCACAGAAATTACAAATATTTGGAAGATGGATGTAGAAAGAAAAACATTCTCCTTGCCTCACTGCACTGACTTCCCTAGCAACACAGGAAAAGTTTCCAGCACCTTAGATGGCTTTTTGTTCTGTGCTGGAACAAGATTAATAGTCTCTCAAAATCACCAGAGACAGGACTGCCAACCCAATGGTGCCTACCACCCACCAGCAAGGCATTGATTCTCTCTACAGCTCTGAGTGCTCTAACCACCCAGTTTCATGTGTAACCCAGGAGTGAAGCCTACTTAAACTTTCCAGTCAGCATCTTTGTAAACCAGGACATCCTTCTCTGGACTTTCTTAGGGGTAGAGAACCTGTCAAATTTTTTAGAACAGCATTTCTAACTTCTGGAACTACTCATGCTCAATTTTCATGCAGCTTTGGGCAGTCTATCGGGTGTCTAATCAATTTTAATTTCTAGTTGGGCTTTGAAAAGATGTTTTGCAATGTGTGCTGTAAGGAAACAATGGCACCATTGGGCTAAAATAGTAAAACAGGATTTTGCAGCAAATTTATTATAATAAAGGTGAAATTTATGCATCTGCTGAGTCACTTCAAGAGACATTAATTAAAAGGAAAAGTGCAAAGGTTTCTGCTGACATTTAATCCATCACCTTTGCAGGAAAGAAGACCTGCTACAAGTGATGGTCTTCAGCCACCCAAACTCCCTGCTTTCACACTGTACCTAGAGCTCTCCCAGCTGGAACTCATTTGAATGTTTCATGCATGCTCTTGGGCTCTAAATGAGCTGTCACTTCTCCATTAAAACAAAAATGCTCAAAAAAAAAACCCAATATGAAAAGGATTGCTGGGTTCTGTTTAACAAAGCTGCATGTCCAAAGTATCTGAAAGAGGGGAGTGGAAAACGAGTGAAATTTTTTCCCTGCAGTGATTCTTCTCATGAAAGCCTCAGCACGAAGCATCATTAGATTTGCCTGCTGTGAATGCAGTTGGTCAGGTTATAATGTGGATAAGTAAGTCAGTTTTGCACTCCCAAGCACTTTCATCTCTGTCATGACCATTATATGACAAAAAGCATTTTGCCAAGAAGCAGCCTTATCTTCTGGCTGAGGTAATTAATTCTTGGTCAAGGAGGGGCATCCTGTCAGCTGCCAAGCAGCACAGCACCTTCTTTTTCCTGAGCTACTTTCCTCCGAAACTGGCTGCATTTCAGAAAATGAGCTGAAGACACCCAAGGAGGCTGCTGCTCCTTGAAAAACTGCCTCCCTCCCCCTCCTTGCTTGTCCACCCTTCTGGCCTGAAACAGTTTCCCCACTGTGGAAGTGAGAAGGTTTCTTCATCACAACGACGGAGAAGGAGCTGAAGGCAAACAGCTCTTCTGTGACACCTCCTGTTGATGCAGCCCCCACTGGTGCTTCTGAGGGATCACTTCAGTCCTGTGAATTCTGAAAATCGTTTTGTTTTGGATAGGTTTCTTTGTTGCCAGAAATATCACCGACAATTCTGGGCATTCATTTAGTGGTAATTCAATCGCTCAACTTTCCTGACAATTCTTTGTTTGCTTGCTGTCAGCAGCTCCATTGCTATTAAGAAGTAAATGTGATAAGCAGTGTAGATAAGACATCAGTCTTGTTCTTAACAAGACTAAACACTGTGAGAAAAGCCCCAGTTATCACACAAATCTGCTTAAATAATTCTGTAACTCCCCTCACTGAAATTACTCATGTTCTTCACTGCAGTGTCTTTGTTCAGCTTTGTGCTATAGCTCAGACAGTGGCATTTACAAAACCCAATAATTTAGAAATCATTCAATTTTACAACTGATGTAATATACATCACAGCTCCCTTTACATTCTTAGCAGCATCCTATTTTGTTTTTAAAGACACACTGCTAATGTGAGCCATGATGGAATTAATGGGCTAACCACATTCCCTCCTTCCCCTCCAAACCACCCTCCTCTGGATGTCAGCACCTGCACTGTGATCTGTAAATTCTACCTCTCACTTTAAAAAAAAAATCCCCAACTGTCAGAGTTCAAGGGTGGCACTGACCACATTGCTGCCCTAACCTCCTCTTTCCATCAGCCACTCCTCTCTCATGTGCTGTTTTCACAGGTAGGAAAAGGTTAGCATCCATGTGAATAATTTACAAACAGTGCACTGGTTGTTCAAAAGCCGCCTGAATCCCAGAAGGTGACTGTGGCTTAGGTGGATATTTGAGGTTAGTGTACAGCTGCTTGCGACCCACCTGTGGCCACCTGTTTTTCTCTCAAGCTTAATTGCTATGTAAAGAGCAAAGGCACTTTGGCAAACCTCAGTTTTCTCTAATCTCTGTTGCAAGCTGCTAGAATTGTAGCTCTGTTGTTTTTTTGTTTTTTGGTTTTTTTTTTAAGATGCCATACATACCAGCAACATGATACTAATGGCAACATGAGCAAGTCATTTACCTGATTCCTGTCTGTTGAGTGGTTAAGTGGAAGCCAGAAATAGCACATCCCTTCATGACCCCTGAAATTTGTTTCAAAAGCTCTGCAGCAACTTCAGCTCGCATTAAGAAGCTGGAAACATTATTAATAATATAAAGTTTTTAAAAAGAACCAGTCAAATTCCCTAAGCCCGCTGACGTGGACTGCATGCTCATTACAAATAGGAGTCTGGCGTTTCCAATGTTATTTAATTTACTGTTTCTCATGGCAAACAGACTGGGGCAAGAAAAGCTTCAGGGCTAGTTCTCAATGCAGTCTTTATAATGTGGCCTTCACCACAGAGTGCTGTGCAGAGTTAGTTCTGCATCAAATACCATGACAGACTGAATGATGCCATAGGCATCAATCTGATGAGTGCTTTTCTGCATCCATTTTTCCATAGAATAAAAAATACCAACTTCTCTGCTAACTCAGGGAGTCCCACAGCCACTCTCTAGCAGGTCTCCAGGACACTGGTCACCCCAGACTCACAGCACACCCAGGCTGCCATCAGACTAGCCCTTCTGTGAAGCCTTGCTCTGCTTCAGAGTATCTACACTAGTGTAAAAGTCCAGATTACTCTCAATTGCCCCTACATAGTGTGCATTGCTCAATACTGCCCAAGCAGGGTCTTTCTGCAGGAGCTAAACTGAAAGATGTGCTTCAGCCACTAATGGGTTTTGAGTCCCTGGGAACACACTGCAGCTACTCTGAAGAAAAGGTTCCTGAAAGACAAATGTTGGACCCTCAGCACCATTTTGCTCCCAATGCAAACACAGCCATCCTTCACTGTTTGGGCTCTGAGCCACTTTGTCACCTAAGCACTGCAATAGGTGCATGACAAGAGTAACAATGCATAAATTTTACCGACCTGGATGCATGTCTACAGAGGAAGTTACTGTGAAGTTAGTGAGTGGGACTGGGAACTGACTGTACACTAACTCTTCCTGTAGACCACTCGTAGTGATAACTCACTCTTCCCTGAAAAAGGCATATTCTCCTTCGCAAAATATTTAAATGCCACTTTACAGCACATGAAGATTCCTATGTTCATAAGCCTCCAGACAACAGGAATGCTGGATGATTAAATATTAATCTGAATGAACTTTCAGAGTGATTTTGTTAAACTATTTTAAAAATCTGTGTATTGACAATTGGAATTAAAGGAGATGTCATTTTTTTCAAAATAAACTACAATTTACTGTTGAAATCTCAGTACCAAATCAAAGAGCCAATACAAGAGTTCATCTTGGTTAAACCATCCATTTAAAGAATCTGAAACTAGTGAATTTGGCTTAATTTTTTTTCCTGAGAACAACAGTGCAAATAAAACCCCCAGAAATCATTCTGATATTATTTTTCTCTCACTGTCCTTGATTTTCAGCCAAATGGATTAGGAGAACCCTTCAGACTGCAAAGCCTGTATTGAAGCAAATATAACACTTTGAGATGAGATGTTAAATTTGCACAGTGAAATGTGTTTAAGAAGCAATTTTTCCCAAAGCAGGGCAGGATCCAGCTTAGCACCATTGGATTCATTTTCCATTTGTTTAGCTGCCTGACCACATCTTTATTCAGTAAGTCTGGTTTCGTCTCAGAGCCTTGGGTGCTTATGTTTGGTTTGAGAGAAAAAATATAATTTCCAAATTGCTTCCAGTTTATGGTCTGCATTTCTTCCCATTTATAGAATGTTTTCTGCCTCGGTGTTTTGAGTGGGCAAACCCTCACACTAGCAAAATGTCTTTTCAGCCTGAGCATGGCTGCTGGGATTTGTTATACCAACATGGAGGAGGACATATGTTGATTTTTACCTCCAAACACTTTGTAGACAGGCAATTTCTGAGCACGTGGTGTGGCCTGCAGTCAATGCCAGTCCATGGGTTTGGCAGCTTGGTCAGATCTCTACACAGGGATAGTTTTCAGCATAAGTTTGCATCTGACCTGGAAAAAGCTGAAATCTAAGAACACACATTGTCATAAGGCTCCTGTTTCGCTAAGTGTTAATATGTATACCTGGGTCTCATTTGCAAATCAGAGCCAAGTAGCTAAGAGTTTCTTGCTTGGCAGAGTTATTCTCCCCTCCACAAACCCCATGACTCTGGCAATAAACAGAAAGAACATAAATACCTTTATACATAACAAGGTTTCTGTTTCATGGTAGATTTGCCTGTGCTACCTTAAAATTTAGTTTAGATATAATTGGAAGGTGACTTGTATCTGTTTGTTACGACTGTGTTCTTGCAACTTGATGCAAGAGATTACAGAGATACGAATTCATTGCCGTGACTCTCAGCAAAACTACAAAAACACGACTTGATGTCTAACAGAAGAGGAAATACCAGAGCTGTAACTCATAGCAATATAATTTCCACACAAAAAGGATATGGAGTGTTCACAAGCTATCACCACAGTAGCTATCACCACGTAGCTCTATTACATCTTTCGTGACTTTCTTGATTTCCATTTTCTTTTTTTAACTTAACTCTTGTGATTTTCCAACCTGAGTAATTTCCCCTGAAATAATTTGAAAAATTGGCATTAATATAAAAGTACATCCTGCTTGCAATTTATATAATTTATATAAATAGTTTGCAAAAAACTCTTTAAACTCTCCTTTTGGTATCTTCTTATACAGAATAAGGTAAGTACACAGAAAATATTATATTTATGAAATATATACACATGGCCATATTTATGTAATGTATACACATGGCTACTGTTCTAATAGATCATTAATGTTTTGCACATGCACATGACCACTTTAGTCACAAATAACTTGAGGGAAAAACTACTGCAATCTGCTGTCATTGATACAATACATTATCCTTCCCTTCTGCATTGTTATCTGCAGTATAATTTCTTAGCTCTGAGAACCTTATTCCAATCAGCTGCCCCAAATGGAATCGGCTGCAGTCATGTAAATAGAAGTTCAGCTTAATTATTTTCCTGTTTGAAAAATCACTTTTACCTGAAGCAAGCAATGCTTCGTTTCCCTTTCTTGTTTTCCCACCACCCCCTTCCCTCCCTTCAGCTACGAAAATAATTATCTCCATGACAGGTACCAAAATTTTCCTATCTCCCTCTTTCTCCCTTCAAAAACACACTCAGCGGCACTTTGTGACAATCGATCAAAAGTATTGCAATAATAGTGTTCAACACAGTCTTCAGAGACATATTCACATACCCATCTCTGGGATTTCTGTCTGCTATGAGAGCTGAAGAGTGGGAGTCAGGCTTCCTTTTGTTCCTGTCCCCATCTCCAAAGAGCAAGTTTCTATAACCATGCCCACAGTCTACACACACCCCAGGTGGCCAAAGTTCATGGTCACCATCACCTTTCTTTCTCTTTTTGTGACACCTTCTTTTAGGCAGACTCCTCTTTTTAACACATAGACTTCACCTCCTGCCTGACGCCATGTTTTTAAGCAAAAGCTTCCAGTTCTCCAATTGGTCCCTTCCAGACAGATGAGGATGGCTTTCTGTAACAGTTTCCAGCTAAAACAACTTGGCTGACTGGGACACCAGGGTGAAACTATAAAATTACAGCTTTAGTACAGGTTCTTACTGCCTCTGGCCATATACTGTTTCTTTGGTCTTGGTGAACTAATTTAACCATGGTGAATGAATTTTAACAGCTTCTCCATCTGTAAAACACATGTACTAATACATGCATAAAGTCTTATCCCTAATACTACTTATCCCAAAGGAATCCTGAGAAGTTGAATGTATTTGAAGAGTGCTTATTGACACTCAGCTGAAGCATCTTATTGACCTGTAAAACCCCTTCTGGATTAGATGACACAAATCCTAAACCAAATTCATCATGGCAGTACAACAGCTGAGATGTTAAAATAATGGAATCAACACAACAACAACAACAACACAATTCTAAGAGTTACTCTGTTGTGAGTCTAAAGGAAAAGGTATATCCTTTCCCTCTTCACAGCTCTGGGATAACAGTCCAGCTTTTCTCAGATTTCAGATTTTTTAAAAACCCTAAAGTATTGCACTTAAATCTGGGGTTTGGGGTTTTTTTTGCTTTATGGAAGTAGGTCTTGGTGAGCAGTGCAAGCAAATGGCTTTATGTTTATTGCTTTTTAAAAACCTTTAAACATTTGTCCTGGGTTGCAGTGTAGGATGTACACAAAGTATTTATTCTATCACCATCTTCATGAACTGTTGAAACCAGGTGGGCTAGTGTTTTCCCAAGCCCCCTGCCTTTTCTGCTAATGGCCCATTAACGCCTTTGGGGTGTTTTCTGCTAATGACTTTTGGGGTGTCTCCTGCTAATGGCCCATGAGTCACAGGTAACTCCCTCCAGGGGTTATCTCTGTTAATGGGCCATCAAGGACACATTTCACACTTCTCATGCTATTGTGAGATGCTCTGCCCAGGGGGAGGAGCCAAGCATTCTCACCTGGATATAAGCTGGTATGTGGGACAGTGCAAGAGCACTTATCCACTGGATTCCCAGAGGACCAGAGCTCCCAGACCTGTCTACAGGATCACTGCTTCAGGAAGAGCACTTCACCTGGACTGCTTCCACCATCCTGCTCAGGT
This sequence comes from Zosterops lateralis, assembly GCF_965231275.1. NCBI lineage: Eukaryota > Metazoa > Chordata > Aves > Passeriformes > Zosteropidae > Zosterops > Zosterops lateralis. Next base: position 58,682,578 of record NC_139762.1, on the reverse strand, counting down.
TGTATTCTGACTCTGTCAGTGATCCTTTGTGTTATTGTATTTATTTTATTTTACTTTTACCTTTTTACCTTTCTTCTTATTAAATTATATCTCTGACTTGGAGCCTCTCATTCATTTTTCTTTCAAACCACAACAACATTTTAAAGAGATTTTAAACTAGTTGAAGAAGTGAAACAGAGGTGTGCTGTGTCTTTCACGTTTGCCATGTCACTGCCACTGAAGCAGCCATCTGTGGAGAAGAAGCAATAGCAATACTAGTGGAATGGATTGGAAAGAAATGAGTAAACACACCTGCAAAGCATTTAATCATACTCCTCTGAAATTGTTGGGACTTCAGATGGTGATTTCATTTGAAGCAGGGCCAGGTCCAAGTAGAAAATGAAATTTTTGAATTGGAAGACTGATAAGGCTGCACCCACACACCTGTATAAAGAGAGCTCCTCACAGAAAGCCATATAACTGTGTTTTTAATTGCAGTAGAAAGCCTTGATTGTAAACCAAACTCAATTGTATTTACTCCAGGCAAGTCCAGGAGGAAGAATAAGAAGGAATGGTTGCCATGCCACTCTTCTATAGGCATGGACATGAAACAAAACTGCCAATTTACCTTTTGTGGTCCACTTCTAGAGGCAAGGGTCTTCAGGAGGACTGGAATGGTGCCTGTAGCCTTCCTGCTGCAGCTGTGGCTGCTGTGAGTCAGGAATGGCACACATGACACGGCCTTCAAAGAACAGGAGCACAAAGCAGCACCAAAGCAACAGCACTGAGAGGAAAAGGCTGGAGCCAGAGACCCAGTTTTCAACATCAGTTCTGCCAAGACTGCACCATTTTGATCCTGTCTAAATCAGTTAACTGCCCCATGCAACCTTTTCCCCAACTGTTTAGAAAACTGGAATTGTATTGTTTTTAATGGTAAGTGGCATAGACCCCATAAATAACATTCTGCTATTGATCTTCAATATTAATCTTCACTATCATCAGTGAAGTAAAGAAACTGCAACTTAGTGAAACTGGGGAGCGGGGAGATGTAATACTCTTTAATATTTTGGAATTATTAAAAGTGGAATTACACCTGTCCAGTCACGCTCACTCTTCACTTCTGAGGATGTACAACTAATCTCCAGTGTGAGCTGAAAGGTAACCTCTGAAGATAATAGTACCACACCAGTTTGCTAACAGAAGTGAAATCCTAATCTCTGTGGCCTTGTCAAGTTACTTATTAGGAATTGGGATGGGGGGAAGAAAGAAATACATACCTCTGTGTCTTTTAGTACAGATTATTTTGAGGAAATACAAGCCATATACAGGTGGGATAAATCCATGCTAAATGACTAAACAGCACAGAAGAGTGACTGCACGAGGACTTCATGCCAGGGTATATGTTCCAGACTATCTGTGCTGTCAAGCAGCAAAAAATGAAATTAAAAAGGTCTTGCTGTACGAGGAAGACGAGTGGTTTCAAACACTTCTTTAACACTGATACAAACATGGTCAGATATTGTGATGCCTGTCTGGCTTCCAGACTTCAGTGAGAGAGCAGAGGGGAGTGATTCATGGAGAGCATGCAAGGAGTGCCAAAATGGAGCTGAGAAGGACATGAGCAAGGTCCTGTTTGTTTCTTTTCATAATGCAAGACAAACAGAATATGAAATGAAATTAGAAGGCAATGTACTTAAATTGCCAATTACTTCTTCACTGCTATCTTCAAAACCAAATACTTCAAGAGCAATGAATTGTTCTCTTGAAACTTGATAGATTTTGTGGCGGATGTAAGCAATAATTAATTAAAGCCATGAAATGCATATACATGTATAAAGAGAATCTCCCTAATAGCCACAGATACTACAGGCAGAACTGTGTCCTGTTTTCTTTGAGACAGAGTTGGCTCCTTGCACAGACAAGGAGCTGCCTGGGACTGACAGTTTTTATCAAGTTTGACCTAACAAATTCTTGCACTTGATCCACTGACTGAGAAACGAAACTAATTAATACACACATAATTTTTTGCTTCAGTATTAAGAGGCAAAAACCATGACAGATGTCAGAACTAGTCAGAATTTTCTCCCAAGAGGAAAGGAAGGAAATATTTTTAAAATACACCAAAAATTAAAATTAATGAATATCGGACTCCAAATAAAACAAAATAAAATACAATAAAATAAAATAAAACAAAATAAAATAAAATTTAAAAAATAAAATGTGTTAAGATTGACAAAAATCTGGAGTCAGGTACTAGCTACAGAGGCATTTTGAAAAAAGTTGGCAGGAGATAAAAGAGACACCTCAGGAAGAGCATTTCGATCCTTACAAATGGGTTGTAACTTGGTACCAACGGGGCTTGTAGGGGGGGAGGGAGGAGTCGGGGTAGAGCATCCTCGTTACCAAAACCATAAAAGTTACGAGTGTGAGAAGCCTTTTGTTCGCCCGGCGGAGCGGCATCCTGCGGCGGTCCATGCGGTGCTGGCGCGGGCAGAGCATCCAAAGGCTTGACAATTCCCCGAGCGCCCGCTCGCACACCGGGGACACCAGGCAGGGTGATGATGTCCCTGCCCGGCCGCCCCTGAGCGCCGCTCCCGCCCTGCCCGCCCGGGGCTCCGGGCGGCCCCGCCAGACCCGGGACAGGCTCGGGACAGGCTCCCAGCCCGGCCGCGCTCCCTGCGCCGGGCTGGGGCAGGAACTCGGGAAAAGGGCTCTCCCCGCCTTGGGAAGCGCCTGGCACGTCCCACGGGCTCTCTGACAGCGCTCACCTGCCGCCTGCCCGGAGCCAGCCGCGGGAAACTGAGCCGGGAGCGGGAAGCTGAGCCGGGAGCGCAGCACAGCACACACAGGTCCGGCACCGGGAGAGCGCGTCCGCCGCCCAAAGCGGCCACGGGGGGCTCGGGATGAGCGCTGGGGCAGCGGGGCCCGGCTGCCCCGGGGAGGGGGTGCTGGTTAAAGACGCGAAGGAAAGGTGAACGCGGCTGCCCGGGCAGGGCGGGGCGGGGGCCGTGCCCCGGCGGCAGGCGGCGCTCCGGGGCCGCGCTGGGGAGCGGGGAGCGGGGCCGGAGAGAGCCGGGAGCGGGAGCCGGGAGATGGAGCGGGGAGCAGCCGGCGCCGTGCCCGGTCCCGGCGGGGAGGAGGCAGCGCCTGAGGTGAGCGGGGCTGCGAGCGGACGGGCCGGGGGCGCCCGGGGGCGAGGGAATGGCGCTGGGGGGCGGAAACTTCCCCGCCGGCAGCGGCACCGGGAGACAAGTTGCGGGTCCCGTCCCTGCCCGGGCCGTGCGCGGAGACAGCGGCGCCGCCACAGCCGGGGACAAGCGCGGACCCGTCCCCGCCGCCTGCCCTGCCCTGGGGCTCGACTCTGCCCTGCCCTGCCCTGGAGCTCGGCCCTGGGGCTCTGCCCTGCCCTTCCCTGCCCTGGGGCCCTTCCCTGCCCTGGGGCCCTTCCCTGCCCTTCCCTGCCCCGGGGATCGACCCTACCCTTCCCTGCCCTGCCCTGCCGTGCCCGGACGGCCCTGGAGCGCTGCTCTGTTCTCTCGCCTCCTTGGGCATTTTGGGCGCCGGTTCCCCTTCCCTCACCACAGCGGGGTGTGCGGAGCCGCCGCTGGAATGTCGCGCCGCTGTCCCCCTGCACGGGGCTGCGCAGGGCCCCCACATCCTGGAGGTTTTGCTAAGGCAGAGCTGGTTTCCCGGGTGTTTCTCAAGCTTTACATAAAATTAAGTTTTTAGTCAGGCTCCAGCATCTCCTAAATAATACGTTTAGCTAAGGTGATTATGATTTTTCAGTTTGGATCCTGGGCAGAATTTGCTCTGAACAGGCATGTCAGTCATAGGTGATGTTTGCTAAATGCATCACAATCAATTCGAGTGCATATTATTAGTATGATCAGACCGTACATTCTGAAGGAATGTGAAGGGGCTGTCTTGATTCCCATCCACACCGTATGGATTGAACATTCCAGCTTTAGCGCTGACCCTGAAAACAGTGGCTGAGGTTTGTCCCGGAGAAGGTTCCTGACCGTAAGACCCTTGAGGAGCCTGATCACTTCTAGTGGAGTCTTTCTGAAAAGGCACTTCTCTCCTTTCTTTGAAATACTTGTGCAGCGGATACTTTTGCAGGAAGAACTTCTTACTGCATCTTTTTCCCCAGAGTAGAATTGGACAGGTCCATAAAAAGTGGCAAACCTTCACCTGGGGGCATTTTTTTAGTCAGGCCTGAAGCACCAAAGTGACTTGAGAAGAAAAGCTGTTTTTTGAGTCTGCTTATCCCTCCCCAGGCTATTTCCACCGTTCTGAAATGACTTGAGGGTGACCTTCACAGAAAGCAGTCAGCTTTGCTCAGAGGATTTCAAACCTTTTATTTGCCCTTCTAAAGGCTTCTCTAAAACAAACAAGCAGAGCATTTGGAAGGAAACCTGTGATTGCATATTCAGCGATTCATTTCCCTCGGGTAAAAGCTGTTAGATGTTTTCACTTGTTTTGGAAAGGTTTTTAGCCAAGCAAGAAAGATCCGATTTGACACTGCTGAAGTAAAGCATGAGGTAAGGCAAAGGAGGGTAGTACTTGCTTGTACATCACTCCTGATGTGGGGAAACAGGAGCTGGAAACTGGGTGAACTGTTGCAGGGCTTTTTACATTGTACTTTTATTTTGGCGGGTTAATCAGTGTATCAGTTTCTATGAAAACTCAAGACTCCTGCCTTTTATAAAACATTAGGGCTATCACCGGATATTTTCAGGCAGTGCATATCTGAGACACTGTGGCACTCGCCAGGAGATTAACAGCACTTGGCCTTGTGCCTCTGGGCTTGTGCCTAATAATACATCGCAGGAGCACTGCATTAACTGTCAATAAATGTTTGCCATCACTTCGGGCTTAAGCCACTACGGAGTGGCTTTAAAACAGCACAGAAAGAAAAGTTTCAGCTCAGTTTTTGCATGTCACACAGCCCTTTGTATGACTAGCTCTCATGGTGCCTGGGTCTACTGTCAGGGTCCCCATTAATATAGCCCAGCTTTGCTTATGTGGGTTTGCTTTAGAAGACCTAAAACGTGTGAGTTTATTTCTTTATTTTCCCCTTAGTAACTCCTTGTTAATCAAACAGAGGAGAGAAGAGTTTCATTAGAATTGCATTTCTTTGCTGAACTTAGGCAGGACTGGGATGGTCTTTAGATGTTCTCGTATTTCCCTTTCCTGTGTTTGATTCTGGGAGAAATCCTTTTAAATGCCTGACTATGATATCAGGACACTCTAAGAAATTATCCCCAGGTAATCAGATTGTGCCTTGCACTGAACCCAGCACTGTCTGTCAGACAGGATCAGTAATCAAGCCAGTGTTGGATGGATTTTCAGACACTGTGGAAACCCTTGGACTTCTCCAGCACGAGACCAGTCTAATTGGAGAAACCAGAGCCAGAAAAGCTAGTGGGAGCTGACAGTGCTGTAGCTGTACTTGTGCTAATATTGTGCACTGGTACTCTTGGTACTGGGTGAGTACTCAGGTAGGGAATTATTATGAATGCTTGACAAAGCTTTTAGCTTGGGAACTTGCTTGCACTATTTGATTAAATAAGCTAGCTATTTGATTGCTTGTTTTGAGCAACTGGGGGAAAGACTGAGATGGATTTGATCCCTGTATCCTCAGATTGTCTGCAAGAGAAAAAAAAGGTGACATTATAAGACTGACTGAATGATAAAAATTAATGTTCAATTTAAATGGTATTAAGAGAAGAAATAGGAAACTGGAGATAGTGGGAACTCCTAATTTTTTTTTAATGTCTGAGTGATTGAGGAGCCTTTCTCTTATTTTAAGAATGACATGGGCAGTCAAGGACCAGAGTGTTAAACCTATGATACACATGGGTTTCAGTAGAAGGTTCAAAAACTTTCAAATGCATGTAGATGACAAGGATTGAGATTATTTCTTTTCAAACGTTTTTCAGCTCTACTGAAAAAAATGAAGAAACCTGTCAGCTCTGGTGCAGTACCTCTTTAAATACTCAGAGTGCCTTGAACTGCACGGAGTAACTTATTTGCTCAGTTAAGACATTAGTTTTGACTTACCCGACTTGCATGTTTCCCTACTCAGATGAATGTCTTCATCAGATTATAAAAGGTGTCTTAATCAGTCAAGGGACCTTAATGGTTTGTTTGCATCAGGCGTTTTTAAGAACCGATTGATTAAACCTGACAACTTTAAGTTACTTGGTACTGCTTCCCTGGTGTATGCTGCCCCTGCACCACACACATATTCCATTTCAAGAGGAGGTTTAGCCCTATGGAAAGTCAGTCTGTGCTTCTGTTCCTCTTGTGTAGTGTTTTGCCTGTGGGAGACTTTTTCTTTGCTCCTCACTTAGTTTTGTTCTTTGCTGGTCTAAGATACAAATGCAAACTAAGATTCTGTGCACTGTGTGGTTAAACGGTGAGCTGAGTGAAAAAACAATGTTTGTGAAGGCTTTGGTGCTGGTCACAGTGCCTGATGAAAGACCAGTGGCTCTTCCCTGACTTCCCAGCAGAGAGGATGGACACACCCTATGTTATTTAAGATGAGAGAGGGGCTAGAGTCACTCTGCTTTCTTAATAATTGTCCTTGCCAACTCAAAAATCATCCGTGATGGTTTACTGAATGCTGATGTGCTTTACATCCTCAAAATTCCGGTGCTTTCACTAACCTTAGGTGCATGAAAAGCAATTTCTGGAGCATTTTTCTTCTTATTAAATATTTAAAATCTCCTGGAATTAAGTATGCAGCCTCCCAGCTTCTTAACATGAACTGGCATCTCTCATAATTGTTCAGGTTCTACCGACAAATTTGCCATTTCACAACCATTTGGCGATAAAATCTAAATCTTTAAAGCAAGTCAGAGGTTTGTGGTATTTTTTCCAAGTGACAAAAAGCTGAAGGAGGAATTTCAATTACTGTAATTGAATTAAGCCACTCTAGTCTATTCCTATCCCTGAGCAGAAAAGCCCCAAATGATTTCTTTCTTCTTCTCTTTCAGGGTTCTAAATAACTACTTTTAAAATAAGGATAATTAAGACTGTAAACTGTGATGCCAGCTATTAGTCAAAATAAATGTAAAACCACTATGTTTGCAGGATATCTGCACAAACAATGATTCTCCATGCTCTGTGCTTGGTTAACCAATGCCTTGCTGAGCTCTCAGTAGAATTTGTGATGCTTGTTGAAAACAAGAGATCCATCTCAAGTGTGTTAAATTAGAGTTCTGCACAAGTTTCAGGAGGTAAATCGGTGTTTGACAAAAGGAAAGGATATGAGCATTTAAAAAAAATGTACTCAAGATTCTAGGAATATTAAAGCAACCAAGGTGAAACGAAAACACAGCATTAAAAATATATTCTTTCAGTGTTGTTTCAAGAAAAAGAATTGTACGTGTTGGTGTTTATGGAGATTATTCTCATCTTCTTATTCAGAGCTTTGTGTTTCTTGAAGATACAAGTAATATTTAGACTGAGATGGTACCCACAAGAAGCACTTTGTAAATATTAATGTTGTGGGGGATTTTTGGCAATTCAGTTGGAGCTGTTTGTCTCAGCCATCTATAAATGGTTCTGTGAACAAAATAAATAGACTGATACCAAGTGGGCAGGGAGTAATGGGTAAGATCCATCTTTGTCTGTGTGCAGAGTAGTGCCAGGATGCTGACTCCTCACCATGTGTGAGTGGGAGCAGCTGGGGCCATGTTGGTGATACTGGTGATACCCTTCCCTGCCTGAACTCCATCATTCCCTAGGGGGATAAGGGTGCTGACACACAGCAGGATCAGAGAGTCATTTAGGTTGCAAAAGACCTTTAAGGTCATGAAGTCTCACTGTTAACACTACCAAGCCCACTACTACACTGGCTTTGTTTGGTACACCTGGGATTTGAGCATGGTCCTCTGGGAACTTTGGAGAAGACTCATAAACATGTTTATTTGTTTATTGTGTATCTCTTGCCATCTTGCAATGTTTGTTGGGGTTTCTTTTAACGTTTCTAGTCAGACACGTTCTTGAGATGGACTGACAATGAGGTTTCCTAGATGTGAAAGCAGTACTGTGAAGCAGTTGTGTGTTGGCTGTGAACCAGATTCCTCACATCATTTTGTGCACATTTGCCCCATTGTCAGAGTTACAAGACATCTGTGATTTTAAAATCTTTAAGGAGAAACCGGACAGATTAAGAAGGAAGAGAAGTAAACCAGATTTAGGATAAACTGTCCTCCAGGGATTTGGCATAGCTGTGAGAATAATTTTTTTGTGCCTAGCCCTGTATCCCTGAAGACTATACCTAACTTCTTCAAGTCTAGCACATTTCTGAGACTTTGGGATTTTATGTGTCCAGGGTGTTGAACAGAACTGAATCCTGAACTGGAAGCTCATTTCCAGTCTCTTTTTAATTTCTCGAGTTAGAACTGCATCTACACTATTGCTTTTAAATGTTTGTCACATCAAACCAGCTTTGAAACAAGGAAAATACTGCTTGAGATACCCATTTGTCTGAAAACAGATATCTCTTAAGTGCAGATCTGCTTAACTGTGGTGACTTCAAGGGCGTAAACATTTGCATCCTTTCAGAGTCTCTCCCTTTTGCCTTCTCTTCCCCCTTGGTCCCTCCCTTGCTGTGGTAGTACAGAGATTGTGAGCCCTGCTTTCTGTGCTGTGCACCATTCCTGGGTCAGGTGGCTTTGGCATTACTGGCCAAAAACTGTCACTGGCCTGAGCTGGAAAGAATTCATTCACAGCTGAACTCTGTATTTGTTTGCAGCTGAAGCAACACTGAACTGCATGAGCAATAATAAAAGAACACCACATTCAGACTCAACAACAATGGGAATATGCTGGTTTAACCACACAAGTGATTGTAGATTAATGAAGGGACTGGGATGTGATTCCTGTAACTGGGTCTAGTTCATGTTATTTGCATGAGTGGTATAAGGCAGTGTCAGCCAGGAACCTGTCCCACTGTCTGAAGGTGGTTGTCATAATGATGGACAGATTTTTGCAGTGTACAGAAAAACATCTCTAGGGTTTTGTTTGGTTTTTGACTTAGAGGAGTTTTGTTAGGAGGGAGGGTTAATATGCTTCTAAGAATAAGAATATCCTGCTTTGGAAATGAGGTGGAAACAATTGCTAGAGAAAGTGCATTGCCAACACTCTGAATCACTGAATGTTCTAAATAATAGGATGAAGGATAGCCTGAGCTTGAGGGAAGATGAGGGGAAGTGTGAGAATCCTAGGTACTCTATGCTGAACAGATTGTAACGGACGTGAGGAAAAATAGTTGTTTTCCTTCAGAATATCAGTGCAATTTTTTTCAGCTGGTAAAGCCAGGAAGCCAGAGCCTCTATGGAGACTCTGCAATCACAATATAAATTAATTCAACAAAACTCTGAGTGAAACTCAAGCTTCTTTAGAGCTTTTCAAACATTATCCCAAGGCTAAATTCTGTATGGGTTAGAATTCTACTTTATTCTGACCCATCAGGATTAAATTTTTACTTGGTTCTCACAAATTAATTCTCTTCCCCCACAAGGTGCCTTTGATAATGTTCTGAAGTTAAGGAAGAAATACTTGAAAAACCAGGTATTTCCCAGGACATAGAGCACATCTCATAATATTTTTTTCTAATTCTGACATCAGAAATTATTGGTTTTGGAGATCACTATAATGTGCTTCTAGTTAATGGAGATTAAGGTAGACCATCAAGACTGATTCTTGCAGTGAAATTGCAGTTATACTTTGATGGCAGAGACCTGCTATGTGTCTCCATGGACAGTCTAGTACCACTTTGTTACCATTACTGGACCTTTTGCCATCTTCTCACACTGCAAGACCTTGTTGTTCAGTTGAGCTGTTAAATTTGATTACAATAATGCACGCTGATGTACACTAATGCATGTTGATTGCAATAATGCACATTGACATATTTCTGAACTTACCTCCGTGCTCAGAATAATGACCAGCCTTACCTGCCAGGCTTAAGCAATCAGTGAAGCCACAAGAGGCTTGTCTGTGGTCTCTATTCATGTGCATGAGTATACCAACTTTGAATGGTATCATTTATATGATGGCTTTCACTGTACAGGAGCACACAGGAAAATCGTGATTCTGTTATGTTTAATCAGACTCAGTTTCTGTGGCAGTACTCAAATTAATATATTCAGTCTAAGTTCCCAGCTAAGTTTCAGGGGTTTTTTTCTGGCTTGCATTCAGTTGAACTTGTGTTCATTGTTTAAGGGAAGTCATATCAATTCCCTGAGAAAGTCTCCTCTATTCAGCTCACAAGAAGGCAGGAACAACTCTAGTCACACCAATTCTGGTTCAGACAAGGTTGATTTGTTTTAAGTTCTGTACCTAGCATAATTTTATTGCCATGCTTTTGTTTATTGTGTTTCTCAAGGTCATTTATTCAGACTTTGAGGAGTAATTTTTAATGTTATTATATACTGTAAAGTCATCAAAGGTGTTTCAGGAAGGACTTTTCCAAGTATGACTTTAAAGCCTACAAAAACCTTTGCAAATATATATGGAATAAGGAAGATTATCAGGGTTACATATGAAAGAGAGAGAAAAAAAGAAATTTGGAAAAGTCTTTTCATGACAAGTTTAAGTAGTCTAGAAAGATGTATAAGGCTCCTTTTCATATCTACTGATTTAGAAACAAAAGGTTGAGTCCCATGAGTCTGGGAAATGCACAGCACACATAACCTTTTCTTATCCACCAGAAGCAGAAGCAGCATACTCTCCAGGCTTTAGAGAGTCCCAGCATTTTGTGATTGTAGACTGTGAATATCCTCTTTCACGTATATATTCTTCAATGTAAACGTCACTAAAATATTTCTCAGTTTAGTATTCCATTTAGTGTTTCCCTAAAAGCCTGATTTTGAGCTCAGCCTCTCCTGGTGGCTGTATGAGGCTTCACACTATGAAAGCTTCCTCTGGCAGTGAAGGGACTGGAATTTGTTCCGCAGATTGCTGTTCAGGGCTCTTAATTGGGAGCAATTCCTGCTGCATGGCAGGGAAATGTTCTTCTTGGCATGCTGAGTTAAATCAAAGGAGCCTGTCCAGACCTACCTTTGTGTAAATGACAGCATGCCTCAGTCCTAGGTGTTTGTACTTGTATTTCTTTGTACTTGTACAGTGGCCTAGAGTTAAAACCCTCAGAGTTATGGATGAGTAATATCAAATTACCCATGGACTAAGCAAGAGTAAAGCTTCTGATTTAATTTCATTTCTAGCTTTAAAATAAAACATTGTGATAAGAGCTTACATTCAATGTCTAATCTTGACAGCCTTCACCCTTAGAATCCTAGAATATCTTAAGTTGGAAGAAATCCAAAAGGATCACTGAGTCCACGGAAATAATTTGTTCTACGGCTTCTCAGTTTCCACTGCAATATGCTGGTGTTCTTGCCTAATTGCTTTTCAATTCAAATAGGTAATTCTCACTTTGGCTTTCTTCTTCCACTCTGAATTCCAAGATGATGGTTCCCCACTTGGGTCAAGTGAGAGCAGCCTCAGGACTGCCCAATTTAGTCTGTTTGTAGACAGGTATGATCAGGGATGCACTTTCCATCTGGAAGTCACTTTGGCAAGCTCTGCTTTTCTCCTGCAGGAGGGGAAACAGCATAAATACCTTCAAAACATGCCCTAACTTGGACTTGGCACAGCAATACTGTGTTTTCGGTAAGTGAAAATTTTAACTGAGCAATTGCAATCAAAGACTGGCCGCTTCTCTCCACTATCCCAATGGCATTGGATAGTAGGATAGTATGAGCTGGAAGGGACTCTTCATGAGTAATTCACACAAATGAACTACTGAGCACATCTGTGTCCTGAAGCTGATGGGCTCACAAAAAGTAAGGTATTTCAAGAGTGGGTCCTTATAGAACCTTGAAAAGCCTTTTATTTATCAAATCTCATACATTCTCTTTTATTTGTCAAATCTCATTCATTCTAATGACTAGTTCACGGTTCTTGTGCTTTGTCATGTTAATAAGTGCAGTGAATCATTTTTAATAACCATTACATTTCTCTGTAAGCTCTGATAGCATCTGTGGGAGACGGTGACAAATAATACCTGTTCAAATGCTGCACATGTGGATATGCAAGCTTTTTTGTTTTACATCAAACATGGCTCCTTGTTCAACAACCTACTACAATCCTAAATATTGGAATTTTTTTCTTTCTTTTTTTTTTTTTTTTTTTTTAAGACTATCTAGAATTTATTTATTCCTCAAATGAAAGGATTCACCTTTAGCTTAAGTTACAGAAGACTGGTGTATGATCCAAAACACATACTTTGATACTTTTTAATAAACTGGATTAATTGAGCTTCTTATAAAAAAGAAAGGGGGCACATTGCTTTATGTACATGTCAGTGTGAAGAGTCAAACTCAGATGAGGATTTGTCCTGTGCAGTGGTAGCCACCTGATTCTTTTCTGAAGCCTCTGGAGTCAGCATTTCTCTGGACTCTTCTTGCTTCCTTCTTGGTCAAGAAGATTTTTCAAGCACATTGAGACAGTCAAAGTTTGGTGACATGATTCCTTCCCCACCTTTTTGCTTGCTTGGCATCCTTTATACCACTCTTGGCATTCTCAAAAGTGGACCATTATTAAAGAGAAAAAAGTAATTGTACCACCAAAACATCCTACTCTACAATTTTTGAGTTATTCTATGCATCACTGGAGATTTCTGGGGAAAATCTTGAAGCAAGAGACATAGCTGAAGTTAAATTCAACAGCATAAGAAAGGTATAAAACAAATCAGACCCTTTGTTTTCAAAATGTAAATGAAAATTCAGCATTGGAGTTTAGGGGCAAACTTTTCCCAAGAGTAGGATACATCATGAATGTGCAGTATGAGGTTTTTTGAACCTTCCAGTGAAGTGTTCTATTAACTATTGATTTTGTCACTCAATTTCCACCTATGAAAGCTAGTAGGCATGGTCCAACTTCGAGTCATCCATTGCTGGAATTTCAGCTGGCCACTGAGTGTATTCAGGTAGTCATAATATAATGATCCACTTTCATTTAAGTTAGTGTAAAATTATCACAAACTAGTGTTTTGACCTAAAATAGTGCTAGGTCACAGTAGAACAGCAATGTTCAGGCCATTTATCTGTACAGTCTGCATTATTTTCTTTCCTCTGTAGTAACAAGCAAGAGTTTTTCTCCATTCATTTTGTGCATTTGCCTTCCCATTCAAGGAGATAACAGGTGTCATCTAAAATGGTTTCAGAGCCACCAGCTGCATATCCATGGGACTGTCTCTGAATAAAGGTGTGGGTCCTTACCAGCTGGGATCAACAATGCCTGACTTCGGGTTTCTGAATTAAATCCTCAGCCCCATGTAGGGGCTGGAAGAAAGGCAAAGGAAAGAGGGAACATGGCATTGTGCCCTACACTGGTGGTGGCACTGAGCTTGTGTCTTGTACAGTGATAGTGGGGGTGGAAGATAATGAATGAGTGTGATAAGGAAAAGAGTGTCCCTCTGCCTTTTCCATAGTTTCATCCAAGCCAGCTGGTAAATGTTGGAGTGCCAGGAAACAACATGTGTGTTTCCAGGGACCCAATGATGGATTTTAACACATTTTTGTGTTGCTTATTTGCCAATGTTACATTTTTGCTATACCAGTGGCCTCTGAACAGCACAGGAATAAGTATATTAATACAGTTATGATTAGAGCTTTGTAGTTATGTAAAGGCAGTCTCATTTATCAGGTTTTATTTCCCACCCACATTCAATCCTTTGGTTTTTATTATTTTCTTCAGTGGACTGGCAGGCATGAGTGTGAGAGGCAAGGCCTTTGTACCTTTGCACAGGCAAAACATTTTGAAAGTGATGCCGAAGTCCCTTTGGAGAGGAGGACAAGGCAGACAGCCAGGGGTTAGGAATGCCTCCTATGAGCTGGCATGCAAGATGTAGCTGGAGAGAGGGCTTAGGTGAGACTGCAAGAGGGAGGTCTTGGCTGGAGCTTCATTTCAAAGCTTTTTGAGCCTGGGAAGACTGGAAGCAGTTGTGTGCATGTGTGGCTGTAAGAGCTTCATTATTGCATAACTATCAGACAGTTCTGACTCCTGATGGGCCCTGGTGTCTCAGAACTCTTCAAGGGGTCTGTTTCTCTTTGTACAGAAGGTGCTGCTCAGCCCCCATGACACGTACTGAAGCTTTTGTTCTTTTTAACATGTTGCAGCGATAGATAGATAGATTTGGGCTGGGCCTAGCAGAGCTTTTCTCCCATTGCCTCTCCCCCTGCTGCCTTGATGCAGTGCAAGGGAATCAGAACAACACCGTGACTTCCCTCCACCTGCTCAACTCTGTGTGCTCCTCATGAGAAACCAGAAACAAAAAGTGTGTCACACACAGAGTCTGTCACCTCCCTCCACCAATGTTTTGTGTCTGTGACACAGCCTGCCATGGACCCTCAAAGGATCATCTGTCCTTATCCCATCACCTGGTGCAATGAGTGTGGAAAAGAAGCATCTGTTCCCTTGGAGGGTGCCTCAGGCACCAAAAATATATTTTGGTGCCCTGGGGTGGGGCGAGAGGACATTAACCTGCAGCTAAGTAAAGTGCACACCATTTTGGGAAGGGCTGAGCCAGTGGACTGAAGTACACAGAGCTGGTTTCCTCCGTAGAGGATGCAAGGAAAGGAGGGACAGGCAGCAGCATATGGCAGTTCAGCTCTGAAAAGGCACTGTGGGAAACGGCAGCTCCTTATTTAGCAGAGCAGCTTCCTCTCTGGGTGCCCTGACTGGATTTTGTAGAAGACCTAATTCTTTCCTTGATAGCTGAATGGATTTGGTCTGGAAATAGAGACTCTCATGGTGCCTCTAACTGAAGATTTTTTCTGGAGTGGAAAGACACTATCCACTTCAAGGCAAATAACATATGTTTGAGAAGAATTTTAGGAGGCAGCATATCAAGATTTTAGGCCAAAGCCTGAGAAAACACTTGGAAAGCATTTCAGAAGTAAGTAAATGCAAAAGATAGAATCATGGAGGGGGAAAAAAATGTCCACTTACTTTGATCTGCTCTTTGGCTGGACAAAATCAAAGGAAAATCTTTGCTTAATCACAGATGCATCTTGGAAACACCTGCAGGCTGATGTTTCAAATAACCTCCTTCCTCCTGTTCTGGAATGGGAAGCAGAGGTGGGATGAGACTGGGGCTTAGGAGAAAGAGAAATTGGTTTTGTTCTAGCAAGTTGTACATTTTATTGTCTTTTGAAGCTACCTTAAGGTCGATGTTGTGCTCTGTGAGTCACCTGGAAGAAGTCATGGAGCACTGCCAGGAGCTGGCAAGCAACTGATAGTAAGTCACTGACTTAACTAGAGTGATATAGTTGGAATAGACCCAGAAGGCCAGATATGACAAAAATAGCTTAGTGTAATTGACAGATTGTGTTTTCCTGTGACTTTTATGGCCATGCACAGTTATTTTTCATGTTTCAAGTTAACATAAGAAGTACTAATTTTCAAAGCAGAAGTTAGAGCAGGAGACATACAGAATGTTTCTTTGAATTTTGACTTCACAGCATGTTGCTAGTCTAGTATAAAATTTGCTGGCCTCACCCTCCAGAAGGAAAAAAGAAAACAAAGAGATGCTGAAATAATCTATATCCATTTGCCTTAGGCAAAGCAGTCAGGTACTGTAACTTCACTAAGAGTAGTTGAAAAAGTGATGAGGAGAAGAACTGTTCAGGAAATGGAAAGAAGTATATATTTTTTCAAGGGAAAGAATGCACTTCTGGCTTTAGGGTTTATATAGTGCACCCAAGTTCTACTTCTAGGCATTGAATGACAGATAAAGTAAAACTGGGCAAGGCTGACTAGAGAGGTGTGCTCAAAATTTTTCGTTATCTCTTGTCAGGGTGAGCCTTATGTCCTCTTGCATTAGTATTGAGTTTCAGCAGACCAGATTTTGAAAGGTTTTAGAACTGTCAAGGATAATGAAATGAGATAAATCTGTGGAGGGAAAGGAAGTTGAGAGATCATAAAAAGTGCTGACAGTTAATTTAGTAAACTGAAAGCCTCAGGGGTATGCGTGCTACCTAGCAGTAGGAAAGAAGCCTAATCAAAAGAAAGGAAGTTTGATACCAGTCCTTGTCCTAGAAGGTAAACAATTGCATGATAAAGAGGGCATGTGGAAGGTTAAATGTAACTATTGCAGATAGTCATAGGAAGTTTCAGTGGTGAAATATTCAGAATTAAACAGAAAGAAATGAGAGATTTAAGGTAGCCTTTACTGAAACATAAAACGACTAATTGAAAAAGGTTTTAAAAAGAATAGATATATGTCAGCAAAACAGAGTGACTCTAAAATAAATTATAAATGTACCAATTACACAAGTTTGCTTGTTCTGTTTGTGGAAGCACATTCTGCATATTATAATAGCCTCTGACCAGATTTATTTTCAATGGATCAAATGTGATTCAGCTCCATGACAGAGCTGAAAATGTATAAAGGGATAGCAAAAACTTACACTGTTGCAACTTAGAATGTGTTCCTTAATATGCAGTATCCTCCAGATTAAATAGCCAAATCTTCATCTGGCTTCTGTTTTGTTTGTTTACAGTCATTCAGGTATGAAAAATCTACATCTGACTGTGTACAGATGCATTTGAAAAGGCATTTGAATAGCTGCACAGCTAATTACCTGATACAGTTCTGTGGACGTATTTTGTACGTACAGATAAGGAGGTGGTGAAAATGTAACCTTAAATATAACTTATTTCTGCCACTGTTTTGATAATTTAAAGAGCTGTTAGTCACTGCTTATTGAAAGTATAAGGAAAGCTTAATTTGTTGCCCTGTGTTCTAATAGTTACTCACCAGCCCTGTTGGGTTGGCACACGCAGCACACACAGAGTGAGGATGGAGAGCAGATGACACCAGTGCACAGACCCAGATATGAAGAGTCAGGGTCAATCTCAGCTTCTGAATCAAGCACCAAAGAAAGCTTGCCAGGTAGGAAGATGATGTGTTGTTTCAAAAATCAATTTCAAGGCCTGTAGGGATGAGATCACAACAACTTTGAAAGTAGGGCCTAGGTAGATAAATTTCAAGTTATTGTTTCCAAAATGCAGTTTCAGTAATCCATATTAGTCAACTTTTGACTTCATGGCTTAGATTTGATGGCTAAAATTGGGATGAAGTTTTGCAGTAGATAACAATTGCAGGTCAATTCTTTAGACTATATGACAATGACTGCTGATTTATATAAGCTATTTCACATAATGTAATTATGCAGGTGTCTGCAGAAAGAAAAATGGATCTGGTAATAAGGAGCTGGAACTGATGCACGGTGGGTTGATACTGCAAGGCATTTATTTGGGGTGAAAGGGTTCTTTATAAGAGGAAAAGTATGTTTCTCTAGCAAAGAATAGCTTGGAGAGAGAGTAAAGAAAGGAGAAGAGATCTGCCTGATCATGGGAAGTAAGAAAAGATACTGCAAGTGATTCGTTTGCCTTTTCAGTATTAGGAAAGCAGCAGAAACTGGGCTAGTGGATAAAGGTGTTTTATTCATGCTTTAGAAAAAAAATTGAGCTCAAGATTTGATTGAGGGGATCACTCATTAAGAAGTGGCATGGACATAAGAGCAGATGTCCGTAAGGAAGGTGCTCAGCAACGACTATGGCACTTTCAGGAGAATTTGAAATGAATAAGTCTGTAACTTGTGTAAAACTCCTCTCCACTGTCTGTCTGGGTTAGCTTGACTAGAGTTGTGGAGTCTTCATTGCTCCTGTCTTTCTGGGCTAGAAATAAAGTTGTTAAGGAGTGTGAAATGAGGCAATATGTTGTCTGTTCTCTCACCTTGTCCCCATCTTATCCCTATAATCTGAGAACTCAGTGCTCAAGAAGGCTCCTTTGTAGTGGTTTTCATATTGCTTCCTTTTCTTCCTCTCATTTGGTGGAACCACACAGAATCCAGTATGTTGTGCTGAACCTGAGGAAGCATTGATTCACTGTATGCAAAATCACCAGTCTGAAAATCTCAACAGATTTACATGCAAATAGACATTCTGCATCTTTCTGTACAGAGAATTAAAATACCTTCTTAATTTAGGTGCACATAACCTGTCTGTACTGCAAGACGCAGTTTGTAGCTGTGTGACAGCTACAAAAAAATCTTTGTGACAGTGTGACAAACATACAATATCCAGGCATTCCAACACAGCTATCAGTGAGTGCTCACATGATGCCTGTACATACAGTATGAAAAGTAGCTTGCTTTACTCTCATAGACTGGCAAATTAGGTGGTCCTGATTTTTCTGTCACTTTAACAAATTCCCAGTTTTGTCATATCAGTGGGAATGCAGACTATGCATAAAACAGAAGCAGGAGGCCAAACAAAAACATGAGATTTTAGCACATGAAAAGGTATTAGGTGGTTTGGGTAATTTATTTTTCATAGCTGGGCTTTGGTTTTGTGTAATTACAATGAGTAGTAGAATTTCTTGGGTTTGGAGGAAACTAGGACTTTTTTACTGTGGTTCATAGAGGATGCATTTTAGTTTAAAATCCTTCTACTTTACCAGTCCAGGATTGGGAAGGCTGTTTTGCTATTTTTAGAAAACAGCATTTATCCAGCAGCAGAAGAGGTAACACCAATTGGCATTAACCCTTTCACTGGCTTCTCTTTTTTCATTTGGCTCTTGGGTGCATGTATGGGATTTGGAAGGATGAGGACTGTCAGGTTTTCCATAATGACATTGTGTGACCAGGGCATCTCCCCTCCAAAAATAGGGATGTCTGTTAATGTGCTCTGTTTTTCAACCTGTACACATGTTCAGACACACATTATGACTATGGCCAGACTTATTTCCAGCTGGTCTCCATCACAATTACCTTTGTATGAGCAGACACCTGATCAAGCTACAGACACTGGAAATCCACATGCACAGGTTGGGTACATGCAAAACCAGTATCTGCAGTGGTCACATTTAACTGGAGAATTAAGGAGGTATGCTCTGTAATGCAAATTTCTGAATGTGTTCAGCTTGGGTAAAACAGGAAACATTTAGTAATAAATATAGCTGCCTAATGTGAATCTTATGGAAACTTCTTCCAGGATACTATTTAACTTTAATTACAGAAAATTTCTGGTTTACACGCACCAAAACATGGTAGAAATCCATTGGGTTTTTTTAACAGTGTTTCTGCTGTTTCAGTGAGTATCTTCTCCATCTACATGGAGAGATCTGCTGATCTGCAGCACTGACTTTTGATGTAAGAGTGACATACTTTAAAAAGTTATGAATATGGAGGATCTTTTGTCTCTGCCAAGAGATTAAAAATAAACCCCCAAAGGCTCTGTGTGCAAAGATTCTCAAAGGACCTGTTTATCTAGGGTAGTTCTGGTTGCCCAGAAATGGCTCTTTTAGATGTACTAGCACATCATTCTTGGCATCCAGCTGTTGCTGTTGTGCCACATCTGCTACCCTCAGATATCCCAAGGTGTCTCAGATTGCACTGGGTGTCTGTACAGGCACCAGATTTAGGCTGCTTGTTTGCACTGGAAGCCGGTGGGAGCTGATGACTAATTTGACCCTCCTTGGTCCTTCCTGGCCTTGTGCTCCTGAGGGCTGGTTTTGGGGACCCACATGTGTTTTGTGTCACAGATCTCATGCCTGTCATTTCCCTACCTGTGGAGGGAAATATATGGATATCTGCATAGATATGCACATGCATGGGGGAAAATACAACATTTTCTAGGGGAGTGCTTATATATACTTAAGCATGGGCTCAGTACCAGTTATACATTTACTTGGTAATGGTTTTCTTAGGTGATATAGCAGACTGGGGTCCTGACTCTGAGACAGGGAGAGAGCTTCTTGGAAGCTGCTTGGCATTTGCTAACTTAGATGAAAAGTGTAGGGATTCAGCATATGCTTGAATTAGGTTCTAAAATAATGAAGTATCTGCTTTATACCATAGTTATCTTTATCCTTTTATCCATCTCCTTTTCCTTCACACTGTAATTACATGTTTCTTTTTGATTTAGTACTTGTAAGCATAAAACCACCAAATGATTTTAGTTTATGATCATATTTTATCTCAAAACAGTACCATTTACATTTCTTAGCTGACCACAAGAGGTTTAGCTAAGTGCTTTCTCTCTCCCACTCTCTTTCTGTAAACCCATCTGTGTTTGCTCATGTCTCATATTTATTTCACACTTTGTTTCCCTTCCAGATCATGAGGCTATCCTTTACAGTCACAAAAACATCTCTAATGATGACAGAGACACAGAAATTCATCTTGTGGATGGGGTTTACTGTATAGCATTGCAGTTCTGTCCAGCAAGCCTTCCAGGGGCACCCTCCGCTCCAGCTCCTCAAAAGCCTCAAAAGGATAGACCTCTCTAGAACCCAATTTCATAGCCCATTCAATTCCTGTTGATTCAGTTGAAGCTAGGCTTTGTGGAGTATGATGATACACTTCAGGACAAGGTTTCTGACACCAAATGGGGTTTCAAGTTCCTGTCAGGGTATTGAAGTATTCACCAGCCAAATAAAATTTTGCTGTTGGGAAGGGGACTGACTGAACAGGAGAGCAACTGCTTAATCAGAATCAAACTAAATGATTCTGTATCAGTGAGCTACTGAGACTGAATGCATTAAATAAAATAAGGTCATTTAAAGTGTAAAATAAATAATACAAAAAGAATTATGCAGTACAAATCAGATTACATGCATTCCTTTCGAGCATCTTCATTAAGTTGCTGTTAGCTACTTATTTGCCGATCTTTATTCAGATTTTAAGATGCTGATGTCTGTGCTTACTTTTTACTCAATGAGCAAGCAAATTGGATATGAATTCATATTTTATGAGATGTCTTTTAATTAAAAATTTTCAGGAGGAGAGAGAATGAAAGTTATTTTGTTCCTTATTTCTTCAGTGTATCTTTTGTGCTGACAGTAAAGGTTGGTTGTTGGCAAAAACACTCCAATAATAGAATAATAAAGTTTTGTTTGGAACAAATGTCCTAGGACAAGTAAAATTGAGGTAGATAAATCTGGGGTGTTCTGCTGTATTGAATGATGCAAATATACAGAGCTGCTGATCACATAAGCCTTGTGCCTGAGAATCACTTCTATTCACTGCTGTCACTGTGGAGGGAGACAAAAGAGTTTTTGTAGAGACCATGCTCCAGATTCTTCAGTGTAGTAGCTAAACCTTACATTTACCAAAGTACAGGCTTGGAATAGGGCTGAAGCCCGGCTTTTATGTTAGTACCTATGAAACTCCTCCATTCTGTGATCTTTCTCATTTAGCTGAACATCCATCTTTTTTCCCCTGACTATGTCAATACTGCAGTGCCCTAGCAAACACAACCTGATGAGTTAGACCACTTTATTCATCTGCAGAGCACCTTCCAGGGAGCCTCCTTTGACAGTCAGGGAGCATAGCTGGAAAGAAAAAGAGGTGCAAAATTATTCCTACACTTGCCAGTCTCCAGCTTCTTTGAGAGCCCGTCAGACCTTCTGGCAATACAAGAAAGTGAGAGTAGCTTTCCACTGCTCAGTGAAATAGTCATGGATTTCCTCTCAGCTGCACAATGAACTGGCCAGTCAGGTAAAGGTGGAATGAAGAAGCAACTTCCTCAACTCTGCTGGCCCAGTTAATGGTTTTGGCCACCTTCCTGTTTTCCACTGGCAATACTAATAATAAGCTTTATTATTTTATATATTTTAGGCATTTGTATGTTTTATGCATTTATATATCATGCATAGTACCCCACAATTAGCCTCTCACAGAGCGCTGCAGTAGGAACCTGCAGGGGGAAGTTAAAACCAATTAGGCAACCAGGAATGAGGCCTGGAGTGAAGTCTTAAACACCTCCTGAACAAGGCCAGTGGGTTAATGACCTCCTGAGTTTTTAATGTGAGCACCACAGACTATGCAGCTCGTGGAGCCTTCCTCATGGAAGGCAAAGGGCAGCTGGCAGTGAACTGAAGTAACTGGAAATTCCACATCATCCTTCTGATGGTAATAAGATTCAAAGCATGACAACACAGGGGAAGGAACCAGCAGCTTTGGAGTGTGCCAGAGATACTGGGATCTGGCAGTGATTTATTATTTGTCTCACTTGCAGGATAATGTATGCCTTATGAGTAACAACATGTCCTTTTGCTGCATGAAAATAACTGCTCAGAAACAAAATCGTACCAGCAGTGGTGATGCTGTAAAACTAATTCCTTACTGGTATTTTATCCCAATGTTTCTGTGTATTTGCCAGTATTGCAAGTAGAATAGTGATGAGCAATCTGGCAGAAACTGAAGGACTTCTGTAGAGAGGAGAGTTTTCTCATGGAGAACAGGAGCTGTTCATTTGCTAGCCCATCGACAAAAACAATGAGTGATGGAGTAGCCACCCTGAGCATCCTTTAAAGGTCTGGACTGTTGTCCTAGTGTTGATGTTATTGCCTGCTCTCACTGCCCCAAGACCTCACCTTATGTACTTATGTACTCAGTGGTATGTAAAAACCTATTGGGTCAAAAACCTCCAGACTGTGGAGCTGGTCTTAGAGCTTCTCACATGCCTGTTATTATAGCAGTTCTCTGGAAATGTTACATCTGAGCATGTCTGCATGACATCTGATCTACCAAAGTTCTCCAGCAAGATATCAGTGAAATGTTTTCATCAATTGCATACATGAATAATTAGCCTGTCAGCCTCCCTATTGTATCTGTTCCACTGTATTTGAAAGAAGAGGTGATTTATGAAGGACTCAATATGATTGCTGAAAATACACAGTATTTTCAGCAATGATATTGAATATTTCATAAGGATTGCTTCATATCCATTGCTGATAACTGGATCAGTCATATTTTATCTGATTTTAAAGCCATCATCTTCACAGTGGAATCCATTCATTCCCACTGTATTGTGTAGATAAATCCATTGAAATTTTATAGAGAACAAGGTCTTAAAAATGCTAACGTCCTCAGTCTGTGAGCTGACTGAAATAATTGCATTAGAGAAAGTGCTAAGTTTTCTAATAATTTTGGTTCTTTATTAAACATTAAAACTGATAACATTATCAGATGATCCTTTAAGTGAGTCAGTGTGTTTAGTGAATTTAGGTGTTTCTCTTCTGAATACAGCAATGGCAATTCAGTGGAGGGGAAAGTGGGTTGCTGGTGAGAGAAATTACCCAGATGCCTTAGACTTTTACAGGTGATTTTCATCCTCTTCAATAGCAGGGTAAGAATGTGGAAATGCATCTGCAAACCCAAACTGCAAAAGGCCTCTCTCTACCTGTTTGAGGGGAAAAAATATAAACTGCCTCCCACTTTTCCAGGAACCAAAAGAATGAGTGCTTCTACACAGATGCTGTGGCTTTTTCCTGTCAGCTTTTGTTGGGAAAGTTGATGTTGCTACCACATTTGTCTAGGAGGAATTCAGGACAAAAGATGTAATGAAATAGACATTTTTAAACAGAATTTTATGTTAAATTTATATAAATACATGAGGGGGTCTTTATTAGTCATAGTATTAGTTTTCCTATTTATTTGAGCACAAATTTTAATTTTTTAATTTGCTTCAAGCTGCTGCACTATTTCCCGTTCACCACAACTGAAATTGTGATGTA
This sequence comes from Zosterops lateralis, assembly GCF_965231275.1. NCBI lineage: Eukaryota > Metazoa > Chordata > Aves > Passeriformes > Zosteropidae > Zosterops > Zosterops lateralis. The sequence goes on along the minus strand of NC_139762.1, from coordinate 58,658,991 downwards.
GATGGTCCTGGGTAAAGCCTGCACAGAATAGAAGTGAAGGGCTCTGGGAACTTCCTGCTCCAGGCAGTGATGGTCGTTCCTTGTGGAAATTCAAGTTGTTTACAGAGCAATATCTGGAACACCTTCCCATGTAAAAACACATCTGGAGGTCAGGATTCCTGAATTCTGTCCACAGAAGGTAGGACAGGTAGTTCTTGCTGCACCAAGCAGCAATTGTTAGCACTGTGTCAGTATTCCCAGTGCTCAGTGTGGGCATCGTGCCACAGAGTTAAGAACTCCCCTCTGTTTAGGAGACGCCTCATCCAAAGGCTCTGGAACCACAGCCATATTAATCTTGTGCAAAAGATGTGTGTCACTGTCAGTGTGGGTGGGGATATTGGGACAAGGCAGAACAAGCTCTGGGGACACCAGATGTGCGCAAAGAGAGTGATGAGCTAAAGTGGACAGACTTTAGGACAGGAGCTACCCTTTCACCAGAGTGTCTCTGAGATAATTCTATTGCATGTGGAGTTTTGTTTGATCCAGTTCCTGGTAACTCCAACCATGGATTAAATATACAGTCTTAATGAGTCTAAATTTAAAAGGTATTCTATGCAGTAATGTTAATAATTAACTACAATCATGTTAAATTCAGAGGCAGAATTGTGTTTAAGGAGAGATGGGAATATTTTTGAGGTCAGTGCACAATTGACTTACGAAACACACATGAGAGCAAAAATGTCATCTGCAAAAAACCCGTGAAAACACATAAAATCCAGTGTTCTCTAATTCAAGCTAACAAGAGAAGCAAGATGCATCTGTATACAATTTATCTTTTCTGCAAAGGATTTCATGTGGAAATTAAAAAGGCTAGATCTACATCTGAAATCTGTGAGCAGTTAATAATAGCATTTATTCATGTAATCATTTAGCTTGGAGAAGTCCTTTAGGATCACTGAGTCCAACCATTAACCCAGCACTGCCAAGTTCACTAAACCACGTCCCTGGGTGCTGTGTCTACCAGACCTCCAGGGGTCTTGACTCAACCTCAGCAGCCTGTTCCAATGCTTGGTAAGTCTTCTAGTTAAGAATTTTTTTCCTGATATCCAGTCTATGCTTCTCCTGGCACAATTTGAGGCTGTTTTCTTCTCATCCTTTCACGTTCAGTCATATGTATCTAACAACCATCATACAAGCCTGTGAACAGCCCCAAAAGAGACCCAAGGACAGGTACAGTTATTAGGAAAAATACCCCAGCAAGTCTTTATGAACTTCTGAATGTGAAACTGGGCCTAGAGTGGCATCACACAGTCAAACCTTCTTATTTCTAGTCAAAAAACTATATTCTGTACAAAATCAAGCATATTAATCATGTGGGTGGGAAGCTGCTAAGTATAGAATTGCAAAAACCAGTAGGATGGATCAGAAAGAAAAGATCAGTGTTAAGAGCAGAGCTCGTGTTTAGAACTGCTTTTTCCCCCCGCAGTGATCTGCAGACCAACTGCAAGGCTTGACTGATAATTCTCTGATTTTCAAAGACACCAAAACTTGTTTGGATTTTTTTGTGCTTTCTGAATTCTGGCAACAGAAATGAGACAATCTGTTTAATTTCCTGGGTGAGAGGGATAAACAATGCTGTTTTAAAATACTACAGTCTGTCACTTTTGCATTTGATAGTGCCATTCACATTGTATCTTAGGCCAGCTGTGGGTATGTAATCATAACTGGAGCAGATACTTGAAAAACTGTATTTTGATGATTTGATTATTCTCATGTTATTTTTTATTAACAATCTAAGAACAGGGAAATATTTCAGATTGGTAACTAACTCACAGTAGCTTATCTGAGTGGCTGATTAAGTGGTATACTAACAGGATTAATCAGTAAGGCTCCTAAAATAAACTTGTGAGTGATTCATGGAAGAATAAAAACTTCACCATCTAGTGGCTGCCAGTAAGGGTCAAAGGTACCATCTTCACAGGGCTCAATCTCTAACCAAGGAAATGCAGATAGAATACATTTTAATTTTGGGCTCTTGACACTGTATACTTAATCCGAGGTTGCAGTCAACAGCAACTGGATAAAACAAATCTGCATGTACAATCTAATCTCCCCAGAGTCTGAGAGGTACAGCTCTGAAGTCCCTTCCCTTTAGCACATCATCTACTTGGTGCATATCTGGAGTCTGTTCAGTTGTTCAGGAAATATGAACTGAGGATGAAAGCACATTTTACAAATCTGGTTCTCTGATAATCATCTGAGGGTTAATTCACCTAAAAAAATAAAGCATGGTTTGAACACGATGCTCTGTTTTATTTTAAGTAGTAATAATTCTGTGGGAACAACTTTTCTGCCTGATCCTTGCAGTCTCTGCTTGTTTTTTGTTTGTAGTTCTGTTTAAGTGAAAGACGTGGTTTAGTACCTTTGTGAAATCTTGGAGCTTGCTAGCCTGAACAGAATTCTGTAGTTCTGGGTAGAATGCAAAAATAAGTGGTGCTTTCTCTGCCTGTATTTTACCTACCATGTCTGTCTTTGTCTGCTATGCAACTGAAATGTGCAAATAGCTTCTTAGAAATAATAGTTCAATGCTATTTAGGGTACAAAGATAAATGAGCACCGAAAGCTTGTGGAAGTGCAGAGTAAGATTGAGTTTAGCTATGAAGATACAGGTAAAGATCCCATACCTTCACGTAGGTAGTTGAATCAAATCCCTGATTTCTTAAAGATGTCACAATGTTCATACTTTCATTATAGAACTCTGGCAAGTGCAGTGACACAAGATAACTCATAATCTGTCTACAGGAGACAAATAGCTATGGGTGTATGACAGAATAATTAATGTTGAGTCAAGTTAATTTTTTCATTTAACAAATCGAATTGTTTCAGCTAATTATGTAGTGTGGCCTAAATGTGATGAGGGATGTTCAGAGAAGAAAATTATTACTTTTTTCCTCCACTGAATTAATGAAAATATTAAGGAAAAGTTACGCTCAGAGTATGCAACAATGTCCAGCTTCACAGGCTGAATTTTGCAGCCTTCATTACAGTATGAGTCTCTGGGCTTCTTGGACTGACTAATCCAGTGTCCTCCTCAAGGGCCCCAAAACACTGTCTGGAGAAAACTGTCTTGGCTGTTGTGCTCCATACCTGTACAAGAAACCCTTCTTTCTCTGTTAGATGGGGACATCTCAGCTAGGTGTGTAAAGTGGTGTCCCTGCTTCCTGTTACTGTGATTAAACAGACAAAATGAAGGGCTGTTCAGAATTCTAGTACCCTTTCAACATCTTGAGCTACTGCCTTCCCTAAGCAGGGGCTTAGGAGGTTAGGGATATTAAAGTTTACTGATAATAAATACAGAAATATGTAAAATTTGACTGTGTCCAAGTTGCAGTTCCCCTGAAAGGAGAGTGTAGTGAGGTGAGGTTCAGTCTCTTTTCCCCACTACCAAGAGACAGGACAGCAGGAAACAGCCTCAAGTTGTGCCAGGGGAGATTTAGATTGGATGTTAGGAAGCATTTCTTCCCTGGTAAGGTGGTCAGGTATTGTAACAGGCTGCCCAGGGAAGTGTGTGAGTCACCATTCCTGGACATATTTAAAAGACCATAGATGTTGCACTTTGGGATGTGGTTTAGTGATGGACTTGGTAGTGTCAGGATAATGGTTGGACTCAGGGATCCCCTAAGGGTCTTTTCCAACATAAATGATTCTACAATTCTGTGATAACGAGTATGTAGGGAGCCATAATCATGTTCAGTATGGACAAACTCAGAAGCTAATTCCCCAAATCCCATAGAGTCTGCCTTCTAGGCTAAGCTGCATCTGTTTTACTGTATCCTCCCAGTCCCCTTTTCAGTTTTGTTTTGTTTTGTTTTGCTTTTAAATATGTGTATTTCTCACACCCCATCTGTTTTGCATTTTGTAAGCCTCGTGGGCAGGTGCTCTCCTCTCTGTGTTTCCACAGTGACTGGCAAGGACTCATTATTGGGCGTCCAAGTTCTACTAGATTGTAGTAAGTACAAGAGTAACCTGGATCTCCTAAGCCTCTTTGTCCACACTATTAGCTGTAATATCACCAAATGTATGTCAATTGCATTGTGTAAGGTTTGGTGTTAAAGTGATTGTGTGTGCTGTGATTTATAAATCACATCACAGTAAGAAGTGGGAACTGCTTTGGTCCCAGGCAGCAATGCCAGGTTTCAGCACATCCCTGACTGGAAATGGCTGAGCACTGCAGAACAGATTGACCGACTCAACTCTCATCAGAATTGAGAGAAAACATCTTGTAGTCACCCTAATATATGTTTCATGGTTGTGGCTTTAAATTCTGACACAATTACCTGATCTCTGTCAAAACTCGTTTCATTTCACAAAGGAAATCTTGAAACGTAATTACTAAAAGGTGTCAGGGCTTCCTCTTGCTATTGTAGCACAAATGTAAACTTTCAATACTTTGTAATTTACAGCAGCAGTTAAAAAGAGGCTGTTCCCAAAACCATGGAGTAGTTCAAATAGAAAGGAACCTCCAGAGTTCATCTGATTTATCTGCCACTGCTTAAAGTGGCATCAGCTAGAACAGGTTACTTGGGCCTGTGTCCAGATGGGTTTTGAATATTTCCAAGGACAGAGCCTCCATCACCTCTCAGCATTCTCTTTCAGTGTTTGACCACCCTCAGAGTAACAGCTTTCTTCTGTTCAGCTGCACACAGACCCCCAAAATCTCCCTGTTTTCCCCCCAGGCGCTTCAGAGCCACCTGACCAGGCTGGTTTCTCAGAATAGGTGTGAGCACTCTGCCCATGACACTTTCCTGTGCCCTCATTGATGTGCACACACTTTATGTGGCCACCCTTCCTCATGAGGTCTCTCCTGCCATGGTACCCTGCAGTCTTTGCTCCCCCACTACCTGCCTTCCATCACTGTTTTCAAGCTCTCCTTGCCAGGCTTGAAACCTCTCCTTGTCAGCCTCTTGGTAGGGATGATTTTGGCCCATTTTTCATTCTTACCAAGGCAGCTTTAGCCTAGGGGAGCCACATGCAGAATCACGTATGACATGGATGCAATAATACTGATAGAATGGGATAATGAGGAATGTTTGTGTGAAGAGCAGTTCTGGGAGCAGGCAAAGTGAAAAGGGAGTAAGCAGAGAAACAGCCCTCTCTCCACTGGGGAAATAATTCAACAAAAAGAAGAATATGAGGCAGTTGTGTGCTTCTGACATTTATCGAATCTTTAAAACCTTTGATGAGAAATGCCTGTATTGTGAAGATCTCAGCTGTCTGCTGCTGACAAAATGTGGCTGAACTTGTGTGTGTGTGCAGACATATACATGTGCATACAGAGATGGCCAAAGAAAGTACTTCTTAGTGAATAAAAATTGTTTGACTATACTTAAAAAAAAAAAGAATCCACACAATGTATGACCCACCCTGTATATGATCCTCAAACTGAAATATTCATACAGCATTTCTCCCACAGCACTTCAAAATTATGAACAACAAATATAGAGTCAAATTCTGTCCTTCATCCATGTGATGGGCAGCTTATTCCAGACTGTGTTTTAATAGTCTTTCATGCACCCATGTGTCAGATTAAATAGTAGAAATGCCAACAGGATGATAATGTAGTATCATTTCTGGAAGTATTGGCTTTTAATGTTAATCTTCAATGGGATGCTTTACTGCAGGCATGTGCATACATTAGATAACCTTGGCATGCAGAGAGTATTTTAAGACCTACATAATTTTGAAACACGCTTTAATATTTAGTGGAAGTCATGATACATTCCATGCACATAAGATCAGAAGCAGACCTTCCAGGCTTGTTTTACTTCTCAGTACAGATGCCAAATTGGGAGCCCACAGTATTTTGGTTTTCTATAGGACAGTTTAAATGGCACCACAAGCTGTTCCACTGACATCTGAGCCCGGTCTTGGACAACAGCTCACAAGGTGGAAGTGCCAAGGAGAATAAGAAATATGACTGTCTTCACATGCTCATATTTTAATCTGAGATTAAATATGAGATTTCCAAAACAAATGCTGCCAGCTATTATGGATTATTCTGGGATGTTGAACTATGATGTCAGAAAATTGATTTTAGTTACTGAACTCCAGTATCTGGTGCTACCTGCACTGTCTGGAATCAACCTGTTAAATCGCAGGCAACTTTAATTTGTAACTGCTTCTCTCTCACTTTCTATTTATCCAGTGATGATTAAAGAAAAAAAAAAAAAAGCTGCATTCTTGAGCTTTAGATTTAAGCAACACCATTTTACATCCACAAAATAAAAGACTAACCCTCTGTAATTCATAGATTTTGTAGCAAACAACATGCTTACAGATTTTCACATTGAATTAGCTGCTGCTTAGAAGGAGGAAGAAGTACATATAAGATTAGATTTAAAGCAGTTCTGTGAAATGTATCTAGCCCCTTCATGCAACAACCTGCTACACAGGGGAGAGGAAAAAACAAATCCTGGCCTTGATGTCAAAACAATGTAAACTCCTTTTAGTATGTTGACTTGTGGAACAAGTGAGGCATGAAAACAAAAGCACAGAGCCCTCAGTAGTGACAGTGAATATTTTATCTTACCAAGAGAAAGCAACGAGAGGCCAAATCCTTAAAGCATATGCCGTGCTGACAGTGTGCTCTCGCTGTGACAGTAATGGTATTTGCAATCCCAGCTGCACTCAAGCCTGTGCTGTAAAAGCACCCATTGCTCAGAGTGCGTGCTGCCCTTTACTGGCCCTCAGCCAGATGAAGGAGCTCTTCTGTGTTGCTCTGTAGAAACGGATGTTTAAACAATTATTTCTCTTCCCCAAAGTGAATTGGAGACATTTTGGCATCGTTAAGCTCTTCTGAAATTTTCACGGTGCTGAAAAGTACCTTTAGGTGACTGTAGCTTTTTGTATGTAAAGCAACCATTCTCTGCCTTTTTTCAAGTATCTGATGTAAGTGTTCTGAAATTCAGGGGCTGGATCATCATAGAATTTTGAAGCAAAAGTACCACTGTTACTGCAGTGTTGTCATTCAAGAGTGGTTGGTAAGTATGTTTAGAGGGTGATTCAGGGCTGTGACTAAAAGTATTCACTGGTCTCTGTCAGAGATCACTTTGACTAAGTCTAATGAGCCAAGAGTAGGTGAACCGATTCAAGATAAAGGAAGCTGCTCCTCTGGGAATGTATTTGAATGTGTATGCTCTCCAGTTTTTCCCAGCACCCATTTGTTTGTTGTTCTCTGTGGTGGAGGCATGAGATTTAGAGGGAAGGTTGCTTATAAATTATGGAGTTACTGCCTCATGATTACCATTCTGTCATCAAAAAAGTCAGTTTATCCTTCACTAGTCAGCTCTTTCAGCTCTTTCTCCTTTTCTCCATCCTTGGCTTAAAATTGTTCCCCATCACTGCATCCATTCCCAGCCCAGGTCTTTGTGTGGAGACCCAGTCATCCTACACTGACTTCTTGTTTCCTACTTCATATTTTAGCAATTCAGAAAGTTTGGGGTGATTCACAAATGCGATTATATGGTAGCATATCAAGACACCCCAGTATCGCTTTAGAGAGACAGCTTTGAAGAATGCATGTGGTGAGCTTTAGAGAAAGTGAGGAAGCAATGTGGATTGTGGTAAAGGAGGGATAAGCGGGAGGCACAAATTAAATCCTGGAATTATACATAATTCCTTCTAAATGTGACCAGTTGAGTTCTGTGCTATCCAGAAGTAACCAGGTCACTTCCAGCTTGGCTTCATTCTGAGGTTTGATCTCCTGTTTCAGAGCTGCTGACAGGCTGCTTGGAACCCTGTCCACAACTGCAGCCAAGCCCACAGCAGAGCTTTCAGAAGTTCCAGGCTCCCAGGCAAACTCTAGTTTCAGCTCAGACCCAGCATGGCCTCAGCTCCCACATATTCATTGCTATTGCTACCTAGGCTTGGTGAATTTAGCTGGGGAATTACCCACATTTCTGCCATCACATTTCTGACTGCACTGTAAGTATCCATTTTATCCTCACCCACCCTTACAGGCTTTTTGTAAAAGGAACATAATGTAGATAGGTCAAAATAATCAAAAAACCATTTGCAACTAAGTTTTTTTTATTAGGTTGCTAAACTGTAAATTGCCACTTTATCCAAATGACTAGATTTCTCTTCTAGTATGCTGTGATGTCCAGTATGTAGCTTGAACCTCTAGAAATTCCTAAAAATGGTAATACACTGGTTTTGTTTCCGTTCAATCACTAACTAAGCCCTCTACAAGTGACAGCATGGCTTCTGATCTGATTGTAGTGTAAGTTCTTTCTCCAAGTGACTATCAAGCAGATAGTCCTAAAGTAATGGGGGGGAAAGGAATGCCATACAGAAGAGTTTCTTGTGAGGGAGGGAATAGGATTGTTACAATTTAAGAGTGTCCTACTTTCCTTGTAATTTTAAAATTCTGTTTCACAGATAGACTTTCTGGTCAAGCTCCAGATGCTTTTGTTTGAGTAGCCTCAACCTCCCTATGGACTCAACAGATGTACCACGAAATGGCACTGCTCACTGGGAATGCAGATCCTGAGTTCAGCTCCCGCTCCTTCAACAACTTGGAAAACCTGTGTGAAGTGCAAACCAAGAAAGGATTCTTCTACAAAAAGGCCAAACTTCTGCATCCTGGAGAAGACCTGTGCTGCTTAGCCCGCTTGGATGACCGGTCCAGGTTTGTGATTATCAACGTAGGTGGTATTAAGTACAAAATTCCCTGGACCACCTTGGAGAACTGCCCCTTGACCAGGCTTGGGAAGCTAAAATCTTGCAACAATTATGATGAGATCATGGACATCTGCGATGATTATGATGTTAGCTGCAATGAATTTTTTTTTGACCGTAATCCTAGTGCCTTCAGAACGATCATGACATTCCTGACAGCTGGGAAGCTGAGGCTTCTCAGGGAGATGTGTGCTCTTTCATTCCAGGAGGAGCTGGTGTACTGGGGGATAGAAGAGGACCACCTGGAGTGGTGCTGTAAGAAAAGATTGCGACAGAAAGAGGAAGAGGCAGCTGAGGCCAGGCTGTTTGAAAGGGAGATGGTGTTTAATGAAGCTGCGCAATGTGCCTTCCAGGACAGCGGCCGACTGAGTTTGTGCATGCGAAAGCTCAGGGATATGGTGGAGAACCCCCACTCAGGGATCCCAGGAAAGATCTTTGCTTGTATTTCAATTTCTTTTGTTGCCATCACTGCTGTCAGCCTCTGCATCAGCACCATGCCAGATGTCAGAGAAGAAGAGGATCGGGTAAGTACAGCTTTTCTGGGGGTAGAGTGTGTTTTGCACTGTTGTCTCTTCAGGAAAGGTGAGAGGCAAAATCACTCCAGCAGATATGCAGGTATTGTGTTCAGTATATATTCAGATGTGGAGGCTGGGTAGAGCACAGAAAGTGTTATGTCACTTAAAACTGAGGGAAGATTGGGCCAAACTCTGCCCAGCTTAGTCAATTCACACCAGCAAATAGCCTTACCCATCAGATTTATTTTCTGACATGTCTAACCAGATGACAGACTAGCTACTCTGGGGATGAAAACCAGCCTTTCTTGTGCTTTAATGTTTTGTGGTTAGGTTTAGAGCTAACAGATAAATTTTCCCTAAAGGTACTTTAACAATTTGAATGAACTCTCAGTGCGCCAGTGTAAAAACCACATTTAAAGTATTTTGATGCTATAGGGTGATGTAAAGGCCAGGGAAGCTGAGGCAGCAACTTAACAGCAGAAACAGAGCAATTGTCCCAATTTTCAGACCTGCTTAGTATTCTCAAGCGTAAGCTGTGGATGATTCATGCCCTTGAAAATCAAGTCTTACAGATATTTTGTTTACTCTTTAGTTCATCAAATTTCCTAAGGGTTTAGTGCCTTTTTGTGCAAGCAGTTCACTTCCCTAGGATTAATTGTATGTAGGCCAGTGAGAGCTCCTCTGAAAAATGGTAGAGGAGGACATTCACATTTTCTTCACATTCATACTGAAATGCAATCTGAGGAGTTGGGACGTTTTGAAGAATTCATGCCCTCTCTAGTTTTACCCAAGTCCAAACTTGACATTAAATGTTTGGGCTTATTTCCCAGCCCCCGTGGTCATTAAATGTGGTTGTGAACTTCAGCTACTAAGGCAGTACTTCACCCCATGAAGTGCTGCCCCTGAGCTGAAGGCTAAGCTCCCCTGGAAACAGCTCTTCCCATGTGCTGTCACTCAGGGGCTGGATGACTTGTGCCCCACTGCCACGAGCAGAAAAGAAGGTGAGCATCTCCAGACCAGAGGCATTTACTGCTATGTCACCTTGAAAGTCAAATGCACGATGGTGGAAGATGGATCCAGCTGCTCCAGAGAGACCCCTGCATCTGACTGAGCACCCTGTGTACAGTCAAACCCACCCTTTGCTTGTGAGGTCTGCTCAGGTTACATCTCAGCTGAGTAGTTTGATTTAGAATCAGACTCATTCAGGAGCAGCCAGGAAAAAAAGAGAAAACATTTGTTATGTTGACTGATATGTGATTTTTTATCAGATCTTTATTTTAAAGGGCTTTTTCTGATTTAAAATTTGAGGATGGTAGTACTGGGTACTAGTTAACACTATGTTGTCTTAATAATGTTTTTTAAGATACCATTTCCAAAACACAAGCCTTTTACTGTAATTAACCATCAGAGCTCCAGTATCCTGAATTCTAAGCACAAGGGATATTTTGCTATTGCAAACTGTGATGTATTTACTGTTTAATTGTTCCTAGGTTTAAGTGAGAGCTGAACAACTGCTTTAAGAATTATGAGAGTTTAGGAACCTTATGTTTTCACTAATGGTCTGAACATAAATAGGGATTCATAATAATAGGCTGATAATGTTTTTTGGGTGGAGCAGGATAATAATGAGGATAGAGCAAGCATATGAGAAAAGCCTGGATTTCTTGGCAAGCTGGAACCATTAGAAGGAGCACATTTTCAAGTAATCAAATGCAAAATTTTACAATAAAGATGAATGCAGGCTTGCTCATGTAAAAGCAGGGACTCTGGTTCCCAAAATGAGGTTCTAAATAATTTTTAGGGTACAAGCAACCATAAATTCCTATTGCAGCATAAAGTCAGAAGGGTTAATGCCATCCTTGAATATCTAAGCTGGAGAGTATTAATAAGATACTAGAAGATTTCTTGTGCCTGTATGCAGTATTGGTGAGACTGACAGTAGAATACTGCAGTCAGTTCTCACATTCATATTTTAAAGGTGTTTTGAAAAATTGGGAGAGGGCTAAAATCCTGTAAATCTTAGACACCTAGATAAAATGCCATACAATAAGAAACTTGAACATTTCAGTTGATTTAAATTATTGGAAGGAAGCTGAGTGGATTAGGCACATAAGTGGATTTTTTTTATGAGGGGAGAAGAACTGTATCATGCAGGGGAATGATGCTTGGATAAAAGCTGAATCGTTATAAATTTATGTGGGAAACTATATGCCAGTATTTACTGGGATTACTATATGCCAGTAATACCAAGGTGATTCATTACTGGGACAGACTAGGAAGAAAATTACTGGATTTTGTGTTTCTAGACCTTTTCAATTAAAAGCTCGGGGCCCTTTTGTTTAGCCCTCAGCTAAACAGACTCTATTTCAATTAAAAGAAAAACATCAATTGCAGATCAATTCACAAAGGTGAAATTCTTGCAATATAGAGAAGATCATAATAAATTATCCAATGTTCTTCTGTGCCCTTATATTCTAAAAGCACAGAGCTCCTGCAAATAATCTTTGTTCTGTGCTTTGCACAGGGAAGGTCTGTGGGCAGACTGGAAATGATTATTTTGTTTGAGACAAAGGTGGCTCTCTTGCAGAGGGGACAGGTGAAGGGTTACTTCTGGCAAGGCAAGGAATAGACATCTGCCCACTTGGAATCACCTGTAGGGTCTGGGACCATGGCTGCAGACTCTCTGAGTGCACTCCCTCTGCAGCTGAGCAAGCCAAGGCAGCTCTACAAGTAACAGGTGTGGAGACAAAGAGAGCTTATGTGAATTCAAATTCATGGTAATCCTTCTGAGCTGTATTCCCAGTATCTAGATTAAAATTTATGCCCAGGAATAGCTCTTTGGCCTGACTTTGCAATCTCCTAGCAAGCACAAAAATGATGCGCAACCCTCCTGACTAAGGAACAAATAAATAGTAAATAACTATTTCTAAGACACACCATGCTCAATGGACACATTTTCCAGCTTTCTGGCTGACATTGCTGTTGTTATGGTTTCGTGTCAGGGCTGTCATGGGTGCTCTGGCTAGCAAAGAGTGGACTTTTCCTTGAGCTGGCATTACTACAGAAAACAAAAGCTCTATGTGCCATCTATCTGTCCTGATATTGCTTCAGGGAAGGACAGAGAAGCCAATCATGAAAAAAACCATGCTGGGGAGCAATTTTCCATACCCTGATCCTTTAATGCCATCTGAATGGACCAACTGTTAGACACAGTGGTGTCCTGCAGAGATGTAAATAACCTCACACAAGATATAAGTGTGAGACCTTAAAAGTTAGAAGTAATTACCAGGTGGGGGAGGAAATTATTTTAGATGCCTGCCTATCTCTTTTTAAATAGAGCAGGAGACTCAGTCATACATTTTGTTAACTTTATTAGCTGCTCCAGGTGTTCTGGATGACAGTGGCAATCCCTGGTGGTTTAACAAGAGTGGGAAGGCTCATGCTCCCCTGTACTGTGTGTACTTGTTCTTACTAAAGGTCACCTTGATTCACCTTGAGTGTTACTCTTTTTTGGAAGTAGTGGGGTGTATTTCAGATGCTGCACAATTGTCAGTAGACTTAACAGAATCAGATCCTGAACTACTTTTCACTTACCAAAGTAGGATATACATTTAGTTATATTTTTCTTGTTTAGCTTTTATTTACTGATTAAATTAAGTAAAAACCACCAATCCAGTAATGTGTATAAAAGCTCCTGGAAATTTCAGGGAAGGGACGTTTCATGTATGTGAAGAAAGCAAACATGTGAAGGCAGTCAGATTCTTCCATGTAAAGTAACAAGACACTGATAAACTTTTTATTCCAAAATTTTCAGACTGGGAAATTTCAATTCAAGATTTAGATTTAATGGTGAAAAGTCTCCTCAGAAGGCAAAATCTGCAGAGACAAAATCATAGCAGGAGCCCTCAGGCACCACACTCTTTCAAGACCACCACAAAAGCCACCTCCAAGACATAAAAATAGCCACAGGCAGAGAGTATCCTCAAGGCATTTTAGGCATATGCTACCTTTAAGTGGACTTCTCACCTCTCTAGACAAATGGCAGGCATTGAATGACTCAAAGAAAGCAGCTAATACATCAGAGAAGTCCTAAACCAGTCAGGGATACAATACAGCAAAAGCTTTAAACATGCAGTAAGAGTTAAACAACCAAAAGACATCCAGAGAGATTCAGCTGAAAACCAGATGATCATCATACTAAACTCTTCATTTTTTTCATGGTGAAAACAGAAATGTCAGCCATCTCTATCTGAAGACAAATTTTCTCTTTTTTGTTAGACAGCAGCCTTTGTCATCACAGAAGAAAAGGTGGGACTTAGAGAATAATATCTGACATTCTGTCCTGATTCAGAAAAGCATTTATAGGCCTGAGCCCCATGAGCTCAGTCATTTGTAGCAGTACAGTGCAAAACAGGAGAAGCAGATCAGAGTTTGTTCTTCACCGTGCTTTGTAAGGTGTTGGGAAAAGCTAGCCTAATTAAAGATGCTGTGATAGGAAGTTACAGTTCAATAACCTTCAGCTGAAGAACGTTACAACAAAGAGACTTATAAATAATGAAGTTAATAATAACTTGTAAAGAAGCCAAAAGTATTTAACCTTCTAAGCTCAATTTACACACTGTGCTTCAACTTCCATAATGTTGAGGATGGGGAATAGGTAAATTGTGAATGTGCATTTTAAACAATCTTGTGACTAAAGGTTTCATTTCACAAAGGTACACACAAAAGTAATCTCAGACAAGGTTAAGAGAGTCTTGTATAATGATTCTCAATAGCTCTCATAGACAAACTGTTCTGTAAGAGGCTGGATGAACAGACAGTGAGGTTGGCTGAGACAGTGAGCATGGTGGTCAGTGACACAGAGTGTAGTTGGAGCCCAGTAACTAACAGTGTGCCCTGGGCTCTATACTGGGTCCAGTCCTGTTAGACTTCTTTATTAGTGGCCTGGAGGATGAAGCAGAGTGTACCAGCAGTGAGTTTCCTGATGACACAAACTTTGGACGAGTGACTGATAGGCCAGACAGTGGTGTTGCTGCCCTGAATGGCCCTGACAGGCTGGAGAAACAGGCTCAGGAAGCCTGTGGGCCTCAGCAGGGAGAAATGCAGAGTCCTGCATTCCTGGTGAGGAACAGCACCACACAGCAGTGTGTGTTAGGGCCCACCCAGATGGAAAGGAGATTGCTAGAAAAGGACCTGGGGATCCTGGTGGACACCAAGTTGACTGTTAGCCAGCACTGTGCCCTGGCTGCAAAGAAAGGTACCAATATCCTGGGCTGCATCAGGCAAAGTGCTGCCAGCACATCAAGGGAGGAAATGCTTCCCCTCAACTCAGCCCTGGGGAGGCCACACCTGGGGCAGTGTCCAGTGCTGGGCTCCTCAGTGCAAGAGAGATACAGACATGCTGGACAAAGTCAGTGGTGTTTGCTAACCTAAGATGGCTCTCTGCTTGAGACTCTGCAATTACTGGAGAGCTCATTTTTATGACTTTATCTCTCTTCTGACTGTTTAGTTGTTGTTCTGCATGTGATACTGAGACCTTAATTTTAACTTAGAGCCACATGTGATGCATAGATGGTTTGTTTTCATGAATGAAGGTATTAATAAAATTGCAGCTTGTGTTTTTACTTTCATTGTGGAATAAACTGTTCTAGAAATTACAGCACAGTCAACAAAAAACACGTATTTAAAAAAATCTCCCTGCTGGTGTTACAGATAACTATTTATAGTGTATAGGCACTGAGGGTGACTTTTTATAAAAAGAATCTTGGGGAATTGGACTAAATAATTTCCCTAGGGATCATCTGAGAATACCACTCTCAGCTCTGCTGTTGAAATGCAAAATCATAAATGCAAAAATCATAAGCTGTAACAGTTTTGGCATCTGAACGGATGTACTGTACTTGTACCCTATATTGCTAATTTGCATTTTGTGTCTGCTCCAGACCCCTCAGGCCAGAGCTGGCTGGAGGCCAGGGAAAGACCAAATGACTCAGTAGCAATGGTCACCTGCCTTTTCTACGTGTTGCACAAGGAAGATCCTGTAGGCACATGAGATTCATATTCAGTTTAACATTCCTTGCTTAAGGGATGTAGGACTCAGAGCACTGCAGAACTCTATATTAACTAAAAGTAAGGCGTTTCTTATTTTTTTTTTCCTTTCATAAGCAAAAGTAGGTTTTCTTCTCAGATAGTACTTAAATTAAAATGGTAACACACACTCCAAATTACAAGCTTTGAGAGCACACTTTACGCACAGTTTCAGTTATCAGCAATAAGCAAATGTTTGCTTTCTTGTTGGAGTTCTCAACTGGCCTCGTGTAGTTCCATCACCTGTTCTGTGTAGTCATGTCTTTAGACTGTGAATGCTTTGGGACAGAATGTCTTAAACACAATGTCTATGGCCATCATAATAACAGAAATCTACATCTACTTGCTGTTCAGGTATGTGGGCACCTTCCTCATGCCTCACCTGCAGGATAATGTTTCTAGGCAAGGAAATTCTTTTTGCAAGTGAGACCAATTTAGTCCATGCTGAATCCAAACTGAGGAGTAACTGCAAAGTTCTCAAGTCTGAGTCATGCTAGCATGGTCTCCCAATTCCTTTCTGATGATCAGAGACTTTTGCTAGGCAAGTTGTCTTGCAGGCAGCTCAGGTTTGTCTGAAAGCAGTGGGAGGTGATGAGGTTTGGTTTTGGTGATGTTACTTCTGTGTGTCACACAGGCAGCGTTAAAATCACAGAGTTGAGAACCTCTCACTGCTCCACCTAAACCTTAAATGTCAAGTTGTGTGGGGCTTTCTGAGTGGTGTGCATATTTTATCTGATTCCCATGGAACTTATAAGTGTAAGACCAATGGCAAAATGTTCTTTGTAAATATCAAGAAGTGGTGATCATGTCCTTTGATAATTTTCCTGGGACCTGTCTGTGAGCCATTTGAATGATACAGTCCCTAATGTAAAAGAATACATGTATATGTTTTTGCTTTGTGGATCTGAATCTAAATTCCTCCTTTCCTGGCTGCCCAGATCCATCTGTTATATGGAACATATCTCAGTCAGTTTATTTTGTCGAGTTCGGGATTGCTGTACTCACACACTGAGGAGACACACTGGGTACTGGGAGTCCCCTGCATCACTGCTGCACAGTTCACTGCCCCCTGCACCAGCTCTCCCAGCCACTGCCCAGGATCCTGCTGCCTGCAAAACCCCTGGTCAAATAGCACACCGTGTGCCAGCTTTGCCAGCTCTTTTATGAGACAGTCCTACCCCTTTGCAAGGCTGCCTGAAGCTGCTCAAGAATAGAAAACGATTGAAGGAAATGATTGGTTGTTCTTGCTATTGGTTGTGTGAACAGAGTGCTGGATAACAACAGGCTGCATTTAGCATGTCTACATTTGGAGAGTTCTCAATCATTTTTTCTCCTTGGCTTGCTTGCTTTCCTTGGGACAAAAAGAAGTTGCTTTCTGCAGTTGTCTCACCCCTGGAGAAAAAAAACAAAACAAAACAAAAACAAAACAAAAAAAAAAAAAAAAAAAAAAAAAAAAAAAAAAAAAAAAAAAACACAAAACCCAAACAAAACCCAGCCTTCCTGCTTCGTTGAAGCTCTCTAATCTTTGGCAGATGTACCTAGTTGTTCTGTCATGGCAGCTGCTTCAAGAGCAGATAAAGGAACCATGGTCCCAGTAAGAAAATCATCCTCTGTGGTATCAGGAGAGTTGGGAGGAATGTTGTATTTTCTTTCTCCAAGAATTGCCCTTAGATTGGGGGTGGGGACACAGCACTGTGTGACATGTTTGCACAGAGTCCCTTAGTGAGCCTGTAGACCTTCTGCTCAAGATTCCCCTCTCAGCAAAAGTCACCACCTGAGCTCTCCATGCCTGGCTCTGCCCAGCCATGGGGCTCCCTGCAGCACCTGCTGTTGGGTTGCTTTTCCCAAGGAAAGAGAGAAATCCTTATGGGTCAAGGAGCTGCCCTGGAAGATTTTGAGGACATTTGGTTACAATATAGACTTTGGGAGCCACCTGAGCTTCTCTGCAGTGTTTTAGGCTTGGAAGTAAAAAAATGGAGAGTGTTTCTCTGCACTGCTTGGGAACAAGGCAAGAGCTGACTAAGATAAAATTACTTTTGACTTGTTAATAACTTTATTCTGTGCTAATGAACTCTTCCAGTCTGCAGGATATCTTCTCATGAATAAATAGCAAGCTTAGGTCTCCTTTTAAATATTATATAAATATGCTGCAATGTAAGATTAGTGATAAATCATTAAACAGCTAAAACTGTTTCATAAAAGCATTGGTAAATTTGTCACATTGTTAACGGTTTACATTTGGTGCAGTGTGGCTCACCTAGCAAAATATGGTCCATGTTTAATTTCTTTTAATATCTCTCTGGTTCCACCACTGTAAGTATCTATCCCTACCAGTGGGTTTATTCTCCAAACTTCCAGGTAAATCATCCAGGGAGTCTCTGAAGCAATCTCACAATAATAGTTGCTTGGCCTTCAGACATGTTTGTAAAATTACTACAGCTACTCATCACAGCCTAATATCCTGGGGGTACAGCACAGCTCCTGTATTCCATAGATTTCTCCACTGCCTTTTGCAGGAGAACTGTGGGCTTACTGAGGACTGTCTCAGTGTTCTGAAAGAGAGAACTCTTTCATTTATTTGAGATGAAAATATAATCTGGAAATTTCATTTCAGAGCTCCAGGATATGTTGCTATCAATTCTGGAGGTTTGGAATGAAAGAAATCAGGCAGATTTACATTTGGCTGCACCTTATATAGCTAGGCTGAGGTAATGAGCTGATTCATGTGTACAGCACTTAGAAGAATTGCATTAAATCATTCAACATTATAAATGCTTACATTTTCATTGCCTAGATTGTGGCAATGAATATGAAATATAGAAGTTTTTGAAATTGGGAGTTTTTGCAGTGCCCATTGAGACATTTATATTCAAAAATTGAGTGGTATACAGATGGAAAATAAACAGTTATAAGATTTTTTGCAAAAGTTTTTAAACAAAGGCTTGAGAAAGAACCAGGAGAAAAATATAAAGCTGTTGGGTTTTCTAACTGTGAGCATGATATTAATTCCAAGTAAAAATATCAAAAACCTGACTCAGTATTGAGTACAATCAGTCACATTTTGATCTACTCTGTGTAGACCAGTACTCATTAATCAAATTTAATATAATTTTTTTGAGGTTAAAAAGTTTTCAGAAGAAAGTAACTTCTGATGTAGGTACTTCTGTAAGAAATTTGAATTAGTGCCACACAAGATTCTTCCTTAATATAAAGGCATTTTTTTCAAAAATCGGCTTCCTTATTGTTTTAAAAAATTCTCTTAGATCTCATAATAGCAGAAAACCAACATAGGACATCAAGTGAGGCTTGAGATTACTGTGTCCAGATTGATATCCATTTGGCAGGCAAATTGAAAAAAAATTTCAAATGGTTTAAAATCTGAAAGTTCTGCTTTAATAGTGAGACACTAGAAGTGTTTGTAATGCAGTGGGAATCATAATAAGAGAAAATATGTGAGCTACAGTGAACTGAAATAACTGAAAGCTGCAGCAGGACAAACCCATGCTCTGAATTAAAGTGTGTTACAGTGTGGGTAATTAACAATGGAAACCATTTATCTAGACATGCCTGCATGCATCTCACAGAATCTTTAAATACATTCTGTCAGTCCTTCTAAACATTACAACTCAGCTCAAATGAAGCCATGCATATGATTCATGAGCCACTTGGCAAGATCCTCTGCTCCACAGGGGATCAGCTCAAGAGCCTCTTCTGCCCCTCCAGGGCCATTGCCATCCTGTCCCTGGCTCGCTGGTGCAGGAGGTGCCAGCAAGGGTGCTGTAAATCTGCTCACTGTCTGGGGCTTCCTTGGCCCTCGGGAGTATTTAGACCTGAAGGCATCAGTAAGATGAAATGAGCAGTGACAGTTCATAATTGTGATTAAAGGCAAGGGCAGCCAGAAAAAGCTCAGAAGCCTGGAAACTCTCTGAAGAGTGACGTGGCATGAATCTGGTCCCATGAAGCAGCATCCTAACCCAGGTGTCTTGTCCAGCACTGATGTGTTTGTAGGGGTGCCACAGGGGCTGGAACATGCTGCTGGTGGGACTGAGCCACAGCCTGACCAGGCTGTTCACCAGGACGTGTGCCAGCCCAGCTCTCTGGCCATTCACTCACTGTACCCTCACCCTTCCATAAGTCACACACACACACACAAACAATCCCTTTCTCTCTGCCCCATCTCATTTCCTGAGCCTGGATTCAAATAGGAAATACAGAGAATAGTGTGAAGGTCCCAGCCATCCAATACATCCTGAACTATGCTGGGAACTTGGCACCTGGTACACTGGGTAGAGATGATGACAAGAGAAATTGCAGCACTCTTCCCAAAAAGTCCCTGCAGTGACTGTCTGTGAGCAAATGCTGCAGAGATTTTCTCCCAGTCTGCAGCTCGTTGCTTTCATACACAGCAGAAATGTTGGGTGTTCTGAGGTAAGCTCTTGTATGCACTGCTGTCACACAAAGCACTGTTTTTACTGTTGCCTTGAGCAGAAAGAGAGAATATGAAAGCGTGTGTGGTCACATCCACCTCATAAAAATGCATCACAACTTAGAGCATTTCTGTGCAAGGGCACTGCAGGAGCTCACTGCCAGCTGTGCCTGAGCTGCTACCAGCAGGAAGGCAAATCTTCCCACAGGCAACACACACAAATCCTTTCCCTGCTCTCAGATAAGAGGATAAAGGGAGACTGAGGGGGAAGAGATACAGGTTTGGGAAAAAAAAAAAAGTCAAAGGAAAAAAGTAAGCGTGACTCTGTCCTCCTTTCCTCCAAGGTAAAAAAAAGACACCCCCAGATCTTATACCAGGTTACAGGGTTGCAGGAACCAGTAAAATTAATATGGGTCAGTAAAACAGAACTAGCAGTGAGTGGGAGGTAGGAGGAGAAGAGCTTCAAAAAATGATTGAAAGAAGGGAGAAACTGGGGTAAATAAGAGGGAAAATACCTTTAAAATGCTATTAAGAATCAGTTGATCTTTTAATATAATTACTAAAAGAGAGAGGGACATGAAGACTGAGATTCTTTTTTAGTGCGAGACAAGTTTGAGGAGGAGAAGATGGAAAGAGGATGCTGGGTTTAGGAAGACCACAGTTCTAGGCAGTGCATATCTGTGGATATCTGTGAGCACAGCCAGGTGCCACCACATCATCTTTTCCCAGGTATTAGGTAGGTGTGAAAGCATTGGGAATGCCACTGCTTTGTTACACAGCCCTGTCTCTCTTGGGTTGGTGCTTCTGGGGGGGTGTGCAGGTGTTCCCATTCCCTGGGGAAACTGCACCCAAGTGCCCTTGGCAAGAACTCAACCTTGCTCTGATTCTGCAGTTTTATGCTGGTTTGGTTTAAGGGAGATAGCCCTCATCTTTATTTCTGCAGTCCTGCCCTGCCCGAGAGGATCAGGTGTGCTGCAAGTGCCAAGTGCCATTGCTCAAGCTTTTCCAAGTCACAGCTGAGTCTGTCTTGTTTTCAGAGCACTAGGGTAGAAAATACGATTCTTCAGAAATCTGATTTGCTAAGTTGCAATGTAACTGGGCTTCTTCAATGAAAACTCAGGATCAAGCATTTGCTTAGATTTACAGATACTGGATTTTTTTTTTTTTTTTTTTAAAGCACTGTAAACTTCCAAGGCTCCAATGCCTCTGTCAGAGCTAGAAAAGAGAGGGGGCTGAGGAGGAAGATTTCTATTAATGTAAGACCAGGGGAAGAGGGAGGCACTTGTCAGCAAAGACACTCCTGGTGCTTCATTATTCTCTCAGGGATTTTTACTTTCAATTTCAGTGAAAAAGTGGGCCAAACCCAAGAAAACATTCTGGAAATCTGGAAATCTGGAAATAGAAATTTCCAAGATAATTTTAGTCAGAAATACTAAGAACATTGGTGCTTCTAAATTGAAACTGTTCTTTGGAGGACACCTTGGCTTGGTGAAATCATCATTCTTTTTCCTGCCTTCCTGCCTCTGTCGGTGGCAGTGACTGAAAAAACAACTCCTCTGTGCCAAGCCCTGAGGCCAGGCTGGGCAGGTTGTGCCTGGTCCAAGCACAGAGGGCTGTGCAGGAGTCGTGGGCACACCTGGAGCCCTGTGTCACCCAGGGGTGTTTCCCACAGAGGGGTCAGCTGCAGGGCAAAGGTAAGCAAGCCATATGGGCTGTAGTGTGTGAAATCTTGCCTCAACTGCCATGGGAGCTGATGAGTTTCAAATACAATACCTTGTCTTCCTGGATCTGTGTCTTCCTGTGTAGCTATTCATCTTCAGACAGTTTCCCAAAGGCACTGAATTGTTGTCAAATTGCCAAAGTAGACCCCAGGTACAAAAGTAGCATTTTGATTTAGAGTATTTCTTCAAGCAAATGGCAGTAAATCTATTCTTGTACATATAGGTTGAAATTCTCTAAATATTAGTAACAGCCTGCTTATGTCTTACACTCATGCACAGACAAAAGCTGTGGACCAGGTGGGGACCTCAGACCACGAGCAGACAACTCCAGCAGCACCAAGAGATCAATTCTTTTGCCAGCCAAACTTTATGGCCAGGTAGGACTTGGAGGGGTCCTCTGAGGTGTAGTTCCTCATCAGAACTACATCATACCACCCTCAAAACTGAGAACCTTCATCCTAAAGGTCTCTGGTCCTCTCTGTTCTTGCAGGGGGTCTTTTTTGGAACCTCATGTGTCTTCTAGAGTCCAGGTTCTGAAAGCTGGTTAGCTGTTTCTTCTCTGGCCAGCACTGTCCTGTCAATTAGCAACGAGTTCCTTTTGCAGGTAGGCAGGACAGACTGAGCATGTGAGGTCCCTTTCATTTGCCCTCCTACCTTCCCTGCTGGTTGCAGTTACTCAGCTGGTGGTGTTGCCCTTCCCAGCCACTCCTGGACCACATCTGCAGAAAATGTTACCCAGGGTATATCACTCCTCCTTATGTCACAGTATAGCCCCTCACTCCTGGTGTGTGGGGTGATCAGAGTGGGAGACAGGAGCAGCTGGCTGCTGGAGCTCATACTGTTTCCTTAAGCTGCTCCCAGCCATGGTCACGGAGTCTAAGGAGCTTTAAGACATTGGATGTCTTGACACTTCCCTCAGTCTCTCTGGATGAGGTGCTGTGCTTGTTCCTGATAGGCGTCTGAAAATCAGGCAAGTTCTGTTTCATAGATATTTCATGGTCTGTTTTAGTCTTTCTGTGTTTCCTGCTTCTTGCCGATTTTAGGTTTTGGTTGCTTTCCATAAAGTAGAGCCAGATAGCATTTTTCTCCCTCTAACAAATACTGTTGCTTTTGGAGAAGTGTGTGCTAAAAAAGGGCACAGGCATGAGGAGAGCTAGTTCAGAAAAAGGTATTAATGAGAGGACATTTTGTGCATCTGTAGTACTACTTACCTGCTTTCCATTCTTCTCAACAACCAGCTCTACTGGGGCAAAAAGAGGCAGGATAGTGGACCAAAGATTATATCTGCATATGTCAAGAACAGCACATGAAGGAGGCAGGGAAATGGAAGAAAGCCCAGGATCACAGTAAGTCTTGCCTGGTAGGTAGGTGATTGAATCCCTTGTGTCTGTGTCTTTCTCCACAATTCAGAGGTATATGCCAAATCCATGCAGTCAGCTGTTAAGGCAGCTGTAGCATTTCCAGGGAAAAAGGTGTCAGTTAAACAGGTCTCAAAGCTCAGTATTTATGTGGCTTAGGAACCTGAGACCTACTTACAATGTCTAATTTTGGTTGTACAGTTTGCAGCTGAGATGGCCCAAAGCAGCAGCTGCTTGTGGATTGGGCACAGTAACTCAAGGAAACACAGCTGGTTCCCTCTGCAGCCTCCTGGATCAGGAGTGCCATCCCTGTCTCCTGTCTCTTTAAGTCTGCAAGGGTAGTCATTGGTAAAGTCCTCACGTGGCCTTCTCTTCCCTCTCATTGACTCCCAGCCCCTTTTCCCAGATTTCCATGAACACAGCCATCTGGCTTCACAGTTACGGGTCACAGGAGCAATTTGAGACAAGTGAAAGGCACATGCAGGGATCTCAGTAACCCTTGGCTGCATGACTGCCAGTGAACAGCACAGCACGCAATTCCACAAGCTGACTAGACTCTGGTTGGGTATTTTAGCACACCCTGCAGTTACCTTCTAGCAGTCTTTTGGCATCTCCCTTGTTCCTGTTGGTGTTCCATGTTTATTTGCAGCTTTGCTGGCAGGATAAAAATGGCAGGCTGAGAGGTTTTGAGAAGCGGCAGTTTGGGGCTGTGCTGTCTCAGGATCAAGGGAAATCCAGAGGGGTAAGCCCATGTAGCTCCTGCCCACCTCCTTGCCCTTTCTCCTCAACAAAGACAAGTTGTACAAGAGCTATCTTGTGTCCATAACAGGGCTGCACAAAGTTAGCAGCAACCCTCCCCTGGGAAGGCACAGGTTACCTTTGCTGGCAGCTGGGATGAAGATGAAACACAAACTAAGCTGGAGTTACAGATCAAAGTGTGGATAGCAAGAAGCAGAGTACCCTCTGATGGCCCTTTGGTGACTTTAAAAACAGAAACTGTTAAAAAACTTAAAACACAGACTTCGTAGCCAGCCAGCTTTGAGGACAGGCTGTGCACTTATCTGAATCATCTTTGTTCAGGAGCACAAGGAAATATTCGGAGCAGGCTGACTGCAAGTTCAGCCTGACCCCAGCATTAATGGCAGAAGTACTGAGTTATAATCAGTGTCTGTGGGTGGTCAGAGCCTGTGCCCCAGGGCAGGGTGGGATGCTGCCCTTCCAAGGTAGGTCACATCACAGGAGTCGTTCACTCATCCCTGCTGTGAAAATTATCTGGATGCTTCCGCCAGAAAATCACTTTTCATCAGAAAATTGCCTTTCATCACAAAGTGCCAGCTTGAGCAATACCTTTGAGTTTTGTTGGTGAGCGATGTTTCTGGGAATATTGCTCTTTTGCTGGAATTTTTCTCAGGGAAGGCTTCTTCATTTTACAATGACAAGAGAGGGCAAATGACCCAGCACCCAGTGCTCCAGGTGCTCCCACACACTGGGACAGAGCCAGATACAAGCTTCCACCCTGCTCTCATAGGAGTGGGAGCTGGGTCCCTCCAAAGCCCAGCAAAGGCTCCAAGTGTTGGGCTGCTGAATAATTGGTAGTGGAGGAGGGTCTGTCCTCTGAGCCACCTTGCAGATGTTCATTGAAACAGATGGCTCAGCCTCCCACCCAAATCCAAGGGAAACACCCCAAGCCTCTGGACTGGGGACTGTAGGCAGACTTGTCAGCAGCCTCAGGGCTGCAGGTCTCTTTGTCTGCAGGTCTCTTAACACAGATCTCTGATGCTGAGATTTCAGTTGCATCAGAATTTCAAGTTCCACATGGTTGTTGAAAAAGAGTTTGATCTGATGTGCACAGAGAAACACTTGAAATGTGTGACCTGAAAGGCCCAAGTAACAAGGGGCAAGTGGACATGAACAAAAAATATAATTTTAGAAATGTCACCATTTTCAAGCTTATGTAAGTACTTTTGTATGCAATGCCTCTCATGTTGGAGTTTCTTTTTTTCTAAACATATAGATTTGACAGTAAGGGAAATCTCACCATAGGGTCAAAGTGGGCAGCATTGAAACTTCTTCCTTCAAAGTGCTGTGGGCTCGCTGACCTCTCTAAAAAGTGCATGGAAAGCAACACAAGAACTGGGGCAGTTAGAGGTGATCTGGCTTTTGACATCTTCTAATGCAGAGGGATTAGAAGATGGTGTCAAAGCCTGCAAGAATCTAAGGAAGAGTCACAATTTCTTCTCAGGAGACCAGAGGACAAAGGCAGGGCCAAGAAGTCACAACACACAGTGGAGAATTTTTCTGAGGTTCAGTTCAAGTGAAATGGACCCTGCAAGCCAAACCAAAATGTTTCTGAAAAAATGTCTGTAACTTTTAGACAGGCCTTACAGAACAATGAATACAGATGGATTTGAACTCCAGTAAAATGTTTTTCCTTTTTGTAATTTTCCTTTTGCCAAAGGAACTTTTGGCAAAGAAAATGTTTCTGCAGAGGAAAGATGCTGTGGTTGGCTTTTTGACAGCAAATTTCTATAGATCCTAATGAAGGAGACTCACTTTAATTTGACTGCATAGAATTACTCACTGATGCCTTTCTTACTTTCTTTCCTTGTGCCCTGTGTTGACATTAATATATAGCCCCCAAATTCTATGCAACTGCAGACAATTTCCCATACTCAAGAAATTTCAGCAGGAAAAAAAACCCACCAACAAACCATGCACAGTTTGAAAGAAACAAATGTGGACAGATAAATAAATATACACACTTTGTGAAGAACAGCTGTTTTCCCTGTGGCTCAATTTCATCAATCTAAATATGAAAAAGTAGTGATAAAAATGTATCCATTAGATTACAGGGTGAGGAAATTTCATTACTTGGAATGAGAGAGAGCTGTTTTGCTTATGAAAAAGTAAAAAGCAGTGTGTAGTTGTTAATGGACATGTTTATGGCCACAAGCTGGTATAGCCTGATCTTTTTTGAGAACATACAGATTTGATGAAGACCTATTTTGGGCAGGATGCCCTGTTCTGTTAGGACTTGTTTTTCTTGTGTTCCAATGGCTGATTAGTTCCTGATTTTTTTTTCCATCTGTGTGTGTGCCTTTCTGAGAATTTTTGCTTTGTTTTCTTGAACAGAAAAACCTCAAAAGCCCAAGCAGAATTACAGCAACCAGTTGGTCTGGAACACATAGTTAAAAGTTTTAGAAAGCAAAACATTGCCTTTTTTTTTCTTTCTTAACCAATGCTGTAGCCAAGCAGGGAAAAAAAAAAAAAAAAAAAAAAAAAACAAAAAAAAAAAAACAACAACAACAAGGAAAAGCAGATGCAGCTGAAAGAAATGAAGTGCAAAGAGCATGAAATGCAATTTTGCATTGCTGTTTTTGATAACATGTGATGATAATAATAGGTCATACCTAGATAATATTGAAACATGATCCAAGGGATAGGAAGACATTTAATTAGTGGAAAAAAGAGACCTCTGGCAGATTGATTGACACACAGATCTGTTTTCTAAAAGCATGTTCAGACCCTCTTATTCTTAGGACAGCCTTTGGACAGAGCCTGACTTGTTCAGATTGCGATAGGTTAATAAGGATACTGAGCAAGTTGCTGGAGATAATTATGCATTAGCTGGAACAGGGGATTGATTCATCCTGTTGAGGTGAAGTCTGTGTAGTAGAACATTATCACTCCACTGTACTGAAAATAAACATTTCGACTTTCATATTATATGTTGGCTGTGGAGAGTGGGAAGAGTGGAAAAAAGCCTGGGCCCAGCATTGGTTCTGGATGGAGGAAATTTCAGCTCCTCATTATCTTGATGAGTAAAAATGCAGCTTGGTTCTGCAGCACTGGATTATCCAAGCTCCATATTCCACCAAGCTTCTTGAGCTTGGCTGAACAAAGGTTGCCAGGCTGCTCCCACACTTGCATTTGGGATGTAGTTCTGCAGGAAGATTGAAGACATAAATAGCAATGTTTTAGGTCTGTGAACCTACACATGTCAGAGTGCAGGAAAGCAGAGTCTTCCAAAAGTCATCTTCCCTGGTAGCCCATTAGTGAGGAACAATCTTGACTCCTGTTTTCTCCTACACCAAAACTCACACACAGAAGCACTTTGGAGAGTCTCCTTTCCATATGCAGCTAATAGAAAGTGATGGGGGAATTAGGTGCCAAATTAGCTATTAATCACCTTAGTGACTTTGTAGGTTTATTTTAAGGCTGAATTCTCCATAGGCTTCACTGACTTTTCTAAAACCTTTAGTGACATGACAAGTCTATACATGTACATCAGAATCCAGAACACTTCCTGCCAGGCAGGGCCCTTAAGGCAAAGTGTAACCGAGTTTCCATAGATGGTGGTCCAAGCAATGGTGCATCTGTCCGAGAAAGCAAATTTGCACATTTGGCTCTTTATCTTGTCACTGCTGTTGCTTTGCTTAAGCCATAGCTATTCTTCTCTGGGTTGTCATCCTAACACCTCAACCTGATCCTCTTGAGTATCTGCAAGGATAGGATGAAGAGCTGCAAATCACCTCCAGCCCTTAAGTGTGAGATCAAGCATATCCTGATGAGAGATTCCCAGGCAGCAGAGCTCTGGGACAATATTTGTCTAAAGGCTGGTGTCTGAGTCATAAGGAGAGAAGTTACAGTGGTACAGGCAGAGTCCTTCCACTGACTTTGTGAGCTTTGTCTCTGGGTCACAGAGCCAGATTTGTGTTGTGGTGTGACAGTATCTTGATTCGGTATTTGATAGGAGAGCCTGACAGCATAATTATGCTGTGATAGGAGGAAAGCTCCTAGAAACAACATCTTATATCCTATATATTATGATTGTGACAAAAATACTTGCTTATGACCAAATTAGTTTGGTGAGGCAGATATAAATTAAGTTCCTTCTAGTGTTCACACATATCAAAATTTGGAATTTAAAGACAGGCTATCTGAGCTACTATACTGGTAACATAAGATTATTATTCCTCCCTGCAATATGCTTAAAATCTTGACAGTAATTTCAGTGGGACAAGTAATTTTTCTCTCCATATCAGCATGACCCCCTGGGAAACAGTGGGAGCTACATCATGTGCCAATTGAAAGTGGAATAAAAAAACAAAATCCATAAACACAAGGCATTACAATTCTTTATCATGGTTACTGCAAGGACCATAAATGCTGGCTCTGAGGATTCCTTTTCACATCTGTTTTTCTTGTTGACATCTCTTTAGTTATTGTCTCAATCTCTTCTTAAGTGTAAGATGTGCAGGGTGCCTCAGCATTTTGGTTATCGTATTTGAGGTAACCCAAGGCTTTGCCTACTGTATGATGGCACTTGCTCTCTCTGCTGGCAGTGCAACAGCCCTTGAAAAATAACCAGTCCTTCCACAGTTTAGGGAAGGCTGCAGTTAGTGAAGAGGCCAAAAGCCTTTTCAGTCTTTTGCTGCTTTCTTTTCAAACAGGGGAAAGAAGTCTGTGCATACACACTTCAAGAGGGATGAAGTTAGGATGTGGTGCCGTGCATTAAAAATTTCCTTGGTTTTCTGGAGCAAAAGACTCCTGTGGCTGAGAAGGTGGGCAGAACTGTTAATAGATGTGCCAGGTTCTCAGCTTCTCCAGTGGTGAAATGGGGACCAGCTTGACATAGCCTCACCATTCTCAACTGATGTTTAATTGTTATAATTTGGCATAGGCAAGTAAAACAAGGTTGGTCATTGAGACCTAATACCTGTTGCATCCAGTGGGAGTCACACACCCCACTGCCATGGATGGACTCCTTACAACAAACTGCTTCACAAACTGTTCAAACTGGCACACTGAATAAATATACCCTTTCTTTAAATAAGTATACACTTGCCATCCACACAAAGCCCCCAGAGCATTCACTTTTTTACAAGCACTTACAGAGGAAATAGCACCAGCCCTATAATTGTCCACATCAAAATCTGTTTATTTAGAGAAGTTATTATTCAGCTGGAAGGTACCCAGAGTATAGCAGAGAATTGCCACAGTATTAACAACCAAGGAGTGGCCATCACCAGCATTATTGTTTGTTGCCTTTCCAGTGCACTGAGGCTGACTTGTTTACAAGCATCATAACTAAAGAGCTTGAGCTCTCTTTATTTGCCACCAAGTGAGCCTGCAGGGAAGAGCAGGGGAAGAAAGCTTGGGGAAGGCATTGTGGTCACTAGTTGTTACAGGTGCAGTAACTAAAAACACTTATCTCTCCATGCCCTGCTCTATCCTGTGGTGTTTTTTCTTTTAGAAATGCCTACATTTTTCAGTACTTTATATAAGCTTCTGGCTGTAGGGGTAGTGTGTTAATAAATGTTCACTGGAATATAAAACATGTACTGTATTTAGTGAATAATAGATTATAGATAACTCCAAGCATATCACTTAAAATTATGTAGGTGTTTATGAGCCATTAGTAAGCAATTTATTATTGATCAGGAAGGGAAGGAAGGATCACACATTTATTACAATCCATGAATCCTGAAGTCTTGGTTAGAAATGAAGTGTGAGCCACTGGCCTTTTAGCAGGAGGCTCTCTGGCCAACAGCTGATAAGATCACACCAAGTTCTTGGCAGTTTTGAGACACTCCAGTGCATTGTTGACCTGTCCTGTAGCCAAACACATAGCCTCTGGTTTTAGTACCTCTCAGCAGCCATGATTTTGCTTTGGTACATCACAGCTCACATCAATTTCAAGTGGTGCTTTCCTTTAAGAACTGACACACTCTTTGTTTCACTCCCCGGCTAAATCTGTTTCTTCTCTCTTTTATGTGTTTCCTGCTCCTCTTCTCCCCAGGGTGAATGCTCACAAAAGTGCTACGACATCTTTGTGCTGGAGACGGTGTGCGTGGCGTGGTTTTCCTTTGAGTTCCTGTTGCGATCCATCCAGGCGGAAAACAAGTGCGCTTTCCTGAAAACCCCGCTCAACATCATCGACATCCTGGCCATTCTGCCTTTCTACATCTCTCTCATCGTGGACGTGGTTTCCACGAAAAACAGCAGCAAGCCCGGCGGGGGAGCCGGGAACAAGTACCTGGAGCGCGTGGGGCTGGTGCTGCGCTTCCTGCGGGCGCTGCGCATCCTGTACGTGATGCGGCTGGCGCGGCACTCGCTGGGGCTGCAGACGCTGGGGCTCACCGTGCGCCGCTGCACCCGCGAGTTCGGGCTGCTCCTGCTCTTCCTCTGCGTCGCCATGGCGCTCTTCTCGCCGCTGGTCTACTTGGCTGAGAGCGAACTGGGCGCCAAGCAAGAGTTCACCAGCGTCCCCACCAGTTACTGGTGGGCTGTGATCTCCATGACGACTGTTGGCTACGGGGACATGGTGCCTCGTAGCATCCCTGGACAGGTGGTAGCCCTGAGCAGCATCTTGAGTGGGATTTTGCTGATGGCTTTCCCGGTCACGTCCATCTTTCATACCTTTTCCCGTTCCTACAGTGAGCTGAAGGAGCAGCAGCAGCGAGTGGCCAGCAGGCAGGTGCGCCAGCGGCAAGGGAACACTGAGCTCCCAGGTGACAACAGTACAGGGGGGCTCAGTGCCACATTCCCACCAAGTGCTGGTGAGCACGAGGGTCTGCCCTTGATGGACCAGTGACCCTGAGCTGAGAACATACATTGGCAGCACAAGAAGCAGCAGACAAGGGAGGTTAGTTCTGCAAGAAGAATGCCATGAACTGCATAGATGAGGGGCAGACACACACCAGGTTTCTCTAAAGACAATCTTCTGATCTTAAGGGACCTCTGGAAAGTACCCCTAGAAATTCTACAGCTCTGCTCCATTGCTTTTCTTAGGGCTTTTCTATTGAGCAAATATTTTTGGGTATGCCCAAGGAGCAGCCATTGAACATAGCCAGCCAGCAGAATGTAATGTGAAGCACAGCCTGTGCCAGGTGCCATAAGGCAGAGCAACCAGCGTGCCACCTCCCCCTACCCTGCTCAGTGGCACTCCCTGTGAGAGGGCCTGGGCAAGGGGCTCCCCGTGCTGCAACGCCCCACAGCACGTTTGTTTTGGCAGCAGCACCAAGGAACAGAAACCTCGGAGAAGCCAAGGGGCGAGGGCAAGAGAAGGGCAGAAGCATCCCTTCAGTGTTACCAGGGGCTTGCTTTTGTCTCCTACAGATGTGAAGCAGTGCAGCCAGAGCTGCCAGCTCTGAACTGTGTGTGAGCACAGTTTGCATTATTTAGTAGAGATGCATATTTACCATCCTAAGCTTTATATCTTAGTCCCATGACAGAAATACACATACAAAAAAATCTTCCTGACTATGGTACTGAGTGTTAACTTGGTTATTTTTCGTTTGCTAACAGTCGAATATAAAAAATACCATTACAAATTATGACGTTTCTCCACTTTCTGTTACTATTTTCATCTCTCATGTATCTATAAATGTGTTTAACAGGCAGTGGAACCAATCTGAACTACATGAAGCTCAAGAAGGGGAGGGTGATGTTAAACCAGCAATGACTCCCAGCTCTGCATGGCCTTCCTCTGTGCTGGTGGCTGCACTGAGTGCAGTCGTGTGCAAACAGGAATAGGGGAGTAGTGCAAACCCAGTGAGGGCAGCGAGACACCTTCAGTGGGTTCTGGCCTGAGCTGCAGTGCAGCACCTGTGCTCTGCATTAGGAGTAGCCTTTTGGTTTTGCCCTCCTACTAAGAAAAAGACAATTTTGTCATTAGAAACAACCATTCTGGCTCTTCTTCCTGGTTCTCAAAGGATGTAAGTCAATTTAAAGGGAAAATGATTCATATAGTGGCATCTGCATGTTTGCTTATCGATGCCAGCCCCATGCATGAGCTTACCAGCCCCGACCCTGGAGGAGCTGTGTAGCTGTTCCAAGTCAGGATGCTGTGTGGGTGTTTCAGTGCTCCTACAGGTGGGATGTGATCAGGGAATGGAGGGAGATGGAACCCAGCAGTCTCTTGTACCTATGCTCCTAATTGTACTAAAGCCATGCAGTGTCACCCTCCCTACTCTCCACCCACCAGGAAGGGAAGAAAACCTGATATACTGAAGATGGGATTTGTCTGGTCTGTTGTTTGGTTGGGGTTTTTTTGCCTCAGCATATGTTGTAAAACAAATCTTACATTAGCAAACTCTCATATTAAGCCATTCCTTATAGGAATGAAGCAAGGGAAATGGAAAAGTTACACTTTATTTTAATAAAAATTAAAAGCTTTGTTGCTGACTCTTTGTGTCTGGTGATTTGAGTGTGGAAGAAGGTGGTGTTTCACCGTGCTGATGTGAAGTAACTCACGTTACTTGCTGCTGAGCCCTGCAGGAGATGGAGGCAGCAAAACTGAGCTCCCGCCTACCCTGCAGGATGCACCTGGATCAGCAAAGCCCCAGCTGTACTGAACTGTAGGCAAACTAAACACAGGTGCCCCTGCCAGGGTTCTGCCCATCCTTGATGGCCCAGCAGCACTAGGAAAACATCTGCTCCTTGTGCTAGAAAGGAGGGCCAAGGGCTGGTGCCTGAGCTGACTCAGACTCCTGGGAAAGCAATACCAGCACTGGTTTGCTGTGACTCATGAAAGATTTTAATTTTATTGGTTTTTTATTCCCAGTGCAGGCCTTTCTTTCATTAAGGATTATTAAGGGCTGACATCAGGCATACAGCTTTGCAGCCAGCTGATTGCAAACCAGCAAAGGGAGCAGTCACGGGGGGACAGTGTGGCCTGGAGCTGAGGGGCAGCACTGCATCTTCTGGTGGCATTCAGATGCTCAGCCTTAAGGTGGCACCCGATAGACTCACTAGGTAGACTCACAAGTTCACTCCTCATGGGGATTTGGTGCACGCACACCAGGTGTGTTTCATGCTCCATCTCCAGTGTGAATGAAGTGACCATGGCTGGTGTGCATGGAGGGTGCAGAGTGCGTCTCCTCAAGGTGGTGAAACCCACAAACCAAAAGCATCTTTATCTTTCTAGAAAAGCCACTTTGGAGTGGACATCCTTGCAGAACGAAGAGTTTCACACTTGCAGTGCTAGCAAATAACACTAATCGATGCAGCTTTTGGCCTTGCAGCATGACAAAAACAGTGCTGGGACAGCAAACTGCAGCTCAGCAGCTGTGTAGAAAAACAGACTGATGACACACACCAGTATTAATAAACTGGTATTATTGCTGTTCTCCATCAAGTTGCTATTGTCCTACAATAGTCAGTTCTTTGTATTTTTCAAAAGGCACATAATTAATTCCAGTACACGCGGAGTTTTAATAAAGTGACAAAACCCACTCATTATGTTGCCTAGTCAAAGCCTGGCTTTCAATAAAGTTTCATTTCATCTATTGGGATGACAGATGAGGAAACAAATATAAACCAGGAACCTTTTAAACAAATTATTTTTGGAAGCTGTATAAAGTTGTGATGCACACATTGCCAGACATAAAAGACACTCAAAGGAGAATGAATTTCACCCAGGGCAGCTGTTGTTATGGGTGATCCTTGTTACTTTTGATCAGCTGCTGAAGAATGTTGGTTTTGTTGTGTATGGTGGTTGGGTTTTTTTGACACAATACACAGACTATTTTAAGGCCATTCATCTCTAACTATAATAAATGCCACACTGCTGTCTGCAGGCACACCAGTGCCAGCAGGTAGTTATATCTGTTTCTTTGAATAACTAAGTGCATCACGATTGTAGCATACTAGTTTTGCCTCAAGGAAAAAGAAAAAAAAAGAAAAAAAAATTCCTCTCGTATGGGACAAAGACTTGAAAAATGTGAGCAAAGCCACCTCTTCTACATGCCCACCTTGGTGGCAGAATGCATGCATCTGGACCTACAAATTCTGGCAACACTAGTCATGAAAACCATAACTGAGGAGAGTTAAGGATGTGTTAATTGATAAAGGGACAGAGGTAAAGGGAATGGCACAAAGTCAAACACAACTTCAGCTCAACAGTGCATGTGCAGAGCCACCTCCTACCGCACAGCAGCACCAGTTAAGAAAAAGCAGTAATGCAAAGGAAAATGTGATGCTGGTGTCATCTTCTCAACTGTAAGCTGGACAGAGGCTGCTGTCCCATGCTGCTGAGGCCAGAACAGGCACAGGCTATGGCAGCCTCACCAGATGCTTCAGGAGGCAAAGCATCCTTGGCCTTCCCCTTGGCACCTACAAGCCACAGCCTTAGAGGACTGTGAAGCCTTGGTGCAGAAGACAGAGGCAGATGGAAGGGCTGCTGGCCCATCTGCAGCTGGGCGAAGCCCCTCAGTCTCCCAGCTAGCACCTACCAGAGCCAAGTGCACGTAAGCCAGGACACAGAAGGGCAGGAGAGGGGTCTGAAATGCTGTGTCTGCTGTCTGTGTCTTTCTAGATGCTGACATCCACTTGGGACAGGCTGCTTTACAAGGCTGTTTACAGGAAGACCTGTCTCTGCCCTAGGGTGAACTTCTCATTATGTTCTAGTCCCCATCTTTTATTTCACTGCTGTTGGCAAAGGTATCCAGGCAGTGTTTATTTCTTGGCGCACTGTTGACTTACATATTGACGTCTTCTTTCTTACAGAAAGTCTCCAACAAAGCTACAGTTGTCAGTCAGGTCCTGGCTCTCAAGCCTAAGGATCACAATCAGATTTAACAAACAGAGCCTTTGGGCCAATTTTTGCTTAATACCCAGTACCAAATGTGAGCTTTATTTTATGTCTTAAAATGCTTTTAATTGCACCTAACTACATGCATCTCAAACATCTAACCGTGAGATTTCTCTCTCCATGGAGCCGCAGTGCAGACCGCTGCCTGCCATGCACAGCAGAGCTGGGCTGCTGCCCTGCCTGCTGTAGCACCCAGAGATGGGGCTCCCCATTGTTTCCTTTGGAGCCAGCCCCATCGTTGGCTTCTCCACAGTGAGTGCCAAAGCAGCAGCCAGTAACACCAGCAGTGTCTGGGAGAGAAGGTGCAGGCACTGCGAGTATTGAGCAGGCCTGGCTGCTGTGAGAACTGCTTGGGTCTTCACTGCCAGCAGACTGCAACAAAGCAGGCAGGGTTTACTCCCCACCCTCACATTCTTCCTCCTTTCCCTCCCCACTTCACTGATTTACCTACCTTTACCTTCATGTTTTGGTTTTCCTTCTTTCCCTTCCCTTCACGAGTATCACCCTTCAGGCCCTTATTTGAGACAGCTCAGTCTCCTCCACATCTCTCCTCCCAGCCTCCTCAACCCTATTTCCTATGCCTCCAGCCCTCTGTCCTCCCCAGCTCCCCTTCTGCAGCTCCTGCAGTCATTGCACACAGCAATAGCAAACCACTTCTCCATGCCAGAGCAGCCCAACATCCTGGATCAGCAGCCTGGCAGGATTTAGGAGGTGCACAGCAGCTGCAAGGCTGCTCCTGACAGTCTTGGCTTGTTTTCCCATCCAGAATGAACAGGGAGGGTGGCCAAGACTTCTCTTGGGGCAGTGACTGGCCATGAGATGACAGACTCAGCATCCTCATCTTCTGTCCAGAGGCTGCCAAGAGCACATCCCTCATCTGTGTCCTGTCTTCAAACTCATGCTGCAGTCTGCATGACACAGTTTAAAGTTATATAATAATCTGTTAGTAATTCGGTTTTTACTGTGAGCATTGCAAACACAAACAAGTCGTGCTCTCAATGGTTAAGTTTACCCTGGTATGTATGGAAGAGCAGGAGACAGAAATCCAGAATCCCTGCTGTGCATCATCACTTCAGGACAATTTATGCCTTGTGCTTATTCACTCATCAGAAGGAAAAACCACACTAGTTATTCATATCAACAATGCTCCTGACAAGATGATTTATAGTAAGAGTTAAGAAGCATACATTTTGTACCTGAACAAAACAAAGCAACACTGCAATTTATATATAATAGGTAATTTTTATTTTAAAAAACCATTGCAACTGACAGAAAAAAATAAAGTCCATGAAATGTGCCATACATTCAAAGAGATGTATTTAAAGTAAGAGATTTCTTATTCTCTGAGGTGATCATTGAAACAGATACTTCCTGACAATTAGAGAACAAAACAAAAGTTCTGTAACACTTTGTCCCTAAAGTACCTTGCAAGAAGTTCTAGAGTTCCTGGCCAAGAGTCCTACTTGCTAAATGCCACATACAGAAGATGACTTGGACATGGTTCCACTGGCTTCTCATCCAGCATTTGCTGCTCTGGTGCAAATAAGACTGGTCTGCAGAGCTCGCTGATTTAGGTACCAATGACAAACTCAAGAATCCACCCAAGGAAGAATCCCAAAAGGAAAAAGCAGAAATTGTTTTATCCTCAGTAATATCTATAGTTTAAAGCCAAAGAGGTGGCCAAAAGTGTGCACTCCCAGGTGAAGCTGCAACATACAAAAGTATGTTTCTTATGAACCATTAATTTCTTACATCCCTGTTTTGCAGAATATTAGAAAAAGACCACCAAATACAAAAATC
Source organism: Zosterops lateralis (assembly GCF_965231275.1). Taxonomy (NCBI): domain Eukaryota; kingdom Metazoa; phylum Chordata; class Aves; order Passeriformes; family Zosteropidae; genus Zosterops; species Zosterops lateralis. The sequence continues at coordinate 58,622,770 of NC_139762.1, read as the reverse complement.
TTGCCATTACAAGTTATTAAAAAAACCCTTCAGACCATTAAAACACACGAGAAAGTGGTTTTTTTTTTTCAAACAGTAGAAATACAATCCTCATTAAAGCAGCATACCAGAGAAGCCAGTTGTTAAGTTTTCAATTAAAATAGACAAAAGCCCAGAGGTTCTTGTAACACAACCAGAACACTGCAGAAAAGAGAAGAACAAAACATTCATAGTCTGCCATGCTGAGTACATTGTCTTTGTAAGGTCACTTCAGGCCTAGGAGAGTATGGTATCGAACAAAGAGCATGGAGTCAGTGCCTTGGGCACAGTGTGATTCCCCTCCACTGGACAGTTTGCCACCAATGAAGGCAGTGCAGACTCAAATCGTGAGGTTCCCAAAGAAAGCGCAGTAGGGGAAGTATCTGACTTACATATTGAAGTTATCAAACCTCAGACTTGCTGCCGCTGCTAAGAAAACATAAACTCTTGGGCTATTCTTAAGAGAAAGAATTATTCTGAAGAATCTGTTGAACACCTTGCCTGTGGCCAGACGGGACTCACCCAGCAGAGGGAGGAAGCCTCATGAAGGAAGCAGCATGGGCACAGCTGTTCCTGGGACCAAGGGCCTTGCTACAGCCTCCTCCCATCACCCAGGGCAACCACAACAGGAGCCCAGGGGTGTGGTCACAGCCCCCACGGGTCCACACCACCAGCAGCTGCACATCACAGAGAGAGCACGGTGACCTATGCTGGCTAACAGCCTTTAGAGACAATATCTACATAAACCCTGCTCTTTCAGCTCTCTCAGTCCCTTGCAGTACAGGCTGCTGATTCTTCTAGAAAAGGTGAATCTCTTCTTTAAGAGCCTAAAAGTTCACAGTAAAAGGAAAACATGGACTCCTTCCTAGTTGGGCCAATGCAGGAAACACCCCAAAACATAACCTGGTTCTTGTTTGGCATTGAACGACATGAACACAAATCTCAGCCTCAACAAATCAAGCTGTCAGATGCTGGTCCTACTCCAGGGGATACAGCTTTGTCTCTCACTTTTTCATTTCTGAACTAATGAAAGTGGACCTGCTTCTATCTTTGTGGCTCAATCACTGTCTAGAAATACTTACCTGGCAATACTGACAACACCCATCTGCTGGCCCCTTGGTTTTGGAAAGACACCCTGCAGCCCAGCTCTGTCCTGTGCACAGCTGCAGGGGCAGTGCTACCCCCCAAATGCAGGGCAGGCTATTCCCACACCCCATAGCTTCAAAGCACGACTACATAAGTTCCCTGCAGCCTCCTGCTGGCTCCTCCTTTTGCCTGGATGCTTGACTGGTTGTGCCAGCTCTACACATGACTCCAGCACCATCAGACCCCCTCCATCATCTCCTCCATGTGTCCTCCTGCAGCGAGGATGAACACTTGCTCACTCTTTACCTTTAGAGCATCTGTGGCTGGCTCATTTCTGGCTGCTCACCTCTTTGCAGGGCCTCCCATCCCCACCTTCTCTCACTAGACACCCTTAGAGAGAAAGCTCCAGCTCCTGGATTTGCTCTTCATTACTTCTTCCTCCATCGTGGAGATACTGAACGCTAGTATATGCCACAAACTTCCCGCCAATATACAGACAAATTGTATTATATTTATATAATACAATTATTATATTATATAAACAGGTAGAAGTTTCAGACAAAATATCCTATAATTTCTGTGGTGTAACATTTTTAAATAGCATTAAAAACACAAACCATCCAGCCCTTGTGATTAAATGTACAAACATCTGTGAATTAATAAGGCTCATAGGTAGGTATGCAAAAATAAAGTGCCCCTCCCCCCACCAAGAAACAATTCTGTACAGCTAAGTCGGAAAACAGAGCAAGTTTTTTAACACAGAACTTCCCAAGCTGGATGTGCAGCCATATTTTCCATCCTTGTTCTTATTTCTGCTTTCAACTTGGCAACACAGGAGTATTTACAAGTGGAAGAAGAGATGCCTGAAGACTCTGCTGACCTGCAACCTGCTCAGCCAGGTTCCTTATAGGGCCTTGGTGCTGGCTGGGTGTGCAGTGTGGGACACGGGCTTCTGAGGGTAGTGGCTGTACAAGTAAACCTGCAACAGGATAGCGATGTCCACAAATACCTGCAGGAGCCCACAGATGGAGAACTGGAAAGGGGCCTGATTCAGGATGAAGTAAACAGTCTTGAACGTGTCCCCACTGCTCCACATCAGCACCATCTTGATGCTAAAAGACAGAAAAAGAGGAAGTGTTTTACTGAGAAGAACTTGGCTTTGGATTAGAACTGCTGTGCCAGAGGATCCCACCTACTGCAGTCAGGATTTATACCTAACAGTGGGTTGGGACTCCCCTTGACAGGGGGAGACAGTGTGCCTAGCCAAGACAAGGCAGCACTGTACTTGGAAGCGAGAATCAAATTCTCTGCTCCACAAACTGCAACACTCTTATCTCTGAGGCTATGAAGGCACCCAATATGTTAAAATATCCAGCTAGGATATTTGACTCAGTGGTGCTCTGTAAACATGCCACATGCTGACAGCATTGACCATAAACTGAAGTAAAAGAGTACATGGAAAAGAACAGCATGGAAAAGAACAGCAGTTCATCCCAGCAGTTACTTCTTGTGCATGCCATTCTGTGCTCATGCAAGGTGAAGTAACATACAGATTGCTCTCTCATGCATATATACTTTCAGCGACTCCTGAAACAAACAAAATAGATAGAAGAGACCACTCCTTACTGCAGAAAATGCATAACCAAAAAGCAGACAGACAGATTGTCCAGTAATACAGAAAGAGGAGAAATTGCATGCCTGCAGCTGTTACTGGAAGGATAAACAGCACTAGGGATTTTTATCAAGGACACAGATCTAAGAGCAATGCTCAAAGTTCCTTTTAATAACCAAACTTGCTTTCATCTTGCTCTTCTGCTGAACATTCCCTGTCCTGTAGTCCAGCTCCTGCTCCCCCACATCAGGAGAAACTCTGGGGAATAGAAGCAAGTTCTTCAAACAGACCAAATTATTTTCAGTGTCCTCAACAAAATGTGAACAATCAAACCTGAAAGGCTTTTTCTGAGCTTCATGCACTTTATCAGGAGAACTTTTTAAGCAGCTGGATAAGCAGCAGTGGACAAAAGCTTTGTAGTTCACAGTATGAGCACTGCACATGATTTGTCATAATTACAAGCAATTTACATTTTGCCAGCACAGACTCCAATTCATCACACACAGTCAGGCCTATGCAGCAGGGCAGGACTTAAATGTTCATTTTTCAAACACTCAGGCAGGAGCTCACAGGATTTGTGTTTTGGGCACAGGTGCACAATGCCATTTGCAAGCCAAATGCTGCAGCCCACTCTTTCCCCACACGGGAAGGGTGGGCAAGGACATCAGTTTTGTACAGCCTCATCACACTATGGAAATGGGAGACTTTTGTAACTCAGGTGCTCAGAGTTTGGTGCCCAGAGCACCAAACAGGTGTACAAATAAGGACTGCCCACAGAATCTGTGTGGAACTGCAAGCAAGGATACAGGGTTGAATGAGTAGTCATTCCCCATCCAAGGTTCATTCTAAAAATGTAAATAAATAATCAGAGAAAGAAAACAACTGCTGAACTCTACACGTCATTTGTGCTTGGTGCAAACAGCCTGCATCATTTGTCCTGTGAACGTTCCCAGTCACACCAAGTCACCTTACAACACACTTACAGGATGTTTATGGATGCAGGTGGTGGTCGGAATTGATTGAGATTTTAATTAGGAGAACAATAAACTCTGAGGGTAATAAAACTGGCACCTTGCTTGCTGGCAGTCAATATTTCTTCTTTGATTTTAAGAGTATTAGTATTTGCTGGGCAACCGATCACAATTTAATTGTGAATCTGTCCTGGCATGGCTAGGCACTCTCACTAAAAGCACATGCTCAGCCAGGCCAATCAAGCTAACTGCTCACTGTTGACAGAAGGGCAAGTTCAGGGATACCATGAGATAGTTGAATGGGAATTTAACAAATATCCTTAATACAAAGGATATTTGCCACTCATTCCCAATGGAGAAAGCCAGTTGGGTTTTTTAAGTGACCTTACAGTGCAGTGCAGTTGTGGAGAAGATACAGAGTCAGAAGATGTAAAGCCTACTGAAGAGTTAACCCCCTCAAAGAAAGAATAATCAATCATTGAGGGAAAACTTAAGGACACCTGCAGCTCAGCAGCACCACAGGAGCCAAGCACGCCTCTAGCTGTGTCACATGCTGTGCCAAGTTTGCCAAAGCAAGTCTGTGTTTTGCTAAGAAGACACCTGTGAACTCAACCGTCTTGCAATACTGGTTGGAAAACTTGGTGCGTGTTCTGACAGCCTCTGCACGTTCTAGAGCCTACAATTCAGTTCATATATCTGACACTGAAGGACATCATCATCATGCCTGGAGTTCTCACTTGGACATGAGAACCCCCCCACACAAAAATCTCAACTTGTCCTTGACAAAAATGATCTTAAAAAATGCTACAGGTAGTTTAAAGAGCTAATGCCACTGGTCTGTCTGTGTACCAAAAAAAAAAATACATCCTCCTCTGTCCAGTAGCTTGGACAAAGCATCCAAGAAAATCTGCAAATCACCAAGATACAATGAAAAGAAAATACAGAAAACATTTGACATCCCACAACACTCGGTCCTGCAGCTGCACCGAGGTTCTCAGTGCAAAGAGTAGTACTGATGCAAAGTAGTGACTGTGGGAGTGCTGGATGCCCTCCCAGAAGAGAGGCTGGGACTGGACAAAAGGAGCACGTCCAGCAGAGACCAAAATGTGCATGGAGTAATCACAAAGAGCTTAGCAAGGAAATGGGGACAGGGTCATGTAAGACGTGAGAAAATGCAATGAAGGGCCACAGAAGAAAGCAAAGGAGAGAGCAGAGGAGCCAAGAGGTTGGTCAGATGAGAAAGGATAGAAAAAAAGAGACTGAACAGGACAGAGAATGACAGGAACAGAAGAGAACTGGAAACATGGTACACAAGTCCTTGAAAATGACCTGAATTTGGGGTAGACAGTTTGTGTGGCAAGGTTTTGGTAGCAGGAGCCAGGGAGGCAGACTACAAAGTGACTTCTGTGAGAAGCTGCCAGAAGCTTCCCCTAAGTCCAAGACAGCCAATGCCAGCTGGCTTCAAGATGGACCTGCCACTGGCAAAGGCTGAGCCCATCAATGGCAGTGGTAGCACCTCTGGGATAACGTATTCATGAATGGGGGAAAAAAACTGCTGCACTACACAGCAGCCAGGTGAGAGGATGTGAGAACATGTGAGTGTGGCCCAAAGCTGCTGCTGGAGCAGCTTTCTGTCGGGACTTGTGACCTCTGGGAAGACCCATGATGGAGCAATCCATTCCTGAAGGACTGCACCCCATGGAAAGGACACATGGAAAGAACCCACACTGGAGCAGTTCATGAAGCACTCCATACCATGGAGTTCATGAAGGAACTGCATACCATGGGAAGGACCCACACTGAAGAAGTTCATGAAGCACTGCCTCCCTGGGAGGAACCCCAAATGGAGAAAGAGCATGAAGAGGACAGAGCAGCAAAAACAATATGTGATGAACTGACTGCAACCCCCATTTCCTGTCCCTCTGTGCCATTTATGGGAGGAATGTAGGGAAGATAAAATAAAATTGAGCTTGGGAAAAAGGGAGAGGTCTGGGGAAGCTGTTTTAAGATTTGGGTTTATTTCTCATTATTGTAGTCTGATTTTGATTGGCAATAAATTAAATTAATTTCCTTGAGTGGAATCTGTTTTGCCTGTAATGGTAACTGGTGAGTGATCTCCCTGTCCTTATCTCAACACATGAGCCTCTTGCTGTATTTTTCTCTCCCCCTGTCCAGCCAAGGAGCAGGAGCAGTATGAGTGGCATGGTGAGCACCTGGCATCAGCCAACATCAATCCACCATGAGGGTAAAGCTAAGGAAAGAGCAAAGAGGTTTGTGCTGGCCCAGGATTCTCATCTCACCACTTCAATTCCCCCAGTACGCTCTCCAAGTCTGTGTATGTCTCACTCCTTCAGTGCCCACTCCAGAAAGGGGAAAAGCTACAAGTGCTGTTTGGCTCTGTCCCATCTCAACCAGCACCCATTTGCACACACAGCCTCAAAATTTCAGCTTGCTAAGAAACCTGTCGAGTGTCTGTGTGGCACCTCGGGGGAAACAGAGCTGGCCCTGTCCCCACTACCACATCACAGGCCTGAGACAGGCTGGATGAAGCTTCTGTCGAGTCCTAATTTCCAGATTCGCGGTGCAATAGTAATGGTCCTCCCCCCGATTTGGGATTTGCAATTGCTCTGTCCTTGCTGCATATGCAGAGGTCACTTGAATGATGCAGCGGTGCTTGTATGACTATGAGGGATGGATGGCATGGATACATTATCACTGTTCTCATACCTTCCAGCTACTGTGTCACTTTAGGATGCCACATTGCACAGAAAAACCAGTTTTTGCCTGCAGCTTCTCAACTTTACCCAGTCACCTGGGGAAGAGAGGTAATTCTTACATCTGTTCTAATTTTTGGGGTAGACGAGAAAGACACCATTCTAGCTTGGGCATATAGCTGCCCCTTACCTGACCTGGTGGAGAAAAGAGCAGTGTCTGTGAAAAAGGGAAGACTTATTGCCCAGAAGAAATTGAAATTTTCAACTGGTTGTGGAGAAGAAAGAACAAAAAGGAGAGAGCATACCTAAGCCCCTGCTCCACTGCTCTATTGTAACCTTGTATTTGCTGAATGAATCATAGAATCATTAGGTTGGAGAAGATCTCTAAGATCACCGAGTTCAACCATTAACCTAAACTCACCCAACAATGCCAAGTCTGCCTTTAAACCACGCCCCAACGTGTTTTAAATATCTCCATATTCTGGTGGATGTCAACCAGCACCCCCAGGTCCTTTTTCACTGAGGACTCTCCAGCCACTCTTTCTCAATCCTGTAGCTTGGGTTTGTTGCAACCCAAGTGCAGGACCTGGCATTTGGTCTTGGTGATTCATCCAACCAACCTCAGCCCATGGATCTGCACCTTTGCCATGTGCCAGGTGTTGTGGGCTGGTAGGTCACACACTCTGGTGCACCAGAGTCTGATCCTTGGCTTCACACTGCAAAAGAAAACGCTGCATTGCTAATGCAGATGAGGCTTTGCTACAACAGGCAGTCAGGGCCCACCATCAACACTGCCTGAGACTGGAAAGCATGGCACAAAGACTGCACACAGCAAAAACTTCCCAGACTATCTCACAAAGACCAACTTCACACTCCATCTTCCTGCTCTCTGCAAAGTCACACACACCAAGCTGTTCTGTGCAGCATTGGCCACAAAGCAAAGCAGGACTGAGGAGTAAATGTTTCTTTCCCAAAATAGCCAAAGCTAAGCTGGGGAGATGCAGAAGGCAGGAAATGCTCACCTTGTCAATACAGAGGATACGCTCTAGGAGGACTGCACAAGTGCTCTTAGCACATCTAAGCAAGCAGGTTAGGGGTGACCAGTGCCAGAGAGCAACCTGGGGATGCAGAAATAAACAAATGGCAGCATTTGTCTGTGTGACAACAGAGATGCCAACTGGAGAGGCAGGAACAGCGTTCAAATAGCTGGTATTGCCAGAGGCTGAGGCAGATTTGTGGTAAAAATAGCACTTCCCAGTAATGTACATCAGCACTGCAGTATCCCATGACAACAAACCTCCTAAAAAGCAAGCACCTTCCTCACAGCTGAGCTCGATGGAAGGAGTTGTTAATGTAGTAACAGCCAGTGCCAAGTCTCTGTAAATTGCAAATGACCATAAACAGGAAAAGCTGATATTTTTTCCACTGTTTCTATAATCTGAAAGAGCACTTATTTATTCTGCTGCTGGAACTAATTTGCAGAGAGACACCAGCCCTTCTGATCAGACACTAGACTAGGGGTGGGTTGCTAAATGATGGGTTTTAATATGGTAGTATGAAAATGCCCTACAGTGCTGCTGTTCTCTACCACTGATAGCAGATTTCATAAACAAGCTGCACCGGTCTTCATTTGCTAAATAAATTAATTACATGCTGGAAAACAGCATTTACTTTTCTCACAGAATAACTAGCTTCATTCTGATTCCCTGTATGTTGTATATTAATCATGAAGTGACAGCAAGAAGAGGTAAAAAACAGCTGTCATTAACATGGCATAGGCAGTCAGCCAACAAACCTTAATTTTTATAGAATTATTTCTGGAATCATTTAGATGTAGAAAGAGCTACATTCAAACGAGAAAAAAAAAAAAAAGAAAATCCAAAACCATATTCTGTTGGTTTTTTATGTGGAACTATACTAGAGGCTGAGTAGTTTGCAAAACAATTATATCTGCCAGATATTCAGATTCAATCTACCTTATCCAGGACTAATACCATTCTAATCAAAGTTTTTCAGCATCTTCCTTCCTTCTGTGCAAAACCTGGCTGCAACAGTCTCAAGTCTCTGATTTTCGCTCAGAGTCTTTGCACACTCTGTTCAACATCAGTCACTTGTGGATCATTACACCTTTCTTCTTCCTTCATCTGAAAGAACAAAAGCTACCAAAAAGAAGGATCTTGTGAAAGAATGAGATGTGAAGCCCTCTCTTCCACTTCCCTGGTGAACCAGTCTGTCTTAAGACTGTTGCAACCCTCCATCCAAACAGCAGCAGGGCTGAGGAGCAACAGTTTGCAGAACACAGGCTGGGACTGAGCACAACACATGCAGAAGGAAAAACACACAGCAGTCCTTGCTTCCTGTTTGCACTGCAGATTTTCTCACACTGATGTTATGACTCTGCATGTTTGTAGCTTAACACACAAACCCAAAAATACCCTGCACACTGGAAGACACTGAGAGAAGCAGACATTAGACAGTGACTTCCATTGAAAAATCCTGTAGGGGTTTGAGCAGACATTGCAGCGCAAATAGCAACAGGAGGTATGTGCTGCCCTGATGTAATTACACCCTGCTACAGTCAAAAAACTTAGGGCTAACTGTGCTCAAGCACTGGATGAACTCAAAACATCTAAGTTATGTTTGATAAGAGAAAAAAAGAATATAATTTATTGACCTTTACCTACATAAAAAAGAGAATTAGCATGGACTCTTTGTTCAAGAATCAGTGGACATTGTCCACAAATTCCACACATCACGGCCTCACATCATGGCCAACTTCCCCACATCTTTGGCTAAACATAGGTTTAGCCAAATCAGAAAATCTGATTAGACTGCCACAGTTTCAGCCATTTCTTCATATATTAGTACTTGACTTTCATACATGTTAAAACATAGTGACAAATCTTTGAATGATGGGATACAAAAGCAGAATAAAATAATTTAAAAGCTGACAATATAATATTTAGTTCAGGAATAAAGTCCACACAGCAGCAGCCTGTCAGTGAATATCTTCAACACTGCATTTGGTTTTGGGAAGTGAGGAAGAAGGTACAGAAGGAATCTCTCCGGCAACCTTTTAAGCTGCTACCTCCCACAAGCCATTTGCACAGGAATGTCTGGAAGAGAAAGCAGATTCAGTTGTAACATCCTGACTTTGGAAAACTTTCAGCTCCCATTTGCAGCTCCAAAATAGTCTACTTAGAAAAGAAAGCAAGCATTCCTAACACTGCACTTCAATCAGAGGCTGGCCTGCCTGCAGCAGTGAAACACAGACCAGAAAACAAGAAATACAAATGCCATGTTATTTTTAATACTGCACAAAACAAACAAAAGTTAATAAATAGAGAATTTGTTTCTAGCAAAATGCCATATGGCTTAACAAAAAAAGGAGTCCTCCTCATGCTAACCAAATTGCTTAGCCTGCCAAAAACTATTAAAAGGAAAAGAAGAAAAAGAAAACACACAGATCAAATATCCAAAGTGTCTGAAGTTTGAAAACATGGAAACTAAGTGTGCATACCCTAAGACAGGTCCTTCTGTGTGAACAAGCAAAGATCTTGTTTTAAATATTGCACAGCCAGCTGGGAATCCAAGCATGAAACTGTTCACGAATCCTACGTGCCCTGCTTGGTGTGGGTGCCTTACCTCACTTCTCAACAATTCTTCTGAGGCTGGAGCTGCACTGACCATCTCCAGAGAAAGACATTTGTCCAGCCCCAGAACACTAACAGGAGTTAAGAGGAGCATGCAGCAAGAGAGAGCCAGCATTTATTTTGGACCTCTGTAACCAAGCTGAAGCAGTTGAGTTAAAGCCATATCCACAAGCAATGGATACCACTGTTGGCTGTAATCCAAGAGCAAATTTTCTTAAAGTTCCTGTGATTTTCAGGGACTGTACTCATCAATGAGGAAAGATGAAATGCAAGATTTCACTCTGAAACACCATCAGGCAAATAAACCCAAAAAGATGCAGCTAAACAAAAAAGTTTCACAGAAAAATAGGGTAAATAGGTATTTGTCAATTTTTTTCCTCATGAATATCTGTTCTCTAAAGTCCCAAGAATGGCAGTGTCAGGCATTTTTATCCCATGCAGCATATCTACCCAAAAGCCAGTATTTACTAGAACATATCTGTGAAAGGATAGTGAAGGGGAAACTACAAGACATGCCACACAGGGCCAGTAGATAGTCCAGGATCACTAATATGGCCTCCAACTATGCCAAGCAACTCTACCTGAAGCTCCGTCTGTAGGCATCCAGAAAACGGTAACCCTTAACAGGTACAAAGTACTTCTAGTACTTTACAACTTGTACAGCAGAAAGAAGGGCAGCAGATCTTAAACAGCACAAAAACCCCCAAGGTCTGTGAAACAGATGTGAAAATAAATCACTTCTGTGGATCAGATGAGAGATTTGAGCCACAATTCACACCAGTGCCCTTTCTGCAGGAGACACAGATGCATTCCAGACAGACTGCAAAGCTCAGGTCTGCTTAGACATGTGGTATGAACACAGATCAGACAGGCTCTGTTTCTGCTGCTGGTGAATGGGGAAGCTGCAGACCTGCTGCCATGGCAGGGACCATATTTCCTCTGGTGCCAGGGTAGAAAATCACATCCTCCACCTCTCTCAATAACTGCAGTCAGCTGCCAACACACATGGTACTGTCAATGTAATGAGAATGGTGCAGAGCACACCTAAATTACACCATCCTTCAACATCTCACTCGTGAAGTTGTTCTCCAGGATCTGTCCCTGCTTCCCTGTCTCTCACCTCCCACTCATGGCATTGCAATTGGTGGAGCTGCAGGCACAGCTGCTGGTTCATGCTGCTCTAGATGCTCTCCTGCTGCCCATCTTCTCTCCAGCCACTTGGCATAGCCCACCCTGGGGCCCCACATCATGCACTGAAAGGTGGGTGATAAAAGGATCTGCTGCCACGCAAGGGCACGGGGAAACAAATCCCAGGAAGCAGCATTCCTTCCCACGGCTTGCTTCCCTGCAGGGTGAGTTGGCCTGCCACATCCCAGTAGTTGCAGCCTGCCCACTGCCAGGAAGGACATCACTGCTATTTCCTGCAAGGCCAATGCCAAGAAGTAATGTCCCAACATAATGTACCTGAGCAGCACCATTCAGTTTATTCCCTGCTCTAGTTCTAAATAACTTGGGACAAATTCAATTTGAAAGGTAATAAAAAAACATGAGGGAACAGAGGTTTGCTTCAGCACAGCTATGTATTCCAAAGCTCAAAGCAATGCTTTTAAATCTGCCTTTCTTCCTGCCCTAGACAACCAAGAGATCATCAGACTCTTCATCCAACTTGAGGCAATTTGAGCACCTTTTCCCTTCATCTTCATATGGTAACAAGTACATTGCTTGACCACACTTCTGGTATTCTTCTTCCGTAACTACAATTACCTCTTTGGTCAATCTAGTGCTTTCGTTGTTCTAGATCACTGGAGTTCACTTGTCTTCAAAGCCAGCGTCCACAAGGACAAAATCTAATGATGTTGCAGCCATTACTTTTCTTGAATAATCACATTCTTCAGCTAGTGAAAATGCTTCTCACATTCTAGGAAAACACTGGGAAATTAAAACCCCTAACATGCAAGTGGGTAAAATAAAGAGTCATCACTCAGGGACAAAGTCCAGATTACTGTCTGGAAAGAAATTACAGATATTTCCAAGAACAAAGCTTGCATTCTCCTCTAAAACACCTTAGCACTGGGAGGAAATAATGGCAGACCTGACAGTGTTAGGTCAATGGCTGGACTCAGTAATCTTAGAGGTTTCTTCCAACGTTACTGATTCTATGAAATGACACCTTGTAAGCTCTATATAAAGGTATGTCACCACCTAATTCTTCCTCTGAAATCAGGTTTCTCTCTTTCCCTCCACATGCTCACGTGCACACAGAGGTGCAGAAGTGAAGTCACTGGTGACACTGACACACCATACACCTCTGCTGCTTCTCAAAGCAAAGCCCAGTGAGAAGGCTGTGCTTTGTCAGCAGGTGCCACCACAAACCAACCCTTTCTGAGCCACTTCCCACATTGCCACTGACCCACAGTGGCTGCAGAGCTTTGAAGCCATGCTGTAGGCAGAACTGAATGCTGCAGGGAGGAAATAAAAGCATCATGATTACATCCCACACACAGTAGCATGAAACAAATCTTAAAATTTCAGCCCAAGTAGGGTTTTTGCAGTTCAACAAGGATAGACATCCCCTAGCCTATCTTCCCAAACTCTTGCCATTGACTGCATTGTACACTATGAATTCTGTTTTAGGAATTCTCTAATACAAGACTTAGTATCTGACAGAGCAAGTCTTCCACAACTATCCTGAAAGCTTGCCTGACAATGCCAGGACATCTGGCTAGGCATGTAATTCCCTTACAATGTGATGTATCATTCCTAGCCATCCTCCCCAGAACAAATTAAAACCCTACCTTTCAGCCTTGTTGAAACAGGTTTTTCTGATACCAAGATTTTTTTTCTTTCTACATTCCACTCCAGAATACTACGAGCACTTCCTCCCCATCTCAGTTTTTGGCACATCATTCAGTATGTCAGTCTCTGCACTTCCCACTCTTCTTCTGTTTGTTTGTCCCTCTGTGTCTGAGGAGCAGGGGACCAAAAGCACCATTACAGGTCAAAGCTGAAGCAGAAAATCTCTGCAGCCAACCCGTTTGAATCTGCCCAGCTCCCTTTCTCTACCCAGCTCTTCTTAACGGTCTTTCTGGACCACCCTTGCAAAGTCACTTCCTGAGCTAAGGTTCTTTGATCTCATTTTTCTCCTGTTCTGGTTCATTTGTTAACTACTTCAATTACTCACCACTCTGCTGACTTTACAGATCTTCATCACAGTCAGTACTAGCATTATGGCTGTTTGCATCCTTGCATCTCAACCAACATTTCTTCAAACTCAAATCTCAGTTTACTCGCATCTCATATTTCTAATCCCACTCCGTCCTACTGCACTGAGGGACACAGTTCTGTAATCACATGAGGAGGTAACTTAACCCACTTATACAATTGGCTGTGGTTAACTCTAACAAAACAATACAGGTGCTGGAATGTCAAGAACTGAGGCACTTTTGTTCCCAAATTTGTTAGGTAACAGAGGAAGACAACATTTTTAGAAAACTTTGATCTCTCAGGTGTCTTCATGACAGGCTCAATTCCCACCTTTTTGTGCCTTGACCTGACCTTATCTATGCAAAATACCTTGCATGACACTTCCTTGCCCAAGGAAGATGGAGCACCTAAACTTAATGGAATGGTTTTGTAATAGAAGTACAATAAATTTTCTCTTGTAATTCAAATTCTCAGGGCACAGAGAAAAGCACCTACCGAGAGAGCACTCATTAAATATGCCAGCAGGGCTTTACTCCTATTACTGTGCAGAAGCCTTGAACTATTTGTAAAAGATGAATGCTTTTGGTTTGAAGTAATTTGCTTTGAATTTACTTTTTGAACTGAGGAGATGAGGTGGCAGGGGAAGAGAGATGAGAGAGAGGTTCAATATGTGCAAGAACTTTAGCAGTCCACACTGTGGTCCAACCTTAGAGATGCTTAAGGGGAGTGGATACTGCTGCTCATGCTGTCAGAAATGCTGTGAGGCTGATGGAAAAAAGGTCTCCCTCCTGGATTTTTCCACCTGTCCCTTCTTCACTTCCTGAAATTCTCAGATGTGTTGAGTGTACAGGGCACAAAGAACTGTCTCTGGAGCCTCATACTGTGCTGCTGCAGGTCTTGAGAGAATAGCTCTGGGGAGACACAGCAGGCAGAGCACAGAGGTGACTGCAGTGCTGACCCAGCACAGCAATCCACAGGCCACAGATCTGCAGAGAGTCAAGCAAAAAGTGCAGGCCTTGAACCTGGGGCATCAATCACAGGTCTGCTCCAAGTGAAAAGAGGGTCTGGAGAAGAAGAGAGAATCCATTTAATTCCTAGGATCAGAACAAAATAGTTTCAGTCCATCTGTTCACATGCCAACAGGATTCTGCCTCATCCTGAGTGCACTGAGACCAAGCCTCTTTATTTTCCTTACGTAGTTACACTTTCAAGGGAGAAGAAATTACAAATCTTCTGAGAACTACAGACTACTCTCTTTAATCTCTTAGTCTTAAAACAGGCAGATTCAGGAAGGGAATCTGATGTTTCTGTTGCCTATTAGAGCTACAAATGAAAAGGTTAAGAGAGAAAACAAGCTGTTTGTAGTAAGCCTTACAGTTGTACAAAAACCTTGTCCATCCAGTCATGAAAATTGTTCACTGACTATTATGGAAATCTGGATGTGTATGCAAAGTCCAGAAACTAAAAACCTTGGAATATTTCACATAAAAGCCATGATAAAGGACAACAGCAACCAGCTGATCAGTGCCAGGAGCAGAAGAGGTAATGTCAGCAAAGCAAAACAATCAAACAAGTAAAACTTCCCCAGAAAACTACGAATGCTGGCTGGAGCCACAGAAGCAATGACAACAATTGTTGTAGACCCACAAAGAAAACAGAGGATCAGAGTAAAGAAGCACATTTAGGAAGACAAAAGAATATAAGAATAGAATACTGTAGAGTACCACAGTAAATTTTATGTATAGTTTAAAATAGGCAATTTGTAAGCACAGTGGCAGCTCTGATTAACTTAGTGAAATAGGAAAGGCAGCAAAACTAAGGAATGAGCTATACAACTCTACGTACAAACCACTTCTAAGTAGAGCTAATAATTTTACATTTATCCAATGTAATTCTGGCTTATGCTTAAGACTTTGATTTCTCTATTCGCCAGGGTCCCAGATTTCACTTTTAGGTCCCTTGAGTAGTTGCTTGAGAACTACTTTCTCTTTCATAACTTAGTCCCTATGATTGCCTGCACAATGCTTTATGCCATGAAAACTCGCTTCTTAGTTGGGTCAGGTGATTTGAATCCACAAAACTATATTGGGGTGTTTTTGTTTGTTTGAACTAAATGGCCTCACCTCCCATATCCCTCTTCTGTGTTCACTGTTCTGTCTGTTTAATATATAAAGCAGCTGCTATTTTAAGAACAACAGAAGACACTGCTTAATCAGCAGCTGGAGGGTACAATGCCAAAGCCTGTGGGAAACAGTTCTTTCTCTATTCAGCATCTTCCTTGGTGTTAGTTCTGGAGTGGACACAATCTACTCGTAATTCAGGTCTTCACTGTACTGGACAGTGTCTGCTTTGTGTATGTCACATACTCAGGAAAGGAAATATTTCACACAGGCATCCATCATCCCTAGTCCTATTTCTTTAATTTTGCTCTCATCCATGCAATTTCTCACAGTGAGAAACAAGAGTTGAAGAGAAAAAACCCCCAAACATAACATTCAATATGGCCATTGCCTGCATCACTCTTTTTGAACTTCCCTTCTTTTTAGCACTTTTAAAGTTCTTTTCCAGTTGATTTCTCTTATTCCTTTACTGAGCCTATACAAAAAAAGCACAGATATGTAACAAAGTCACCATAACAAATGTGAATTGCCTCTTTTTTAATGGAATTAGATTTATTCTGAAGAAGTCAATATATAGTTGGTATCTGAACAGAAACATCCACAACTCTCGCTACCTCTCTCCAGCACAGGGTTTTCTTTTCTTTTAAATAGCATAAAGGAAGTAACTCAAAAGTTACTCCAAAGGAAGTAAGCCACTGAAGCTGTTTTACTTATTCACAAATAAAAAATCCTTCAGTCTAAAAAATCCCAAGAAACCCCAGGAGTAGCATTTTTAAAGCACTTGCCCAATCTCCTAAAATCTAAAATCTCACTAAAGAAGGTGGCCAGGCATTGGTTAGCCAGTCCAGAATAAAGCCTTCTACATCTGTTCATCACAGCAACTGGTTAATACAATACAGGCAGAAAAAATATAGCAGCTTTCATTAATCTTTGCAGAATTTGAATAAGCCCAGGATTTCTCTCTGGGACAAACACTGTTCTCAGAGGTCAAAAGTTTCTCCTGAGAAATGATATAAAGAGCTGCATGTCTCATAAAGGAAAAAGCTATAGAGCAGTATTCAATAAAAACAACCAACAATAAAATTTATCTGTCTAAGAAATACTGTCTTGTAGTATTTTAAATATATCTACAGAGGAGAAAAGTAAATAAATATTAAATATATATATATATTAGAATAATTTAATAGAATTTATTTCTTTCATACCTCTTTATACCACACTCATTTCACTGGATACATTTCAGATAAACACTTGCTTGTAACTAGCTCACAGCTGTAGCACACCTTAGAAAACATTTCTGAATGAAAAAGCTTCTTATAATTTGCAGCTCTTGACTCCAGCAGCTTCTGAGACAATAAATGCCAATAGTTTCTCCTTCAGTGATCTGTAGTTTTTAAAACAGAATAATCACTGTGACTGACCCAACACTGCCACAGGAGGGACTAAATTAATATTTTTCTTTCATAGAACAATAACCCGATTGAATGAAATCCTGGGATTATCCTCATTCAGCTTTTTCAGACTAGATTTCTCAAGACAGTCTCCTATCAACACATAAGCACAGTCACTGATTGTGTTGGCTGTCTCCAGGCAGTGAAATTCTGCACCCCCGACCCAGTGTCAGCCAAACACAACAATCAAAGTCGTGCAGAAAGAAGGTTCCTTCCAACCACACTGATAGCTGTCCGTGGGCAAGAGGACAGACCTGGGAAACTGTTTGCAGATGGACAACACAGATTTTCCCTGGTTGTGTCCTTCTGACCCTGCAGCTGCACGTGCAGCCCTGAGCCAGCCACAGCAAGGGCCATCCCGTGCCCAGGGTGCAGCCAGGGAAGAGACAACAGCGCGTATCAGGACCTCAACTACTGCTGCAAAAAGACCTTGCATTATTGAACCCAAATGCTGCCATGTGTTTCCAAGCTAACAACTGGTGGGTATCCAATGGACTGTGGCTTCTGAGATTTCAAGACAAGCAGCCCAGCTCTGTCCTGCTGCCAGACCTCTTTCTTGGACCTGGGAAAATTGTGCCATGCAGCAGCTCTGACTGAAAAGAAACTGCTTCTCCATGGGGTTTGAGCAGCAGCTGGCAGTCAAAAAGGGTTACTACCAGGTGATTTTGAGAAGCCTTTGCAAAAAACTTTCAGTGAAAGGGCAGTTATTTTTTTCTGCAGCAGGGCGGCAGACAGGAACGCAATCCTGTCCTGGAGCAAATCAACCCTTGTGCAGTCCCAAGGTTAACATGGTCCTTGGGTAGGACCACACACTTACAACTTGGTCACAGACCCTACAGAGGAACACCCTCCATCCCTCCTCCTCTGGTGGAGGGAGGCCAGATGGGATTATGAGGAGAGCACAATAACAGCTGTGCCTCCCCTCAGAAGCTCTCCCCACACCTGCATAAAAGCACGCACTGCCCCCCTACAGGAACTCCACAAAAGCTGTTGTCCACACAAGGAAGTGATTCTCCCAATGCACTGAGCTCTGTGGGCAGCAGTGCTGCTGCTGCCAGATCCAGAGCCAACCTTCCTGCCCTTTCCCCTGCCCCTGTTGAACACCACCTTTTCTCACAAATGCATTTATTAGAAAGTGACTGGGAGGCAACTATCCTAGAAGGAGTGGAGACAAAAAGATAAATTACAAAGTTTCTGTCTGTATTTCTTTTGTCCCCAAACAAAAGCAGTTAATAATACAAGGAGCACCAGATCCTAACTGTAGCATTCAGCAGCTCTTGACTCCTAACAGGTGACAGAGGAGAGGTGTTTTGGGTATCAAATCTTGAAATATCTTACCACATAATATAAAGAAAATTTACAAGTGATGAACAACCTTTTAATGTCATAGTGCCTTTTTTCTCAAATACCTAAAGCTCTTTAACTTTGAAGCAGTTTTTGTCCTTTTTCTAACATAATCACTTATAATTCTAATCCACCCCAACAATTAAAGTAATTAAATTACTCTTTTACTAGGTCACCTAACAGAACTAGTTTAGTTCTTGAAAAGAATAGAGATTAAGTGAATATTTCTTTGATATGTATTAACACAATTCATTATAAAGCACTTCTGTCAAGTTTAGTACCATAATTTATATTATACTACTGCACTATTTAGCTTTGTAACTATTCAAAAGTAATTAAACAGAGCTCCAAGCTTCCATACAGTACTCATTCCAAAAGTAATCAGGTGAATTACCAAAGAGAACATGATGAAGATTTCTGTTGCTTTGATCAGCTTTGTTGTTTACTTAATTATAGGAAAAATTCTACCCATCAATCATGAGCCCACAAGGACATACTACTCCACAAAAGCCGTTACTCAAGCATGGATCTCCTACTTTTGTTATTGCCATTTCCTTCCAACTTCTCCTTTGCTCTCCACTCTGTCAGAACAGAGGAGGAAGCTACAAGACCTAGTAGTAATAATCCTACAAAAAGAAGGAAAATGAGAAAGGAAGAGAAAAACAAAAATTTAAAAATAAGACATGAGGAGCTCTATCCAGCAGAAGAGAAATATCAAGGAACCAGCAGACTCATTCTCAGGAGCGCTACAAAGCACGTAACTGTGATTCCTTCACTCCAGACATACTCTATTACAATAAACTAACTCTCTAAGCTGCAGATGCCCTCTGGACATTTACCTCAGATACAAAGGACGTTTTCTGTAAGGGACTTTTCAGGCAGTAGCAAATGGAAATACACAGGTAAGATGACAGGACCCTTTCCACAACAGACTCCTAAAGGGTATCCTGGCTGTCACTGCAGCCATCTCTCCCATTTAGCTCTCTCATGGCCCCTGTCTCCAAGTTTGTTTATTGGGAAATGACTGCTACTTCAAGTATGAGATGTCCTCACTTCTCACTTAAACAGGTGTTACTGGGGGGGAAGGGTTGTGAGTAGTGTAGCCTTTTTTCAGAAACAAGAATATCAGAGAAGTCTGGCAGGATATTCTGACCAGATGGAGCCACATACTTAGACCTTATTCTCCATTTCTTTTTCAACAGTTAACCTTTATGAAAGGACTTGTTTGCTAAATAGAATTAATCTATCAGACCCAGTTCAGAGACAGATGCATGTTACAGCTTTTCCCAGCCAAGCCATGAGGACCTGTGAACAACCACTTTTCTGGCAGTAGTAAAGGCTGTGATCTTTATCAGGGACACAGACTACACTCCTGCACTGGGTGACAGAATTACTGTGGTTTAAGAAGTTACCATCCCCAACCAGGATGTGATGATTGACCGAAAGGTCACTACATAGAAAAGCTTAATTCTCATTGCTCTCATTAAGCTTAAAGTCACAGAGACATTAGAAACTCATCTCTTTTTCTTTGTCACTGAGGCTTGCTAAGAGCGTGGCTGGCAGCCAGCCATTTTGGCCCAGATCCCCAATGCAATTGCTTCTGACAGTGTCCCCATCCACACATGGGGTTATCTCTGCCCTGAGCTGTAAATAACTGCACAGAGCAGTGGGGATCAGCTAACCTGGGCATCAGCCAGCCCTCACCTGGTAAACACCCATGCAAGTAGACTGACCACACTGTTACATGCTCCCTTTAGTGTTTCTGTGACTGGGGTCTCTTCTTGATATGCTCTTAGAGAAATGGGCACAGGAAGGGACATTCAGAGGAAATATTTCCAACAGCCCTTTCAACAGAAGGCAATATACTGGCAGAAGTCACTCATTCTCACAGGAGGAACAGCCCAGGAATGCTTAGAGAACATCCAGTCAATTTAGGATTGCATGGTACTACAAAGTGTGTGTGGTACCTGCAACATGTATAAAACTACAATTTAACCTGAAAAAAAACAAAGAGCACCGGCACGTGCATGAAAATCCTCCCACTGCAGTACAGCAGCACAAAGCTTGCATTACCTCATCAGTGCCCAGACCCATCAATGTCCAATGCCACACAAAGTGCTGCTTCAAGAGTGGAACCAGAGAGGGGGATGCATTCTCCAAGTGTGGCCACAAGTGATAAGGAGCATGGCTAGGCTTGACCTGGTTCTGTTCCACGGCAAGGAAACATGAACTTTCATGCTATTTCCTCTTGACTAAACACACCACTCTTTTGCCAAGCAGTCTTAGATGTGAATTCTGCAATTCTATCTTAGCAGTTTACACAGGTTTTTTTTAAATCCTTTTGCTAAGAGCACATACAAGAAATAAGAAAACTGAAACTCACATCCCCAGGAAGGAGTTAAGGAAAAGCAAAGCACTACCAGTGGCCATCATTAATATGTCATTATGATTCACAGATGAAAAATAGAAAAGTCAAACCAGAGCATAAAAAAGGTCTAGTAGAGAAGTTGCCTTCACAGGTACAGGTACAGAATTTTCCAAGACAGTGGGTGCATGAAAAATATCCTAATAGTTTGGAAGTAAATCCTGATTTATTCCATACCAAAGAGTCCCAACCAGAAAATGCATAAAGCATCAAAGCAAATTTCTGAACATTTCAACATTTCAAGTTTGAAAAGATTTCAGAGTAGCTAGTTTTAAGCATGCTCAAGCCAAACAAGTAAAGGGAACAAAGTGAACAGAGGACAGAATTGCTTTGGTTTGGGGGTTAATTGGTTAATTGTTTTGGCCAAAGTAAAAATTATCCCAGCAAATTTTAAAACGAATGCAGAGAAGTCATAATGAAACAATGAAAGAGAAGACAGTCGCAAATGATCACAGCACTCTGAACTGAATCTACTGCTGTATTGTTACTACAGACCAGTGCACTGATGCACCACAGTGAAGGTTTCCTCTCTCAAAAAGCTTCACAAGTTGCCTTTGTAATGTTAGTGTTACCATTTGAGTTATCCAACAAAGAGTGTGAAAAGATAATCTGATTTAATGACTCAAGAGTGGGCACATGAAGTTTTCCGTCCCACATTTTTACAGTCATGACTGTAAAGTTGCATCGGAGCTTTCATAAATGTCAGTTTAAGCTTTGACACAAAAATAAATACTGATGTCATTTGCTACAAACGCAGTAATGGATTATGAAGAAGTGATGAGCAGATATGTGAGAAAAAGCTAATTATATGAGTCACGCTGATAGTTATAGGCTCCAGGCAAAATATTTTCATCCATTACTTTTGATATGCAAGATCTCTTTAGACCATTTCTAATTACCGGTGCAGCACAGCTTGAGTAGAACTGCACTGTGTTGCTAATGGCAACAGCAGTGGTTTCACATGTTTATTTCACTAGAACATGTTTCACCTTGGAACTCTCCAGCTGGACCTGGATAATAGGTCAGACTGCAGAGGTGTCATGGAACTCCCCCTGCCTACAGCAGTGCTGCACCAGCTCCTACTGACAGCAAGTCTACTCTGATTGCTGCTGTGTCTTCAAATAAAAATTGTAGAGATGACAATTGCTCTTCCTGGAAAAGCATTCCCACACTGCAGGGACAACCCACATGAAGGTGCACACAGGTGTTTGATGTAGGACAAGCACCATACCTCATTCCTTCTGTCGATCTGTTCTGGTAGTTGCGGTACAGCTGGGGGACGCCCAGCATGGCCTCAGTGAACACAGCAAGGAAGCCCAGAGTTTCCACAAAGAGGGAGGAGTCCAGCCACAGGTAAGTGATGTAGCCAGTCACACCAGTGAAGGTCAGGACACACTGCACGTAGTCTGTAAACTTGCTCCAATGCCAAAAATAGTTCAAGTCAAAATCTGCAATAGAACAGAAATGAAAGAAGAATGAAATATGATTTTCCCAATCACTTAAAGTTAATCAGGGTGGAATTGAGAACTGCACAGCATGAGGGAGCTGTAGGCTTTGATGGAAGGGGTTAGTAGAAAATGATGGATAGGATTAAAAAAATAAAAAAACAACCAAACAAACACACTTGCAATCACTCCTATCCCCCTCCAAAAAACATCCCTACAAAAGCATCAAGAAAAATAAATAATAGTTCTGATTTCAAAAATAATTTTGGGGGGGTGTTCAATAAAGAAACAAGAAAACAAAGGCCTGCAAGCCAATAAAGTATTTACAAAGACAACTTTTTAAAAGAAAGCATTTCAGAAATACCTTCCTATGTCAAACATGAAGGACTCTGGATACTGCTGTAGTGGAGCTGGCATGGGAAATGTTTCCCAAAAACCTTCCACTACTAAAAACAGGCCCCAAGCACCACAGTGCAAGCATTCTTTCTCTTAGGTTCTATCTCTGCCTTCCAAGTGTCTTATTCCAAGCTGCTTAGAAGGTCACCTGAAGTCCACAGCTCTGTTCCCTGGTGCAGTGCAACTGCCTGTGGTGAAGGGCAAGATGCCAGTGCAGCTGCTCCAGTTTTACTGAGACAGGTACAAGACTGAGGCAAGATTTTCCCTGGAAAAATGCCTCTCACAGACATCACCACTTTCACTCCTAGGCCAAAACTTTACTCTTGCCTTTGCCAGCACCAAGGAGTGCAGGTTGAGCACTCATTTCTGCATCCGTCACAACAAAATGCTCAGCCACGAAACACAATATTCCTTCTTGACGGAAGAAGAGAAGGAACAAACCAATCATGGCATTTGCTTGGCACATCAACAGTATACCACTGGAAGATACATAGCTGTCTTATTGATGAACAATATAATACACAATCCCATAGCAATTGACTGTATAGCAATATAACAAGTTCATTTTTAACAAAAATGCTACAGTAACTGTTTGTTAGCAGGTGCTGTTCCTGCCTTCCTTTCATAGAAGCACATTTTTCAGACCACCTAGACTCTCTGAACTACCAAGGTGATGAACTACTGTCCTAACAGGGATATTACCACCAATCTAATGCTGTGCATCACCAGAAGATTTCTGCTGCTGCCACTTCAGAAGTAGTCAAGAAAGCTAAAGAAATAATCCCACTGCTAACTCAAGCAAGGAAGATATCGACCTCCATTGAGTAACACTAACAGAAAATTCAGTGAGATGGGAATACAGGCACTTAGCTGCCTCAGCATTCATATACACGTCAAGTAATAGTTTTATTTTCTGCATCTCTTCATACCTTCATATCAGTATAAATCTGGCCCTCAGACATCATTCATTAACTATCCTCTTCTTAGTACCTGGCAAATCCACACCTCAGGACACCTCCTGACTGCACCCAGCCAAATAATTTGTTTTTGGCCACCAAAGAGAAAGGCACAACTGGCCAGGAGCCATACCCAACTTGCAGCATTTGTAAGCCATTACCCAGAACTGAATGAAATTACCTGGGGCAAACCCACTGTTGATGTAAACTTTGACTTTCAGTATTTTATGGTAGTGGCTCCTCAGCCTCAGAATTCAGGGACACAAGACTAAATAAAAGTTAGACCCAGTGCTGGCACAGCCCAAACCATGCAAGCCTTGTGCATTTCTGGAGCTTTGTGAAGGCTTTCCTTTTTGGAGATGAAGGGCCCATGGCCCTTCATTCATTAAACCTTCCTACCAGCTATCACATATGCCCTGCACACGTGTTTTTCCTCCTGCCTACTCCACATGCTCAAGGATCCTTTTTAAAATACTCATCCCTGGACACCAAATCCTAATTTCCCCAGTTCATTTTCATAACAGAAATCAAAGAACTAAAATTACATGGAAGGAGCAGAAGTTTAGGAAGATCATGAAACCAAAAAAGTCAATATTCACACACCTATCATGAGGCAAACTACAAAATCAATGGATCCATGCAAACACTTGAGCATAGATGAGAAAAACACTGTGTGAAACAGGATTTCACCTGAAGCAGAACTAATTACTAGCACAGAGACTCTCTTTTGCTCAAAACTATCATGATGCTAGATAATCTCCATTTCACTGTAGTAGCTTATAAATTGTTGTTTCTGCTATAAATTTTGCTTGGTAATATAGTTAAGAAAGAAGGGAAGAAGGGAAGAGAAGACAAAATAGGTAAAAGCAATCATAACCTTGGTAATAGTTTTGCAGAAAAACACCTGAAAACAACCCAATATATAATCAGTAATTGCTCTACTTAACAGATGTATTCTCCAGATGCAGAAGTCTATTTTAGGACACTACACATCACCCCACTCGGGATTGCCAAAACAAAAAAAAAAGTAGAGAATGACACACCTGACTTCCATAAGGGTTGTAGTCTCTTTAGCCCTTCATTGAAATGCTAAAATGTTTTGCACATGATTGCTTCTTTTTAACCAAGGCTAAATTTCATTTTCTTTGAGAAATGGCTTCAAAAATTTAGAGGAAGAAGTCACACACCCATCACTTCAAGGTCTGGAAATAAACTGTGACTCATTTTTCCAAGTGTCTCCTTTCTCAAGGGGGTCCAAACACACTAGTTCTGTAATAGGAGTGATATTTTTTTAAAGAAAAAAATGGTGATTCTGCTGAATACAGTGACAGGTACATGCAAATAACAATCTTTTAAAAGCTATAAAAAAAAAAAAAAAAAAAAAATTAAAAACAGAACAAAATTCATGTGTGTGCAAACCAGTCCTATCCCAAGCAGACAGGCAGAGAACACCAATCAGTGCGTCAGACCATGTCATCTGAGAACTGAACGAAGTTATACATATTTTTATAAACATTATTCATGTTTGAAGAAAAAAGTTTGAATAATACGTATCATACTGGGATTTTTGCTCCCCTCGTCATCTTTTTTCCTCAGGACAAAACAAGAAATGCCAATGTACCACCATTTATATCTAGCAAATGTCTTAAAAACTGTTTAAGTTAAATGTGGATGCATACCTTTCTACTCCCTGAAATGGGAAGGCACTGCCTGCACAGCTCACTGCATTCTGCACAGCCAGAAATCCCTGACATGTGTTTGTAACCACACTCAGCTGATGCAGTTCCAGCAGTAACTCCCAGTCACTAACATCCTGTGTGGATCAGAACTGGCATTACTGCGGTGAAAGGTACTGTATTTTATTACCCACGGCTGAGCTCTTTAAACCACTCAGTGAGTTGCATTCTAAGCATGTTAATCCATTGATAGATGAGAGACTTATGTTGGAAAATCCTATTAATGCTGGAGGAAGGAGCAGCTCAGTAGGTTTTTTGTGCAATGACTGAAGAAAACTCTACACAGCCTGAGGATGAAGAAGGATGAGATTAAAAGACCTCCTCTAAGAGGCACCCTGCATGTCAGATATGAAAAATGTAAATCAGGCAGAGACAGTATTGTAAATAACAATGGTTATTACCAGTTGGGCCCAAATGCAAGTAGTAAATTCAAGATTCTGGTGTGGAATAGATGCCAAGTGACACAAAGAGTCCACAGTATCAGCTTTCAAGTGAAGATGACACAGAGGTCCAAACACTTATATTATTTTTAGTCAAGAAACATTTTATACCAAGCCAACTACCATGCTAGCTCCTTTTGGGAAAGTGAAGCAAAGACTTTGACATGCTAAAAATTATTTACTGTAGCTCTCAATTTCTCTTACTAGTTGCATCTTATTTTGTGCCTTGACCTTTCTATTTCTGTATCTACATCCTTATCCAACATTCACTTACACTAGTCCTTAGATACTTGACCCAGCTCCTCCTTTTGGGTTGGTTCTTTCCTAGTTTTGAGGTCAAGGAAAAGCTTGCCATTTCCTCTGCCTTTCTTTGTAAGGTGGGAGAGTTTGCATTTGAGTCCTTTGTGTAGTTTTGACAGGGAAATAAACTCTTTTCTTCTTACAAAGGCTGCTGTTTTTGCCTTTTCTCCCCCTCCTTATGAACGCCATTACATTGCAGTCACTCACCCAAACTGCATCCCATAATTAAACTCTTGACCTCCTGTATGAAAAACACTGCTCACTAACTCCTTCTAAGAGCATGCTGAGCAGACAGTTTCTACCCCTGAGTGCCCTTCTAAACACACGATTCAGTGGCTAATCCTCCTACCCCTTGGTACACAGCTAATTCTTATGTTTTGTAAGACTGCAGTGCTGTTCAAAGAACATCCAATTTCCATCATCTGGCTGTGGACCACAGTGCCTGCCCACCTGACCTGTTCCTGCCACACGATCAAAGGAGTCCAACCCGAGCTTTCAGACGTCCAACGCCTCCCTTGCAACACTGCAATCCAAAACCTGGCTTAGATGCTGTGAAAGAGCCTGATAACAGTAATATCTCCAACCTGGAACAGTTACAAAATGCAGTCATGGCTGGGAATTGTTTCAGGTTATTATCCATGGTCTGTTTCCTGTAAAACATACACACTTTGAAGACACAGGAGCCACCACCTGCAACTCTGTGCTTCCTGTGGGTCTCAGCCACTGGGCTACAGTACAACACTTTCATCCTCATTTGTTCTTCTGCTCATCTCCAGAACTCATGGCCTCTGCTGTAAAAGGGGTTCAGCCCTAGCTGCAGGCAAATATGATGCCACTCCTCATCCCAGCCTGGCAACAAAGGCAACTCTTTGGACAGCTGGAAGATGCAGACCTGCATCCCTAGGCTGACAAGAGAAAGTAACTCAGTCCTCTCACACTTCAATGAGTGCTCTAAGCTATACACAGGTCCTGCACTCAGCAGTGGCATCTTAAAAATAAATTTTGCCACATAAAGAGGACTTGCAAGGCACCTGCCACAAGAGGTTGGGCACAGGCAGTGGATTCTGAAAAGGAGACTTTTACGCTTACAGTTATTCAGCTCCAGCGAATGCTCAGACATTTGCCTCAGGCCTTATCTGTCTCCCTGGAAATCCTGATTTCAGCTGTCTCATCTAAGAAGAGCAGCAGGATTGCAGAGAAGCATGCTGGCTAGCACTCCTCACCTTGCTCATTCTGAGCAGCTCCCAGTCAGAACCTGGGTTTCTCTGATCCTCTGTTCTGAAATAACTGGGGTGACAAGGGCAGTAAGACTATGCATGACTGTTACTGGGTGATCCAAAATTTTTTCTCTAGCTCTCATCATCCACATACCCAGCAAGGCACTTTCCCCTTTCCTTCCAGAAAGGAGAAAGGAAGCAGCATTACAGATAGTGCGCACTGATACATTTAGATTTTCTTTCCTCCTTTTTTAAGAACTGACAGAAACCTCCAAATACTGTCTGAAGCCAGTATTTCTTTTATACTCATTGGGACTGAGAAGAGACTTGTTATCTTTTACTGATGGTACAAAAGAGAAGAAAGGAAAGCACAAAAAACTTCTGGCTCTAATCCCAAACCACCATCTTTTTGAAAGGACATTGTCTATAAACAGACAATGCTCTTCATCTCCATTCCTTCAGGCCCATGACCTAGGAATTTCTCAAATTCAGTTACTTTTACATATCTGCTCAACCCTGTCACTGCACTACTTCAGCATCTCTCAAGCATTCCCTTCTATCTGGTCTTCACACTGACCTGTACCCAAACATTGCCACTTTTTCCTCTCTAGCCCATGCAAGATGGGAGCAAAATATTCTGGAGGATCTTGAACCTCTTCTGAAAATATCACCCCAGTCTATATGAAACAAATTACTCTCTTCCAATGAAATCCATTTCTGACATTCCTTGGCTCATATAGTGCTTTCTCTTGGCCACATCTAGACTAATGTCAGTTCATTAAAGCCACTCCTCTTAGTAACTGACTCTCCCTAAAGAGAGAGAGTTACTCCATCCAGCATGAGTCCTCTAGTCAACACAAAGTAACCAGCAGATTTTCATGTGAGAGGGGGAAAATGTCAAATCTTAATCACATAGAAAAAGGCTGAAAGCCTGATCCACAACAAACCTTGAAGATTCATTCATACAAAGAACTTTTGTTTTTAAAAGCTCAATGGAGCTTTCAGTACTTGATGGGGGACAGAACACCTGAGATTAGAAGTTCAAGTCTGATGAAACCTCCTCTACATCAACATTATCCCTATCTCCGCTCAGTCATCTTCTCTAGTCTGAAGGTATTTGCCTTGGTTTTCCTTGCCTTATTTTATGTAGCTTCAGAATCTTCTAAAATCTTCTATGCTAGGTCTCTATTTTGTCACAACAGGTTCATGTTTTTCCCCCTCTATCAGGCTTATTACACACTCTTCTTCCACCTTCTCAAAAACACTACACGTAATTGGGCTAATATTTTTTCAGCACTATCCTGCCCATCCAGGGCTTTTCATTCACTCCACACTATCCCCCAGCACACACCTACAAGCATCAGCAACTGCTCTATCCTTCCCCTTTGGGTTCTATGGGATCCACTCTACCTCCTCACCAAAGGTAATCAGCAATTGCATGGTTAAGAAACATGTGAGTTACAACTACTACAGAAAAATCTGACACAAATGCACTAGTACATACGAAAAAGTCAAACAATCTACACTTTATTTCTTAACACCTTGCCTTTCCCATTAATGTGCCACTCTGCTGATTTCACAGCCTTTGGTAAAGGGAACCTTTGAACACCACCTAGCACAGTGGTCCTCACCAGAGATAACTAGCAATACCACATATCTTGACCATTCTGTGACCCTTAAAAAGCAGCAATATAAAAGTTACAATTTATTCTGAAAGTTTTACCCCCGCTGCTAACAACATACATGACAATAGGAATGAAAAGCTAAATCAAAATATTCACACCCTGGGCACCTTCTGCACAGCTGACAGCCTTTGCTGTGCTATGTGCAGTGTAATTTGCTTTGTACACAGCTTCAGTTTACGGGAGTCTCACAGTGAAGAAGAAAAAAAATTAGAGAAAAATGCAGTTATATAAACCCACAAAATTAGGTTGACCTTTACCTCATTGAGAATTTCCACTGTCTTACAAAAGGATGCAGAGTTGTTTACATCAGTTGTGCTGCACTGATACCACCCCTGTCAACATTTTAATTTGTGTGTTTATACCTAAACATGCCTTGCCTGGATAAATGTACATGCCTCTTCCTCACAGCACAGCTGATGTTACAAGCATGAAAAACAAAACAGAATTCATAATTTATAAAAACAAGCAAGGGAGAACAAAGATTTTTTTGTTCTAATACAGAGGAAGTTTTAGCAAGTATGGTATCTGTGAACAAGGTTCCAACTGCTGGGCTCGGAAATTGCTGGTGAATGCCAGCTGAGCTGACAAATCCTCATGGAGCAGTACAGCTCAGCTCAGCCATCTCTGAACATCACTGCAGAATGACTGTAACCAATCTGGGGGCAGCCAGAAGCAAACTCCTACCCCAGTCCCTCCAACAAAAAGTGTGCAGAAGAGTACTCTGGACTTCTCTTCAAAGCAAGAGAAGAAGAACTTCTTGGGGTTCTCCACATGGAAGATGCTTTTGAGGCAATCTTGCAGCAGGTACACATGCAACCCCCCTACCACTGTACCTTGTACAACATATGCTAACCAAATTATTTGCTTCCCAAGTCCAGCTGAGAGAAAGCACGGAGTCTCTACTCCTGGTGTAGCAATAGGCCAGTAAGATCAGGAGAAGAAAAAAAGACAACCACCACAACACATGCTAATATTGCTACAAGAGCAGGGCACTTAACTTAAGGCTAGATATATCTAAATCAAGGTACTCACAGCATGATATCCCCCTGTAAAGACTGGCTTCCCCAATAGCATCACTACTGCAACTCCCTACTGTGTTACCACTACTCTTGCCTGTTCAGTACAGAAGTCTCTCTCCTTTCTATTCCAATGTATTAACTGTTCTTCTTAGTCACTGTGTCCGTGAGATTGTCTCAACAGCAGGCAAAAGCAACAATTAGCTTACTTATGACTAATGAGGGTAAACAGCCTAATAACTATGCAGATCATGAGGCTTGGAGAGCCACTGGAAGAAAACAGCTGTGGCCCAAAGGATTCAGTGCTACAGAAACAAGCTCTGTATTTGAAAGGTGGAGTGAAAGCAGCATGAACAGGTTTAGAAGCCATGTGACTCAGAATGAGCATGGACCTCAGGAGGAAATCCTCCTCTAAAGTTGCAGCAGTGGCAGTGAAATGGGAAGCCCAGGGAAAGCTATAGCAGAGTGTTGATGACTCTGGGCAGCCTCTGCTTTCACTACAAATACTCCTGATTCTGCTCACCTCCTATACCAGGAGCATCAAAAACCCCAGAGCAAGTCAAACCAAAGAAGTGCCCCAACCTTTCACCAGCAAGCAGGGCTGTGAAGTCAGGCCTTTGCTCCCAACTGTGCCAATGATGGAGGCGGCAGATAAGAGATAAGCTCACTCTTCTTTTGGCCAGATACGCCTTCCTATGCTAACTATAGAAAGAGACTTCTTTTTCTGACAGCAAGATAAGCAGAGATGATGAGAATGTCACAGCAAGAAGAACATGTAGTACCACGTTTCTATTTTTACAATAATTTTAACAATATTTTACACTATCATCTGCATAGTTTATCGAAGATATCACCCACAGCCCTAGCAGGCAGTACACAAAGGCCTCCAAAAAAGACTAAAATGAAGTAAGTTGAGCATTGCAGAACAGGCAGCCTTGCCTTTAAAATTCTTGTAGATGGGAGTTATAAACTTTATACCAAAACAGTTTAATTTATTTTGAGTAGTACTGAAACTTATTCTTTGCAGCTTATGTCTCAGAAGATATCAAGACTACTATAATATTAGAAA
This sequence comes from Zosterops lateralis, assembly GCF_965231275.1. Classification (NCBI taxonomy): domain Eukaryota; kingdom Metazoa; phylum Chordata; class Aves; order Passeriformes; family Zosteropidae; genus Zosterops; species Zosterops lateralis. The sequence goes on along the minus strand of NC_139762.1, from coordinate 58,591,912 downwards.
CAATATGCTCTTTCTCATTTAAAGACTGTAATTAAAGAAATGAATAAAAGTTCTTCTAAACATTACAAAACCAAGCTGTGCCTTAGGCCAGATGCGGTTTGAATCAGATTCTACTGTGGCAGAGATTACAATGCCAGGTTACACGTATAATGCAGCAAGTTACTCCCAGGAACTCTGGAAGTAACTGCCAGGTAAAACTTTACCACCTTTTGAACTGCAGATCTCTGAGAAAAATGCTGATAAGTGATCCCTCTCTTTTTCAGCCTTGTCTGAGGCTGACTTGCCTGAGAACCTATCTCCTCTGTTGTGAAGACACCGCAAAAAGAAGGCATTTGTGATTTTTTTTCAGACACCAAAGTCGGACATGTGTAAATGTCTAAGTATGTACACAACACAAGGCTAAACACTCTTCATAAAAATACAAACTCGTTTCCTCATTTAGGATTTTTTGGGGACAAGTTTAATCCTTGTTTCCTAGGTAACCCACGACCAGCCAAGACAAATTCTAGCCCCCAAACTCGCCCTAGTAATTCAGCACCCAAACAGAAGAACACCTTGTTCAGCTGCCTCCTTTGCTAAAACAATGTGATTGTGGCCTGCTAAACACCTCTTGGCCATTACCTCAGTTAATCTCAGAATAACCCATTTTACTATCAATAATTCAATACTTCAAAGTTATCACAAGCATGGAGGAAACTGTAAGAAGCTTTCATCTCTTTTTTCACTCACCCCTCGCCTCTTCCCAGTCCCTGCTACACATATGAAAATGTCAGACAAGTTTCTTTCATTATCTGAACTGCATTACAAAGATGCTAATGTCTCAAATGATGGCACAGTCTACTCCATTTCATAGAGCTCCCTTTAAAATACTTATTATAATTAATAATAATAGGGTAAGCTGGTGAAAAAGAATCCCGCTTTCAAAAAAAAATTGTATTTCTCAATTTTTGTTCTACACCGGAATAAAAAGAAAGACTGGAAAATCCAAGGGAGGATGAAGAGAGGCAAATATACAAATGGGATCTGGGAAATCAGTTTAAACTTTTAATGTCTCCAATTTGAATTAAGGACCTTCCACACAAGTTTTTCCATGTCCTATGGCAGTGGGTTATGAAGCTATTACCCACTCAGGTGTGGAAGCATCTCCTACATTCTGACCAATTTTGACCAAATTCATTAAAATAATTTATGTATCTGTGTTTGTGAAGACGTGACCATTCACTTGGTGACCACCTTTATCACCAACAATCTATTCACAAATTTCTGGCTAGCAGTAGCAAAAAAATCTCAACTCATTTGCTACCATAAGGATCATCCAAGTGCAATGAAACTTCAAAGTGTAAAGGTAACTATGGAAATTCATCTGCTATTTAAAAAAAAATAAAATATATATATATATATATATATATATAGGTAGATGAAGTTGACAGTAATTCCAATCTCCATGCAACTTTCTAGGGAAAAGGAAATCAAACGACTTCTGGTAGCAGGTTTTCCAGAACCTCCATGCCTGCAGTTTTACCATTAAACCAAAACTCATTCTATTTACAAGTCTGCACAGATCTAAATGACTGTATATGGACATCAAACAGCAGGAATTTCCACTGGACTAGCAGAAAGGATTTACAGGACAGGAGAGAATTTCACCTGAGTGCTTGCAGACTGCCTTACTGATTACAGCACTGGTAACTGGAAGAGCCAAGTGAGACAGAGCTTTCCTGAAACAGAATTTCCCCTTCAACTTCCCAGCTGTTCAGTTTGACCAGAGATAAATCCCCGTTTTTACAAGAGCAGTGGTTTTTTTTGGTAAGGTGCACTTCTGAATCCACATTCTCTGAACACCTTGCACCTGCAGTTCAATGCTCTGAAGCTAGCAAACCTTCAAGACACAGATCAAAAACTAGTTGATTTAAGTAAGTGGCTCTGTCATGAAGTTTGGTGGTGACATAGGTGTGCATTCACAAATTGTTCACATTTCCCAGAAGAAGTTTAAGCTCCTCTTATCCCCCTCAATCTCTAACAGGATAACTCTTTAGCTCCCTGAAGCATTTCCCACTGAAGCTACAAAATACGTGTTCTTTTCTTTCTTTTTTTAGGGTTTTACACACATAAAAAAAGAACAAGCCTGAATTTTAAGCAAGATTGGTTCACTTACTTGGTTAAAAACATAATCCCACAAACTGTTCTGTCAGTACAAGCGAGGGGGCAAGAACGAGTTGGGGAAAAAAGAGGATCAAGAATATCCAGCATTGCTGCTAAGAATCCTGGCACCCAGCCATTGCTAGAAGCAAAAGACTTTGGCTATTATGCCCCTTTACAAAGATTTTTACTTTTAAAAAGGACAACAAAAGACTTCCAAAACAAAGCAGGCAGAAGACACTGCACTGGAAGTGTTCACCACAGAGATGACTTTGTCACCACAGGGCACCATCCTTTTATCCCTGGCCAAGTGATTCTGAGATTTGCCCTCCACTGGCTGTTGTCCCCTTCACACTGTGTACTCAGGAGTGCAGGAGATGTGGAGAATGATGACAGGTGAACTAGAAGCTGCAAACAGCAATGCTATCCACAAAAGCCTCTTTACATTTCTGAGTTCTGCTGTGAAGAAACAGTGAAATTCTTTAAAAAGTGAGCAGTTCTTTAACATCTACTGTGCACAAAAATTAAATGAGGAACTTGTGTACAAGATTATTTTAAGCCACTTCCATATTAAGTTTGCTCTATTCCCTAAGTGCAGTTACTTGTTCTACTACAACCTACTCTTAACAGGGGGTGAAGAAAGGCATTAGGGAGTAAATAGCATCTCTGAAGACTCAGTATAAAATCTAAGGCAAAAGACATTTTCTTAAAATAACTGCTCCTGATTTTTTACATGCCAAAGGATGCAAAGACAAGAAAGGACAGCAGTGGAAAACACTGACACAATAAGCAAGGAGTCACTGCAAGTTTGTCATGGTTTGTATAAATGGACAAAAAAATAAGGGTGACAGGAAGCAGAGAAATTCAAGACCAGCAACTGTTTTTTTCCAAAGGCTATACAAACTGAAGGAAGAGCAAAAATTTACCTAGCAACAACTGCAGTTTGTGACACTTACAAAACAACCTACTGAAAAGCCACTTTAAGAAAGGAGAGGATGGCATAATTTTTATTATCACAGAGATAAATGTCAAGTTTTAAAGATGAGCTAAGCACACATGCACACACAAAAAAATGCAGCAAACTTGCAAGGGCTTCTGAAGTGTGTGTAACACCAAAGTATTCTATGTATTTTAGACACAGCAGCACCAGTCCTGATTTTGATGGGAAAAAAATCCTGATAACTCATACCTTACGTAAAGGAACAGAGATTTTCTGAATATTTAAAATGTTCCATCTCCCAAATTCTCTTCAGACTTCTGAGTTGCAATGGGTAATAGTAAAAAAGACAGCTTTAGGCAGCTTTTAAAAATAAAAGATGTTTCCATGAAATACTCAGGATCTGTCTTCCTTTCACAGATTTCTATTTCTCCATGAAATTGGTCAGGATGAACAAGATCCTTTTTTGTAAACTTACAATACAAGTGAAAATGAACCTGTCAGAACTGAATTTTGGGATTTGGATTCTTTCCCCCACCCACGGGAGGGGACATAGGATCCTGATGCAGAGATGTAATGCATACTGATCATAGAGCAGAGCAGAGCAAAGAGAAAGTAGGGCACATAATAAATGCATCTGAATGGAGACCCTCATAACTTCAGGAATAATGGTGGTATAGTAATAATGCTGTTTACTAGTAATCCAAGTATTTGGAGGGAGATTGTGTACACCCTGCCTCTCACCATAAATTCACAATTCACAAAAAACTAACACCTTTTCTGGTGCTGATTTGAGATGATACAGGAAGCAGCTTCTCACAAAGAGCTAAGTTACATCCTTTCTTCCCAACCTCGCTCAGTGTTATGTCACCTCCTCCTACAGACAGAGACTGCACACCGTTCTCTTAGTTACAAGATAACATTCTGAAGCTAAAAACATTTGCTCTGAAGCATAAAACATAATCAAATTTTGAAATATGATTATGCACCCTTCTAATGAAGCCTTTATTTGCCAGCCTATTAACATCTTTTAAATCACTACTGCATAGCTTTAACAAGTCAAATACTACATCTGAAGAATCACTACCTGGTGCACTGGAGCCAGGGCTTATAAGGCTTTATCTGCTTCTGCAAGAACAATTTTTCTACTTTTTCAGTTTTGCTTAGTAAAAATATCTCATTTATTCTAACAAGAAGAAACTGATTGGAGCTGAGCAGCATCTGCTTTGTTCTTGGGTCTTTGAATAGTGACTGAGAGTATAAAAGAATGAGAAAAAGAGAGAAAATTAATTTTACTAAAAATCTATCTGAAAAAAATATCCACTTCATTTGTTTTTTAAAAACATTTCCACAAAGTGAACCGTCAGAACAAACACTGACCTTCATTTACTTTTTTATAATTTAAGTAATTTTACACTTCTATTTTAAATCAATTTGCAACCCAAACAGCTTACTGTAAGTTACAAGTGAAAGCAATGCAATATTTGAACATCTAATTAATTTTTAAGATGATAAAAAATGTAATTTAAATGGATCATTACTAAAGAAAGTTTGATTCATGTGGTGATACATGTAAATGGAATAACTATATTTTAGTAAAGTCACACATAATTTATTCCCATATTTCTTGCATGTAATTTAAATCATTACATGCAAAGGCAGCTCCAACACTAACCTTTCTTTGCACAAAGAGAAAAAAAACTTTTACAATATAAGACTTCCTCATCAGCTTTAATGAAGTAGAGAGTTTGGAAGTGAAAGGGAGATGGTTTGGGCCTTGAAATGGGAACAACTGTTGGTGGGACAAGACTGAAATGAATTCAGGAACTGGTATGACCTATGAAATAATCCTTCCACCTTAATTCTGTCTGTTCCTTGACACAATGTCCTGTACAACCCTCCAGCAGTCCTGGCTGCAATCTGGAATGTGGCTGTAAGCCAGCACTGCTCCACACTGTACTGTCATACCACTAAATGTCTAAATAATTTGCCCCAGTATCTGAATCAACATGAAATAATCCAAAGTGTCAGCTGGAAGGCAGGGGGAAGATGATGTACTGCCTGCCTCTGAAAGTTGACCATCACATCTCAGTGCAGATGAGCACCGTTGATACACAGGCAAAATCTGCTCCACTGCAGCACTCCACTTCCTTCCAAGGTCTGCACCGTTTCCCATAACAATGCCCCCCTCCTTAACACACAGGAACAGAACTGACAAATAATTTGTAAACAAGTTTCTCCTCTTCAGCATTCCTAAGTCACTCTTTGGGTATCTGTCAAATGCCAAACATCAGAAGTGATAATTCGGCATCCACACCAGAAGGGTGTTTGGTTTGCTGTTTGTTTTCAGCACACCTTGGTTCATAAAAAATGATTCAAAAAATAAAAATAGATAAAGCCAGCTGTGAACTTACTATTACAAAAGAAAATCAGTAAGTAAGTACAAGTTCATGAGGTAGGCAGCTTTCCCTGACACAGTGCTGATCTCAGCACAACAGAAGGCAGTATTCATCTCATCAGACTTGAGATCTGGAGTCCAACCCACAGGCTGAGCCTCAGATTCAGTCCCTTTGCAATTCATGGGGAAAGTAAGGATTGCCTTCAGCTTCTGCAGGCCACTCAGCAAGTCATGGATACAACCAGACAGGATGCATTTCTCTGTCACAGAAAACAATGAGATTTCAGATGTTTCTTCATCCCAAGTCAGGAAAAAATCACACTAGCATTAAAAGATGGGGAACCAGCAGTAGCTAAACAGCCTAAGGGTTAGGATGCAGGCTTCAGGCTCCCACTGAGGGCTCTCTCACTCCTGTCTGCAACCTGGCAACCAAGAAACCATCAGAGCCACTTTGCTGACACTAACACACTTGGAGTTACCTGTGCAAGCAGGAGCCTCCACCTCAGTCTCTCGTATCCCATCCAAGTGCCATGACACTGCTTTGCAGTCTGTATAACTGGAGTGCTCAGCTCCAATCTTTCCAGGGCTAAAAACATTTAGGGGCAGAGACAGACACAAACTAAATGAGCAATGAGGGCTAAACAGAGCCAACTGCACGCACCTTCTCTTGGTGGCAACAGGGGATCAAGAACACAAGGAAAGCAGGAGCACCTAAGCCCCTTTTTCCTAATTCATCCTTGCTCAGCATTGCCATGGGATACAGAATACCTAGGTTGTACTGCTTCATTTTCCTGCTTCGCAAATGAAACACAAAACAGAATTTCCTGTGTCATCTCTCAAAAGCAAACAGACAAGGGAGAGTGGCTAAGATCTCTCTTCTCTCTCACTTGAAATGTCCTCTTAGAGTTTGAACATTCTTTTCCAATGAATCTTTGCATCACTGCTTGCAAAGTTGGAGTGTGGAGTGGGGAGAAAATGGAAATCTTTTCAGAAAACAAAGCTATCACAAATTGTTCAGTCCAGGATGGTGCATTACAAGCTAAAAGCATGACATTTGTGTCAAGCTATTTGTGTCAAAATATAAAAGGGTTTATTTTGTTTTCTGTTGATATGGCAATGAAAATGGCAAAGTGCTGATGTTTCAGTGAAAAGTGCCTTTTAATCTCCAGCATAAGGAAATGTCTTGTTAAAATGGCATTATTTATAAGACCTTCAGAAGCATTGATTTATTAAATACATTCCCTATTCCTAGCTTACTAGAAACTAATAACTTCATATTCCCAGTGATTTTTAAATAATTAAATAAAGCTAATAAAACATATAGGACATAAAAGGTAGTGAAAAAATCCATCAGGCTGTGTACAACAATCTCATTGTACCTGGAGCATGACCTCCACATGCAATTCATAGAGCAAATTATGACATCTTCAACATCCAATGTCACACCTGCCCTGTGCAGCATTTTAACTGGGACCAAGTGGGTGCTGACACCCAGCTCAGCACTTCAGGTCACCTCATTGCCCATTCCTCTCACTGCATACAGCAGTGGGTATGGTTATCTCAGCAGGCTCATTTCCAACAGAAGGCCCTAACATATCAAATGAGCAGCTTTGCCAAATGACAACATCTGCCTTTCCTAGGGAGTAAGGTTAGAAAGTCAGAAGCAGAAAGTGAGTGCAAGCTATGCCTCATTTCCTGTACATGACAATCTTTAATACTGGCAGATGTTGACTCTGATGACATACTCATTTGTTGAACTGTTGATTGCACACCACTTACATAAATGCAAAGATAAGATTCTTTAAAAACTCGTGAAATCTACAAAGTCTGTATGTTCCAGAATCTATAAAAAGATCATAAAAATGGGCTGCAACCAGAAGTTTTCTCCCTAGCAAGCTGTCTAGACAATCCATTACGTCTGAGAAGGCAGCACGGGGCAACAGTGCTTCTTTAAGCACACATCATGCCAGACAGTCCTACAAGCCACTTAGGAAACTAAAAATGCAAGCTATCAACGTATCTGTACTAACAATTAAAACCCCCTCAGCCTGAAAGTTTATTCTGGAGTCTGTGGAGAGTTGAGTCACACTTCAAAAATTTCTCCACTTATGTCTTTCGCACTGTACTGGCAATTTGGCCATCATCTAAAAAATCATCATTTCTCTTCTCAGTTTTTTGCTTACAGAAACTGAGGAGAGCTGGCAGGCAGAAAAGCAGGACATCGCTGTGAAAGCCAGATAACTAATTGTCACCATAGCTCTCAACTCACCTCTCGCCTCACTGCATTAATAATGCTTTAATGTGCTTTCACTGGTGAGGTCTGCCCCCTACAGCTCCTCAGCCCAACTAGCAAAGCTGAGAGAGTGAAGCAGTACCCAGGAACAGGAAAGCAGGAGTTTCAGACTACCTAAATTTATGCAAGTGACAGAAATAGGATGCATCCGGGGGTGTTGAGGCTGTAGGCTGATGTCCTTGCAAGGCTGTCCATCATCTCTGAAAGATCATGGTACTGGGAGAGATTTTCTATTACTGGGGACAGGGGGAAGGAAATGCAAAAAAATCACACCTATCTGGAAGGAGGAGATCAGGGAACTACAGGCCAGTCAAGATAACCTCATCCCTAGGATGGTTATGGAAGAAGTCCTCATGGAAGTCACTTCAAAACACAGGAAGGATGAGAAAAGTGACCAGGACAGCCTGCATGTGGCTTTACCAAGTGCAAACTGCAACTGGCCAACCTGACCCATAGGATGACAACCTTCCAGCATCTGAAGGGAGCCTACCAGGAACTGGAGTGACAGGACAAGGAGTAATGGGTACAAATTGAAACAGGGGAAATTTAGGATATTAGGAAGAATTTTTTTACTGTGAGGGTGGTGAGACACTGGAACAGGTTGCCCAGGCAGACTGTGGATGCCCCAAACCTGGAAAGTTTTCAAGGTCAGGCTGAATAAGACCTTGAGCAATCTGGTCTAGTGGAACACATCCTGCCCATAGCAGTGGGATGGGGACTAGATGGTGTTTGAGGTCCATTCCAACCCCTTAAAATTCTAAAAATTCATGGGTTTAAGAGCAGTAGGTGGTGTTTACAGTGCCTTTAACAAGGCTGCTGACAGTCTCCTGCAGTATCTTTATTAACAAATCACCGATTAGTTAGCGGACAACAAAAAAGGCAGAAAATTCGCTGGATCATCAGGCTCAAAGAATTTCTCCTCTCAGAGGAAAAATATACAGTTGGTGACCAGTTACAAGGCACCCCACAGTGCCTAACAAACACTCTTTAATATCTTCTATTAACAAACTGGATGACTGTGAGTTCATGAATACCAATTAGGGAGAGTAAGCAATAAACAGCTTTATCCCAATGGGAAGCGGAAGGGCAGATGCTGATCTCTTCTTTCTGCTGACCAGTGTCAGGACCTCAGGAAGCTGTGTCAGGGGAGGTTAATTTTGATATTATGAAAAGGCTATTCATCCAAAGAGTGGTCGGGCTCCTCTGAAAAGTGGTCGCAGCACCAAGCCTGACAGAGTACAAGAAGTGTCTCGGTAACAGCCTCAGAGTCACAGTGTGATTCTTGGGGTTGTCCTCTACAGGGCCAGTAGTTAGACTTCAATGACTCTTGTGGATGCCTTCCAACCCAGGATATTGTATGATTCTATGAACTGAGGGCAGCACTGCTATTCAAAGGGATCTTAGTCTGAGGATATGGGCTGACAAGAACACCATTAAGTTCCAGGTTACTGTGCAGCTGGGAAGGAGTAACCACACACCACAGTACCGGTGCAGAGGGCTGACTCACTAGAAAACAGCTTCACAGAATAGCCTGGCAGGCAATTTGAGTATGAGTAAATAAAGGCATAGTAAAGGCAATCAATCACTTTCCAGGCTGTATAGTTGGGCAAATGTGTGGCAAGCAGATGGATGGATGTGTTTATTCCTCTCTACTCAATGCCCACAAGACACATATCTGGAGTAATACATTCAGGGCTTCCAAGTACAAGAAAGACATTGGCCTACTGGAGTTACCTACTAGAGTACACTCTCAGCAAGTTCACAGATGGCACCAAGTTGGGTGGAAATGTTGATGTGTTAGAGAGTAGGAAGGCTCTGCAGAGGGATCTGGACAGGCTGGATCAATAGGCTGAGGCCATGTGTATGACTGCCAACAAGGCCAAGTACCTTCAGTCACAACAGCCCTATGCAGAACTACGCGCTGGGGCAGAGTGGCTGGAAAGGCTCCTGGTGGAAAAGGACTGGGGGTGCCTGCCAGATGTCAGTTGCTGACGACGAGCCAATGTGCACCCAGGTGGCCAAGAAGGCCAATGACCCTGCCCTGGGTGAGCAATAGTGTGGCCAGCAGGACCAGGGCAGCGTTTGACCTGCTGTAGTTGGCACTGCTGAGGCCCCATCTCAAGTCCTGTGGCCAATTCTGGGCCCCTCACTACAACAAAGACACTGAAGTGCTGGAGCATGTCCAGAGAAGGGTGATGGAGCTGGAAAAGGGCCTGGAACATAAGTCTGAGGAGGAGCAGCCAAGGGAGCTGGGGCTGTTTAGCCCAGAAAAAAGGAGGTTCAGGGGTGACCTTAATTGCTCTCTACAACTGCATGAAAGGAGGTTGCAGCCAGGTGGGAGTCAGTCTCTTTTCCAAAGTAACAAGTAATAGGATGAGCGAAAATAGACTCGGGTTGGATCAGAGGAGGTTTAGATTGGATATTAGGAAAAAAATCTTCACAGAAAAGATTGTCAAGCACTGGAACATGCTGCCCAGGGTAGTAGTTGAGTGATCACATGTGAAGGAATTTAGATTAGGTGTGGTGATTAGAGACATGGTTTAGTGGTGGATTTGACAGAGCTGGGTGAACAGCTGGACTTGATGATCTTGAAGGCTTTTTCCAATAAAGGAAATTTATTTCTAAATAATTTCATGATTCTATAAACGAGCTCAGTGGTGGGCCACCCAGTTGATTAAAGGGCTTGGGTATATGGTATCCATGAAGAGCCTAATAGGACCCATTCAGCTTTAAGAGAAGGGTTCTTGCTGCCTACAGCTATCTAAGGGGGAAGGGTGCAGATCACTATCTAAGGGAGAAGTGTGCAGATCACTGTCTAAGGGGGAAGTGTGCAGATCATGGAGGCAGGGCCTACTAGAAGGCACTTGGGGACAGCACAGGAGATAAAAGACACAAGCTACAAGGCAAATTCCAGTCAGATGGAAGAAAAACTTTATCATCATGAAGACAGTCAGACACTGACACAGGTGTCAGTCAGAGAGGTTGTGGAATCTCCATCTCTGGAGATACTCACAACTCACCCAGGCAAGGCCTGAGCAACCTCATCTAACTGGACCTGCTTCAAGCAGGGAACTGGATCAAATAACTTTAGAAATCCCTTCCACACCAAATTTAAAGAATGAAGCTCACCATTCAGATCTAGATGTGACCAAGTATACAACAGCACATGACAAGCTCAAGAAGGAGGCAACTGCAAAAGCTTCTCACCTCTACTAAACCAAAGCAGTAGCTTCACTGCACACATGCTCCCAGATGTGAAGGATGAGCAGACAAGCAGCTGTTTGAACATTTAGATATTTCATCGCTGATATTCTTAAAGCACCTAATTATTCTGGCTCCCACCAAGAAGGTAAAGATTTTTTCAACATCTTTGCTTACTCACTATTTCCACAGCCCTGGAAGCAAGCTCAGCCACCTCTCTGAGGTTCCAGTTGAGTGGCTCAGCACTATAGTTTTGGAAACCCCAGAGCACCCTCATGTGGCTAGATGTTGCTAGTTCTCCTTCCCCCGTCTGAACCGTCTGAGGCACAAGCAAAATCCTCGTTTTATTCTCAGGTTTATTTCCCCACCACACCACCAACTGGGCATGGTTCTTACAATATGAAATATATTTCTGCTGCCACACAGCTCTTCCAACAGACTCTGTTTCAAGTCTCTTCTTCCCACCAGAGCAGAGCTGGATGACAGGCCTGCCAGATGGCAGGTCAGGGGCACCAGGAGCTGGAGTGCGCACCACGAGCAGCATTCCAGAAACACGGTGTTGAACCTTGCTCCTGTGAAGCCTCCAGGTATTACTGCTCATACCAGGCTGGGGAGCAACCTTCACCACCTCTCTCTTTTCTCCCCAGACTGAACAACAGTCTTCCCTCAATTTAAGGTAACATTGAAATTTCTCGGTAGCAGATAAGGATTTTTTTCTTTTCCCCCTACTCCTTTTCTCTCTTTTTTTTTTTTTTTTAAGATAAAGACAGGCTGGGAGAACAACAGCTGCACTGCTTCTTTCCAGCTCTCCCAACCACTGCAGTGTGCTCCTCATGTTGCATGGCAAAGGGCAAAGGAAAGCCCCTGACACTATACACACCTCCCTCACTCCACCTAACCCATGCCTGCCTGTCCATCCCCTTTCTCCTTGCAGCAGGTAGGCTCATGGAACAGGCATGAATCCTCCACATGCTGCATTTAGCCTGGCAGATCCTCTTAAACTATAAACACAAGCACTGTAAACTGCATTAAGAAGTTCACAAAACAAAAACCTACCCACATTTTCATGTCAAAGCCATTCAAAAGCAGCAGCAAGGCTGGTGCAAAGAAGGGGTCAAAAGGCTTAGGTCCAAACATACTGCTCTACCACCAAATAACATCTTACTGAAACGACTCCAACTCAGAAGAGATTGTATGAGTCTGCAATAGGCTATTTCCCTATTGTTTGTAAGCTGAAAACTTAAAGGGAGCTAAATAATAATTTTAAAATACAGTAGCAGCAAAAACAGAGCACTGTCCTCCAGGCTCCCTGCCCTGATAACAAGTAAACTCAGGTAATGCTTTCTCAATTCCCTGTTTTAGGGATAGAGAATATGTATATTTTTTGATTACCACCAATGACGGAAACTAAATGATTCAACATGTTACACAAAACATTACAAAGCTAATACCAATTACAGAAGAAATTACAAATATTTTATTTACAATCCCACAATAGTCTGGATCACAAAAGCCTTCTGCAGATCATCTAGTCCACTCTGTTCAACAGCAACCTGTTAAAAATTTAAAAACCAAGGACATTTCATTTTACAAAGTGGTACTTTGAACCTCGCTGATTAAGAATGGGTAAATTTTTAAACTGTGAAGAACCAGTTTGACCACAAGTTACTCTATGCACTACAATAAAATATAAGCAAAATGTTACTGTCCACATTACACAAGATCAGAATAACCCCTTCAGTCCTTAAGGCTTCAGAGGATTCCGTTTAATAACTAAAAGAAGTTGCAGATGGCAATTCCAATTTCTCAAGTGTTTTGAAAGAGTACTTTTTACAATACAGCTCTCGAAGCACAGGAATGCTACTGCATTTATCACTGAATGCAAAATAATCTGTATAGTGTATCAACTCTGCTGGTGCAAAACGTGTGGATAATGTGAAACAACCACTAGCCAGCATCTCTCATGTACAAACTAAGGAGAGAAACATTACTGGCCAGATAAGGTTTTGATTGCCAAAGGTGCCACCACTGATCTCTGAGTGAAGCCCAAAAGATGAAATTTTTTTTTGTAAAGTTTCCAAACAAGAAGTCTAGAAACTAAAATTCATCAATGGTAATCAAAAATTACAGACTCCAGAACTGTTGGTTCATTGCCCACTAAAAATACAACCTGAAATGCAACTCACCCATCCACATTCCATGGTGGGTGTTCACTCCATTCTCCATCCCACAGGCAACCATGACACCTGGCAGGTGGCAACTTTTCTTTCTGCTTAACTGTTGTAACTGATACACAAGTTAAATTTGGAGAAAAGCAGCTTCCAAACTGAAAGGAGCCTGAAGCTCACAGAGCTCTCTAGTGCTACAAGAACTTGCACAGCTGAAAACACTTTTTCCCCAAGTTGTCTTTTAAAGGACATTACCTCTCTGCCTACCAATTCTAGTTTTATGTTAAATTAAGGTAAAATATCTAAGTTCCAAAACAAACCCCAAATCAGTAGGAACCTGTTCAAACATCATTGTGCTAACCAAAACTCTGGAAAAAAGGATTAAAAGTTACCACCCAAATAAGACCTCTCTGCTCTGAGTTATGCTACCTATGTAAAGAAAACAGCAGGTCAGCAGCCAAGAAAGTTATTTACCTGGCAGATACATG